>NC_064925.1:287237300-287850158 GCF_023897955.1 Schistocerca gregaria
CACCTCCACCGCTTCAACACCTCATCCCCCTTACCCCTCAACACACCCCATTCCCCCTCCCCCGCAACATATCTCACATATTGATAGGGGGATGGATCCCGTCATCAACACACCCCACCTTCTCCCTCCTCTCCCCCCCCCCCCCCCAACACACCACACACTTCTTGAATCTGCATTCTTATTGCAATCGCCTGACCATTGGTTCTCACTGCACACAACGATGCATAGACACATCAGGAAACAAATTTTTGTGAACCGGATATTTAGATGTGGAGAAATAACTGTGTACACTGGCACAGCCGGCGCTCTGTGAGAAAACAGTGCTGAGTCCAGGCAGAAGACAGAGAGAGGCAGGCAGTGTGAGCGCGGCGCCACGTCCGAGTAGCGCCAGCGCCAGCGCCGCCACGGAAATGACCCGCAGCCAGGCCATTGTGCAAGTTCCCCCTCCCCAACACCCACCCCCTCCTGCAACCGCTCCGTTATCCACGTCACGCCTCGTGGAACTCTCACATCCCCCCCCTCCCCCCCTCCACCACATCCTTCCCAACGCCACCTTCGCTATCCACGAACGGAGCGTTGTGTTCGCTTCACAACGCTTTCGTCTCGCAGGCAGCCGCTTTCGTCAGCACCACAATTTCACTAATTTATACACTTTCCAATTAAGTGCTACCAGCAAGTCAACCTAGTGGAGAAATAAGAAAAGTTAAGAATTAAAAAGAGTTAGATGTTTTGTGAATTTATTTGTCTAAAAATACGAAATACATGCTCTGGTCGTCAATGTGGCCACTGCCTATGTTCGAGGTCGACGTGCAGCACTAGCAGTGGAGGTTATATAAAGCGTAATGGGAGGATGCAGGAAACAGTGCAGTTGTTTTCGTGATGCGGAAACGGAACGATTTATCTGGCGTCCAAAAGGGCATGATCATTGCCTTCCGTGAAAAAGTTGGAACAATTTTCGAAAGGTTCCATTTTATAAACTGTTTGCATATTGCTGTGGTTAAAGTATACCGTGCAACTGATGCCATCCAAAACCGGCGCCAAGTTAACTGTTGTGCACCATGGGCCATAGATAACAGGGGTGAAGGACGGCTGTGGGGATGCATACAGGCGAATTGATGTGCAACTCCATCATTTTGATTTGCAGCTCCTTGAATTGGGCGTGTTTGCAGTTAAAATTGTTGGATTAGAGGTACGTCAATTATGCAAAACACCGTTTCTCTCAGTACCCACCACTGTGTCATCATCAGTGTGCTTTGGTATTTATTTATTCTGCAATGTGAACATTTTTGTTAAATGATTATAAAATTATATTCATTTTTAGTTCAAACAACAGGTCGCTTCAGGTGGGCATGAATTTTCTGGATCACTTGTGTGTTAATGACTACAAGTAGCTTGTCATCTGCAACCAAACGATGTTGATGAGAGAGTTTTTGGCTGGGAGTTAACCTATCTTCTAGAAAAACTCAATTACATTCTATAAGATAGGTTGACTCCCCCCCCCCAAAAAAAAACATTCTCATCAACATCGTTTGGTTGCAGATGACAAGATACCTGTAGTCATTAACACACAAGTGATCCAGAAAATTCATGCACACCAAATGTAAAGGTTCAAAAATGGTTCAAACGGCTCTGAGCACTATGGGACTTGACTTGACATCTATGGTCATCAGTCCCCTAGAACTTAGAACTAGTTAAACCTAACTAACCTAAGGACATCACACAACACCCAGTCAACACGAGGCAGAGAAAATCCCAGACCCCGCCGGGAATCGAACCCGGGAACTCTGGTGCGGGAAGCGAGAACGCTAGAGCACGTCACCGAGCTGAGGACAATGTAAAAAGTATGTACAAAAAGAAACGAACTGTTGTTTGAACTAAAAATGCACATAATTTTATAATCATTTAACAAAAATTTTCATATTTCAGAATAAATAAAAACCAAAACCCACTGATGACGACACAGTAGTGGCGAAACATGTTTGGGTACTGAGAAAAACCTTGTGTGCATAACTGGCGGTCCGCACATCTAACAATTCTGATGTGCAGCTGTTGAGCAAACTGAAACCTGAGATGAAACAGGTGCCACCAACAGTGTCTCGTCGACAACTGTTGAGCAAATCTTCGTGAGAATGGGCCTCCTCAGCAGGCGCCTGCTCCATGCACCCATGCTTATTGCTGTTCATCGGCAACAAAAGTAGGAATTAGCACGCCGGTACCGCAACAGGACGTCCACCGAATGGCGACGAAAAACCAGTGGCCACGGTGGAGTGAAATATCTGAAAGTAAATACCGAGCAATAATCGTTGGAAATGTCCAAGCTGAACGGGGCAGCGAATAATTTGTGTTCACCCACGAACGGCATGTAGGTACCTGTCAAGTAGCTAGGCATTTGAGCTGCTCCGTCACAAAACACATATTCGCTAATGAAATTCATGTTAAACAGTCCATCACAATTTTAGATGAACACTGATATCCATACCTAGGGGGAAACATGACCTTTATTATTAAAGATATCAGTGGCTGAGGTAAGAGTTCAATACGCAGCAATAAAAATGTTTCATCATTTGCCCAAAATGTCTGTCAGGTAGTAAAGCAAGTATTAACTCCAGTTTAAAACCATTTCTCCCAGACAACTCCTTCATTGACGAATTTCCATTCGAAAAGTCTTTGTAAATGTAGCTGCACGAATATGACTAAAATAACAATGTTTTCATCGATGTTAATACGGTTTCATCCACAGAATGGTGTTTCACGCGAAAGCTGGTACCTTAAGAAGGCATCAATAGTAAATTCAGTTGCTGCAGGACGCAGCAACGAACCGGTGACGTCGGCTGGAAGAGTTTTCAGACGCCGCCGCAGCGGAAAGTTATTTACGTACGAGCTCAGTACCACTCAGCCCGCACTATGTAATCGGCGTTCAATTGTAATTATCGGCTGTGACGACAGCATAGTCACAGCACAGATCGGGCTGCGTATCAGTTAAAGTCTACAGGTTGATATTTTTCCACCGTGTACAAATTCTAGGGATTGATCAATGAGTGGATACGAAACACAAAAGGTATAATGAATCCTACATTGCTACAGAGACTGCCGTCTAATAAGCGCTGTACCATGCAGAGACAGTTCCAATATGTGTTCGAAGTGGTTTTCATGTGCCTCAACATCCACTACAAGGTGGGTCAGCAAGAGAACTGAATCGGACACAACGTTACCAATTACTATGGCAGGAGAGGGTGCGAGGGCATGATGTATGAGGAATATACCACCCTCTAGGAGGAAACCATGCATGCCACGGTTGGATGGTGTAGCGCGTATTCGACCGCAGGCTCTGTAACAAAGTAGAATTGAATAAATAGTGCCTATCGTGGAAACCATGCATTTCTGAACGTAAGTTCATTAGACATTTTTGGTCAGCACCCTCTCATCAATCAATCGCTAGAATCTGTACACGATGGAAAAAAAACTCTGTATACAAACAAATGTGCTTAATTCAAAAAATGGTTCAAATGGCTCTGAGCACGATGGGACTTAACATCTATGGTCATCAGTCCCCTAGAACTTAGAACTACTTAAACCTAAATAACCTAAGGACAACACACAACACCCAGCCATCACGAGGCAGAGAAAATCCCAGACCCCGCCGGGAATCGAACCCGGGAACCCGGGTGCGGGAAGCGAGAACGCTACCGCACGACCACGAGATGCGGGCTGTGCTTAATTGATAAATGGTTGTTTCGTCATGGTTTCCATCCGAATTGTTACCTAATAATTATACTGTGTCATGCCTGATTCAGTTACTCAAGCACGAGTGGATTAGTTAAAGATCTGAATTGAAACCGTCGTAGAACGGAATCGGTTCACGACATGGATGGATTCCTGTTCAAAATATGACGTACTCATTCCCCTCTACAAGTCCTAAATGTTTGTAACGGGAATTTCCGAAAATCGTGTATGGAAATTAGTAGCGGTGCTACCACACTTCCCTGATGCACTCCTGACGATACCATTGTGTAAACACTCGCCGTCGAGCACGACATACTGGGATCTGCTGTTTAATGTTTCCAGCCTCTCACGTATCTAGAAGCCTTTACTATGCACTTGTACCATTGTTAACAATTCTCAGTGACGCACCATGTCAAATTCTTTTTAGGAAATCTAGCAATTTAGAATCTGTCTGTTGCCCTTCAGCCATAGTTAGCTAGATATCATGTGAGCTGAGCTTCGCATGAGTGATGCTTTCTAAAACCGTGCTGATTCGTGGACAGAAACTTTTCTGTCTCGAGGGAATTTATTACAATAGAACTGAGAGTATGTTCAAGTTGTCTGCAGCAAGCCGATGTTAACGATATTTGTCTGTAATTTTATGCAATCGTTTATAACACTACCGCCAGCTAGTGCTATACCATAGCCTTAAAGTTGGAGGCAGGATGTGAAATAAAACTATATTGTTAAAGCAATTATTGTATAAAGCAACAGAGCAGTGTTACCCTCTGAGAGGAACTTTGTTATGTTGACTGTATTGTACTTAACGGAAGTGGCTTATCGGAAATTAAAGTCAGAATTACGTAAATATTTGAACAGTAACAAGCAATATTTTTGCCTAGCTATACTGTTTAAAGAATTAGGAAAACGTCGTCAGCCTAATAAGGCAAGAGAATGATTAACGTTCTCGCTTAAGAAAGTAGGTATGAGTAACTTTAATGGACAAACACAACCTAGACTTGGCCACACGCGAGTGCAATGAACTCTGACACATACATATGCTTACGGTAAGATTGAAGCTAACAGCTAGAGCAGCACAAACTATTTGCAAAAATATAATAGATACCGAAACACACTATTACTTTAAGGGCTTGTTCAAACTGAATGGTCGTTATAACATTACTATTAACATTCACTGCAGGATCATAAATTGGACATAGGTTAAGTCTCTCTCAATTAAATATATTACTATTTAAAATAAAAGTTATTTGGAATCCACTAACAGGATGCTTCTCACTGTCTTTTGAATAAGGGAATTATTGTTTTCATAAATAGTGGTAAAAGATAACCTGTGGATTTAGTACACTATTGACATGCACTTTCAGTACCCAAAAGAAACAAGTGCTTAGCAAGCATGAGTACATAACTTTCCATAAATGCAGTTCACAACTTTTACTACAGCGAGACACAATGTTGACAAATCTACAAGAAACTGACTCACCTTTTAAAATTTACTACAGGCAGCACTATGATCATTTACTAAGCAAAACTTTATAAGCCTCAGTTTTAAGAGCTTTTAATCTTTAAAAGAAACTGCAAATTGTCTTTATTACAACAGTCTTCTACTTGAAAGTAAATGATTAAATAGGAGGCTCTGAAACTCGACAAAACTTTAAATTAGACTGTTTCCATCCCTGGGAGGCTTTCACAAGACTACATTTAGTACCTCCTGCAATTTCATTAAATCTACGGTAGATCTGAATCCTCCCTTCTTACCAAAGATCAAACAACATTATTTAATGTTTTGAGGCTTTCATTTTTTTCCACAAACTAGGACTACCGGTAATCATAGTTTAAATGGAGAGGAACCTGAAAGGTGTTGTGATAGGGAAAAATCAAGGTAAGTACATGAATTCAGTTATAAGTTACCTTATATTTGTGCACACTAAATCACCCAATAAGCTGATCCTTCACTGTACATTATTATAGTACTTCTTTAAAGTGATTGCGCAATGTGGTGGCAACTGCATGTTGGTAGGCAGATTTGTAGCCAGAACTGCTGAACTCTGTCCCTTCCTGGTGGCGATGATGAATACCAATTCCAGAATCGTTCCAGCTACTTATCCATCCATCCGAGGCATTGGAAAGTAGCAGAAAAAGCCTCTCTCGGAACTTTTACATGGCACTGCACAGTTTGGTAGCTCGTCCCCGACTGACTCTTGTTCCGCCTTTTCTACCTAGGCCAACCACAATTTGCGCGCGCTACACAGTTCCGTTCCCGAGGGGAACCACTACACCTTTTACATACAAACTAACTAAGAACCCTAAGTGAGGATCAGCAGTTTACATAACAGCAACCAAACACATTAAATAAAACAGAACATTTGCACATACTGACATTTCTACAAGACATTATTCACACAGAAATTACAATTATTATATATAGTAAGTTTTGTTCCCTCCAAGAGGGACAAAGAATTTAAATGACGGGTATACTACATTGCATAGAATCAAACCATGACATCAAAGTTTTTTTTACAAGGAAAGAAGTGTACAATTTAATGTTATCGATTCAAACACATTTACAGATAGTCAATGTTATAACATTAAACAAAAGCAAAAGGTAAAATAAATCCGTACAGCATTAGAGCTATGGTGTTACACGCCCTTTCATGCTTCTTATATACAGGAGTCACCTTCCGCTGTCTTACAGCCGCTTGCGACTTGCTCGAGAGATTCATGATGGCATTTCGACCACTTTTGCGCCGATGATGAAATAACGACGATGACAAAGCGCACGCACCCAGTCTCGAAAGGAGAAAATCATTGGCGCTGCCGGCAATCGGACCGGGGGCCTCGTTATCGAGAATTAGCAACTCTAACCGTAAGACAGCGAGCTGCTGACATCCACAATAGTAGCTGCAACATCGCGACTTCTATTGAGTAGTAATACCAAGACCCAAGAGAAATTAAAAATTAGTTGTAGCCGTTTCCTCCCCTGGAACGGTGTAACCAGCCGGACGAAATTGAATCACATCATACTGAGGGCACGGTACAGAAAACCACCTCTTTTCCAGCTCTCACTGACTTCCCGGCCTCATCGGAGACTTTCTCCTCTCGGGGACTGGGTGTTGTACTGTCCTTACTCTCGTATCGACAGAAATGACAATCCACTGTTCAGATGGTTGAATGGCCACGTCCCGAAAGCCAAAAAACTGAAAAAAATCAGTGTCATTGGAGTCCTCGAAACTACATGAGGTGTCGAGGAAAATCCCTTGACTGCAGATTATAGAGTCCAGTAACAGCACTTTGTATTGCGTAGCTAATTTTTAGTACAGACAGATTTCTTCGAATTCGGCCATCTAAGAATCACAGTTATCCAAAAAATAAGAAACTCTAAATAAACAGAAGTGTTCTTCGGAAAGGTTATGTACATAGCACAGAAAGTATTTCTGCCAAGTTGCGTATTATTCACGTTTGAATCAAAAATATTCACAGATTAATGCACTATTGTATCACAAAACATGTACAGTAAAGCAGCAAAACAAAATATGCAGTTTCAAAATTGGAGTCTATGTTTTTATTTTCTTCTCAAACAATACACAACAACCAAATTTTCATCACGTAGGTTCACGCATTTATCTAAAAGAGCATTTTCGTTCAGTGCAAGAAGTGACAGTTACACACTTAAGTACAGAAATTTTGTACTAAGTAAGATAAAGTTTCAACTCATTTGCATTTTCGAAATAGCAGTGCATCTCTTATTAAGATGTACTATGCAATGCTCCTTTGGCCATAGACGCATGTCCGAAGGAATACTGCATCGTACATCTTAACAGCATAGGCGTTGCCGTTTCATATTTATTCGCCAATACGAGGGCCTCGAGTCTCAATACATGTGTCCTTCTTGGACGGTAATATACGTTACGTAAGAGTGTAATCTGTTACTCGAGAACGACAACTTATGGAATTTTAATGTAGTAAACATGCTTGAGTCCATCGTTGTCGGCCAGGAATCCATCATCTGGCCACTTACTAGTGCAGTGCACTTACCAGTGCAGTCGTCGCCAGATTTCACAATACACTGTGTTTAGAGCAATATGCAAGCCTTGCGTGCACATCTGCAATAGCTTTCTCTTTTTTCCGTTGTTGCTTATGTTCTTCCTTTATTGCGTTTGTCTTCGCCATATACTCCAGTTTTCCCTTCTTCGATTTCGATCCTTTACATTTCCTTTACATTTTTGTTTTTCATACTACACCACAGTACATGCACATAAAGGCGTAATTTCTGCAATGTGGAATGGTTTAAGTCTGTGTGGTGCATTTACTCTTTTTCTTAGAGCTTATGGGATAACATTATTTGTGGGTACCAGTCCCAATTCACCGGTATCTATATCTGAGGATATTACCGAGGACAATGCCCTAGATTGAGAGAAATAAGTTTTCATTGTTTTAACATACACTACTGGCCATTAAAACTGCTACACCGACAGGAATAAGATGCTGTGACATGCAAATGATTAGCTTTCAAGAGCATTCTCATAAGGCTGGCGCCGATGGCGACATTTACAACGTGTTGACATGAGGAAATTTTCCAACCGATTTCTCATACACAAACAGCAGTTGACTGGTGTTGCCTGGTGAAACGTTGTTGTGATGCCTCGTGTAAGGAGGAGAAACATGTACCATCACGTTTCCGACTTTGACAAAGGTCGGGCTGTAGCTTATCGCGATTGCGGTTTATCGTATCGCGTCATTGCTGCTCGCGTTGGTCGTGATCCAATGATTGTTAGCAGAATATGGAATCGGTGGGTTCAGGAGGGTAATACGGAACGCCGTGCTGGAACCCAACGGCCTCGTATCACTAGCAGTCGAGATGACAGGCATCCTATCCACATGGCTGTAACGGGTCGTGCAGGCACATCTCGATCCCTGAGTCAGCAGATACGTTTGCAAGCCAACAACCATCTGCACGAACCGTTCGACGACGTTTGCAGCAGCATTGACTATCAGCTCGGAGACCATGGCTGCGGTTACCCTTGACTCTGCATCACAGACAGGAGCGCATGCGATGGTGTACTCAACGACGAACCTGGATGCACGAATGGCGAAACGTCATTTTTTTTTTTTCGGTTGAATCCAGATTCTGTTTACAGCATTATGACGGTCGCATTCGTGTCTGGCGACATCGCGGTAAACGCACATTGGAAGCGAGTATTCGTCATCGCCATTCTGGCGTATCACCCGGCGTGATGGTGTGGGGTGCCATTGGTTACACGTCTCGGTCACCTCTTATTCGCATTGACGGCACTTTGAACAGTGGACGTTACATTTCAGATGTGTTACGACCCGTGGCTCTACCCTTCATTCGATCCCTGCGTAACGCTACATTTCAGCCGGATAATGCTCGACCGCATGTTGCAGGTCCTGTACGGGCCTTTCTGGATACAGAAAATGTTCGACTGCTGCCCTGACCAGCACATTCTCCAGATCTCTCACCAATTGAAAACGTCTGGTCAATGGTGGCCGAGCAACTACCTCGTCACAATACGCCAGTCACTTCTTTTGATGAACTGTGGTATCGTGTTGAAGCTGCATTGGCAGCTGTACCTGTACACGCCCAGGCGTATCAAGGCCGTTTTACGGCCAGAGGTGGTTGTTCTGGGTACTATTTTCTCTCGATCTATGCACCCAAATTGCGTGAAAATGTAATCACATGTCAGTTCTAGTATAATATATTTGTTCAATGAATACGCGTTTATCATCTGCATTTCTTCTTGGTGTAGCGATTTTAATGGCCAGTAGTGTAGTATTTCTGCCATATGTTATATTTGTTGAAGTCAGTGTTAAGAACCTCCACGTATTGTACACATACACAATTAAAACTTTTGCAGACAAAACATAATTTTTAAACCTCTCTCTCTCTCTCTCTCTCTCTCTCTCTCTCTCTCTCTCTTGAGAGTAGTAAGAAAGGTTATTTGTACATCGATCAGTTTTCGTGTTATCTGCTTACCCCAGCAGACAAAATACAGAGCGTTGTTAAACACCACACAGCAGTTGTTCTGAGTTATTTGTTAAGTAACACCACATGGACGTTATTGGACAGAGAACAGAGAAACACATTGTAAACTATTGTTGTTATAGTCATGTACTGGGTCAGACACGTGATCCATTCTGTAGCTGTATATTGTAGCATCCAAAACCGTGATACCATTTTTTTGTCACAGGTGGAAGTAAAAGTTTCATGTAGTCGCTTGTCTGAACATGTTCTGGGGACGCTTTACACCCGAGTAGTTGGAGGATTTACTATGTAGATAATAGTTGAATGAACCACACACCTCCTTGTTTCACATTACAGACCGCCTTTCTCTGATCGCTCCTGGCAGTATACTTGACCACAGGTTTCAAAGACCGTAACATTATCGCAAAACGGTTCCATAAAACCACATTTAAATTCTTCCAGCTGTAGAGCGTGCCGATGTTTTGTAATTTATCCTACAAATACCAATAACAATATTGTGCAGGTACTCCGGTAACAGCCACAAACCCATTCATTTGTCGGTTGGACTCGTCTTCCTACTTAATAGCTAATGGATGTTTAGCATATAGTAGGAAGAAATGTTGATACTTTCCAAACTATTCAGTTGCGGCTATCAAGTTTCCTCTTACACTTTAAGATAAAGATCAAAGATGGTGGCACTTAGGATCACGTGATATTCTGCTCATTCCTTCTAAATATGCTTGAACTTGAAATTTACTTGTAAACGCCTAGCTCAATTGCACTCTTGTGTTTGCGTGTGTGTCAGCTTCTCACAGGACTTCGAGTGACGGGCGTTGGGCGTCAATCCTCGGGCGTCAGCTGTCAGGCATTAGGCGTCTGGTGTCAAGCACCAGGCATTAGACGTCAGGGGCGGCGGTGTTCCGTTAATGATAGGCTGTAATGCAATACTGCATTCTGACGTGCTGGCTAAGCAGACTATATAATCAATGGTGCAGAAACTGAGGTGTAAAGTAGGCAGAGAAGCAAGGCACTCGGCGTCATTCACAAGTAGGCAGAGCCCCTAGGGAATTTTAAGTTTATGATCATGTAATAAATGCAGTAGTAGATACGTTGCCGTTTTTAAGGCTTGAGATACAGGTGCAGGCATCTATCTGTAACAGATGTTTATACTGGAATACCCTTACAGTCTGTAGTTTTCTCGATGAGTATGGGGGTGGGAGTGCTTTGACATCCTGCCCTTCGTGTCAAAGCTACCTTTATGTATAGCTGCCCTTTGTGTAAAAGCACCCCCACTTCTATACTCACTGAGAAAACTACAGACTGCATAGGTGCTGCAATACAAACGTATGTTATAGATGACTGCAACTACATCTCGAACCTAGTAAATTGCAGTGTATCTGTTATTATGTTGATCACATGATTGAAACTTTGGGATGTAGCCCTAAGCGCTGGATAGTTAGGTGACCCATATATACTAAGAGCCAAAGAAATTGGTACACCTGTCTAATATCGTGTATGGCCCCCCACCAGATCGCAGGTGCCGCAACATGTCGTGGCATGGGCTCAACTAATGTTTGAAGTAGAGCTGGAGGGAATTGGCACCATGAATCCTGCACAGTTATAAATAAATCCGTAAGAGCACGAGGGGTTGGAGATGTCTTCTTAACAGCACGTTGCAAGGCATCCATTTAATAACGTTCATGTCTGAGGAGTTTGGTGCCCAGCAGAAGTATTTAAACTCAGAACAGTGTTCCCGGAGCCACTCTGTAGCAATTCTGGACGTGTGGCGTGTCGCATTGCCTGCTGGAATTGCGCAAGTCCGTTGGACAGCACAATGGACATGAATGGATACAGGTGATCAGACAGAACGCTTAAGTACATGTCACCTGTGAGAGTCGTGTCTAGATGTATCTAGAGTGCCATATGACAGCAACTGCACACGCCCCACACCATTACAGAACCTCCACCGGCTTGAGGTGCCTCCTACTGGCATGGAGAGTCCATGGATTCATCAGTTTGTCTCAATACCTGTACACATCCATCCGCTCGATACAACTTGAAGCGAGACTCGTCCGACCAGGCAACATGTTTCCACTCATCAACCGTCCAATATCGGTCCTGATGGCCGAGGCGTAAAGCTCTGTGTTGTGCACTCATCAAGAGTAGACGAGTGGCTCTTTCGTTCCGAAAGCCCATAGCGGTGATGTTTCGTTGAATGATTCGTACGTTAACACTTGTTGATGGCCCAACATTGAAACCTGCAGGGTTGCACTTCTGTCACATTGAGCACTTCTCTTCAGTCGTCGTTGGTCCCGTTCTTCCAGGATCTTCTCCGGCCGCAGCGATGTTTTACCGGATTCGTGATATTCACGGTACACTCGTGAAATCGTTGTACGGGAAAATCCCTACTTTATCGCTACCTCGGAGATGCTCTGTCCCATCGCTCGTGCGCCGACTGTGACACCACGTTCAAACTCACTTAAATCTTGACAACCTGCCATTGTAGCAGCAGTAAACGAACTGGCAACTGCCCCACACACTTGTTGTCTCATATAGGCTTTGCCGAACGCAGCGCTGTATTCTGCCTGTTTATACATCTATAGACCTGAATGCCAGTTTCTTTGGCGCTTCAGTGTACATTAATATATTGATATATAGCGGCTCTTTATGTCACACTCGTTGAGAAAACCTCAGACTGCAAGGGTATCCTGGAATGTGGTGTGTGGTATGAATATATGTTACAGATAGATGCCTGCACTATATTTCGAGCCTTAAAAACTTTAATGTGCCTACTACTTCTTTGATCACATGATCATGAATCTCCCCTTGGTGGTTCTGTCTACATGTGAGTGACATTGTCTGCTTGTTTTACATCTATGTTATTGCACTATCGGTTATAAATGTATTGTACCAGCAAGCCACGATGAGGTGTTGCCCTACTGTATACCTTTAACGGAACATCACCGTCCCTAACACCTGATACCAACAGTTGGCGCCCGATGCCCGACTCCCGACACTTCAGAGCACTGTGAGAATCTGACACTCACGAACACACAGTAGTACAGTTGAGCTTGGAGTTTACAATTAGAATAAAGTACAAGTAAGTTTCGAAGGAATGTGTGCAAGGTATGTGATCGTAAGTACCACCATCTTTAATCTTTTGAGCGTATGAACAGGATAGATAAACGCTGCTAAATAGTTTCCTGTGGGAGTGGAAAGTATTACCACATACCTCTCCGATGTGCTAAACATCCCTCAGTTACTAGGAAGGAAGAATTGATCAATTGGCAGTTCGTGGTTTGTCGTTATTACTGGATAATCTAGAAAATCTTTTTACTGATGCTAGTAGTAAAGAATTACCAAAAATGGCACATTCCTTAGCAGGAAGAATTTAAGTGTGCTTACATGCAATGCAGAACGTTATGGTAGTTAAAATCTGTGTTCAAATGTACTGTAAGGAGCAGTTGGAGAAGGAAATGTGTGGGTCATACAACCATGATCTGCGCAGTAAAGTTTCCAAGTTCGTCATTGTGGGACGAAGTGTTAAAGCGAAACTACCTTTCCTCCCTCATGGGTTTCAATGTTTCTCCATAACATGTTAAGAAGAGCGACTACAAGAAATTTTTTAACCTTTTACGCCTTTCTTGGCTAAAGAACATGTTGTTACTAGACTGGGAGCTACAATTCTCTGAATCCAGGATACTGTTCTCCACAATAACGTAAGATACAGATATCGCTGGATTGGCGCTGGTACGCACAAACAATGTTATCCCACAGGACCTAAGATACAGAGTAAATGAATCACAAAAACTTACATCATTCCCCAGTATAGAAATTACACCTTTATATGATATTACTGTGGTGTGTCTACGAGAAAGAAAGCTGTAAGTAGATGAGATCGAAGCCAAGAAACGAATGGCGAAGACAACTACCGTAAAGGAAGAACACGAAGTGTGTGAAAAATGAGTCTGACAACACTGCGAGAGATCTACCAACGCTGTGTTGTTCTACTTGCGTAGACGGGTGTGTTCATCCCTTACAGATGGTCAGTCCGAGTTTCAGCTCCGTGAAGCCAACACGTGAATTTTGAGAGGGCCATTAGAGAAGTTGCGTTTTTGTTGTATGCTACGAAAATGTAAAAGCGAAATTTAGAGCAATGTACTATGCATCAAGTTTTGTGTTACACTTGAGCAATCTGCGAGTATGACCTTTGAAAAGTTAAAAAAGGCCTGTGTGTAACATACCTGATAAAGAGCATAACTTTTTCGTGGGCCTTTTGGAAGGCCGATAATACGCAGAAGATGAAACGCGCTCAGGGAGACCATTAACTTTAAAAAAAAAAAAAAAAAAAAAAAAAAAAAAAAAAAAAAAAAAAAAACAGAAATATCGAACATGTGCGTGTTCTTGAGAGAACAGATCTACAGGATAAACTGCCACCCAGCGTCTTACAGGGACCGATGACCATAGCAGTCTGGTCCCTTTAATCCCCCAAACCAACCAACCAGCGTCTTACAAATATGTCCTTGAAAGTCTCACGAAAACGACGAATAGAATGGACAAGATATTGCTGGCAAGCGGCTACTGCGACATGACACTTCCATTACGGAATTTTTTACCTCAAAATGCATTCCTGTTTTTCCGCGGCCTCCTAGTCAGATGATCTAAGTTATTGTGACTTCTCTTTTTAGCCGAAAATGAAAAATGTCTTAAAAGACGTTGCGGTACTATGAGAACATTCAAGAGAATGTTACCGACATGTTACCGAGCGAGGTGGCGCAGTGGTTAGCACACTGGACTCGCATTCGGGAGGACGACGGTTCAATCTCGTCTCCGGCCATCCTGATTTAGGTTTTCCATGATTTCCCTAAATCGCTTCAGGCAAATGCCGGGATGGTTCCTTTGAAAGGGCACGGCCGATTTCCTTCCCCATCCTTCCCTCATCCGAGCTTGCGCTCCGTCTCTAATGACCTCGTTGTCGACGGGACGTTAAACACTAATCTCCTTCCTTCTCCGACATGTTAAAGACCTTGCCTGATGAAGCCTTTCGGCGCTGCTACCAAGACTGGGAACAACGAATCCGCCGGTTTATAGCTGCCAAATGGAACTACTTTGAAAGCTACAATATTTTTGTTAAAAAAATAAAAAAACCTTCAGTAGACAAAAAATGTCACTTTCCCTTTCTCACACCTCTTGTATAAACTGCAAGTGGAAAAGAAAAAGCTATTGCAGATATGCAAAATGTGGACACAACTGGTGAATATAAAATACCAGTGGAGGAGGAGGAGGGCATGATTAGTGTTTAACGTTCTGTCGACAACGAGGTCATTAGAGACGGAGCACAGGCTCGAATTAGGGTAGGATGGAAAGAGAAAGTGGCCGTGCCCTTTCGAACGAACCATCCCGGCATTTTCCTTAAGCGATTTAGGTAAATCACGGAAAACCTATATCAGGATAGCTGGACACGGGTTTGAACCGTCGCCCCCCCCCCCCCCCCCCCCCCAGCCCACCAAGTTTGAGTCCTGTGTAATAACCACTGCGCTACCCCCGCTCTGTAAAATTATTTGACATTGATGTTAGTAACACTAATAAGCGGTCATATGTTGGAGTTCTGGCCGAAAAGATGGACTGGAGTATGTTTACTGGATTACGAGGGACACGAAAAATCTCTTTGCCGGCCGCGGTGGTTGTACGGTTCTAGGCGCTGCAGTCCGGAACCGCGGGACTGCTACGGTCGCAGGTTCGAATCCTGCCTCGACCATGGATGTGTGTGATGTCCTTAGGTTAGTTAGGTTTAAGTAGTTCTAGGTTCTAGGGGACAGATGACCTAAGATGTTAAGGCCCATAGTGCTCAGAGCCATTTGAACCATTTTTGAAAAATCTCTTTACAAACCTCCATTCCTACCTATATCTGCTTACAAAGGATGATAGAGTGTATGTAAATTTGCTTAACTGGATACTGTGCACCTAGCAACAGAACAACTGTCTGCAAAGCTTAAAACCAACGGAATAACAACATTTAGTGGCCACTCGCTTAAAGAAGTTGTAAACATAAAATTCTGTACGGAAATTGAGCAAGAATATGCAGTATAACAGCTGGTAACTTACATCCAGTTAGATGTGGAATGTTATAGTGTTTGGCAGGAAATAAGAGGTAAAATTAAAAAGTCCCCGAATGTTCTAGACAAATGAGTGGTGGAAGGAACAGAGCTAATTTCCAGTTTTCAGGAAAAAAATTAGATATGTATTGTAATTCGACCACATACGTTCTTTGTACATGTCAGATTACAGGATGAAGGAAGAATGACAGGAGTTCAGTGTAGATTTAAATCGTAAGTTAAAAATGAAGCTAGTGTTATTAAAATTACGCCAAGTGAAAATGAAGAAAGAGTTGTTTTCTAAGTATAAATGCACGCACAGGAATTAATAATTTTTGACAATATATTATGCTTTCTTATTCAGTGTCCTGGCAAAATCCTAAAGAGTCTCTTATTTACGACGATCTACGTTATGTGGAATGTGATTAGTTTGATGACCCTGAAAATTAGCTGAAACCAATTAGTTGCTAGCATGACTTTGAGGTCCTGTATTGCTGGTTCCCTTTTGTATATCTCACACACTAGCTGTGTTTAGAACTGTGGAATACCACACAGATTGATATTTTTTTCTGTTTCCAGAAAGGCTCACCAGTGCAATACGGTACCAGGCTCCTGTTGAGCTCTTCCTGATTACCATTGCTAGCTGTTATTCCACCAGTTTTAAACTCTGAAAATGGTTGATATGTTGTTATTGACAGAACTCTACCTGAAAGTCGTGTGTACTGCTGTAGAATATCATTGTATTTGGACTCCAAATAAATGGTACAATAGAATCTTATACCTGGTAGGAGTGTGGATCGTATACATTGACCCAGTGCTCGGCTCCTTAAGTGCATGAAACACCATTAACAGTATTTACTATGTGCTCCACTCTACTTTGTGCCAGTTCCTCCCATGTGATGTCAATTAATGCATAACTTACAGAACATTGGCTGTGCGGTGTTTGTAAACATTTCTGCTGTTTGTATACCGGTATACACACCATTGGCTATTTCCTGCCTACGACCGGCTGTAATAAGCTGCTGTGACTCCGACAGAAGTGCTGTATCAAAATAGGGGGTATGAGTACATTGTTTTCCACAATACAATCAGTGACACAGTCCGTTCATCGCCATTTGGTGCTCTGCCACACAAAAATAACATATGGTCGCTTGGAGGTGATATTTCGCCTATACAACTGTGGCTATATTATACGATAAGACTGTTGGGGTTGACTGTTTAACGTGGCTTGCCTCTATTCCAGAGTGAAACTTAAAGAATTGTGTGGCATTATTGGTAACCATGTTGTTGTTGTTGTTGTTGTTGTTGTTGTTGTTGTGGTCTTCAGTCCTGAGACTGGTTTGATGCAGCTCTCCATGCTACTCTATCCTGTGCAAGCTTCATCTCCCAGTACTTGCTGCAACCTACATCCTTCTGAATCTGCTTAATGTATTCATCTCTTGGTCTCCCTCTACGATTTTTACCCTCCACGCTGCCCTCCAATGCTAAATTTGTGATCCCTTGATACCTCAAAACATATCCTACCAACCGGTCCCTTCTTTTTGTCAAGTTGTGCCACAAACTCCTCTTCTTCCCAATTCTATTCAATACCTCCTCATTAGTTATGTGATCTACCCATCCAATCTTCAGCATTCTTCTGTAGCACCACATTTCGAAAGCTTCTATTCTCTTCTTGTCCAAACTAGTTATTGTCCATGTTTCACTTCCATACATGGCTACACTCCATACAAATACTTTCAGAAACGACTTCCTGACAATTAAATCTATACTCGATGTTAACAAATTTCTCTTCTTCAGAAACGCTTTCCTTGCCATTGCCAGTCTACATTTTATATCCTCTCTACTTCGACCATCATCAGTTATTTTTCTCCCTAAATAGCAAAACTCCTTTACTACTTTAAGTGTGTCATTTCCTAATCTAATTTGACTACATTCCATTATCCTCGTTTTGCTTTTGTTAATGTTCATCTTATATCCTCCTTTTAAGACACTGTCCATTCCGTTCAACTGCTCTTCCAAGTCCTTTGCTGTCTCTGACAGAATTACAATGTCATCAGCGAACCTCAAAGTTTTTATTTCTTCTCCGTGAATTTTAATACCTACTCTAAATTTTTCTTTTGTTTTCTTTACTGCTTGCTCAATATACAGATTGAATAATGTCGGGGAGAGACTACAACCCTGTCTCACTCCCTTCCCAACCACTGCTTCCCTTTCATGTCCAACGACTCTTATAACTGCCATCTGGTTTCTGTACAAATTGTAAATAGCCTTACGCTCCCTGTATTTTACCCCTGCCACCTTTAGAATTTGAAAGAGAGTATTCCAGTCAACATTGTCAAAAGCTTTCCCTAAGTCTACAAATGCTAGAAACGTAGGTTTGCCTTTTCTTAATCTTTCTTCTAAGATAAGTCGTAAGGTTAGTATTGCCTCACGTGTTCCAACATTTCTGCGGATTCCAAACTGATCTTCCGCAAGGTCCGCTTCTACCAGTTTTTCCATTCGTCTGTAAAGAATTCGTGTTAGTATTTTGTAGCTGTGACTTATTAAACTGATAGTTCGGTAATTTTCACATCTGTCAACATCTGCTTTCTTTGGGATTGGAATTATTATATTCTTCTTGAAGTCTGCGGGTATTTCGCCTGTCTCATAAATCTTGCTCAGCAGATGGTAGAGTTTTGTCATGACTGGCTCTCCCAAGGCCGTCAGTAGTTCTAATGGAATGTTGTGTACTCCCGGGGCCTTGTTTCGACTCAGGTTTTTCAGTGCTCTGTCAAACTCTTCCCGCAGTATTGTATGTCCCATTTCATCTTCATCTGCATCCTCTTCCATTTCCAGTACATCGCCCTTGTATAGACCTTCTATATACTCCTTCCACCTTTCCGCCTTCCCTTCTTTGCTTAGAACTGGGTTTCCATCTGAGCTCTTGATATTCATACAAGTGGCCCTCTTTTCTCCAAAGGTCTCTTTAATTTTCCTGTAGGCAGTATCTGTCTTACCCCTAGTGAGATAGGCCTCTACATCCTTACATTTGTCGTCTAGCCATCCCTGCTTAGCCATTTTGCACTTCCTGTCGATCTCCTTTTTTAGACGTTTGTATTCCTTTTTGCCTGCTTCATTTACTGCATTTTTATATTTTCTCCTTTCATCAATTAAATTCAATATTTCTTCTGTTACCCACGGATTTCTATTAGCCCTCGTCTTTTTACCTACTTTATCTTCTGCTGCCTTCACTACTTCATCCCTCAGAGCTACCCATTGTTCTTCTACTGTATTTCTTTCCTCCATTCCTGTCAATTGTTCCCTTATGCTCTCCTGAAACTCTCTACAACCTCTGGCTCTTTCAGTTTATCCAGGTCCCATCTTCTTAAATTAGCACCTTTTTGTAGTTTCTCCAGTTTTAATCTACAGTTCATAACCAATAGATTGTGGCCAGAGTCCACATCTGCCCCTGGAAATGTCTTACAATTTAAAACCTGATTCCTAAATCTCTGTCTTACCATTATATAATCTATCTGATACCTTTTAGTATCTCCAGGATTCTTCCATGTATACAACCTTCTTTTATGATTCTTAAACCAAGTATTAGCTATGATTAAGTTATGCTCTGTGCAAAATTCTACCAGACGGCTTCCTCTTTCATTTCTTCCCCCCAATCCATATTCACCTACTATGTTTCCTTCTCTCCCTTTTCCTACTGACGAATTCCAGTCACCCATGACTATTAAATTTTCGTCTCCCTTCACTACCTGAATAATTTCTTTTATCTCATCATAGATTTCCTCAATTTCTTCATCATCTGCAGAGCTAGTTGGCATATAAATTTGTACTACTGTAGTAGGTGTGGGCTTTGTGTGTATCTTGGCCACAATAATGCGTTCACTATGCTGTTTGTAGTAGCTTACGCGCACTCCTATTTTTTTTTATTCATTATTAAACCTACTCCTGCATTACCCCTATTTGATCTTGTATTTATAACCCTGTATTCACCTGACCAGAAGTCTTGTTCCTCCTGCCACCGAACTTCACTAATTCCCACCTATCCATTTCCCTTTTTAAATTTTCTAACCTAGCTGCCCGATTAAGGGATCTGACATTCCACGCTCCGATCCGTAGAACGCCAGTTTTCTTTCTCCTGATAACGACGTCCTCTTGGGTAGTCCCCACCCGGAGATCCGAATGGGGGACTATTTTACCTCCGGAATATCTTACCCAAGAGGACGACATCATCATTTAATCATAGAGTAAAGCTGCATGCCCTCGGGAAAGATTACGGCTGTCGTTTCCCCTTGCTTTCAGCCGTTCGCAGTACCAGCACAGCAAGGCCGTTTTGGTTAATGTTACAAGGCCAGATCAGTCAATCATCCAGACTGTTGCCCCTACAACTACTGAAAAGGCTGCTGCCCCTCTTCAGGAACCACACGTTTGTCTGGCCTCTCAACAAATACCCCTCCGTTGTGGTTGCACCTACGGTACGGCCATCTGTATCGCTGAGGCACGCAAGCCTCCCCACCAACGGCAAGGTCCATGGTTCATGGGGGGAGGAACCGTGTTATAGATCTCATAAATTATCTAAACATGTGACTACAGGAAACCTTTTACGTCTTCCTTGGTTAAAGAACATGATATTACCAGGCTACAAAGTAGATCAAGTATTTCACCCCTGTGTAAGACTGTTCAGGTATGTACATGAGATATCTTTCTTCTCAACTATTACGTTATGAAACATAGTTAAGTCACTCCGCAGATACTGGTAATTCAGCACTGCTGTTGCTGATGTAATCACGTCATTTTCTCTCTGTTTTCCGTGTATCATGACACTGGTATTCGTCTCTGCAAGCCGGCGCTGTCACGCTGTTGCACTGCAATGTTGAGGTATAACACTAGTAATATGTACAGACATTTTGTTTGAGCTTTGCTTATTGGAAGTCCTAACATGACTGATATGGCTGAGGGCTTGATATTAAGTGCATGCTCCAGCTGAGGCGGCAGCATCATGGGTTGGTAGAACCTGTAACGTCGTTTCTGGTGATTACCTACCACATTTTACCACCTTACAATTTCCACATCTGCAAATACTTATCTGTACCTTATAGAAAGTAGCATCTGCTTCTACATATCTAATAGAGAATAGCATCACTTTAATATGTCCTGTAAAATTTGTCCAGCATTTATAGCAGTGAAGCGTGGTTATACAAAATTTTGCATTAGGCGTTACGTGTATTTTAATGGTCCATCGTGATTGTATGGTGCACAAAATCGAGTATTTGTAGCGATTTTGTTTATGTTAGGATAAACATGGATTTTAATGAGTTATACAGACAATTTAGATGTAGTAATATTTAGTTTGTGCTTGCTAAGTTTGAGACGTTCCACAATATATGATAAGTAGTTTTTCCAATGTATCATCTCTGACACTAAGAAAAACAACATTTTTCTCTGGTAATGTCACATCTCTCGTTGTTACCATCTATGGTCATAAGTTTACAAACATTCCAAGCACTTC
The DNA here is from genome assembly GCF_023897955.1 of Schistocerca gregaria. Taxonomy (NCBI): domain Eukaryota; kingdom Metazoa; phylum Arthropoda; class Insecta; order Orthoptera; family Acrididae; genus Schistocerca; species Schistocerca gregaria. Next base: position 287,258,602 of record NC_064925.1, read on the forward strand.
TGCAGTTTAAGTGATATTTGGTAATAAAATCACCTTATTTCTTGATTCCCTCATAAGACAGTTGTGTTTTGCTTGTTTGTGGTGATGTAACTGGTTATAGGTTTTATATTTTAAAAAGCATAGTTTGCAGAATTTCTAATGTACAGACTGAATACACATTCCACGTATTTAGATGCTACTGAAACATGAACATCGCACTTTTCACGTTTCAGACGCATTTTTAGAATATTGTGAGCAATAATATCGGTGAAATTCAGTTTATAAATCTTTTAGACAGTCTTTTTGATTGCAAACTGCTGTTATTTACATTACCTCCAGTACACCTGCCTCATTTGTATTTACAGCAATAACTGGAAATCAATAGTATTGTTTATATTGTTTCTAGTGAATAACCCGAGTCATTATCTTTGTCCCTCTTAAATTGATGCTTGAGAACGATTTAAGTGTGGAAATATTTAATTTGATAGTGTTTTGTGGCTTACATCAACAGTAGGCCTAATTAGTCACATCCATTCTATTTGCCTGCTTAGGTCAGTACTTTTTTTAGTTAACACTTATTTTCTGCAGCTACAATCCTGGTCAGGTTAGTTATTACAAAACTGAATTATTATGCCTAACATCTTAAAATGTCAACTGTTCTTAGGCATGGAAATTTAGTACTGAAGTACTCACTCTAGAACTATGGGCAATAGTTTGGTGAATACCTGCATATGCGGAAACTAACTTGCGCTTTCTTTTACACTTCAAACTTTTTTTTCTTGCAATATGATATCACCTTAATTGATTTGAGTTCAACACCGTTGTCATCTACCAACCTCAATTAGTAATGTACGCATCGCACTTTTCACACCGCTGATGTAGTTTTCGGACATTAGAAATTTTAAAACACAGTAGATGTGTAAAATAATTAATTTATGACTCTTTTGTGTCTTTTCAGAGATTAACAGTCTGTTGGTTGCAAAACGAAATCGTGGTATAAAGATAGTCCTTCTCCCGATTTTACAGTGCAGCCATCTGCTGTGGGCGTTAATCACTCGTTTTTTTACGGTACAGTTATTTGCTGGAGACAGGAGCAAGCAGGATGGGAAAAAAGACTTCTATTTGCGTTTTCAGGATTTGTGTAATGATATTTAAGGTAAAACATATTTTCAACAAATACGAATTCCTAATTTGTTATTTATATTTTATGTGCAAATGTTGATTATTAATTATGTATGCTGATGTTACATGATACCCAGTCCTCAACCTCTACCGTCCCCTCCGTTCCCTTACCTTCCCATCCATTCCCCTCCTCTCCGTTCCCCTCTCCTCGCCTACTTGGCCTTGGTACTTCTCACTAGGCGAGATGTCATGAGTCCTGGAATGGCCTTGGAGATAAGAAAGTGCTGCTGCTGCTCTCAGCAAAATGCAATGAGCACTTAAGTCTCAACAGTAATAGGACAACACTGACCTCAGTGCTTTCTGCCCTGAATGCCCACTGCCACCCTACCAGTGCGTATGACATGAAACATCTGAAACTAAACACCCTGCAACAATCATCAGAAAGGTTCAGGCCAGGGGGCATTCCCCGGCTGATCTCGTCATTCTGGAAAGCACAGTGGATCAACACTCGTATGTATCAATTTTTTGGGACCATCTCCATTCCTACATACAGTTCGTATTTCCTCGTCACGATGGTATCTACCAGCAGCACAGTGCAATGTGTCACACAGCTTGCAGTGTACATGCGTGGTTCAAAGAGCACCGGGATCGGTTTAATGTATTCCCCTGCTCGCCAGACTTCCGGATTTAAAACAGTTGAGTATCTGAGGGACCACCTCAATTGTGTTGTTCATACCATGGAAATTCAGCTGAAAATCCTAGCACAGTTGTCTGCTGCACTGGAGTTCGCATGATTCCACATTTCTGACGGTACCTCCAAGATCCTCCATGGCTTTCTTCATGCACGTTTTGCAGTGATCCATGCTGCGCAAAGTGGTTGTTCAGGCTTTTGACCCAGCCTAGGTCACCTACGTTGTTTACTAAGTTGGGGTCTTCCGATGCCCCCAAGTTTTCTTTTTTATTAATTTCTCAAAACACTGTAGAAGATCGTATTCTTTGGTTGTCTATATTTAAATAAATAAGCTTTGTTGATGTTTTGGTTTGTCGTACAATCCCATAAACTGAAAAATATACTCAAATTCTGTGTCATGGCAGCAGTAAAAACTGCAGGACCAGTATTTTCGTTTGTTGTTCACATTTTAGAAAGTGACTCCTGGCATCGAAGAACTCCAGCAATCAGTAGCACACTAAAAAAAATTCAGCTTGTCAGAGTCTGCGTCTGATCTAATTCTCATTCTGCTCAGAGCAGCATACAATATTTACAATCTGATCATCAAAGAACATGTTGAAAACCTTCGTGATTGTGGGTACCAAATCACTTCATCCGTTGGCCTCGTAGATACTGCTATATTTACTACAGCGAGTCACAGGGACACTAGACTTGTTCGTTTTACTCCTGACTTTGTAATAAACTTATCTCCTTCATTGGAAGCCCCACCCGAATTTTTACTGGCAATATCACTTTCCTCTGAATTCCCCTCAGGGTTTATGTTCTGATTCTGACGTATCTTGCTCTGGGATAATGTCCTCATTAGGTTCGCTCCAGGTTTCTTCTGGATCACTGATATTACATTACTCCAGCATCCGAAGAATTTCATCATCTGAGGCTGTTTTTTGGAAATTTATACCGTTCATATTATGAAAAATAATCCATTAAAATACGTAATGTAGTTTACCAAATGGGATTATGCATTAATGAATGCATCATAGACTAAATTATGTAATATATATTTTAAACAGTTGTGGGACAGTTATAAAAATCAAGAATAAAATTTGTTCTTCTAGCTGCAACCGAGTCACCAAAGTCCATCTCTCGGGTTACTAGAGGAGTGTAATTGGTTGGCGACCTGCCCAGGCTTCATACAGATAGCAATAAGTGTCTCCGGCTGCTCGACTTGTTTATAATATACAATAATCTACACTTGGTTTCCTCGTGAATCAGTCTCTCTGTGAGAGCCGTATCAAAACCCCTATGTAATTCCTCAGACTAGCCCGAACATACAGACCGAAAAAAGCGGCGGCGGATTTTCCTACAGCAGGGCACAAGGTGTCCACTCTTCATCCTTTACTAAGAAAGAAGCTGTGAAACAGTAACATATCTCAATGCACGAAAGACTTACTGTGATGTAATTATATGCGTTAACGCGAAATCCACAGCTTGACACTATAAAAGATTCGTCAAACTTAATTTAAAAATTGTTTTTCACTCTATGAGCATCATTAGTGTACCTCTGATATCCCCTAAAATAAGCCGATCACAAGATATGTTAAGCAAAACCTATGTTGAAAAGAAAAGAAGAGGAGATTTCCAGATGGCTGGAGAATGTAATTAAGCTCGTGCTGGAGACAAAAGTGCTCTGGACATCACAAAGGAGTAAACAGAAAATGAATGTAAAAGAGAGAGAAAAAATACTGGAATCCCAGCCAGCAAGAGCAGGTGAAGATGTTATCAGTTTATTTTGTAAATTAAATTAAGAAATGCATTCTTGCATACAATTAGTTCCAGCTGGATTTCGTATCGTAGGAAACCTTGACATTTGCAGAATTCTGTTAATAACTAATATGAATCTGCTTCTAGCTATCCGGCACATGTATAGTTCGTCTAGAAACACTGCACCTAAATTGCATCGTTCGCTTGATACTAAACACTCCTAATCAAGAACGAAATACTTCACAATACTTAGTAGGAGAAAAATGAGGGCAGAGTTATCAAATACGAATATTATCTAATTAAATGTAAGCTACAGAACGCTTAAATTAATTGAAATTAAAAATACCAATGGTAGAAGTAATAGTACATAAGTTATTGCATTGTACGTTCCGCTATGCAGAGTTTCCAGTTTTGACTGTTCTCCTCTAGTTTCATATTTTTGTAGTTGCAACGCTTATTCTTTTCCAATAACAAAATATTACTGTCTTCGAGAAATGATCTTCCAACGCTCACTCACGTAAACGACCTTAAATTTTAAGATTACATTATTTTTTCCCTGTAATATATTTTCGGTCGCTGTGTTCTCTTTCTATCTGATCTTGTGGTGCTTGATATTTCAGTTCCACACAAAGACCTTCTTTGAAACAGAGCCGTATTTACATATTAAAACGAGAAAATAAATTTGCATTCATTAACGAAAGGAGCCTTAAACAAATTCAGTAATTGCTTTCAAAGTCTTAACGTAAGAGTCTGAACTAGGTCATTACGATAAGAGTTACGCCACAAATTGTTTCCTCCTGCTGCAGTACCACGGATCGGCTTAATTGCTCAGATTTTAATTGTAAATTTACCAGAGCAGATAGCATAGCTACCCAGTTTCAGCAAAACAACTGAAACGGCGCAACTGTACAGTAACGAAACACTTAGCACCTCCACTTAAATTCGATTTCCTCGTCTTGTAGCTCAGTGTAAAAACAAAAGTATCTGTATAACGTCGGTTTACATTCGCTGAAGAAGACACGTTGCAGGAAATAACATTAACACCAAACTGAACTGTCCTAGGGGTACCGACTTCCCAGTTCTACATTAACGATGACCAGTGATTTGATTCGTCTAGACTGTTCATCGTATGAAATGGCTCGAACAGAGTGATTCAGAGGCAGAATAGTGGGGAAAATGCAGTAAGTCTACAAAATAAACAGTTTACAAATCACTTTTGCGTCTCATCTTACAATCATGTTCAAATATGTGGTAATTAACACGGGATATTGAACGCATACACAGAGTGCTGCATTGTCACAGGTTTCTTCGACTGACGGGACGGCGTCACGGAACTGTTGAAGAACCTCAGTGGACAGACTTTGAAGATAGACGCAAATCACACCGTGAAAGCCTACTTATAAAGTTTCAAGAACCTCTAGGAAATATGTAGAAATCGTGAACAGGAGACTCGACTAATCACTGTATGCACATATGCGTTTAAGGAGTCGTTCTTCCTACTATCCATACGCAACATAACATGTGCTGCTCCGCTAAATACCCTCTGCTTTGCACTTACGGGAGTTTTACAAATTATGTATGTACACTCATGTTCAGAAAAAAACTAACGTCTTGTACGACTAGAGACAGGACGTGCATATTCGAAGGACATGTACATTAGTATGTTCTGTAGAAATGATTAGCATTTGAAGCATGTCGGCCCTCGGGTTCAAGGTCAACATCGATATTGCGGTGCAACACCACCTACCGGTAAAATGTGTCTGCGGATCTAGTTGTCGCCGCAAACAGTAGGTAATGGATGAGTGTGACTTGAGCAGACGTGCAGGATGCCTCGCAGATGTATACGAAAAACATACCGTCAAAAAAATGGCTCTGAGCACTATAGGACTTAACCCCTGTGGTCATCAGTCCCCTAGAACTTAGAACTACTTAAACCTAACTAATCTAAGGACATAACACACATCCATGCCCGAGGCAGGATTCGAACCTTCGACCGTAGCAGTCGCGCGGTTCCGGACTGAGCGCCTAGACCACCGCGGCCGGCACATACCGTCAAATCAGTGAGTTTGAAAGAGGGTGCATAATTGGCATCAGACAATGTGCTGCATACATCCGCGAAATTACTGCTTGTGTGGGACAATGTATTTCGGCAGTGATCAGAATCGTTCACTGAAGGCCATAGAACACGACGAGATGGGTCAGATCGCATCACGTAGACCCCCTATCCCCCCCCCCCCCCCCCCCCCCGAAAAGATCGACATCTCATTCGAATGCTATTGCAGTACAAATCTGCGTCATCCTCGGCTCTGGTGCAACAGTGGAATAGTGTAAAATATTATACACTATCAGTGGTGACAGTCCGTCGCCATTTACTATGACGTGGGTTACGTGCGCGGCGTCCACTTCTCCGCCCACCTTTGACTTATGTGCAGAAACACGCTAGACGGCAATTGCGTATGGAACGACACTGGGGACAACAATGGCATCAGGTAGTGTTCTGTTTGTTTGAAAATGATGACAACATTTTGATTCACTGCAGGCATTCCTTTTATGTTAGTAGTCTTTTCGCAAAATATACGTTGTTGGAATTATAAATTGGTTAAATCTTGCGGGAACGTTCGCTCTCGGAACTTTAATGTTAAACAGCGCTGTGATGCAGAGCATCTCTTTTTGCAGTATCTGTCTCTGGAACTGGCTGAGCATCTCTGCGACGCTTTCACTGTTACTAAATAATCCTGAAAGGAAACGTGCTGCTCTTCTTTGGATCTTGTAAGCTTCCTCTAACAATCACATCTGGCACCAATTCCGTATTGACCAGAAGTACTCAAGTATTGGTCCAATTACTGTTTTGTGAGGTACTTTATTTGTTGATGGACTAAGTTTCCTCAGGCTTTTTCCAATGAATCTCAATCTGGCATATGCCTTACGTGCTGGTCTGATGTTTCGTACGCTCGTATTTTGTACTTTAGACAGTAGTGCTGAATTGTACAGAAACTCTTCCGAAAATCAAAGAACACAGTGTCAGTATGTGCAGGTGTATCTTGCTCCTCTGGATCTCGCGGACGAACAGTGCGAGCTAGGTTTCACACGGTCGTTGTATCCGGAACTCATGTTGATCCCTAGAGAGGAGATTATATATGCAGAGAACAAGAGAACGAAGTGCCAATTTTGTAAGAACTTCAGACCTGTTGTTCCACGTAATTGGACTGGGTTTTCCCTTTAAAATTTGCTAGAGTAAATTAGTCATAAAGTAGATGACTAAGTCTCGAATAAAGCATTGAACGCATGTTTTGCACATTGTCACTCATGGCAAATACTTGTTTATTCGGTTACCGGTTGTGATCATTTTGATCATCTTTCGATTGAACCAAATACAAAAAAGAGCATATAAATACATAACGGTTGCCTATCAACTGTAGTAGGCACTACTGTAATGCACATAGATTGGGAAGTTACGAAACATACCTACCTTAATGAAGATGACAGAGAAAGCAATTAAAATATGCAGCCATGGTCACACCCATAGCAATGGATGCTTAGAGTAAAGACCTGATAAAACAGAGACCCCACATGTCCCGTAATGTCGGGTCGTCATTAGCGTAATGTACTTACAATCCCGGTACAAACAGCTGAGGGGGCGTGGCCGGTAGACGTGGATGGCCGCCTACAGTTTTCAATGGCGTAATATAAAGATAGAAAGGTAATATTAGACCACTGATAAATCCTGTCCCAACGGAAATATCATACACAAATACATCAGACGTACCATTAAAACTTTTATTTTAGAAAGAGTATACACCAGTCAGACAACATTATGACTACGTACCTAATATCCAGTGTGTCGAACTTTGGTACGGATAACAGCGGAGACACGTAGTGGCATTGGAAGCAATGAGGACTTGGTATGTCTCCTCAGGGAGCTGATACCACACCTACACAGACACACACACACACACACACACACACACACACACACACACACACACACACACACACACACACACACACACACACCACCTAATTTTCATAAATTCTGGGAAATGGACGATGAGCCCTGACGCCAGGTTGAATCACATCCCAGACATGTTCGATCGCCATTGTGTACCTCGAATCCTGCGTCAAACTCCTGGCCTTGCGGTGTGGTGAATTATCTTTTTGAAAAATGCCACTGCCGTCGGAAAAGATGATCGTTATGAAGGGGCGTACGTAGTCTGAAACCAGTGTATGATACTCCATGGCCGCCATGGTACCTTGCACGAGCTCCACTGGACCCATGGGTACCCATGTGGATGTTCCCCAGACCATAGTGGAGCCAGCGCCAGTTTGTCACCGTCCCGCAGTATAGGTGATAGGTGTCAAGGAGTTGTTCCCTTGGACGATAGATTCGATCACCCCCCCCCCCCCCCCCCCGTAGCAGGAAGTACTTAAGTGTGTTTACACGCATTGCAGAACATTATGGTAAGTTAAAATGTGTGATCAAATGTACTGTAAGGGGCAGTTGGAGAAGGGGTGGTCCGTAATGTTAAAGAAGGAAATGTGTAGGTCATTCAACCATTATCTGCGCAGTAAAATCTCCAAGTTTGTCATTGTGGGACGAAATGTTAAAGCGAAACTACCTTTTCTCCCTCACGGGTTTCGTTAAAGTAAATGTCGTGTGACTAGGGCCTCCCGTCGGATAGACCGTTCGCCGGGTGCAAGTCTTTCGATTTGACGCCACTTCGGCGACTTGTGCGTCGATGAGGATAAAATGATGTTTAGTAGAACAACACAACACCCACTCCCTGAGCGGAGAAAATCTCCAGCCGGGAATCGAACCCGGGCCCTTAGGATTTACATTCTGTCACGCTGACCACTCAGCTACCGGGGGCGGACCCCAGTGAAGATAGTATCGGGATTCATTAGACCAACGAACACTCTGCCTCTGCTCCAACGTCCAGAGCCGATGGTCACATGTCCATTTCAGTCGTAGGTGCGTAGGTGCCGATGTCGTGGCGTTAACATTGGCACATGCACGGATGGCCGCCTGTAGAGTCCCATCGTTATGAGTGTTCACTTTGCTGTGTGTTCAGATACACTCGCACTCTGACCAGCATAAAAGTCTTATGTTAGTTCCACCACAGTTCGCCGCATGTCCTGTTTTACCAGTCTGCCCAACCTACGACGTCCGACATCTGTAATGAGAGGTGGCCAACCAACCCCGCGACTTCTGGACGTGGCTTCACCTTGGCTTCGCCAGGTGTTGAAGAGACTCACCACAGCACTCCTCGAACACCCGAAAAGTTGTGCAGTTTCTGAAATGCTCGGTCAAACTCAGATAGATTGCGCACCTTCCCCATTCTACACACGGACGGCAGGCTAATAGGTACTACATGCACCGTGCTTGTGCCTGACTGGCTGCCATTCCTCGTCAGGTGACACTGTGCTAGCGGATAGACGGGTTTATATCGGTAGTAAGTCAGTGGTCATAGTGCCCTGGCTGATCAGTGTATGTACACGTCCCTATCGTAGCACAATCAGTAACTTACGAAGAAACAAACTTGGGTCTTCCTTAAGTGAGTGCCCAACAAGAAAAACAACAGAGTTAAAATTCATGAGTCAGACCAAATTAAAGTGTGAAGCACAAAGTTCTCCACTTTTTTGACCAATTTAAGTTCTGAAATTGGAACAAAAAATTAGAGTCCGGAGTCTTAAGCAGACATTAAGGTACGAAAGTGGTAGCAGAATCACAAGACTTGAAATTTCTTAGGGACATACTTCAGTGACGAAGTCGTGACGAGAGAGCCAGAAAAATTGCCTGAGATTGTGCAAATGCTACCACCACTAAGTCCGGCACTGTCAAAGGGGCGAAGTAGTAGTGAAGCAGAGTATACCAAGAGCTCCGGGACGGCACCGTTACAGTGGAGAAGTCTGGTCCCCCTGTGGCGTGCAGAGTGGAGAAGCAACCGCGTTGCAGGGAGTGATGTCGTGGCGAAGTCTTTCCGGGGCTGCTTGCCGGTTTGAGTTGCCTCGGCCTCTTGACCGTCGGACGTGCCTTCATTTCTATGTACGTCACGATAGGTACAGTGGCTGCGCTCCTTTCAAGGATATACTTTGACTTTCTCGATGACATCGATAGATATCTCTGTTGTCAAGGTATCACCGTGACTGCGGCAGCCATTCTGGCAGACGAATTAAAGCAACAGCTCCTTGCATGTTCAGCTTGTTTATTCGTTGCAAATATGGCCACTATTCCTATCTTTCCTTTCGTTGAAAGCGTCAACCTGCTCACTTCGCACTCTTTGTTTATGTAGCAGTATGTAGTACGAAAAGTACTGACTGCTAAATAAATGTGCTGGTTATGTGAAGCATGTTCTAATTTGCGTAAAAGATTAAAATTCACTACCAATGAAAGTAAACTTCTTCCTTTGTTCTTGACAGTAACTGAAACAATTAGAAAAACTCCGGCTGAAATATGCCTGCACTATTACCAGAATCTCTTTCGTCTGCATATCTGCTTAATTTGAAGACGTTCTTCTCCTACAATAACTAATGTGTAAATTTTCTTTTGTACTACCTTGTAGATGGGTGACAGTTACACTAAACCACCTTTTAATTCACTCACACAAGCGTCAGTCTTTTTTTATGTATTTTGTACTGATGACAAGTGGTAGTTTGTTTTTACCAGATAATTAATGTTTTTTCAATATTCACTCGCATTTCCGTATTTCAGGCTTAATATGTAAATGATTGACAATGACAGGTCCCAGAAGCTCTCAGAAACGTGAAGGTGAATAATTAAATTTTTGCAGATGGCAGGACGCAAATCAAAATTACCACAGTGGCAACGCCACACCACAGTGATGTTATATAATATGTAACTTTGCTTTGTCTCATACGCCTTCTGAAGCCTTTAAACCCAAACATCTCATTATCTGAAATTGAATATCAATAAATTGAATATCAATAAATTATACCTTTTCTAGAGATCCTCAATGTGCTAGTCTTTTGGAATAGCATTTCTTTGTAGGATATATGTAAGTTACAATGTAGTTATAAAACAAAACAAAACAAACGACATACGATTTTGACGAATTTCTATACGGCCTCACACAGGTACTTCAACAAAAGCATATCTTTGAGAGGAGTGCAGCCACAGTACCTTTCATAACGGATATGTAAATGTTTCCGTCAGCGCGTGGTTCGGGGTACTGCAGCCGGAATATGTGTTGTGCGGGTAGTTTTTGGCGCCTGCAGTTCGTGTCGCCACAGCAATTATGTAGGAGAACGCGGCAAGTGCTATAACACGATTTCCCAGAAACTTCATTCAGTGGAAGAGGAGTCAAAATAAGCAAAAATGTGTTCGGCTTATCTGTGGACATTCTATCCTTTCTGAGAAAACGACGGTACTTCGTGTACAGGATGTTTCAAAAAGAATATACGTATTACAAAGTATTATTTTGCCCAAACTACCGATCGCTGCGCCTCGGCTCAGCTATTGGAGAAACGAATAGATAGTCAAGTTTATATTAATAGCCGCTAGATCTCAGTTGTCTTCTGTTTTGCTTGGTAACCGCCATATGTTTAAAATGATCACTCCGTAGCATAAATCATTTTGTGTTCTAGAAGTGCAATTCCGTGACTACAGTGCAAAGACGTTTCAAGTTGAGGTAGCAAATTGATCCTCTGAATGGGTGGAACATTTTCAGATGGTATCGACAGTTCCTAGATACAGGATGTGTATGTGAAGGAAAGAGTCCTGGCCGCTCTCTTGTTCCTAAACAAAATGTTGCACGAATTCGAACGGCTTTCCAACGTAGTCTTCCAAAATCAACTTGTCGTGCCAGTCTGGAGTTCCAACTGTCTACAACAACAATTAGGCGTGTATTCAGACATCTTTTGATAATAAAACCGTACAAATTACAGCTGTTACAAATTCTGAGTCCTAATGACAAACGCAAACATGTGCCATTTTGTAAAGAGATTCTTGATGCTATTGACAATTATAACACTTTCGCACAACGCGTCATGTTCCGCGATGAAGCCACTTTCCATGTTAGAGGTCAGGTAAACAAACACAAGTTCGAATTTGGGGCCTACAGAAACCACATACAATCACTGAACATCTACAAGGTGTTTCAAAAATGATCGGTATATTTGAAACGGCAATACAAACTAAACGAGCAGCGATAGAAATAGACCGTTTGTTGCAATATGCTTGGGACAACAGTACATTTTCAGGCAGACAAACTTTCGAAATTACAGTAGTTACAATTGTCAACAACAGATGGCGCTGCGGTCTGGGAAACTCTATAGTACGATATTTTCCACATATCCACCATGCGTAGCAATAATATGGCGTAGTCTCTGAATGAAATTACCCGAAACCTTTGACAACGTGTCTGGCGGAATGGCTTCACATGCAGATGAGATGTCCTGCTTCAGCTGTTCAATTGTTTCTGGAATCTGGCGGTATACCTGGTCTTTCAAGTGTCCCCACAGAAAGAAGTCACAGGGGTTCATGTCTGGCGAATAGGGAGGCCAATCCACGCCGCCTCCTGTATGTTTCGGATAGCCCAAAGCAATCACACAATCATGGAAATATTCATTCAGGAAATTAAAGACGTCGGCCGTGCGACGTGGCCGGGCACCATCTTGCATAAACCACGAGGTGTTCGCAGTGTCGTCTAAGGTAGTTTGTACCGCCACAAATTCACGAAGGATGTCCAGATAGCGTGATGCAGTAATCGTTTCGGATCTGAAAAATGGGCCAATGATTCCTTTGGAAGAAATGGCGGCCCAGACCAGTACTTTTTGAGGATGCAGGGATGATGGGACTGCAACATGGGGCTTTTCGGTACCTCATATGCGCCAGTTCTGTTTGTTGACGAAGCCGTCCAGGTAAAAATAAGCTTCGTTAGTAAACCAAATGCTGCCCACATGCATATCGCCGTCATCAATCCTGTGCACTATATCGTTAGCGAATGTCTCTCGTGCAGCAATGGTAGCGGCGCTGAGAGGCTGCCGCGTTTGAATTTTGTATGGATAGAGGTGTAAACTCTGGCGCATGAGACGATACGTGGACGTTGGCGTCATTTGGACCGCAGCTGCAACACGGCGAACGGAAACCCGAGGCCGCTGTTGGATCACCTGCTGCACTAGCTGCGCGTTGCCCTCTGTGGTTGCCGTACGCGGTCGCCCTACCTTTCCAGCACGTTCATCCGTCACGTCTCCAGTCCGTTGAAATTTTTCAAATAGATCCGTTATTGTATCGCTTTTCGGTCCTTTGGTTACATTAAACCTCCGTTGAAAACTTCGTCTTGTAACAACACTGTGTTCTAGGCGGTGGAATTCCAACACCAGAAAAATCCTCTGTTCTAAGGAATAAACCATGTTGTCCACAGCACACTTGCACGTTGTGAACAGCACACGCTTACAGCAGAAAGACGACGTACAGAATGGCGCACCCACAGACTGCGTTGTCTTCTATATCTTTCACATCATTTGCAGCGCCATCTGTTGTTGAAAATTGTAACTACTGTAATTTCGAAAGTTTGTCCGCCTGAAAATGTACTGTTTTCCCAAGCACATTGCAACAAACGGTGTATTTCTATCGCTGCTCGTTTAGTTTTTATTGCCGTTTCAAATATACCGGTCATTTTTGAAACACCCTGTAAGAGATTAGCCCAAAGTCATTGTGTTTTGTGCGATATCCCGATCATAGTTAACGGCCCATTCTTCTTTGATGGAAACACAGTTAACGGTCAGCAGCGTCTCTCTCTGTTACAAAACTGGTTATTTCCGAGGATGCACGAAGAAAACTTCATTTTTCAACAACACGGGGCATCCCCTCACCGGAGTCTCCAATTGCGTGAATGTCTGAATGAAACTCTACCGAACCGCTATATCGGTCGTCAAGGAGCTGGCGGCTTAGTATGTCTCAGCTGGGCTCCACAGTCACCGGATTTGACTCCCTCTGACTTCTTCCTGTAGGGTTCCGTTAAAGACAGCGTTTATGTACCACCACTCCCACAGAACCTGAAAGAGTTGAAGAACCGGATCCGTACTGCCATAACATCAGTGACGAAGGACATGCTTGCCCGAGTATGGGAGGAATTTGAGTACCGATGTGATATTGTTCTTGTCGCTGATGGAGGATATACTGAACATCTGTAATCTGAACTTGAGAGGTTCATAAATATTTGTGTAAAGTTTCATATACTTCTTGTTGTGGTCTTCAACCACATTCGAAATACTTCTATTCTTGTTGAAACACGCTGTATATTTCAGTGAAAAAATAGTTCAACAAAAGCAATGGCACAGTGGCTAGCACCGCGGCTGCTCTGTGGCACTCCCTGTTCAAAACCTGAATATTATTTGTGTTTTCGTTTTTCGTTCAAATCTCTCGGAGCACTATGGGACTTAACATCTGTGGTCATCAGTCCCCTAGAACTTAGAACTACTTAAACCTAGCTAACCTAAGGACATCACACACAACCGTGCCCGAGGCAGGATTCGAACCTGCGAACGTAGCAGTCGCACTGTTTCGGACTGCGCGCCTAGAACCGCTAGACCACCGCGGCCGGCTTTTGTTTTTCGTTTACCTACTGATAAGGTAAGGAATGAGGAGGTTCTACGCAGAATCGGAGAGGAAAGGAATATGTGGAAAACACTGATAAGGAGAAGGGACAGGATGCTAAGACATGAGGGAATGACTTCCATGGTACTAGAGTGAGCTGTAGAGGGCAAGAACTGTAGCGGAAGACAGAGATTGGAATACGTCAAGCAAATAATTGAGGACGTAGGTTGCAAGTGCTTCTCTGAGATGAAGAGGTTAGCACAGGAAAGGTATTCGTGGCGGGCCGCATCAAACCAGTCAGTAGACCGATGACAAAAAAGCTGCACGTACCAAGACGATAATTGTCGAAGTAACGTTATTTATCTACCAATAGTATTCCTAATGAATGAGTTAAAAAGTAAAAGAATGAGAAAATTATTTGAATTTGTTTTCGGTGAAATTTCTGATTCATAAACAGTTTCAGATTCCAATTTATGTAAAGTAATCCGTTATGCATGGTTTGCGACGAAATTAGTGTCAACGCGTGACCTCATCAGCAATGTTAACGACGTTTCTTCCTCGAGTGCGATTCGTACGAAGAAATGATTGTGGAAAATCTGCCTTCGCACAATTCCTATGGTGTTCGGGGTTTCTATGTTTCGAAGGTTTCTGCTACGGGTATCATTAAAGGGAATACATAAAACCTTCCTGAAGAATTAGCATGAGAATAAGACATAAGAATTAATATAATAATTGATGTAAGAATTAAATATAAGAATACGAGAATTTAAAACGATTGTAATCTCTGAAAATACCATATCCACCTATATTATATAACAAATGCGTGACACGTAATTAATATGACGCCCTTGTATCATCTAACTCGATAACGAACATTCGTGTAATACCCTTCAATAGGCATGTGCAGACAAATGAAAAAACAAATAAACAAAACAAAAATAATAATCAGAATTCGAACACGAGACGCATAAATGACAGGCCGCGGAGTTAGTCACTGTGCCACCGCTTCCACTGCACTATTTACTCGCTAAAGGCACATGAGGTGCCTCAAAAACGTTGATCGTCATTTTTCAGAAACGGTCGAGTTTCACAGATAAGCCGAGAGTCATGTTCACTTATTTTGATTCCTCTTCCACTGCGTAAAGTTTCTGGGAAGTCGGGTTATGTCACTTCTGTGTTCTCCTCGTTAGTCTACAATTGAACATCGCCCGCCGACCTGCACACTTTAACCATTCCCGTTGCTGCCTCTTTACTGCTTAGTACGGCACCATAGTCTTCACATGCAATAGGTGCATGGAAAGTTCTTGATAATCAGGCGCTCTGTGAAGAGCTGAAACGCGTTCCCAGCTGTGTGGCTAGGAAACTAGTTCTAACTACCTTGCCTCCTACATAAAACATCGCATTTATCTCAATTAAGGGCAATTCCATCTATCTTCGAAACACAGTTTATACATTATGGACAGAAGGGGATAACTTAACTCTGCTTGAAGACGTGTCAACAACAGACTCAAACACACACATATTTTTTCAGTAAGACCTACAAGCATATCAAGAAATCATCCCACAGATGGAACAGGGAAAGAAAGCACTGAAACAGATGGTAAAAGTTCTTGGATACCAGAAAGATATTATTGGGCCAGTAGAAAACATTTTGCAGTCAGAAAACACCATACATAAATAATTACACACAAAATGCAGGAATAGAAGACTTAACTGAGGACGAGTGAGAGAGAAATTAATATAGCACATCACAGTAGAACGTGGCAGACTAGCTCAGTGACGGCATGAAGACGTCGATTTCGTCATCTTAATTTCGGGTGATCAGTCGCAGCTAGCGAACATCAAAATCCTTAACTGTTTGTTAGATTAATTTATAATCTCGTATCAACTTTCTGGCACCTGTAGCTCTCACTCACACCGTGTGAGCATGACGCCTAAACGGTACGACTGTGTAGATTGACTGTATCAGTCACGGAAAAGCGTCTTGACAGCAGAAGACATCAAGCCCTAGTGAGACAGAGCTCTTGCTGTGGACGTTACTTAACATCTCGGGCTTCCGATAAAACGACCGACTGCGAAGAAACCTCTGCTATTCATTGCTAACCTAATTGTGCTCATTTGCGCAGTTTTGGGCAGGTTCCCAAACATTGACTTCTTCTGACGCACAGACCGTTTCTCTGGCGCCTCTCTGCAGTAGTTATCTGCGAAGGACCCTCCAGATGATGCACATAGGATCCCTTACAACAAAACAGGATCTTGGCGAAAAGTCGAACTTACTTATTACCACTCCCTCCAGCAAAATTTATGGGCAATGCTTCTACAGTGGAACGTCATTACTATCTACATTATCAATTTCGTTTATTCCCGCAACACAATAAAATCAGGGGCTACAGTAAACATTAATTAATATCACTGATATCTTGAAGAACTTGTTAATATCTAAATACCCTAATCCTGATGCAGTGATAAAGGTTTGCCACCCTGGAGATTATGGTATCGCAACATTTCATTATACGTAATCCCATTAAACTTTTGTTAGCAGAGGCAAATGACAAACCAAAAATCTCATGAAAAACTTGGCTTGTCAGAGTTGCAGGAGTCGATGTTTCAATCGCTCAATAAAGAAAAAGAGGGAAAATATAGCTTCCAATACTTCTACTTCGGAACGGAAAGGAGAATAATTTTCGTACAATAAAGAATAACCGTGTTCAGTCACAATCGGGATTTTATTGTAAGGCACAATGCTTTTCGACACCTGGCGGCTCATCTTCAGGTGCCCTGACAGTCTACATCAATTTCCTTTCAATATTTAGTTTAATTCTGGTCCTGGTAATATAGTGATGTTGTATCAAAAAGTAAAACATTCTGAAAATAAGATTACAAAACTGAATAAACAGATATTACACTGGAAAACCATATGATAAAAAACGACCACATTTAAGATATTCACAAATATTAGTTTTATAAATGATATCTATGTATAATGAATAACATAATAACTTCTTTGAAATAATAACACCTGTGTGTTTGTAGAAATGCAGCATATTTATGTTTGAAATTCTTTGACTTGTATTATAAACGTTCTGTAAAATGGATAGAGTATGTATGCATACAAACGTGATTACTTAAACAGTACCTCAAAACCTTATTTTTCGATTCGTCTGAGTCTTGTAAACTTAAATTAACAATGTGCCACTTTTCAATATACCAGCGTAATCTTACCAGGACTATAATCAACCTAAATTTGGAAAAAACGGATACAGACTGTCAAACTATCTGAAGATACATTGTGAATTAAAATTGTGACTGAAAGCGGCTTCTTTTTTATTTGACGAAAGTAATTCAATCACGGAATAAACGATGACATCAATAGATAAAATTAAGAAGCAAATTTTATTTTTTAAGTAATATTGCCAAGAGTGTTAGCAGAGAACTGCCACATCGTTTCCACGTGATGCACGTTTTTTTACCATATTACATCAGTATCATCATAAGCAACGTTGTCCATTACGCTAATTTTTTATGGAATTTCTGCTTAGCGGAACACGGTACATCTTGTATTGCTTTCGTTGATCCTTTTTTTATGAGACCATTTCTTTTCGTTACTCTAGAAAAATATGTCATCCACTCAATCCCGGAGATGGTGCAACTTTTCGTGGATAGAAATAGCAAGTGGCGGTGCCACCAAGACTGCCTTGTTCAGCCCCAAAAATATAAAAAAGAGAGAACATTGAACTAAAATCCGATTACAGATTCACACTGCAAGCGAGTCGACTAGTTGATTGATACCGATCAAAGGCCTATCAACCGAGTAATTAAAAATTTCCTTAATTAAATCATCCATTTTTTGTACAAAAACTAATTTTCTACCATCAGCGAATCACACCGATGCCATGCCTGAAAGGCGGACTATAAGAGGGAGAGGGCTAAACATTAGTTAATATTCAAAGCCATGGAGGTGGCGGATTGACTTAAAATTTGGAGACGTTACACTTAAATATGATCAGAGGGCAAGCGGTGGTGTAGGGACACCAATTCGTCGAGCGCTTCAGTGTGTTGGCATTCAAACAGGCCCGGTAACTTAACCGAGGAGCACGTTCAGTGTGGTACACAGGGACTGTTAGCACTTCCCCCCCTTCAGTTATGTTGGCTACGAGTGACTTTTCACCTATCGCTGAAGTGCAGTGGGTCTGTAGTGACGAAAGTCCTGGAAAACCCAGCTCCAGTCGGATACAGGTGCTTGAAGTTGCTAGACGCCCCGCTTTGTGAGTAGTCATCTTAGTTCAAAAATTTACCTCAGTTTGAAAGCAGCCCGGTGTAAGTACCGTGATTACCGATTAAAAGCTTGCAGTAACTACGATGAGTTACGTAAGAGTGGTCTAGGGGTAGCATCTTTGATTCATAATCAAAACGTCATCGGTCCCGGGTTCGATCCCCGCCACTGCCTAAATTTTGATAAATAATCAGCATTGGCCGCCGAAGACTTCCGGCATAAGAAGTCAGCCCATTCTGCCAACGGCCTTGTCAAAAAGGGCGGAGGAGCGGATAGAGGTTCAGGGCACTCTTTTGTCCTAGGGGTGGGAAATTTCCCCTAAAGGCGAAAGAATCAGCAATGATCAACGACATGAGGATGCAGAAGGCAATGGAAACCACTGCATTAAAGACACATAACGTGTATCCACAGGACATGTGGCCTGTAGTTGAAGAAGTTGAAACGTCCCCTTAGAAAAATTATACAAGACTGGTCTATGTGAAACGTCCTCTTTGAACAATTATACACGACTGTGCTTAAACTGACACACAATATCTTTAGCGCAACGCAATCTGACTTTCAAAAATCCCTACGAAAGAATGGCCCTGACTAGCATTAACCTATACGTTTCACAAATCACTTACCTCACAAAAATCTTCGTTACTCAAGCTACTGCAATACGGCGAGCGCCACTACTGCCAGCTAAATAAAAGATTCAAACTACTGAAGGCACTAACTACTGATAGGCATAGTTAGCAAATGAAAGATTTTAATAGAGAACAGACAATGTATTTACCTTAATAGTCATAATATATAAATCAGTTCGTGACACCAATTCTTACAAATTTCAAAACTCCGCCATCTCTCTACCCACGTCCACCACTGCTGGCGGCTCACCTCCAACTGCGCAACGCTACGCGCTGTTAGCATCCAGCTGCCGCTGCCCAACACTACAATGGCAGACAACAATGCAAACTAAACACAGACTGCGCACAGCACAGCCAGTGATTTTTCATACCGAGCGCTACGTGGCGGCGGCGTTACCAATAAAAAAAACCTAAACAGCCTACTTACATAGCCCCCATGTTCCCCACAAAAAATTTTACAAATTGTTTTGGGCACTGGCCAATAATGATTTGATAAAATTTTTCATAATTACAATAACAAAGATATCAAATGCACACACTTATTGATACAATGTTGGTCAGAAGCTAAAATTCTCTCACAGTCCATAAAGACAGTCCTGATCGTTCATCATAGTAAAATTGCAGTGTTTTTTTTTTCAAAGTCTGAGCAATAAAAGGTGGATTTCTAAGCAGTCTTGAAGAAGTAGTGTTGTCCTTCCAACGAAAGACAGTGCTGACTCTCGACATGCAGACAGGTAATGGGCCACAGCAGAGTCAGTGGACATTGAAGACTATCGGTAGGTAGGTCATCACAGAGCAGACCCACTGTAGTCCTGGTAGAGATTACTATTGGTGGGCCACCAGAGGTGCAGACCCACTGCAGTCCTTGTAGAAATAATGGTATTGGTGGGTCATCAAAGGTGTAGACCCACTGTAGTCCTTGTAGAGATGGCCAGCAGCCATCAGTTTGACTGTGCAGGCGCACATTCACCACTGAAGAGTCTTGCAGATAATATAGCAAGTCCATAACTACCACTTGTGCACTCACAAAAATTGTTTTTGAAATGTCCTTACAACCAGCAATGCTGTTATCCAGTCCCTTACTGAATTATTAACGCAAGTGCAAACACTATCAGTCCCTACTTTTCACATATTGTCCATATACAATGACCAACAGAAACGTGTGCAGTGGAATGTAATTTACAAGTTACTTAATGTGATGAACTGGTGTCAATTACAATTTTATAACATGAGAATACAATAACAAAGGCACAAAATATATCATTAAAGAACATAATAGTACAGATAACATTAGCAGTAGTACAGGATTAACAAAACAATCGAAATAGCAAATACATCAGTGTTACAAAATTACGACATAAGTACATACATAAAAGATCAGAATAACTTTTGAAACATCAACTTCACACATGAGCATTAAAACAGAACAGAATAAATAATTTCTAAACATATTTACAAAGAAAACGACATATTATTAATGCA
Organism: Schistocerca gregaria; assembly: GCF_023897955.1. NCBI lineage: Eukaryota > Metazoa > Arthropoda > Insecta > Orthoptera > Acrididae > Schistocerca > Schistocerca gregaria. The sequence continues at coordinate 287,279,070 of NC_064925.1, forward strand.
AATTATATTTGAGGGTAACAGTATTCCTCATCATAGTGAATATAGCTGAATATTAGAAAATTCGACAACATAAGTCTTATCAGATGAACATATAAAGACAGGAAGAACATAAATACACATGGGTACACAAACACATAGTGGGATAACACAAAAGGAAAGGACAGGGTTTGTTTTTAGGGTAACATTTGGTACTGCAGTTCAACCCAAAACTTCATTCTGTAGATCTTTCGTCGTCTCTCAACATTTGTTTCCTCCAAAAAAATCCTATCCAAGCATGCTTTCTGTATTCTGTTCACATCCTCTTTCAAAAATAGTTTTCCTCCACTGTACACTACTTTTTTGGCCAAATCATTTTCTTGTAGCGTCTCAATGCTTTTCTTCCAATTCATCATAGTTAGATTCTTATATAGTCTACCCCCTCTTAAGCTAACTTAGATCTACTGAGCTCAGATGCTAAACTAAGGGACGAGGCAAAGCAGCAGCACAAAACAAATTAATACAAACAGCAATGTCCCAAAACAATGGGAATTGGTAAAGCAATTGCAATATTACAACTAATATAAGGCGCTGTGTAGCAAACAAGAAAAACAAATCCCTAGTAAAACTGGCTTAACAGAGAAATACAAAGTCAAATTCAGTAACATTACGCCTGGCACACACAGCAGCAGCAAATGCAATAGCTTATAACTAAACATGACAAAGCTCAAGCAGAAAACATATTACAGTAAAGACAACAATGCAGAAAAGGGAAATGTCTATTCACATATTAATATCTATGTCATTAAAGTGGTGCACCACAAGAAGTTATCCTACCATAAAAATTACCAAGTACTTGAAAAGAAAATTATGTATGCAGTTCCTGTGAAGGGAAGTCTTTTTGTGCTCCTTCGTTTTTTTAAGTACATCGTAAATTTACTATTTTCTGCATCTGTAGGCATAAAATAACTATATTAGTACATCTATTAAATTGTATTTTAACCAATGCTGCAGTGCAGATAGAAACTAGATATTAAACAAAATGAGTAAATAAATATATAAAGCAATCCATATGGCATTTCTCTCAACTAGCAAGACAATAGCTGTGTAATGTTTCTCATCGTTTCATTAGGCATTTTAGTAAATATCATAAATTAAGAGCTCCACAGTTTAATCATATGTTTTCAAGTTTGAGCGTGTCGTATTTGCGATGCATTCTACAAAGGAATGAATGTCAATAGCGAGGATAATGGCCTTTTTTTTTTACCTGTGTCTCTGAAAGGCACACACTAATGGCTTTCTTTTTGTCAGGTGGTTGTCGCGCAGCTGGGTACTCACGACGCATTACGTGCAGGTGGTCACTAACTGTCTTATCGAAATATTTACGACACCAGTTTCCGCTACAGTGGCAGTCTCATATAAAAAAATTCACAGTTCAAGAATTTGCGTTACACATCAGTAGAAACAAAATCCTATTGATATAACAGTGTCCAAAAAGTTTTAGTCGGCATTGTAATACATTCAAGCATTTACATACATTTCATAACTCTTAAAGTACGATTCTTGGTTTTCAACAACCTTTTTTAGAAACCAGAGTCCCTAACCACTACTCATTATTTCTTACCTTATTCGTCGACACTTCTTCAATATTTCATCATAACAGATAAGTAGCATAATCAAATAACTCATATAGCATCAGCTTATTGATCATAAACATACCGCAACAGCGTAATACACATCGTCATCATAACATCATAAAACCTCAGCCAAATCTCAAAATCGTCGTAGCCTCTTCCAATAATTTCAAAACCTAAAAAAAATTCTCTGCTCATGTCAAAAGTGTCATATACCTCAACCGTACTTTAAAAATCATGATCTCATACGAAATATGTCATTCAAAGCTCTCATAGTATCACAATGGTTCCGAAAAAATTTGAACATTTCACAAAGTACAGACAAAATACAACTTCGTAAGTGTGAAGTTATCCAATGGTGTAATTACGTAAACATCTGTCACTGATGTAGTATAATAAATGTTTGTTTCTCTCAGTTAAATGATCAGATAGCTGTGTAATTTATGTGTTAGAGAAATATGGTACCGATGTGTAAAGTTGTATAAACAAATACCATATTAGCTAGGGCTCCTTGTGCTTGCCACACACATGGTACACAAAGTAAGCGTATACCCCCTTGAGGATTAATGTAATTTTATCCTCAGGTTTTACAGATTACAGCAATGGAATGAAATGTATCACGGAAAACTTTCTTTCTAATTCAAATATGTTGAAAAATAAATAGTTTAATGAGTGTCCTGTAGCGCTAAATGTGTGTCTTGCTGTAAGACAATCTCTGTGGAAGTGTCGTAGTTATTGTCCTCCGAAAGCTAAGTTCTGCAGAAGTCAATGTACTTATCTCATGATAAACGAAATTGAAATGCTTTGCGTATAGATATCTTAGTTATTACGCTTATTGCCGTGATGAAGTAAGCACTGTACTGTATGTATTGTTGTGCTACAGAAAAGGCTGTCTCATTGTAGCTATACCACAAACGTTACTACTAAAACATGTTTTACTTTCCAGAAAAATTCAGAAAAACTGTGCAGGTATAAAACAGATAAACTGCAAAAGCAACATTATAAATTGTCACTCATTAGTAGCGTCGTGATAAAATCGTGTAGCTGTCACATAAACTAACCACTGTATCATCTGGTATCTCACAGAAAGTACTTTAAATCCAGAATGTATTTTCAAGTAAACCAAAATGTTGCATTAAAATCTCATTAGCAATACTGGTAAATGTTCTAAGTATGTGAGCCTTATAGTCGTTACGTAATCGTGCAAATAACAAGCAAGAATGTACACACACAATAACACTGTGATGTCTGTTCACACTAACAATGCACTCGTAAATACTGTCTAAATATGTTCCGTAGGTTCTAGACTGGATAGTAAACTTCAGACATTGTTGCATGTTAACAGTTTCTAAGTGTGACAAAGCATACTAGAAATGTGAAGTGAAATGTTTTATGGCAAAGACAAAGTTAAAAAGCAGATTATCTCTTAATAAACGGTTTTACATGTAAAATGTGGTGTAAACCTTTACTCTTCCTAGTACGCAGATTGTCAACTGAAAAGCAATTATCATGTGGTTACGTCGGTAAGGAACACTGGAATTTGGCTCAAGGTTAGCTTATGTTATTTTTCTCTGAGCCAGCCGGCGCACGCGGCTGCCTGCGGTGCGAGTCATTGTCTGTTTCTTTGTTGGCGCGCGTCGACTGCCAAGGGGGAGGTTACCATGAGAAAAAGATTGAATAATCAACAAAAGTATAATGTTCTACGAGTCGGGGCGTGGAATGTCAGAAGCTTGAACGTGGTAGGGAAACTAGAAAATCTGAAAAGGGAAATGCAAAGGCTCAATCTAGATATAGTAGGGATCAGTGAAGTGAAGTGGAAGGAAGACAAGGATTTCTGGTCAGATGAGTATCGGGTAATATCGACAGCAGCAGAAAATAGTATAACAGGTGTAGGATTCGTTATGAATAGGAAGGTAGAGCAGAGGGTCTGTTACTGTGAACAGTTCAGTGACCGGGTTGTTCTAATCAGAATCAAAAATGGCTCTGAGCACTATGGGACTCAACTGCTGTGGTCATCAGTCCCCTAGAACTTAGAACTACTTAAACTTAACTAACCTAAGGACATCACACACATCCATGCCCGAGGCAGGATTCGAACCTGCGACCGTAGCAGTCGCACAGTTCCGGACTGCGCGCCTAGAACCGCGAGACCACTGCGGCCGGCTAATCAGAATCGACAGCAGACCAACACCGACAACGATAGTTCAGGTATACATGCCGACGTCGCAAGCTGAATATGAAGAGATAGAGAAAGTGTATGAGGATATTGAAAGGGTAATGCAGTATGTAAAGGGGGACGAAAATCCAATAGTCATGGGCGACTCGTATGCAGTTGTAGCGGAAGGAGTAGAAGAAAAGGTTACAGGAGAATATGGGCTTGGGACAAGGAATGAAAGAGGAGAAAGGCTAATTTATTTCTGTAACAAGTTTCAGCTAGTAATAGCGAATACCCTGTTCAAGAATCACAAGAGGAGGAGGTATACCTGGAAAAGGCCGGGAGATACGGGAAGATTTCAATTAGATTACATCATGGTCAGACAGAGATTCCGAAATCAGATACTGGATTGTAAGGCGTACACAGGAGCAGATATAGACTCAAATCACAATATAGTAGTGATGAAGAGTAGGCTGAAGTTCAATACATTAGTCAGGAAGAATCAATACGCAAATAAGTGGGATACGGAAGTTCTAAGGAATGACGAGATATGTTTGAAGTTCTCTAACGCTATAGATACAGCAATAAGGAATAGCGCAGTAGGCAGCACAGTTGAAGAGGAATGGACATCTCTAAAAAGGTCGATCACAGAAATTGGGAAGGAAAACATAGGTACAAAGAAGGTAGATGCAAAGAAAGCATGGGTAACAGAAGAAATACTTCAGTTGATTGATGAAAGGTGGAAGTACAAACATGTTTCGGGAAAATCAGGAATACAGAAATACAAGTCGCTGAGGAATGAAATAAATAGGAAGTGCAGGGAAGCTAAGACGAAATGGCTGCAGGAAAAATGTGAAGACATCGAAAAAGATATGATTGTCGGAAGGACAGACTCAGCATATAGGAAAGTCAAAACAACCTTTGGTGCCATTAAAAGCAACGGTGGTAACATTAAGAGTGCAACGGGAATTCCACTGGTAAATGCAGAGGAGAGAGCAGATAGGTGGAAAGAATACATTGAAAGCTTCTATGAGGGTGAAGGTTTGTCTGATGTGATAGAAGAAGAAACAGGAGTCGATTTAGAAGAGATAGGGGATCCAGTGTTAGAATCGGAATTTAAAAGAGCTTTGGAAGACTTACGGTCAAATAAGGCAGAAGCGATAGATAACATTCCATCACAATTTCTAAAATTATTAGGGGAAGTGGCAACAAAACGACTATTTACGTTGGTGTGTAGAATATATGAGTCTGGCGACATACCATCTAACTTTCGGAAAAGCATCATCCACACAATTCCGAAGACGGCAAGAGCTGACAAGTGCATCGAAGCTGCTTACAAGAGTAATATACAGAAGAGTGGAAAAGAAAATTGATAACGCGCTAGGTGACGATCAGTTTGGCTTTAGGAAAAGTAAAGGCACGAGAGAGGCAATTCTGACGTTACGGCTAATAATGAAAGCAAGGCTAAAGAAAAATCAAGACACGTTCATAGGATTTGTCGACCTGCAAAAAGCGTTCGACAATATAAAATGGTGCAAGCTGTCCAACATTCTGAAAAAAAAAGAAGGGTAAGCTATAGGGAGAGACGGGTCATATACAATATGTACAACACCCAAGAGGGAATAATAAGAGTGGACGATCAAGAACGAAGTGCTCGTATTAAGAAGGGAGTAAGACAAGGCTGTAGCCTTTCGCCCCTATTCTTCAATCTGTACATCGAGGAAGCAATGATGGAAATAAAAGAAAGGTTCAGGAGTGGAATTAAAATACAAGGTGAAAGGATATCAATGATACGATTCGCTGATGACATTGCTATCCTGGGTGAAAGTGAAGAAGAATTAAATGATCTGCTGAACGGAATGCACAGTCTAATGAATACACAGTATGGTTTGAGAGTAAATCGGAGAAAGACGAAGGTAATAAGAAGTAGTAGAAATGAGAACAGCAAGAAACTTAACATCAGGATTGATGGTCACGAAGTCAATGGAGTTAAGGAATTCTGCTACCTAGGCAGTAAAATAACCAATGACGGACAGAACAAGGAGGACATCAAAAGCAGACTCGCTATGGCAAATAAGGCATTTCTGGCCAAGAGAAGTCTACTAATATCAAATACCGGCCTTAATTTGAGGAAGAAATTTCTGAGGATGTACGTCTGGAGTACAGCATTCTATGATAGTGAAACATGGACTGTGGGAAAACCGGAACAGAAGAGAATCGAAGCATTTGAGATGTGGTGCTATAGACGAATGTTGAAAATTAGGTGGACTGATAAGGTAAGTAATGAGGAGGTTCTACGCAGAATCGGAGAGGAAAGGAATATGTGGAAAACACTGATAAGGAGAAGGGACAGGATGATAGGACATCTGCTAAGACATGAGGGAATCACTTCCATGGTACTAGAGGGAGCTGTAGAGGGCAAGAACTGTAGCGGAAGACAGAGATTGAATACGTCAAGCAAATAATTGAGGACATAGGTTGCAAGTGCTACTCTCAGATGAAGAGGTTGGCACAAGAAAGGAATTCGTGGCGGGCCGCATCAAACCAGTCAGTAGACTGACGACAAAAAAAAAAACTACGATGGTTGCTCAAGCGCGGTAAAGTGAAATGCTATGATCGCTTCCGTCACGGGGCCTACGGGAAATACGGTCCCCGCAACGAACTTCTGACATCACATTAGTTGCCTTGCTTGACATACATCGTGAACGCTCGATTACGTCCGGGGCCAGGTGGGAAATGAGAACGTCAATGTAAAGATCCTTTGTTATATGTTATCGAGACAGTGAGCCGATTTAAACTCACAGGCAGTAAGTATTAAAGTGGTCTCAAACAGTAACTCGTTCTCCGCTGGAGGTGGTCGCTTCATCTCGTAAGACCTGTCTCCTCACGCGCTGCGACCGACGCCACGGGGCCCGTAAACATTGTTGGCATCTAGTCACGGTTCGCACGGCTTGCCCCGTCGGAGGTTCGAGTCCTCCTTCCGGTGTGGGTGTGTGTGTGTTGTCTTTAGTGTAAGTTGGTTATAGTTAGATTAAATCGTGTGTAAGCTTAGGGACCGATGAGAGTAGCTATTTCGTCACATAAGACCTTACCACGAATTTCCAAATTTTTCCATCGTTGGCACCGATGCGTCAGCAGTGCCATAGCTTTCGCACTCCAATCCTGTTGCTTTTTCTGTGTTTGAGGTGTGATGTCATTTATTAATCTTCGATCTCAGCCCCCGCCGATTCGTTGATTGGTTTGATAACATTATCTTCAAGTGATTAACAACACTCCACCTTCTATAATCGCAAGGGCTTAGTCGCTACAGTAGGAAGAGCAGATAAGTGTGAAAAACTACACAATCAGCATAATGCCTAATCCGTTCAAGTTGCTGACACGAATTAAACGTAGAATATAAGAGTATAGTACAAAATAATGGAAAAGAAACTTAAGGATCGGTCACATGACGAACAGATTGGTTTCAGGAAAGGGAAGGAAACCAGAGAGGCAGTTCTGATGATGTGCCTAATAATAGAAGCAAGATTTAAGAAAAATCAAGACAACGCTTGCAGCATTTGTCTACCTGGGAAAAGTGTTCGACGATGTAAACTGGTGCAAGATGGATCTTCTAAGAAAAATAATAGTAAACTATAGGGAAAGGCTGATAATACAGAATATTAGATCAATAATCAAGATGTAACAATAAGAATGGAAGACCAAATATGAAAATGGTGTCACTATCATCATCATTTTCTTGGGCCCTTGTCCCACTTCAACGTGTGGTCGGCCCTGTTACTATGGATTTGGCAATGTTAGTGTCAGATGGTGGCCGGATGTCCTTCCTGTAGACACCCCTTACTCCCCTGCAAGGAATTAGTGTACCCTAACTGTTTGGGTCTAGTGTAAGCCATGAAATAGTGCAATCGTTTTTAAATGTCTGTGAGTCGGTGGGACATGGGGACCAGCCCAGTATTTACCTACTGGGATGTGAAAAACCGCCTAAAAACACATACAGGCTGGCCGCTATACGGCTCTCGCCGTTAATCCACCTCGTGGATTCGATCTGGGGCCGGCGCGAGTCCAGGTAGCAGCGAATTAGCGCACTCGGATAACCTGGCGGATAAGAATGAAAATGGGGTAACGTAGGAATATACACAATGTGATCAGAAGAATCTGAACATACGCAAAAACACACGTTTTTCCTATTAGGTGTATTGTGCTGCCAGGTACTCCATATCAGCGACCTTAGTAGTCTTAGACATCTTGAGAGAGCAGAATGGGCCGCTGCACGGAACTCACGGAATTCGAACTTGGTCAGGTGATTGAGTGTCACTTGTGTCATACGTCCATACGCGAAATTTCCAGTCTTAAACAACCCCAGGTCCACTGTTGCCGATGTGATAGTGAAGTGGAAACGTGAAGGGACACATACAGCACAAAAGCGTACAGGCCGACCTCGTCTATTGACTGACAGAATCCGGCCGGAGTGACCGAGCGGTTCTAGGCACTAAAGTTTGGAACCGCGCCACCGCGACGGTCGCAGGTTCGAATCCTGCCTCGGACATGGATGTGTGTGATATCCTTAGGTTCGTTAGGTTTAAGTACTTCTAAGTTCTAGGAGACTGGTGACCTTAGCGGTTAAGTCCCATAGTGCTCAGAGCCATATGAACCATTTGAACTGACAGAGACCTCCTACAGTCGAAGAGAGTAGTAATGTGTAATAGGCAGACATATATCCAGACCATCAAACAGGAATTCCAAACTGCATCACGATCCACTGCAAGTACTATGACAGTTAGGCGGGAGATGAGAAAACTTGTATTTCACGATCGAGCAGCTGCTCATAAAACACACATCATGCCGGCAAATGCCAAACGACGCCTCGCTGGTGTAAGGAGCGTAAACATTGGACGATTTAACAGCGGAAAAACGTTGTGTGGAGTGACGAATCACGGTGGACAATGTGGTGGTCCGATGGCAGGATGTGGGTATGGCAAATGCCCGGTGAACGTCATCTACATCTACATGACTACTCTGCAACTCACATTCAAGTGCTTGGCAGAGGGTTCACCGAACCACAATCATACGATCTCTCTACCATTCCACTCCCGAACAGCGCGCGGAGAGAACGAACACCTAAACCTTTCTGTTCGAGCTCTGATTCCTCTTATTTTATTTGATGATCATTCCTATCTATGTAGGTTGGGCTCAACAAAATATTTTCGCATTCGGAAGAGAAAGTTGGTGACTGGCAGCTTGTGTAGAGCCAACAGTAAAGTTCGGAGGCGGTCATGTACATTAACAATATCCACTGATGTTGTTGCTATGCTTCTCGAATTACAGGTCGTGTTGAATGGAAATTAACGGTGTTATTAGAGCAGGAAATGGATCGAGAGTAAAGCGAAGAAATATGAAAGTAATCAGAAATATCTGTAATGGGAATATTGAGGAACTTAATATCAAGAGTGGTGACCACGAGGCAGACGAAATTAAGCAATTTTTCTACCTTGGAAGGAAAACAATATGTGACGGGATAAAGCAAAAAGCACATAAAAAGCATGCAGAGAGGGCATTCCCGCACAAGAGAAAAATGCTAGTATCTAACTGAGGAAGACATTTCTTAGCTCTTAAAATAAACGTTAGGAGCTCAGCATTGTGTTGCAGTGAATTACAGACGGTCGGAGAACGGAAGAATTTGTGGTGTGATCATATACAATGTTGTTAAAAATTAGGGGGATTTATAGCATAAAAAATGAGGAGTTCCCAAAAACCCATCAAGAAAGAGAGATACAGAAAAAATGACAACAAAAAGGGACAGGATGATAGCACTGTGTTAAGAGATCAGGGAACGACTTCCGTGGTACTAAAGGGAGCTGTAGTGGGTAAAACTGAAATTGGAATACATCCAACAGATAACTGAGGACATAGGGGTAAGTGCTGCTCTGAAATTGAGAGAATGGCAAATGAAAGGAATTCCTGATGTACTACATCGAACCACTCAGAAGACTGATTATAAACATAGTGGAAATGATTTAAATTAAATGAACGTGGAATGGCGATTGGGAATCGGACGTCTAATTAATTCGGCCACTGATTCCCTATTAGCTGAAGTAATTGATCTCACCTGCCAGTCTTCCGCTGCGTGTATTGTGCTACTGTAATGACACAGGACTCAATCTCGTCTAGCAGGGGTTTCTGGAAGTAATTAAATCTTTTTAATGTGAGGCGACAATGGAATGGTACAGACCAGAAGACCGACAGATCTGGTTAAAATTCATGTATGTTGACCTTAACACACGTGAAATGCGTGTTAGTCTGCTACATTCCATTTGCTGTTAATCCACACTCAATTTGTGTAACAAGCTGGTGAAGTCCAGACAAAGAAACAGGAATCACTAGACACATTAAATAAAGTATGATTAACATGTGCAGCCCGTTTTTAGAGAGAGGGGCTGAGAGGGGGGGAAGAGAGTTCGAATTGATAGTCACACTGTAAATGGTTAATAGCCTAGAAATCTGAGTCTGAATGATGAAGATTAGGGAACTAATATATCACAGAGTATGGATAGCTTCGTGATACTATCGATTAAGATGCTAGTGGGAGCATTGCAAGGAAATCATGACGAACTTACCGCAATGGTTCTAACGAGCAGTTGAACTGCTATACGCTAAAAGAATCTTAATCATTCCAAACTAGTTATGAGAAAAGTAATAAGAATGTAATAACTCTTAAATTATTTGTTCCTTTCTCCTGAAAAAATGTAAGTAATGCATAACATTTGTCTGAATACCAGGGTTCGTTTCATTTTGTGAAAAATAAAGATTTTCTGCATAAAAGAAGTTAGATGAACGAGGTCGTTTTCGCACATTCCGGACTTCAGATCTTCACATGTGCAGCAGCAGTCTATTTGAGGGCGTCAGAAATGCAAATTGAAATTTTCCTTGATAAATGTTGGTTCAAAACACTATGGATTTAAGATCTGAGGTCATCAGTCCCCTAGAACTTAGAACTACGTAAACCTTACTAACATCACACATATCCTTGCCCGAGGCAGGATTCGAACCTGCGACCATAGCGGACGCGCGGTTCCAGACTGAAGCGCCTAGAACCACTTGGCCACAGCGGCCGGCGATAAATGTTGGATAAGGTGACCTTTATCAGTCGGTCTTTCTCCTTAAACAACTACAATGGAATCGTTAAGCTACCATACATCATGGAAAAATGTTAGGTATATAGGATAAAAAAGTCAAAGAATCAGACAACTACGAAACAACATCGTCCTTCAGAAATTTTACATTGACCAACAGCCCATAACAAGCAACAAATATAAAGAGCCTGCTGGCGAGCCATCATATAGTGTCTTCTGCTCTTGACGCGAGCGGTGCACTTATCTGAACACGGGAAGCGTGTTGTAAACAGCCGGCTAGGGGCCGAGGCACGGGATATCCATCATGGTGTACGCTGAGCCCTGAGCTCTCCGCGCTGGAAAGGCGGCGCCAGCTGATGGGCAGTGAAAGGCCGCACCTCCGGCGCTCCGATGGCCCTGCGGCGGCAGACAAAAAGGGGCTTTGCTGCCCCCTCCCCTGCCAGCGCCCCTCACAGCGCAGCAGCTGTCGCCCTGGGCTGCCCCAATGGCCGTTGTCACACCAGGCCGTCTCGGCCGCCGACTCTGCAGAAGGCCACCATGCCGCGTCTGTTCAATGCGCAGGAAGACAGGCTCAATTTTAAAAATTTGGCTGCATGTGTGTCTTGCCACATACACTGCTGTCCAAAATTGAAGCAACAAACGCAAATTTTGCAATGTTGCGTTTATTTTGCCACGAAGCAATATAGACAGGTGATAGTAAAGTAGAAAAAATGTAAAGAAAACGGAACGTAATCAACTGCAACCTTTATAATTATAGACAAAAATGTTCTTCAGTTTTTCCAACTTAACGATTTTGCACACACTCTCTGACAGTTGGTTAATGTGCTCAGTATGGGGTGTGGCCACCTCTGGAACCAATACAACCCTGACAATGTCAGGACATGCTGTGAATATCGTCATCAATCCCATGGTATGGCAATAACGCCCATTCTTCCTGTATAGCTGTTCACAAGTCTTGGAGAGTGGTTGGTGGTAGCTGTTGTGATGCAACCCATCTGTCTTGTGCATCCCAGACATGCTATATGGGATTCAAATGGAGAGAGTGGGCAGGCCACATGTAGTAAGCGTTGCTTCACGCAGTGGAGAGTGGCAAAACAGAGGCACGCCGGCGACCGAGGCGTTGCGAAGTAAGCATGCACAGATAGCCTTTATGACAGCAGCAGTCTACCAACAGACTGATGCAAGGACGCACCAGACCGAGCGCCAAGTGAAGCCTGGAGAGGCGTTGCGAAGTAAGCATGCACAGGTAGCCTTTATGGCAGCAGCAGTCTACCAACAGACTGATGCAAGGACGCACCAGACCGAGCGCCGAGTGAAGCCTGGAGAGGCGTTGCGAAGTAAGCATGCACAGGTAGCCTTTATGACAGCAGCAGTCTACCAACAGACTGATGCAAGGACGCACCAGACCTAGCGCCGAGTGAAACCTGGAGAGTGCTGAATAAGGAGAACTGAGGCCAGCATGCTAAGTTACGGTGAAACATACTGCGGGAGTAATAACAAAAAGTTATCGCCGAGGGTAAAAAACGTCCTCCTGCCGGATATGAATAGTGGAGCGCAGGCAGTAACAGACAGAAGCCATTAGGAAGCAGTTTGGATCTGAGGAATTGACGTGACCCTTGTCCGAATGTTCAGTCTTTGTAGGTGACGATTCCGGAAGTGTGTTCCAGCTAGCAGGATTCATCCGTTCACTGCCAGATGTCAACTTCAGCTCTGGAGGTCGGCCCGAGTTCGGTCGGCCCCATGGCTGACTAACTACAGCGAATACTTCCAGCAGGACCGGCCGCAGCGCGGTTTGGTCACAGGCGCCGCCAGGGACTGATGCCCGGACTTCACGGCAACCCCGCCCCATGGCCCATGGTCCTTCCATGACAGAACCTTGCGGACATCGCGACTGACATCTTCCCAGCAGCCAGTGCAGCAGGCGTCGGCAGCTGACCTCACGGCGACGCGGCTCCGTGGGCGTGCTGTACTGGGGCACCTGGCATCCTGGCTTCAGAGGAACACTGGTGGCCTGAGGCTCCCAGTGCGATCAGCGGCGCGCGTTGCACGCATTGTAAGAGAATCTGCATAGCAGCAGCCAGGTGGAGGGATCCACAGGGCTGTGCAGCGACGACGAGGGAGAAATTATAAAGAAAGTTCAGCAAATAATTGTAAAACTCCACGCTGTCTCAGTCGTTGGCGCAGCCACTGTGTCTGCTGCTAACAAGTGGTGCAGAAGTCGTAACAATACTTTTATATACCGCCTGGTAGGCGGAGCGTGGCTCTGCTCCTGTAAACTGACGGGTAGGCGGAATGTAGGAAGCGAGTAGGAGCAGGAAAAGGTGAAATGCTTCGGAACTGCGTTTAAATTTAAATCATCTTTACTATAGGATGAATACGTAACTTCGCCCTGAGGAGCACGTAGGTGCGAAGCCGGATGTATCAAAGCTCACAGAAGTTACACAGGCAAAATCTGTAGCGGCTCGCCCTCTATGAAATGGAAACAATGTTTCTTGGTCGTCTACTCGGGTTCGAATGGGTAGAATCTGGAAATGAGCTCATAGAGCTGCACAGCGGCGGCTAAAGGGCGGTGTCGTCGGTGTCGGTGTCGGTGTCGCAGTGCCAACCTAAGAACTTGTACCTACGCCGTGACATCGTAACAGACGATACCACGCGTACAGTATCTTCCGTCTGCAAGAAAAAATCAACCACTCTTGTTCTATGAGGTCGAGCATTATCGTCCAGCAATACGAAGTATGGGCCCACAGCATCTCGCAACAACCGAGCATAAGATCCCAAGGTCTACCTGCTAGCAGCTAAATCTTGATGATTCATCCGTACAGTTTGATGAGCGGTCCACATAATTACTGGCCACGTCATTAGGGACCTTCCTCGATATCGGTCTCTCTGTTTGTCCCGAAATTGTGTTCCACGAACCCTCCAGATGCGAATCCGTCCAGAATCACTCTCTAGACCAAATCGGACTCATCTGTGAAAAGAACATTCGCCCACCATTCGACGATCCAGGTGGCATGTTGACGGCTTCCCACTAGACGTTCCCTTCTGTGAAGACACGAGGCCGGCCGGAGTGGCCGAGCGGTTTTAGGCGCTACAGTCTGGAACCGCGCTACCACTGCGGTTGCAGGTTCGAATCCTGCCTCGGGCATGGATGTGTGTGATGTCGTTAGGTTAGTTAGGTTTAAGTAGTTCTAAGTTCCAAGGGACTAATAACCTCAGCAGTTAAGTCCCTTAGTGCTCAGAGCCATTTGAACCATTTTTGAAGACACGCCATACAGCAGGTCTCGGCCACGCGGAGTGGCCGCACAGTTTGAGGTGCCATATCACGGATTGCGCGACCCCTCCCGCTGGAAGTTCGAGTCCTCCCTCGGGCATGTGTGTGTGTGTGTGTGTGTGTGTGTGTGTGTGTGTGTGTGTGTGTGTGTGTGTGTGTGTGGTTGTTGTTGTTGTTGTTGTTGTTGTTGTTAGCATTCGTTAGTTAAATTAAGTAATGTGTAAGTCTAGGGGCCGATAACCTCAGCAGTTTAGTCCCTTAAGAATTTACACACTTTTGAACAGCAGGTCTGAAGCCTTCTGTACACCGATTGCCTCAATACAACACGTCCAGTCGATGGTGCGAGGTCGTCATTGCAGTGCAGCAGTAAGGCGGTACCGTCGTGCCCTTACAGCCTAGTAACGGTTCACTCTTTCTGACGTCACACGTGATCGGCCCTGTCCTGTCTTCGGAATACAGTTTTGGTCTCTACAAACTGTCACCTCATCTCAGGAACAACAGAACGATTCACATTAAGTCATCGGGCCACATCAATTTGCGACTCTCCTGCTTCCATTCTTCCTATGGCCCTCCATAGCTGAGAGTCTCGTAGGTGTCTTCTCCGTGCCAAACTGCACCGTCGGTGACTGTGTGCGAAGCGATGTGGATGTGAGACTACCCTGCAAACACTACCACGCTTGACAGATCCCTGACGTGATGCTGGCGCGGTTGTCCTTTGATCGGATTGCCATCTTTCGTGCGGAACACCATCGTAACGACATCTGTTGCATGATTATATCGTTAATTAGGATACAAGTGCACATGGAGTGGACAGAAATATAGAAACACCAAGAACACAACACATTACAACCCCTTGCAATCAAAACAGCTTCCAGTCTCCTCAGAACAGATAAATATGCTTTTCGTAGGATCTTATACCACTCTTCTGCAAAACTGTGGCAAGTTCAAGGCAACGATGATGGAGGTGGACAGCTATCATGCCCTCTTCTCTCCATAGTAATACACAAAGGAAAGGCTTATTTACATTTAGAATTGGAAACTGAGGTGGCCGTGGGAGGTGCAACAATTCAACCTCCTGCTTATATAACCAGACCTTGATGATTCGAGCTCTGGGGATAAGGGCCCCGTGGTCTTCGAACCCAGCGCCGCCGTCAAGGAGCAAACATGTTACCACGCGATGGACCAGATCAGCTAAAATGGTCACGTAATAGCTGGCAGTAATGCGACCTTGGAGAGTAGCCATAAGGCTCATGGATGTATCACAATACGATTGGCCAAATTGTCACCGAACTCAATTGTGTGTCACTCTTCAGACGTATACTCGGCCAGAAGTTAGAAACTAGGTGGAACAAGGCACATGTTACCAAATGAGTTTTTCCATGCTTTTATGGCTTCGGCATTACTTTCCTGTTACGGTCATTTGCACCGCTGATGATCAAATCAGCAAATCCAGCTCGCTTTGCCGCACCAAGCTTATGCACCTCCCTTTGTGTCATTTTGATGTTGACAGGATTCACGAGTGCGAGATTCAGTTCTGCAGTGATTTTTACAGCTGCCGCCCCGTGAAGCTTCATAACAATCCTCTTCAGTTAGCGTCTGTCACGATCACACAACACACGTTCGTCCGCCTTCTTACTTACCGGCTGATGTTTTCCCGCTTTTGCTGTGTGCGTTATGAATCTTCGATACGGTACCTCTTCCAACACCAAACACTTCGTCTACCTTGGTTACAACAGCAGCCATCATACGAGCGCCAACAATTTAAGCACGTTCTAATTCACTTAGCTCCAACGCAATGCTTTCACAACTACATAGAACAGTGATCTGCACACATCTGTCACTTGCAAGGTATTATGGACATTGTGCAGATGTCGTTCGTGGTCAATTACACGTCAGCTGCAGTCTTCTCGCTGTGTGTCCAGAATTCTGTACAATATCTGCACAGGTTTCCCAAATGTTATCGTCAGCTGCGTCTCCAGAAGACTGCATAGAAGAGAGCCGACCTGTCCAAAAGTCAGGCGCGACGTAGTGAATGTTAGTCTCTGGAGAGTGTGCACCCCACGAGGAGTACGTTACACGTTCGCCTTGCGCCGCTCGAATACTTCACACGTTGACATTGACGTCAAACGTGAATATCAGCAGACACACGGCTGCAACCACCGGACTGTACATCACGACAGCACCAAGACACTACTGAGCAAGTGTCGCAGGACTTATTTATTTACTTACTTATTTATTTATTTGCACGTCAAGTCCCGTAGGACCAAATTTAGAAGCAAATATCCAAGGTCATGGATCTTGTCAGTACATGAAATTACAACATAAAAGATAAAAATAAAATGTTTATGAATCCGAAAAAAGTCAAGCTATAAATTTAAGTAAATGCATTCAACAATACAACTAGAATTATTTTCAAAGAACTCCTCGACAGAATAAAGGTGTGACCCATGAGGAAGCTCTTCAGTTTCTATTTGAAAGCGCGTGGATTACTGCTAAGATTTCTGAATTGTAGTAGTAGGTTATTGAAAATGGATGAGACAGTATACTGAACACCTTTTTGCACAAGAGTTCAGGAACTCCGGTTTCTGCCGGGTGTTAACTGAGTGAAAGCTGCTTATTCTTGGAAATAAACAAATAGTGCTACCAAGGAATGACTAAGAAATATATGAATATATATGTTTTGAGAGGCCAATGCCAATATACCCAGACTCGTGAACAGGGAGCGACAAGAGGTTAGTAAAATTACACCACTTATTGCCCGAACCGCCCGTTTCTGAGCCGAAAATACCTTACAGAAGACGAAGCGTTATCCCAAAATGTAATATCATACGACATAAGCGGATGAAAATAGGCAAAGTAGACGAATTTTCGTGTCGAACTATCGTTCACTTCAGATTCCGTTCGTACAGTAAAAATGGCAGCACTAAGTCATGAAACAAGATCCTGAACGTGGGATTTCCACGAAAGTTTACTATCTATCTGAAACCTAGAAATTTGAACTGTTCAGTTTCACTAATCATATGCCCATTCCGTGGAATTAAAACATCAGGTTTTGCTGAATTGTGTGTTAGAAACTGTATTAACTGAGTCTTACTGTGATTTAGCGTTTGTTTATTTTCTACAAGCTATGAACTTATGTCATGAACTGCACTATTTTAAAGCAAGCCAATCTTATACACACAACATCCTTTACTACCAAGCGAGTGTCATCAGCAAACAGAAATATTTTAGAGTTATCCGTAATACTGGAGGGCATATCATTTATATAGATAAGGAACAGGAGTGGTCCCAACACTGATCCCTGGGGCACTTCCCACTTGACTGTACCCCACTCAGACCCCACGTCAAAATGGTTCAAATGGCTCTGAGAACTATGGGATTTAACATCTGAGGTCATCAGTCCCTTAGACTTAGAACTACTAAAACCTAACTAACCTAAGGACATTACACACATCCAGGCACGAGGCAGGGTTCGAACCTGCGACCGTAGCAGTCGCGCGGTTCCGGACTGTAGTGCCTAGAACCGCTCGGCCACCGCGGCCAGCTAGATCCCACATCACACCCATTTTCAACACTGCCCTTTTTTGCTGTCTCTTAATGAAGTAAGAGGTGAACCAGTTGTGAGCGACTGCCCGTATTCTGTAATGGTCCAACTTCTGGAGCAATATTTTATGGTCAACGCAATCAAATGCCTTAGTTAAATCAAAAACTATGCCAAGCGTTCGAAACATTTTGTTTAACCTATCCAGTACCTCACAGAGAAACGAGAATATAGCATTTTCAGTTGTTAAACGACTTCTAAAGCTGAACTGTACATTTGATAGCCAAGCGTGTGATATAAAAGGATCAGTTATCCTTACGTACACAGCCTTTTCAATAACTTTCGCAAGCACTGATGGCAAAGAAATAGGTTTAAAATAGTCTACATCATCCCTTTCTCCCTTTTTATAAAGCGGCTTTACCATTGAGTACTTTAATCGTTCAGGAAACTGACGATTCTCTAAAGGATAAATTACAAACTTGTCATAATACAGGGCTAAAATGTGCAGTACAGTACTTTAATATTCTGATAGCACTCCATCATATCCATAAGAGTCCTTAGTCCTTAGTGATTTAATTACTGACTCAATATCCTCCTTGTCTGTATCACAGAGGAGTATTTCAGGCATCAATCATGGAAAGGCATTTGCCAAGAGAGTGGCTTACCTACAGTCACTGCCAAGAAGAACCAAACAGGACATTATACGAGTGATGTTAGTCACCTTTCATTAGGTTTAGGACTACACCAGTGTTTAAAGACATGCCGGTGCAAATGAACATTGGCGTATAGTGCCACAAACAATTCATACACTAACTAATTACTGAAAACGTATCTCAATAAATCACTGTAAATTGTTACTAATCTATTTTTCAGTCGTTTTTCCCAACAGCCGTCGCCTAGGTCTATTTGATCCTTAAGGAGTCTGTATTGTTTCTGTAATTCTATCTTCTATGTATAGAAGAACGGGTCTGCGGCTGGTCGGTTACTTGCAGAAAACAGATGTGCAACAACCGCTTAACGACTCTGAGTTCTCGTTAGATGTGTCAAGTGTCCACGTCTTTTTTGAAGGTATCTACAGAAACCAGTATAATGCAGTGGTTCCTTTAGTAAGCAGAACGGACTGCATGGGTTATCTCTTTCCTTTATAGGAGCTGAAGAAACTGCGAATGGTGCACCGAAACTGGTAGCGAAGTAAAATTATTCCATAATTGACGGCTGTTTGATATATGTTTCCTGCAAATCTTCGTAGCTGGCGTGTGCAAGCAAGCTACCAACTATTCAACAACTACTTTGATGGCAAAAGATTCTCTTCCAGTTCTATTGCTATGCTTGACGCCACGTGCAACTGATAACACAGCATAAGACCCCGTCGACGAGAACGGGGGATTATAAACTTCACAACGAGAAAAATTAATACAGTCGCCTGTCAATCATTTCAAACTCAAGGGACTAGGGGAAAAGTTTAAACTCCCGAGAGTTCAAAATAATAGGAATTCAGATAACTATGACAGACGAAGAAAAAAATTCAAATGAACAAGAAATGGAGTGAAAGTAAATTGTAATACTTACATACTACATCAATATGTCCATTAATCTTTATTTTAATAATGTGTATAATAATACATGTATATATGGTAAGTAGATACAGTATGTGAAAAACTTACCAGCAAATCATTTTGAAAAATAGTCGGTTGATTTTCTTTTGAGAGAGTGGACCTCTATCTGGTATCGTGCAGCGAATTTGCGACAATGATGAAAGCTCAGAAGAAAGCATCACTCGTTTCCATTGTGGGGACGTAGGAGCTTTGGTAGGGACAGATGATCTCGACTCGCTCAATGCAATTGGAGTTGGTGGTTATTCCTCATTATCTTTCTCGTCCTTCTCCTGATTGGCCAACAGTTCAGCACCGATTAGAGCACCATGGACACCGGCGTCATATCAACATGAATGAAATCTTCGAAGGTCAACTCCCCACAACTGGGTAGAAATTATCACTCTGAGTCTGGAGAGGTTGCATTCGTCAATTCTCGATGTACTGCAATACAAACCAGCACTTTTTGAAGCAGTTATACAGAGAAGTGGGGCTGACATTTTTCCAGGTGTTATCGATCATTGTTTTGGCAGTCAAAGCTATCATACTCGGCTTCTCAGATTTCGCAGTGCTACACAGCACAAGTGAAACAATTCCTCTGTGACAGGGTGTTTTAAAATCTTATATTATTCAATAGGTGCAATCTCGACGTCGTATGTAATGAAGAAAAAATCACCTTTACGTTGAGTAGTGGTTGTGGATTTTTAAATTAACTCAAATTTGGGTCTCTCTTATCCATTTCACTATTAACCAGGAGGGTCATTCATAAAACAATTTTGTTGTCAGTCACAACTATCAAAACCAGAAGCAGAATAGATATATGTGAGAGAAAATTTAAGTATGCCTCCACCGCCACTTCTGGCCTTAAAGTGGAAAATAGAATCGTGGCTTAACTGTGTATCAAGAACAGAGCAACATTTATCACACAAAAGCTATCAGGTGAAGTTGGACACAAAGCTTTTCATCTTGCAAACGCTGACGCGGAAATTTTTAAATTAATACAAAAGCTAATACCTGCGGTGTAAAAATTGTGCAGGAAAGAGATGAGTTCTTTGAAGTAGGTGACCAACGCTTGTAAATGTATTTTTCAGGAAGTGCGAATTCTTGAATGTGCCATCTGTGACTGTGTCAACTGTTACCCGGCAAAGAGAACTCAGCAGGACTCTGTTTACTCGTGCGAAACAGTTAGGGGAAGCAGTAACAGCACTGAATATACACAAAACAACTTGGTGCACAGCTGCGTGGGGGTTTTGGTAGGGGAGGGAACGCCGTTTGAGGGGGGGGGGGGGGGGTGCGGCAGACTCAGCTCTGAACGACCACTGTGCTGTAGGGATGAAGCCTTTGTCCTTTTGTCCAAGTGTATACCTCACATCCCTTTCAAGCCACAGCTAGCGAGTCAGAATCAATGGCTTCTGTGTCTTTTTTTAGAGACATCGTGTAGAACAGAGACGTTTCTCTGACCTACACGAGGCATGCAGATGCAGCAATTACATTCCTATCTAGCCTCCTAACAGAGAGAGAAATAGAAAATAAAATTAATTTACATTTTCAATCGCAGCCTTGGACTGCGTGAAAAATATCAAATCTACACTCCTGGAAATTGAAATAAGAACACGGTGAATTCATTGTCCCAGGAAGGAGAAACTTTATTGACACATTCCTGGGGTCAGATACATCATATGATCACACTGACAGAACCACAGGCACATAGACACAGGCAACAGAGCATGCACAATGTCGGCACTAGTACAGTGTATATCCACCTTTTGCAGCAATCCAGGCTGCTATTCTCCCATGGAGACGATCGTAGAGACGCTGGATGTAGTCCTGTGGAACGGCTTGCCATGCCATTTCCACCTGGCACCTCAGTTGGACCAGCGTTCGTGCTGGACGTGCAGACCTCGTGAGACGACGCTTCATCCAGTCCCAAACATGCTCAATGGGGCACAGATCCGGAGATCTTGCTGGCCAGGGTAGTTGACTTACACCTTCTACAGCACGTTGGGTGGCACGGGATACATGCAGACGTGCATTGTCCTGTTGGAACAGCAAGTTCCCTTGCCGGTCTAGGAATGGTAGAACGATGGGTTCGATAACGGTTTGGATGTACCGTGCACTATTCAGTGTCCCCTCGACGATCACCAGAGGTGTACGGCCAGTGTAGGAGATCGCTCCCCACACCATGATGCCGGGTGTTGGCCCTGTGTCTCCATTCGTCCCTCCATTCACGCCTGTCGCGACACCACTGGAGGCGGGCTGCACGATGTTGGGGCGTGAGCGGAAGACGGCCTAACGGTGTGCGGGACCGTAGCCCAGCTTCATGGAGACGGTTGCGAATGGTTCTCGCCGATACCCCAGGACCAACAGTGTCCCTAATTTGCTGGGTAGTGGCACTGCGTAGGATCCTACGGTCTTGGCGTGCATCCGTGCGTCGCTGCGGTCCGGTCCCAGGTCGACGGGCACGTGCACCTTCCGCCGACCACTGGCGACAACATCGATCTACTGTGGATACCTCACGCCCCACGTGTTGAGCAATTCGGTGGTACGTCCACCCTGCCTCCCGCATGCCCACTATACGCCCTCGCTCAAAGTCCGTCAATTGCACATACGGTTCACGTCCACGCTGTCGCGGCATGCTACCAGTGTTATAGACTGCGATGGAGCTCCGCATGCCACGGCAAACTGGCTGACACTGACGGCGGCGGTGCACAAATGCTGCGCAGCTAGCGCCATTCGACGGCCAACACCGCGGTTCCTGGTGTGTCCGCTGTGCCGTGCGTGTGATCATTGCCTCTCGCAGTGTCCGGAGCAAGTATGGTGGGTCTGACACACCGGTGAAATTGTGTTCTTTTTCCATTTCCAGGAGTGTATTAATATTAGTTGCGGGTTGTTCAAATTATTAATTGAAGAGTCGATGTAATTAACTGCTGAATAAGTGCTATTAAACGAGTATTCCTCAGTAATCAGAGACCACTGATGGCTTGCATAAATTGAGCGCTGTCGCCTTGTGGAGGCGAAGAAATTTTGCAGATCGCAGTTTAATTAATCCTAACCATTTGCAAGCTGGCGAAATTCTGAGGGGCTTCCGAGCCGTTACTTTGACGAGCAAGGCTATCACACCTTCTCACTTTCGCAGAATTGGCGCCACTTCAGTCCCGCAAAAGTCTTGAGCTGGGAAGCCAGGCTGCTATCTGGAAAGAACTGTAACAGACACACTCGTTAGATTGGCTGGATGCGCCGCACAATCTCATGCCATAAGGCAAGACAACTTTAATTTAAAAACGACTGATAGCCAATAAGTTAAGGCTCAACCAAAATCAGAAATTTAAAAGGTAAAGCCTTATCTTAAACAGTTTCTTAATTAGGCTAAAAGACTAAAGAATCTAACAGTTTAAGAGCAAACAATTAAATTCAAAATCGGCTGAAGGCCCAGCTCTTAAGACTCTACATCTATATCTACATACATATACCGCAATCCACCATACGGTGCGTGGCGGAAGGTACCTCATACCACAACTTGCATATTCTCTCGCTGTTCCACTCTCAAACAGAATGAGGGAAAAATGACTGCCTATATGCCTCTGTACGAGCTCTAATCTCTGTTATCTTTGTGGTCTTTCCGCGGAATGTAAGTTGGTGGCAGTAAAATTGTACTGCAGTCAGCCTCAGTTTCCTCAGTAGCGATTCACGAAAATAACGCCTTTCCTCCAGAGACTCCCACCCGATTTCCTAAAGCATTTCCGTAAAACTCGCGTGATGATCAAACCTACCAGTAACAAATCTAGCAGCCCGCCTCTGAATTGCTTCTATGCCCTCACTCAATCCGACCTGATAGGTATCCCAAATGCTCGAGCAGTACTCAAGAATAGGTCGTATTAGTGTTTTATAAGCGGTCTCCGTTATAGATGAACCACATCTTCCCAAAATTCTACCAGTGAACCGAAGATGGCTATCTGCCTTCCCCCCAACTCCCATTACATGCTTGTCCCACTTCATATCGCTCTGCTATGTTAGCCCAAATATTTAATCGACGTGACTGTGTCAAGCGCTATACTACTGATGGAGTATTCAAACATTACGGTATTGTTTTTCCTATTCATATGCGTTAATTTACATTTATCGATATTTACAGTTAGTTGCCATTCTTTACACCAGTCACAAATCTTGTCCAAGTCATCTTGTATCCTCCTACAGTCACTCGACGACGACACCTTCCCGTACACCACAGCATCATCAGCAAACAGCAGCACATTGCTATCCACCCAATCCAAAAGATCATTTATGTACACTCCTGGAAATTGAAATAAGAACACCGTGAATTCATTGTCCCAGGAAGGGGAAACTTTATTGACACATTCCTGGGGTCAGATACATCACATGATCACACTGACAGAAGCACAGGCACATAGACACAGGCAACAGAGCATGCACAATGTCGCCACTAGTACAGTGTATATCCACCTTTCGCAGCAATGCAGGCTGCTATTCTCCCATGGAGACGATCGTAGAGATGCTGGATGTAGTCCTGTGGAACGGCTTGCCATGCCATTTCCACCTGGCGTCTCAGTTCGACCAGCGTTCGTGCTGGACGTGCAGACCGCGTGAGACGACGCTTCATCCAGTCCCAAACATGCTCAATGGGGGACAGATCCGGAGATCTTGCTGGCCAGGGTAGTTGACTTACACCTTCTAGAGCACGTTGGGTGGCACGGGATACATGCGGACGTGCATTGTCCTGTTGGAACAGCAAGTTCCCTTGTCGGTCTAGGAATGGTAGAACGATGGGTTCGATGACGGTTTGGATGTACCGTGCACTATTCAGTGTCCCCTCGACGATCACCAGAGGTGTGCGGCCAGTGTAGGAGATCGCTCCCCACACAATGATGCCGGGTGTTGGCCTTGTGTGCCTCGGTCGTATGCAGTCCTGATTGTGGCGCTCACCTGCACGGCGCCAAACACGCATAAGACCATCATTGGCACCAAGGCAGAAGCGACTCTCATCGCTGAAGACGACACGTCTCCGTTCATCCCTCCATTCACGCCTGTCGCGACACCACTGGAGGCGGGCTGCACGATGTTGGGGCGTGAGCGGAAGACGGCCTAACGGTGTGCGGGACCGTAGCCCAGCTTCATGGAGACGGTTGCGAATGGTCCTCGCCGATACCCCAGGAGCAACAGTGTCCCTAATTTGCTGGGAAGTGGCGGTGCGGTCCCCTACGGCACTGCGTAGAATCTTACGGTCTTGGAGTGCATCCGTGCGTCGCTGCGGTCCGGTCCCAGGTCGACGGGCACGTGCACCTTCCGCCGACCACTAGCGACAACATCGATGTACTGTGGAGACCTCACGCCCCACGTGTTGAGCAATTCGGCGGTACGTCCACCCGGCCTCCCGCATGCCCACTATACGCCCTCGCTCAAAGTCCGTCAACTGCACATACGGTTCACGTCCACGCTGTCGCGGCATGCTACCAGTGTTAAAGACTGCGATGGAGCTCTGTACGCCACGGCAAACTGGCTGACACTGACGGTGGCCGTGCACAAATGCTGCGCAGCTAGCGCCATTCGACGGCCAACACCGCGGTTCCTGGTGTGTCCGCTGTGCCGTGCGTGTGATCATTGCTTGTACAGCCCTCTCGCAGTGTCCGGAGCAAGTATGGTGGGTCTGACACGCCGGTGTCAATGTGTTCTTTTTTCCATTTCCAGGAGTGTAGATAGAAAACAGCGGACCTACCGGACTTCCCTGGGGCACTTCATTTGACACCGTCACCTCCGATGAACACTCATTATCGAGGGTAACGGACTGGGTTCTATTGCTTAAGGAGTCTTCGAGCTACCCACATATTTGGGAACCAATCCCATATGCTCGTACCTTAGTTAGGAGTCTGCAGTGGGGCGCCGAATCAAACGCTTTCCGGAAGTCAAGGAATATGGCATCTGTCTGATACCCTTCATCCATGGTTCACAGGGTATCATGTGAAAAAAGGGCGAGTTGAGTTTCGCAGGAGCGATGCTTTCTAAAGCCATGCTGATGCATGGACAGCAACTTCTCTGTCTCAAGGAAATTCATTATATTCGAACTAAGAATATGTTCGTGAATACTGCAACAAACCGATGTCAAGGATATTGGTCTGTAATTTTGAGTATTCTCCCTTCTTATACATACAGGCGTCACTGCGGTTTTTTCCAGTCGCTCGGGACTTTACGTTGGGCAAGAGATTCGCGATAAATGCGAGCTAAGTTAGGAGCAAAAATGTAGTACAGTACTCTCTGTAAAAACGAAACGGAATCCCATCAGGACCTGGCGATTTATTTGTTTTCAACCAATTCAGCTACTTCACAACCCCAGGGATGTCTATCATTATGTCCTCCATTCGGGAATCTGTACGAGACTCAAACAGCGGTATGCTTGTACTATAGTCTTGCATTAAAGATTTCTCAAATGCTAATTTAACATTTCAGCTTCCGTTTTGCTGTCTTCCGTTGCCAGGCCAGACTGATCAGTGAGTGACTGGATGGAAGCCTTCCACCCGTTTACCGATTTTACGTAAAACCAGAATTTCCTTGGGTTTTCAGCAAGATCTTATGCTAAGGTATGTCGGTGACTCAATAACATTAATTTTAAAATGCCAAAGGCTTTACGTAAAACAGTTATTAAATTAAACTGAAGGCCCAAACATCGACGCTTTAAGGATAAAACAACCTTAATCTAAAAATCGGCTCGATGCCATACAAATACAAACAACAAGAACAAATAAGTAAGGCAGTACAACAGCCAAGGGCGCCCAGAAGTTCCGCGGGTCGGCCTGGAATTCAAACAGTAACACTCTCTTAGGTGAGACAGGCAGTCGGCCCAACAATTCTCCATCCGACGACAACCCAACTGACAGATAGTCAACGGACCCACCAAGAAGCTAACCTCCGCTTCACCCAACCAGCACACTACAGGGAGTTCAATGGAACAACGTAGAAGGTATTGGCACCCACAAACAATTATACATTGAGCTGTCAAACTACATACTGTGCTGGACAGCGAAAACATGAAAAGCAAAATAGACAGCCTAAATTTACGCCAACGGCCAGGGTAGGTAACCGGAACGTTAACGGCCACAAGGCAGAAGATTCCACTGGTGCACATCAATTCAAATAACCAAGTACAATTAAACTCCACTGGAGGGTGGCTAAAATTTGCCAGCTTGAAAACACACGTTGTTGCTCGCGGGTATATCCCAACGGCCGACAACGAACCCCAAATGACAGAATGTGAACAGTCGTGAGTTGCTGATAGATTGTCAAAACTGAACTTTCATGTCCAGGATCGGTGAGCCACGAACCTCGTAGCAATGCGAACAGCACCACATCCTCCGCCACCGCATAGAGGCCACCAGCGGGTCCGGCCAAACTGCGCGCTGTGGAGATTTCCCCGCTGCTCCACACCAACCAACCAACTGCCTGCACACAGCCCAACCAGAAACTATAAGCACCAGGGCAAAGATAGTCCAAGGTGTGAATATCGATACATACCGCTGCTGCCACCTGCGGAAAGAGAGGATAACAGCATAATCGCGATAACTGCAGGAGACTAAACAGAGAATAGCAACCAAGGTTTAATCCAACACATAGCATGGGCCAGCCACAGCTCAGTTATGACGGTTTTATTTCACTCAGTTAAATAAATGTCACCCTGTTTAAGCTAAACTGAACCAGAAGCAAAATTTAAGCAAAGAGTCGTTTTCTCTGCGAACTCTTTAAATTTTCGTGTCATCTACATCTGCATGATTAATCTGCAATTCACATTTAAGTGCTTGGCAAAAGGTTCATCGAACCACAATCATACTATCTCCCTACCATTCCACTCCCGAATGGCGCGCGGGAAAAACTAACACCTAAACCTTTCTGTTCGAGCTCTGATTTCTCTTATTTTGTTTTGATGATCATTTCTACCTATGTAGGTTGGGCTCAACAAAATATTTTCGAATTTGGAAGAGAAAGTTGGTGACTGAAATTTCGTAAATAGATCTCGCTGCGACGAAAAACCTCTTTGCTTTAATGACTTCCATCCCAACTCGCGTATCATATCTGCAACACTCTCCCCTATTACGTGATAATAGAAAAGGAGCTGCCCTTTTTAGCACCCTTGCGGTGTCCTCCGTCAATCCCACCTAGCCCGCATCTCGTGGTCGTGCGGTAACATTCTCGCTTCCCACGCCCGGGTTCCCGGGTTCGATTCCCGGCGGGGTCAGGGATTTTCTCTGCCTCGTGATGGCTGGGTGTTGTGTGACGTCCTTAGGTTAGTTAGGTTTAAGTAGCTCTAAGTTCTAGAGGACTGATGAAGACAGCAGTTAAGTCCCATAGTGCTCAGAGCAATTTGAACCAATCCCACCTGGTGGGGTCCCACACTGCACAGCAATATTCCAACAGATGAAGAACGAGTGTAGTGAATGCTCTTTAGTGGACTTGTTGCATCTTCTAAGTATCCTGCCAATGAAATGCAACCTTTGGTTCGCCTTCCCCACAGTTTTATCTATGTGGTCTTTCCAACTGAAGTTGTTCCTAATTTTAACACCCAGGTACTTAGTTGAATTGACAGCCTTACTAGAAGGTAAATTACAGCATCATCTGCAAACAACCTAAGAGAACTGCTCAGATTGTCACCCAGGTCATTTATATAGATCAGGAACAGCAGAGGTCCCAGGACGCTTCCCTGAGGAACACCTTATATCATTTCAGTTTTACTCGATGATTTGCCGTCTATGACTACGAACTGCTACCTTCCTGACAGGAATATGATGCACTGCATTAAGTATAATAAATAAGGAAAAGAATTCAGTTCTTTGTGGAATTAAGGTATCAGATGGCAACAATCAAATTTTTTCACCTAATACTTAAGGAAAACTCGGACGATAAGGATTTCTTATTGACATCTTTCAGTACAGGCATCAGCATTTGGCGAGCAGTACAGCTGTAACAAAAGCTACCTCAGCACGGAATGCAAAGAACTTGTCTGTAGCAGGGGAAGGGTTAAGAAATGGGTCGCCTGCACTAAGGTACCCCTACTATTTCATCCGAGAGCTGCAGAGGAAGAGGGGCTAACGAGAGGCGCTTCCTTTGCCGCAGGAAGTGATTGTGGCATTAGGGGAGAGCTGGGGAGGGGAGGTAAGGGTGGAGCAGACAATGGCAGGTGTCGCCCGAGGCGAGGCTAGGTGCCAGGCGCCCGGGGACAGCTGCCCAGCGGGCCGCAATAAATCAATCAGCGCAGCACGGCCCCGCTCTCGGCTCGCCGCCCTTGACGCGCCCCCCACCCCCACACCTGCTGTGCCGCGACACCCCTCCAACCCCAGGCGCGAGCTCCAGAGCCAGGACTGAGACAATGCACCGTGGACACCCAAGCGCCAAACTGCACGGCGACGGACTCACTGATCTGGAATATTTCAACAAAAAACGACCTAATCGAAACTGGAAAGTTACCAGGATTATGCTGCCAGCCAGAAGACTGGTTCGATGCAACTATCCACGTTAGCTTATTTTGTGACAGTTTTACACTATTCGCCATTAAAATTGCTACACCACAAAGATGACGTGCTACAAACGTGAAATTTAGCCGACAGGAATAAGATGCAGTGACATGCAAAAGATTAGCTTTTCAGATCATTCACACAAGGTTGGCGCCAGTGGCGACACATACAACGTGTTGACATGAGAGAAATTTCCAACCGATTTCTCATACACAAACAGCAGCTGACCGGCGTGGACGGGTGAAACGTTGTTGTGATGCCTCGTGTAAGGAGGAGAAATACGTACCATCACGTTTCCGACTTTGATAAAGGTCGGATTTTAGCCTATCGCGATTGCGGTTTATCGTATCGCAACATTGCTGCTAGCGTTGCTCGAGATCCAATGACTGTTAGCAGAAATGGAATCAGTGGGTTCAAGAGGGTAAAATGGAACACCATGCTGGATCCCAACGACCTCGTATCACTAGCAGCCGAGATGACAGGTATCTTATCCGCATGACTGAACGGATCGTGCAGCCACGTCTCGATCCCTGAGTCAACAGATGGGGACGTTTGTAAGACAACAACCATCTGCACGAACAGTTCGACGACGTTTGCAGCAGCACGGACTATCAGCTCGAAGACCGTGGCTGCGGTTACCCTTGACGCTGCATCACAGACATGCGTGCCTGCGATGGTGTACTCAACGACGAACCTGGGTGCACGAATGGCAAAACGTCATTTTTTCAGATGAATCCAGGTTCTGTTTACAGCATCGTGATGGTCATATCTGTGTTTGGCGACATTACGGTGAACGCACATTGGAAGCGTGTATTCGTCGTCGCCATACTGGCGTATCACCAGGCGTGATGGTATCGGGTGCCATTGGTTACACGTCTCGGTCACCTCTTGTTCGCATTGACGGCGCTTTGAATAGTGGACGCTACATTTCATATGTGTTACAACCCGTGGCTCTACCCTTTATTCGATCCCTGCGACACCCTACATTTCAGCACGATAACGAACGACCGCATGTTGCAGATCCTGTACAGGCCTTTCTGAATACAGAAAATGTTCGACTGCTACTCTGGGCAGCACATTCTCCAGATCTCTCACCAATTGAAAACGTCTGGTCAATGGTGGCTGAGCAACTGGCTCGTCACAATACGCCAGTCACTACTCTTGATTAACTGTGGTATCATGTTGAAGCTGCATGGGCAGCTGTACATGTACACGCCATGCAAACTCTGTTTGACTCAATGCCCAGGCGCATCAAGGCCGCTATTACGGCCAGAGGTGGTGGTTCTGGGTACTGATTTCTCAGGATCTATGCACCCAAATTGAGTGAAAACGTAATCACATGTCAGTTCTAGTATAATATATTTGTCCAATGAATATCCGTTTATCATCTGCATTTCTTCTTGGTGTAGCAATTCTAGTGGCTAGTAGTGTAGATCACTGTTCAGCGTCACTTCACTACACTGAGAAGCGATCCATAATTCTCAAACTATAATAGAGGGCCGAGTGGAGACGGTTCTGCATGAAGCCGGGATAGCTGTTAGGAGCCTGTGAAGCGTCTCCAGTACTAGTAAAACGTTATTAAGAGTTCAGTTATTTATTCACAATGTTTCCATGTGGTCATTCTTCCACGCCAGCCTCGGCTATTGCATTCAGCTGTGTGATGGATTCTAGCTGACGTCCACCGAGCCGTTGATAACCCAGAAGAAGATGTCATCAACCCTGGTGCTGTAGCGGACTGGCGAGAGCAGGTGTTGCCATTTATGGCTGGCTGGCTGCTGGAGTGTACTTGGCCCCATTCAAATTCTCCGACGATCTTCGATGACTCAGCAGTGATGTACCTGTTGTCGGCGGTAGTGTGCTCGATTCCTTTGTAACCCTAACTTATTATCATCTGAAGGTATATGGGTGTTTAACAGGTATGTGGATCCAAAGAGATCTGATGCAGGCTTCCACATTATAGTCCACCGTTGGACCCACTCACAGATGTGGTGTTCTTGGAAGACCGTTAGTTTCTCCATCAGTAGATGACAGGCGAGAACCAGAATGAAGTTTATCAGGTCAAGGCCATCATCTTGAGTACACCTTCGGCCAGCTCATAGACTGTGCTGAAGCATCTAAGGCACAGACTCATAACAGTATCGTATCGTGAAATCGAACGCTGTTACTGGATTGCCATCGACCCCAATGATCAGCTCATTACGCGAATTGGAGTCTTATAATGCAAGACTTGATTCGTAATGACCGAATATGTCATCCTTATTCTGCAGTATTCACTTAACAAGCTGTTACCCGTTCTGTCGGTACCTCACTACATGCTCTTATGAAAGAGCTAGAGTCTCTTGTAACATGATTCAAATGGCACTAAGCACTATGGAACTTAACATCTGGGGTATCAGTCCCCTAGACTTAGAATACTTAAACCTAACTAACCTAGGGACATCACACAAATCCACGCCCGAGGCAGGATTCGAACCTGCGACTTTAGCAGCAGCGTGGTTCCGGACTGAAGCGCCTACAACTGCTCGGTCACAACGGCCGGCCCTTGTAACATGTATCACGAGCTAACGTATATGTTTGTCTCGCTTACTTTGGTTTTCTGTCGCAGTCTACTTTCTGCTGAATTTGTATCTTTGCTCGTCAAATATTGTCATCGACCTGGGACATACTGGCTTGCTTTCTGTTTCCACCTCTGTCTCTAGCACCACTTGATTTTGTCTGTGGCAATGAAAGTGAGTTTCAATAATTTTTTGTGATTTATACCCCATACTATTCTGTGTCATAACAATGTATTTACTTCACGAAGTCTTTTAAAAAGGCTTTTTTCTTTAATTTTTTGAACTCACATGAAAACGATGAAAACATGTCTAAAATTAAATCAAGAAAATTTCATACGTTTCAGAAAATCTTTAAAAATGTCCTGAAAAAGCTAACTTGAAATTAGTAAATAAAAACACCACAAAAAATCTTCTCATGCATCTGTGTACAACAAATACTGTAAAATAAGAATAGCATAAAATAGCTAAATGCAAAGAAAACTTCGTGAATAGAATTTCCAGTCTTTACATTTTTCAATCACTAGAGTGTTATCGAAACAAACAAATCATTTCACAGCTTTGAAGATCTGTTGTTAGTGTTCTTAAAATATCTTTCAGGTAAGTTAAATTAATAACTTTCAGCTAAAATACAGTTAACTTTGTTCCGATGATTGGTTTCAACATCTCAAAGCCAGTGACCTAATACTTCTTATTGATCTTGTTTATATAAAGGAATCACATCAAAATACTTTCAACAGTCCCAGTTAAAACTGTTTCCCATTTTCCTCTTATTTTAACAATTTTAATATTTTACGTTCCTTCCAGTTTTATTTCATTAAATAAATGGAAATTGTAGAAACAGAAATTTCAACTACTTTTATCATAGAATTTCTTGCAAATAAAACTAAACCCGTAATGGAATTGTTTCGATGGGGCTACTTATAGAAAATTTAGAGAAAATAATCTGTCAACAACTATTTGACATGTGAATTACTGAGATGGAGAAGAAAGATTATAAAACATTCAAAATTACAGAAATATTTGTTGATAACTTTAGGGTTATTAAAATTACAGATTACAGACTACGAAGGAGAGTTAATAAATTCCGGATTTAAAGTTAAGATGCAATTATGAGACTCATTTAATAGTCATATAAGACGAACATGTTTTAGATGTAAGTTACATGAGCAGACAGAAAAATTATCTTATTTGTTTGACTCTAATGTTAGGAACGCTGAGGTCTTTCACATATTAAAGGAAAAGGTATAAAAAGTATTAAAGAAAAATATAAAGATTCAGTTTGCTGTTCTGGTAGTACTTATATATGCCTTGCGTAAACTGCTTTGAGGGTTCAGTACGAACTTAATTGTGTGTGTAGATAGTCCAGTCTATTTATAGGTTTTGATGAATGAGTTTCCGACTTTCAAAACACGTGACATAAAAGGTCATACCTTTTGGCTGCACTGACTTACAAGCTTAATTTTTTACATCGCCGAGAGATGGTAGACCACAGTATTTGACATAAATTTAACTTAATACTTCCACCTGTTCCTCAACAGAAGAGGTCAGACGGACAGACATAAGGACACCAAAGTGATCCTATAAGGGTTCCGTTTCTACCGACTGAGCTACGGAATCCTAAAACAGTATTTGACAACACGTAGTACAACCAAATTATTAGTAGTGAAGTGTTGGGTATCTCCCATTATTGTTCTTGGTACTTTTGTAATTTTTGTACACGACATAAGGGCTTAAAATATACAGTTTCCACTCATTGCATAATTTACGATCGTTACATTTGCAACATGTGTATTATTTATTTGCTTATATTTGTTGGTACATTAGCTCTAGCTATAAATTCCATTTTCTCGATCCTACTGAAGCTACACTCGAACCTGAACTTGCAAGAGACATAGTACAGCCAAAGATGCCACACTAGATAAGGGTACATTTATCACAGATGGAAATTAAATATTTTTAAAACAGTTACATTGTACATATCTCGTTTCCTTTTGAATATGATAATTGCAGTCATCCAGATTATATACATCGTACTTCCAAATGAGTAATTTTTTAAACTAATCAATACTTTCCAAAATGAAAAAACCAACTGATTCATATCTGATTTTGATGTGAGAGAATCACCCACGTATTCGTTATCTGTGCGAAATTTAATTTTAAGGAAATATAATTGGCCTAACAGAAAGCCCGTGACACAAAATAGCAAAATGAATTTACCGATACCGCATCACTACAAGAAGTGTAGATCCAAATAGAAACTCAGGAAAATCTTATACCTCTAAAACACAGGTTCAGCTTTAAAAGTTTTGCACAGTCCAACGCCATCTGGACTGCTGAACAAAAGATAGACTGCCTGCCCAGAGAGAGAAAGAGAGAGAGAGACGGAGGGAGGGAGCGGAAGAAGAACGAAAGAAAGAGCTGAAACATATCCTTGGAATCCTCGCGGTACGGGAGCCAAACGACTCAGGATTTTATTAACTACGCGCTCTTCTTCTGGCTCGTAAACAAAACAGAAACGAAACAAAGAGCTGAAACATATCCTTGGAAACGTCTCGCGTACAGTGAGCCAAACGACTCAGAATTTTATTAAGTACGCGCTCGCCTTCTGGCTAATAAACAAAGAATTTGCATTTGAAAACGAAGAGAGAAGGCGCTGGGCGCACAGCGCAGCCATTCATCGTGTACCAGCGCGTCCCTTTCGCCTTGGACGTGGCGGACTGCTGCCGTCCGCCAGGAGCTTAGAAGCTCCTCAGCGTCGAGCTTTCTGGAAGGCCGTAATTTTTACTCCGGACCAGCATTCGCCTGAGGAGCCCATCTCGTGATCTGGAAGTTCCGTAAGGCACAGTTTAGCCCTCGTTCCTAGGGCAGTGAATTTTGCTTAGCCTCGCCGTTTTTTGTGGGAATGTAATGGAGACGATTAAACAAGATGCATGGAAAGATTTTTATTATTATGGGATCTGCAGCATGTGTTATGTGACAGTAGGACATTACGCAGGGAATTAGTAGACAGTACGTTGCCTGGTATTTTATTTTCGTATAAATCCACTTCCCTCCCCCCATGAACCATGGACCTTGCCGTTGGTGGGGAGGCTTGCGTGCCTCAGAGATACAGATGGCCGTACCGTAGGTGCAACCACAACGGAGGGGTATCTGTTGAGAGGCCAGACAAACGTGTGGTTCCTGAAGAGGGGCAGCAGCCTTTTCAGTAGTTGCAGGGGCAACAGTCTGGATGATTGACTGATCTGGCCTTGCAACATTAACCAAAACGGCCTAGCTGTGCTGGTACTGCGAACGGCTGAAAGCAAGGGGAAACTACAGCCGTAATTTTTCCCGAGGACATGCAGCTTTACTGTATGATTAAATGATGATGGCATCCTCTTGGGTAAAATATTCCGGAGGTAAAATAGTCCCCCATTCGGATCTCCGGGCGGGGACTACTCAGGAGGATGTCGTTATCAGGAGAAAGAAAACTGGCGTTCTACGGATCGGAGCGTGGAATGTCAGATCCCTTAATCGGGCAGGTAGGTTAGAAAATTTAAAAAGGGAAATGGATAGGTTAAAGTTAGATATAGTGGGAATTAGTGAAGTTCGGTGGCAGGAGGAACAAGACTTCTGGTTAGGTGACTACAGGGTTATAAACACAAAATCAAATAGGGGTAATGCAGGAGTAGGTTTAATAATGAATAGGAAAATAGGAATGCGGGTAAGCTACTACAAACAGCATAGTGAACGCATTATTGTGGCCAAGATAGATACGAAGCCCACACCTACTACAGTAGTACAAGTTTATATGCCAACTAGCTCTGCAGATGATGAAGAAATTGAAGAAATGTACGATGAAATAAAAGAAATTATTCAGATAGTGAAGGGAGACGAAAATTTAATAGTAATGGGTGACTGGAATTCGAGTGTAGGAAAAGGGAGAGAAGGAAACATAGTAGGTGAATATGGATTGGGGCTAAGAAATGAAAGAGGAAGCCGCCTAGTAGAATTTTGCACAGAGCACAACTTAATCATAGCTAACACTTGGTTTAAGAATCATGAAAGAAGGTTGTATACGTGGAAGAACCCTGGAGATACTAAAAGGTATCAGATAGATTATATAATGGTAAGACAGAGATTTAGGAACCAGGTTTTAAGTTGTAAGACATTTCCAGGGGCAGATGTGGACTCTGACCACAATCTATTGGTTATGACCTGTAGATTAAAACTGAAGAAACTGCAAAAATGTGGGAAATTAAGGAGATGGGACCTGGATAAACTGAAAGAACCAGAGGTTGTCCAGAGTTTCAGAGAGAGCATAAGGGAACAATTGACAGGAATAGGGGAAAGAAATACAGTAGAAGAAGAATGTGTAGCTCTGAGGGATGTAGTAGTGAAGGCAGCAGAGGATAAAGTAGGTACAAAGACGAGGGCTGCTAGAAATCCTTGGGTAACAGAAGAAATATTGAATTTAATTGATGAAAGGAGAAAATATAAAAATGCAATAAATGAAGCAGGCAAAAAGGAATACAAACGTCTCAAAAATGAGATCGACAGGAAGTGCAAAATGGCTAAACAGGGATGGCTAGAGGACAAATGTAAGGATGTAGAAGCTTATCTCACTAGGGGTAAGATAGATACTGCCTACAGGAAAATTAAAGAGACCTTTGGAGAGAAGAGAACCACGTGTATGAATATCAAGAGCTCAGATGGCAGCCCAGTTCTAAGCAAAGAAGGGAAGGCAGAAAGGTGGAAGGAGTATATAGAAGGTTTATACAAGGGCGATGTACTTGAGGACAATATTATGGAAATAGAAGAGGATGTAGATGAAGACGAAATGGGAGATACGATACTGCGTGAAGAGTTTGACAGAGCACTGAAAGACCTGAGTCGAAACAAGGCCCCCGGAGTAGACAACATCCCATTAGAACTACTGACGGCCTTGGGAGAGCCAGTCATGACAAAACTCTACCAGCTGGTGAGCAAGATGTATGAGACAGGCGAAATACCCTCAGACTTCAAGAAGAATATAATAATTCCAATCCCAAAGAAAGCAGGTGCTGACAGATGTGAAAATTACCGAACTATCAGTTTAATAAGCCACAGCTGCAAAATACTAACGCGAATTCTTTACAGACGAATGGAAAAAGTGGTAGATGCGGACCTCGGGGAGGATCAGTTTGGATTCCGTCGAAATGTTGGAACACGTGAGGCAATACTGACCTTAAGACTTATCTTAGAAGAAAGATTAAGAAAAGGCAAACCTACGTTTCTAGCATTTGTAGACTTAGAGAAAGCTTTTGACAATGTTGACTGGAATGTTTTTCAAATTCTAAAGATGGCAGGGGTAAAATACAGGGAGCGAAAGGCTATTTATAATTTGTACAGAAACCAGATGGCAGTAATAAGAGTCGAGGGGCATGAAAGGGAAGCAGTGGTTGGGAAAGGAGTGAGACAGGGTTGTAACCTCTCCCCGATGTATTTCAATCTTTATATTGAGCAAGCAGTAAAGGAAACAAAAGAAAAATTTGGAGTAGGTATTAAAATTCATGGAGACGAAGTAAAAACTTTGAGGTTCGCCGATGACATTGTAATTCTGTCAGAGACGGCAAAGGACTTGGAAGAGCAGTTGAACGGAATGGACAGTGTCTTGAAAGGAGGATATAAGATGAACATTAACAAAAGCAAAACGAGGATAATGGAATGTAGTCAAATTAAATCGGGTGATGCTGAGGGAATTAGATTAGGAAATGAGACACTTAAAGTAGTAAAGGAGTTTTGCTATTTAGGAAGTAAAATAACTGATGATGGTCGAAGTAGAGAGGATATAAAATGTAGACTGGCAATGGCAAGGAAAGCGTTTCTGAAGAAGAGAAATTTGTTAACATCGAATATAGATTTATGTATCAGGAAGTCGTTTCTGAAAGTATTTGTTTGGAGTGTAGCCATGTATGGAAGTGAAACATGGACGATAACTAGTTTGGACAAGAAGAGAATAGAAGCTTTCGAAATGTGGTGCTACAGAAGAATACTGAAGATAAGGTGGATAGATCACGTAACTAATGAGGAGGTATTGAATAGGATTGGGGAGAAGAGAAGTTTGTGGCACAACTTGACTAGAAGAAGGGATCGGTTGGTAGGACATGTTTTGAGGCATCAAGGGATCACAAATTTAGCACTGGAGGGCAGCGTGGAGGGGAAAAATCGTAGAGGGAGACCGAGAGATGAGTACACTAAGCAGATTCAGAAGGATGTAGGTTGCAGTAGGTACTGGGAGATGAAGCAGCTTGCACAGGATAGAGTAGCATGGAGAGCTGCATCAAACCAGTCTCAGGACTGAAGACAACAACAACAACAAATCCACTTCATTGTCTTCATTAGTTCAATCGCATTTTGATATATTTTACGTAATGGGTGCTAACTATGTGTGCAATAAACTATCGGCACCATACAAAACTTGGGGTTTGAAGATTAATAACCAAAAAACAGAATACTTGACTAATGATTCAGATGAGCTATACGTTGAAGGAAAGGAAATCAAAAAGATAAACATTTTCTGTTATTTGGAACCCATTTTAGAAATCGAGGGAAAAATCAGAGTCAGAAATCAATAAAAGAATTAGTAGCGAACAGAAGGTCATTGGGATGCTTAACTCAGTCTTATATAGCAGGAATGTAATGAGCAGACCTAAAAAATTAATATACAAATCCATATTAGTAAGCGTGGTTCTGTATGGAACGGAGACCTGGACAATTAACATGAAGCACATTAAAAAATTACAAGCTCTAGAGATGGGCTTCTGGAGAAGATCAGCAAGAATCACCAGGAAAGAAAAATAAGAAACACCGAAATAATAAAGAGAATGGAAATAAAACAAGGAATATATGACGTAATGGATAGAAAGAAATTACAGTGGTACGGGCATGTACGACGAATGGAGGTAAACAGAATACCAAAATTGATACTGGAGTGGGAACTGGAGGAGAGAAGGAG
Organism: Schistocerca gregaria; assembly: GCF_023897955.1. Lineage (NCBI taxonomy): Eukaryota > Metazoa > Arthropoda > Insecta > Orthoptera > Acrididae > Schistocerca > Schistocerca gregaria. The sequence continues at coordinate 287,317,412 of NC_064925.1, forward strand.
GACGACGTATGACCACCTGGCTCCAAAATGTACAGCACACAATGAGGAGAATGGGCGCAGAGGAAGAGGACACACAAATTGAAACACCTGGAGGAATATTTTGAAAATATAGTTTAAGAAAGTTTATTATTTGCATTGTAATTTCCGAGTAAATTACTATGTTGAAGATAAGCCTCTGTAACGAGGAAAAGCTCAAAATAATAAAATAAAAATAATAAAATAAAAAAATAATATGATTTATAAAGGTTTTTTTTTTTTCAAGTTTAACAGCTAGTTGCTTACACAAAGATATTTATATTGTTGCGGGTCGTGTATCTATCGGAATGTTATTGATATGTCTGTAAGATATTTGTATTGTTACGGGTCATGTATCTATGGAACAGTTATTGATATGTCTCTAATTTCTGCAGTTCTGGTTATCCGTTATCCCAATATAAAATTTCAATAATTGTTTTTAAGCTGTATGTGCCTGAAACCGGTTTGTTCACTTGGTATACAGTCAGAATAATTTTAAGGGTGCATGTATATTTCCAGTTCCTCCAAAATATTCATGACTTCAACTTTTGGAGTTTTTTGCAGGATTTGTAGTGTGTTTTTAATATTGTCAACGTGTTTTCATTTATGATATGTATAAAAAAAGGTGGATTGGTTGTTATTTGTTTCTCTTGTGTATTCTCTGAAACTGACGATGGAAGTTCTCCCGTCTGTCTTACATAAAATTTTGTGCAGTTATTGCAGTTACTTTTGTAAATTCCAGGGTTTAACTGTTTCCAGAGAGTGGCGTTTCCTGAGCGCACTTTTGTGCTAACATTGTTTTGAAGGCTAGTCTCACGCTTGTATTGTTTAGTAGGGTGTTTATTTTATAGGATGGTTTTTCCGTGTAGTATGTTGGTAAGTAAAAAGTTCTTTTTTTAAAGTAGTTTCTCTCGTTACTGTTGTTCCATGATTAGTGCGGTATTGTTTAGGGTGTGTTTTTTGTGGCGTAGCGGCAGAACTATACTACAGTAAAATTGTTACTAGCATGCGACATATTATAATGTAGATATTTATTTATGTATGCCCTCCAATTGCAGTGGCAGATTTATAATTCTGTTAATCATGGAATGAAAAAACGCATATTTGCTAAATTTTGGATGTGAAGATGTATGATTAATTATTCCATCTGGAGTGGTTGGTTTGCTGTTCATTTCAAAAATTGTCATATTTCCGTCTGCAACGTTAGGACGTGAGTGTAATAACCAATGTAAAAAAAACCTCATAGATTGTCTATTACGTGAAATATAAATAAATGTGATTGTTTGCATATGTACTGATGAAGATAACAAAGCCGAAATAAAGTTACGCACAGAAGTCAAATATCAAGCAGCATACTGTCTAGTAATTCCTGTATGGAATGAGTTTGATGACAGTAGTAGAAAGCAAAAGAAACAGAAATTACAAAAAATGTACTGCCCGTCTGAAATACATGTCTTTTCATTCGCAATGCAAACGCAGCCCCTGGCATCGTGGTCATACAGGTACCGCCCTAGAACGGATCCGATTGACACATACGCCCCCAACCGTTGCTCCGATATTTTGGGAAACGGCGTATCGATTTGAATCGATATGAGGACTATTCGTTTACTAAGTTACGATCTGAATCGAAATGCCAATCACAGTGAAAATCAAAAATGTTTTAGTTTGAACAGTTAGTTTCATCTTCCATCTACCTCTCAGCACAGACGCCACTCATCTCAATGCTGTGCGAACTTTGCAATATCGTCGCCATAGAAGGCATCTGGCTGTGCTTTCCTCCAATTCTCTGCGCTGGTCTGCAGATCGTTGTCTGTGGCAAAATGTTGCCTTCATAGCCAGCGGTTCATGCGAGCAGAGATTAAAATCAGAGGGAGTCGAGTCCGGGCTGTATGGTGGGTGATCAAACATTTCCCATCGAAAAAGCAGCAGGAAGCGTCTTCATTGACGAGAAATGTCATGAACAAGAAAATGTGTGACAGTTACGTTAAGTGGGCTCCACGCAGTCGGGCGAAATCTCTCAGCAGGCACTCACACTTGGCGGGAGGCACAATCTTTTAGGTATATTTACGTGCTCACTTTGCGCTCACAGTTCAAAAGAGCGATCGACAGGGAAGCTAGAGAAACTGCCCAATTCATCTGTGCAAAGCTTCATCGGATTTCCACTGTGGTTTTCATTTCGATACCGAGCGGACATTAATGAACGAATAGCTCTCACAGCATGGACATTTGCCTAAGAACAAATATCCTTATAAAATGTAAAGGCGTTGTTGTCGAGAAAACCTTATCAGCACTGTATTTAAGGGCCTATCTGTTACATTACTATTCTACGGCACACCAACACTCAGTAAGTGTAGTGAAATTAGTGAAAAGTAATATTAAAAACCTTTTATAAATTAAACACATTTTCAAATAGAAGCTAAGGAAAGTAACACAATTGTCCATTTTCAATAAAGTTAAAATGGTTAAGACAATAAAGTAAGTCAGTTAATCTGCAGGTGTCGTATGTTCTGTTGTGTAACACATTCGTCCGTTTCAACATACAGGATGATGCACGACCGACGAAGTATGGCTTACAGTGCACACATTATACAACTAGTATTAAAAATATATACAATTATGTTTACAGTAAAAATTTCTAATTGAAGAATTAAAGATATCGTGTCGGACGTCCTTTTGCACGGTTACTGCAGCACCACGAATTTGTATGCACTCAACGAGTCGTTGAAAGTCCACTGCAGGAATATTGAGCCATGCTGCCGTCACAGCCGTCCATAATTACGAAGGTGTTACCATGTACAGTTTTGTCCACGGACTGACCTCTCGATTATGCACAATAAATGTTCTATGGGATTATGTCGAGTGGCCAAATTATTTGCTCGAGTCATCCAGAAAGTTCTTCAAACCAATCGTGAACAGTTGTGGCCCAGTGACATGGCTCAAGCTCACCCATAAAAATTCCACAGTTTTTCCGGAACTGCTACTCGTCTCGATGTAATTGAGCTAGGACGCAGTCCATTCCATGTAAACACAAACCATATCTTCATGGGGCCACCACCAGCTTGCCCAGCAACTTGTCAACAAGTTGGATCCATGGCTTCGTGGGCATGAGCCGCACTTGAACCCTACCATCAGCTGTGTAAGTGAAATCGCACTCACCTGATCATGTCAGTGTTTTCCAGTTCTCTAGAATCCCACCGATACGGCCATAAGCCAAGCAGTGGCGCTGCAGGCGATGTCTCGCTGTTAGCAAAGGCACTAGCGTAGATCGTCTGCTGACGTGACTCATTTCGCCACACTGTCCTAACGGATACATTCGTCGTACGTCCCACATTGGCATCTGCGAGTATTTCACAGAGTGCTGCTCATCTGTTGACACTGACAACTGTAAGCAAACGCCGCTGCTCTCGGTCGTTAAGTGAAGGCCGTCAGCGACTGCGTTGCCTGTGGTGAGAGGTAATGCCTGAAATTTTGTGTTTTTGGCAGACTTTTGACGCTGTGGATATCGGAGTATTGAAGTCCCTAACGATTTCAAAAACTGAATGCTCCATGCGCCTAGCTCTAATTACCATCCCGCGTTCAAAGTGCGTTAATTCCCGTCGTGCGGCTTCAGTCACGTCGAAAACATTTTCATGTAAGTCACTTGAGTACAAATGACAACTCCGCCAATGCACTGCTCTTTTATGCCTTTGTACACGATACTATTGTCATCTGTATATGAGCAAATCGCTATCCCACGACTTTCGTCACCTCATTGTATACAACACTTGAACCCTAGACTGTAAAATATTTGCAGACGCCGCATAAAACAAATAATTATGTCTCAACAACAAAGTAGCACAAAATGCTCAAAAAGTGCTTACTTTCGTATGTACACTCTTCTCAAGGTACTGTAAGGTGTCAGGCAAATCCAACACCTTCCATGAAAACCCTATGTAATGTGTCAGGCAAATCCAACACCTTCCAGTACAATACTCTCACCTAAAAGAAATATAACCGTGTGCATCTCCACCTGGAATAAATCACTCAGACACGCAGCGGAAAAGCACTTATTTGTACAAGGAGGATTTCTGATAGTAAACGGGAAGTGTGGAGTCGTAAAAAATTGTAAATCAAAAATTTTGTATTGAAACTAGAAAAAGAAACACATTGTTGAAGGGCCCTGCCTGTTTGGAGAAACTTGTAAGTTACTGCCACGTGGAGGCAAGCACAGGACACAAAAACGACGCTAATACATCATCACACATATTCTTCCAAATATTTCAATATGAAATGTTTTCACATTCTCAGAAGGAGGGTAATGAGACAACATCCTGAGCTCATGCCTGAAAAGAACTCATTGGCCATCCGTTAATTTACTTTGGGTTAAGTACACAGCACATGTCTACCTCTTGAATACAACAAGATACCTAAATGGATGCTTAGAATTAAAGTCCGACTGTACGAAATAATTATCATGTTAAACTCTGAAATGGGACCGATCTACAGGCCCAAATGGACTTAACCACGTAGCTACTGTGAAGCGACTACCAAGGCAATGATTTTCTAATCATGAATCTGTACAGAGGAATAACCCGCTACGTTATTATTCTACCCTGATAATACGAGATCTGTTCAAAAATATCGAAACATTCGTAATTTCGCGCCGATGATGTACTGGAGCGAAATGCAGTTGGCATTCCTACACGTCTGGGTTTACAGTGCAACTGTCGGAATTTTCAGTATTGTACGTCCGATATTTATTGCTCCGTCCTGTACTGAGTAGAACGTTGTGTTGCACGATTTGCATATTTTGAGATGGTGGAGTTAGAGGAGCAGAGCGTCTGTATTAAACTCAAGGAAACCTTTACAGGGACGTACCAGATGATGCTGGTAGTCTACGGCGATGAATGGTTAAGCCGTGCTTGGTGCTTGTAATGGTTCACAGAGTTTAAAAATGGCCGGATGGAAGTTAAAGATGGCCCTCGTTCACTACGCCTTTCGACGCTCATGTACGGAACGTCAACGAAATTGTGCGTGCCAGTCGAAGACTGACTGTCCGAGAGCTTGCAGAAGAACGTAACATCTCAGTTTCATAGTCATGAAATCGTACCACAGCATATTGGAATGCTTCGTGTTGCCAAGTTCGTCCTACGGCTCATGAGACAGGACCAGAGAGACCTACCCTTCGCAATCCATTAAGAGCTTTTGAACAGCGTAAATGAAAACGAAATGTTCTATAAAAGAATCATAACTGGTGATGAGACGTGATTCTACGGTTATGGTGTTGAGACCAAGGTTCAACCTTCACAGTGGGTCGGGAAAGGTTCTCCAAGACCAAAAAAAGCTTGTCGGTCAGGTTAAATGTCAAGTCATGCTCATAGTTTCCTTTGACTTAGAAGAAATATCAAAAATGGCTCTGAGCACTATGGGACTTAACATCTATTGTCATCAGTCCCCTAGAAATTAGAACTACTTAAACCTAACTAACCTAAGGACATCACACAACACCCAGTTATCACGAGGCAGAGAAAATCCCTGACCTCGCCGGGAATCGAACCCGGGAACACGGACGTGGGAAGCGAGAACGCAACCGCACGACCACGAGCTGCGGACGAAGAATTATCAACAGGGATAAACTGTTAATCGATAGTGCTATCGGAACGTGTTGCGTCGTCTGCGAGGAAATGTGGGAAGGAAACTAGCTGAAATGTAGAGAGACAATTCATGGCTCTTGCATCACGATAACCCACCCGCCCATTCAGCGCTATTGGTGCGTGACTATTGCACAAAAAAGCGAAATTACTGGGATGCCTTATCATCCGTACTCTTGAGGCCTAGCCCCCTCGAACTTTTTTTTATTTCCAGAGGAGATCACACACATCCATGCCCGAGGTAGGATTCGAACTTGCGAGTGTAGCGGTCACGCGATTTCAGACTGCAGCGCCTAGAACCGCTCGGCCACTCCTGCCGGATATTATCTCTACCGATCAAGCACGTAGTCGGTAGTTTGCATAGAATGCCTCCATCTAGGATACACAAAACATGCAGATATCTATAGAATGAAATCAGATTCTCATTCGATTCAATTTCAATTGAAGCAGCTCGCTTGACTGAATAATAACGTTGAGCTGAAGGCTTTCCACGTGGCGGAAGGTCGCGTGGCCCGGTTTGTCTGGCCAACACGAAGAGAAATACGGAACCTCATTAAATGAATTGAAAATTGTAAGTAGTGGTGGCATAAGAAATTGCGTTGATTAACTGAAATATCAATATGCATCGCCGTATTAGCTAACTAAATAGTTACTCCGGTGTAATTCATCATTACCCCAAAGAAACGTATTAGGATCTCAAGTTCAACAAAATCCTTACAGATCCCAAATACCAAACTTACAATATAGGCGATGACTAGAGTAGGAACCTCACCTTCCGAGGTTCCAGCGACCAGTGCTGTTCAACGCTACCATACGGAAGTCCACAGGGAGCAGCGGAAATGGATAGAGACAACATGTTCTAGCTACCTGCATCAACTGTACAATAGCTGCTGATCAGTCCCCCCTAATGCTTCTTTACCGCAGCAGAAGCTACTGCGTCTCTATAAAGAAGAAGAGCGATGCGCGAAGCATTCAACCACTACCAACTTCATACCTTAGCAAAAGATCTTGCTGAAAACCCAAGGAAATTCTGGTCTTATGTAAAATCAGTAAGCGGGTCGAAGGCTTCCATCCAGCCACTCACTGAATAGCCTGGCCTGGCAACGGAAGACAGCAAAACGAAAGCTGAAATTTTAAATTTAGCATTTGAGAAATCTTTCACACAAGAGTATGGTACAAACATACCACCGTCTGAGTCTCGTACAGATTCCCGTATGGAGGACATAATGATAGACATCCCTGGGGTTGTGAAGTAGCTGAACTGGTTGAAAACAACTAAATAGCCAGGTCCTGATGGGATTCCATTTCGGTTTTACAGAGAGTACTCTACTGCATTGGCTCCTTACTTAGCTTGCATTTATCACGAATCTCTTGTCCAACGTAAAGTCCCGAGCGACTGGACAAAACCGCAGGTGACGCCTGTATATAAGAAGGGTAGAAGGACGGATCCTCAAAATTACAGACCAATATCCTTAACATCGGTTTGTTGCAGGTTTCTCGAACATATTCTCAGTTCGAATATAATGAATTTCCTTGAGACAGAGAAGTTGCTGTCCATGCATCAGCACGGCTTTAGAAAGCATCGCTCCTGCGAAACGCAACTCGCCCTTTTTTCACATGATACCCTGCGAACCAGGGATGAAGGGTATCAGACGGATGCCATATTCCTTGATTTCCGGAAAGCGTTTGATTCGGTGCCCCACTGCAGACTCGTAACTACGGTACGAGCATATGGTACTGATTCCCAAGTATGTGAGTGGCTCGAAGACTTCTTAAGTAATAGAATGCAGTACGTTGTCTTCGATGGTGAGTGTTCATTGGAGGTGAGGGTATCATCTGGAGTGCCCCAGGGAAGTGTGGTAGGTCCGCTGTTGTTTTCTATCTATATAAATGATCTTTTGGGTAGGGTGGATAGCAATGTGCTGCTGTTTGCTGATGATGCTGTGGTGTACGGGAAGGTGTCGTCGTTGAGTGACTGTAGGAGGATACAATATGACTTGGACAGGATTTGTGACTGGTTTAGAGAATGGCAGCTAACTATATATATCGATAAATGTAAATTAATGCAGATGAATAGGAAAAAGAATCCCGTAATGTTTGAATACTCCATCAGTAGTGTAGCGCTTGACACAGTCACGTCTATTAAATATTTGGGCGTAACATAGCAGAGCGATATGAAGTGGGACAAGCATGTAATGGCAGTTGGGAAGGCGGATAGTCGTCTTCGGTTCGTTGGTAGAATTTGGGGAAGATGTGGTTCATCTGTAAACGAGACCGCTTATAAAATACTAGTACGACCTATTCTTGAGTACTGCTCGAGTGTTTGGGATCCATATCAGGTCGGATTGAGGGAGGACATAAAAGCAATTCAGAGGCGGGCTGCTAGATTTGTTACTGGTAGGTTTGATCATCACGCGAGTGTTACGGAAATGCTTCAGGAAATCGGATGGGAGTCTCTGGAGGAAAGGAGACGTTATTTTCGTGAATCGCTACTGAGGAAATTGAGGCTGACTACAGTACAATTTTACTGCCACCAACTTACATTCCGCGGAAAGACCACAAAGATAACAGAGATTAGGGCTCGTACAGAGGCATATAGGCAGTCTTTTTTCCCGCGTACTGTTTGGGAGTGGAGCAGGGAGAGAAGATGCTAGTTGTGGTACGAGGTACCCTCTGCCACGCACCGCATAGTGGATTGTTGAGTATGTATGGAGATGTAGATGTAGAAGTTGGCTAAACTGTCTTTGTCGTTCAGAGAATCCCCGCCCATAACCAAAGTACATGGAAGCAACACACACAAATATTCCCAGACATTCTCTAGCAGACGAGACAAGGAATGATAAATGTAAACACAGAAATACAACATGGAAACGGAATAGACGAACTAGAAAAGAAATCATAGGACACTTAATATATCTATAGAGATATGAAGTGCAGAGCGTAAATGCTGTCTAACGAAACGCTCTGTTGCCCATCCTTCTCCCCAAGTTTTACGACCTACAAAGGTGCAAAGAAGTATACAAAGGCTGAAGGCAGCTCAATAGAGCCAGCGAAACTGTTCGAATAGAGATGTTTCAACTTCAGGAGTTTTAGTAAAGTGAGTAGATCTTGCAGACTTTCCAATCAAATCTTGCGAAAAGCATCATTACGTTTCCTGACATTGGTTCTGGCAGCACTGGCCAGCAGCGACCGCAACGCAACGCACCGTGTCTGGTGGCGCCGGCGTTACTTCGGGACGGATAGTCTGTTACTTTGTAGGGAAGCAACGAACATCCTCACACCAGGGAAGCGGCCTCCTCTTTGATGTGCGAACAGAAAGGCAAATTTCACGCCCAAGCTCTCTCACGGAAAAGCTGTGGCGACAGGCGGCATCCGTGCCTGTGGCAAGCGGATTAGACCCAGGAAGTGGCCATAAATTCGGGAAGCAGGGAGCATTTCCGCGAAAACTGGCTGCCGTCCAGCAGGTGCTCGTCCCCTGCTGTTGAGACACTCTGGAAAGCCTTCCTGCGACTGAAACCTGGTGGGACTCAAGGTAACGATTGTGGACGGAGCCGTGATCAGTTACTATGGTTGCCCTTTACAATTACACACAATTTATTTTAAACCAGTAATTCCAGACTCAACAATAAATAAAAAATACCACACGCTATCAATGAAGGAATAAACAACAGTGTAAATAATAGTGTTTTCAGTGAGCTACAATTTAGCAAATCACCATTATACAGATACAACAGATAATTTTTTTAAAGCAAGCCACTGTGATCTGGGCAGAAGGCCTTACACGCCAAGAATGGCAATAAATTAAGAATTGTTTAAAACTCGCTGCAACTTACAAATTACAGGTATTTAAATGTTAATGGTAAGTCGCCACAAACACAGTGTAAGTAGGCTGTTCAGGTTTTTTTTATTGGTAACACCATGTAGCGCTCTATGTGAAAATCACTGACTGTTTGGCGTGCAGCCTGTGGCTGGTTTGCATTGTTGGAATTTGCTGTTGTTGTGTTGGGCAGTTGGCTGTTAAAAGCGCATAGCGTTGCGCAGTCTGCAGCTCGTGGTCGTGCGGTAGCGTTCTCGCTTCCCGCGCCCGGGTTCCCGGGTTCGATTCCCGGCGGGGTCAGGGATTTTCTCTGCCTCGTGATAACTGGGTGTTGTGTGATGTCCTAAGGATAGTTAGGTTTAAGTAGTTCTAAGTTCTAGGGAACTGATGACCATAGATGTTAAGTCCCATAGTGCTCAGAGCCATTTGAACCAACGTTGCGCAGTTGGAGGTGAGCCGCCAGCAGTGGTGGATGTGGGGGGGGAGAGATGGCAGAATTTTAAGAGCGGACGATCTGGACATGTGCGCGCCAGAAAGACTGGATATGATGAACTGATATATATTATGACTTTTTAACACTATTAAGGTAAATACATTGTTTGTTCTTTATCAAAGTCTTTCATTTGCTAACTATGCCTATCAGTAGTTAGAATCTTTTATTCAGCTGGCAGTATTGGCGCACGCTGTGTTCCAGTAGTTTGAGTAACGAAAGTTTTTGTGAGGTAAGTGATTCATGAAAGGTATAGGTTATTGTTAGTCAGGTCCATTCTTATGTAGGGTTTTTGGAAGATTGCGTTGCGCTAAAAATATTGTGTGTCAGTTTAAGGGGACGTTTCATAACAGTAGACGGCATCAGACGCCAGGAATGGCAGTAAATTAAGTTTTAAAGGCTTCCTGCGTAAATACAAATTATAATTTTAAGGCAAATGACCGCAATCATGGCTGAAGGCCCTGATACCCCAGGAACGGCAATAATATTAATAATTTTCGAAACTTGCTGTAAAACAGGAAATAGAACAGCAGAAGTTAATAAAAAAAAAGCAACTAATCCAGACAGTGCTACAGGAATCGACCTCTGAGAACAGTTTCGCGAGCGATGAGATAGGCAGCCAAGAGCTGCATTCACTTCACAAGATGGTAACTCAGACTAGTGTCAGTCTAACGAATCACTAATGACAATCTTTCTGAAGCTACCTGACGTCCGACAAACCAAATGCAACGATGGAACAATACGCCAAAGCCGGAACCGGCGGTCTGCACTACATTCCCAGAATGGAGCGCACGGAACAAGAAAGGAAGCACTACCATCAGAGTAGAAAGCACCCCACTCGCTGCTTTTCGCCTCGGCGACACTGCGAGCAGCGACACGAACTCAAATCACTGGAGAATCGCGAGATTTCACGATGGTGGAGTTTTCTCTGCCTGGATTGAAATGCACTTATCTTGAGGTTTGCAGGATCCGGTTTACGACGAGGTCGTGCACCAACGTGACCTCACCCCTTCCATACGGCAGTCCATGCATGCTGCCAGCGGTGCCCGCGTGTTCCCGCACTGCGCGAACCTGGCTCCTCCTGAGACCCCAACCGAACTGGCCTATTCACACGACCCAGAAAAGCAACAACGGCATCCCAAAGATAGGGATACAGTTACTACACATCGATAACCACCGCTGCTGCCTACTAGCGGATAGGCGACGCTTGCGAAACCGAGTGGCGCCAGTCAATACGAGAAGAAGACAAATAACCGCAGCCATGCCATCTAAACGATACCGTCTGGTCTTCATCGGAGGGCAGAAACCTACAAACGGCATCAACGCTACCTGCAGCGCGGCTGAGAGGCCTAGCCGAGTACTCCGGACAACCTCCCTTCTGGAGAGAAATCGAATACTTCCCACTCCCATCAAAAACGTACTAAGCGCATGCAATTAATTACGGCGTAATTGTGACGGACCTGAAACAGATTTGCGACGGTCATGTCCCAACATGCAATCTATAAACAAAATCTGAATTACGTAGCCGGCTGGAGAGGCCGTTTGATTCTAGGCGCTACTGTCTGGAACCGAGCGACCGCTACGGTCGCAGGTTCGAATCCTGCCTCGGGCATGGATGTGTGCGATGTTCTTAGGTTAGTTAGGTTTAATTAGTTCTAGGTTCTAGGGGACTCATGACCTCAGAAGTTAAGTCGCATAGTGCTCAGAGCCATTTGGACCATTTTGAATTACGTAGCTTTAGTTTTTAAATTATAATTATAACTTCGGTTACCCCTTGTATACAGTTGTAGGTACTTGCCGTCGTTACACGAGACGAGGCAGCTAACGTTGACGCTCACGTAGACAGCATATCCCATGTCACGAGACACAACGCTGTCAGCACAAAGGTCGAGCTAGTTAACGGGATTTTGCAATCTCAGCGCTCTACAGCTGCAGTTGTCGGCTTTGTTTGGTTCACAAACCATACAGTTTGTTCACGAAAATGGACGGGTGTAAAATTTCTACTTTAGCTCTGTTAAAATGCACGTTACCTCCCTTGTGCAACTGCTAGTCATATTAAACTTTCTGGCAGATTAAAACTGTGTGACCGACCGAGACTCGAACTCGGGACCTTTGCCTTTCGCCTGCAAGTGCTCTACCAACTGAGCTACCGAAGCACGACTCACGCCCGGTACTCACAGCTTTACTTCTGCCAATACCTCGTCTCCCACCTTTCAAACTTTACAGAAGCTCTCCTGCGAATCTTGCAGAACTAGCACTCCTAAAAGAAAAGATATTGCGGAGACATGGCTTAGCCACAGCCTGGGGGATGTTTCCAGAATGAGCTGCTAGTCATATTATTCTGTCTATGGTACACATAAACAAAAACTTCATATTTGTGAACATTAATAAGACAGAAAGGACAGATATATTTCCAGACAGTCCACTGCTTAATTTCTTAAATTATAAGTGTCGGAACGCACAACGTCCGCCATACAACTCTAGCACCCCTCCAGACACGCCCCCCACCCACCAAGCCATAAAATCACTTTTGAATTTTTGAAAACTTATAAGAAAACTTACAACGAGATCTCATTTTTACAAGATATTGTTCCGAAATTCAGATTTTTAAAAATAATTTATATAATGTCAACAATTAAACCGCAAGATTTAATACAACAGGTGCCCTCCCGTCGGAGGTTCGAGTCCTCCCTCGGGCATGGGCGTGTATGTTGTTGTTAGCATAAGTTAGTTTAAGTAGTGTGTAAGTCTAGGGACCGATGGCCTCAGCAGTTTGGTCCCTTAGGAACTCACACACATCTGAACATTTGACCATAAACAGGTGCTGTCACCGTAGCATTGTCACTTTTCTCCCTAGTTCTGCTCGATGCGAAATGACACAAGCCGGTACGGGTACCGGTGCAGCGGCAAATTTTACTTACATTGCGATTTAGTACACATGCACTATTTTAAATTCCAATGAGTTCGAAAAACATTTCCCAGCGGGTGCCGGAACGCCGTTCATCGAGTTGTCGCAGAAATGAAGCCCTAAGTTACTTAGGACATCAGCTTATAAAAGTATTAATGCGCGATGTCTGTTGTTTCAGAACCATCACCAAGCATTCGCACGACTGACAGATGGATTATGAATCCACCCTCCTCAGTGCGGATGCACATTTACGTCCGACTCCCTGCGAGAATCTAAAATTAGCGACCACGGAGGAATTGGACAGGGACTGCATATTGTAATGTTGTTGCTTTAATTTGTTATGTGAAAGCGGTGCTGATAGACAATAAAAGCGGGTTAAAAGCTGTGAGCTATCTGAGGAAGTTAACGTTGCATTACTGAGCAACTGTTTCACCAGGTATCCAGTCTAGCTTACCAAATTTCCAACCAGACTAACATTAATTATAATCTTTTAATACTCATACGAAAACCGGTGATACATATATAAAAAAGAGAATTTAAATAAAATGAAAAAATCAGTTTATATTTGGAAATTTATTTTAACATTGATCATTGAAATTTCGGCATATTAAACTTGTCATAACTAAGCTGGTGCCTTATTTAGGATTGTGAAAATGTGAGTTTGTAATCTTACAGAACACATCAACTAGGGAGCCAAGATTGGGAGACTGCATACAACACTACATTCATAAAATAACACACGAAGAACATTGAAACATATGCAAGAGGAAGTTAACCACAACCAACCGATTCAATTTTCACCTAAGGAAGTTACATTCGTAGCGCAATCCTGTCCGTCATGTAATTACCACACACTGGTATACTAAATTCATACTAACTCTCTGTGAAATCTTCCCGAAAAGAATACCTGAGGGTTACTTTGATGATTACACCACATGCTTCACGTGGTCAACTTGGTTTACACAAAGAGTGTACTCCACAATAATCTTGATAATTAAAATAAATTAGATCGAAAAGCAATTTACAAAACAACAACCTCGAACTGGTTACTATCGTCTTACTATTAACCTGATGGGTGAAACAATTGTATAAGCATGTGGTACTGGTCTCACAAAGTACACCCCACGTGCGTTGAACATAAAGAAAAGTTGCTATATAGAAAAATATTGTTAAGACGAGACGTTATATTCTCACGCACATTCGCATTTAAGATTGATGATCTTAGTTAGAGTTACTGATGAACACGTGGTTCCACTTTACTCACAAAGTAGTGACAAAGCAACTACTGGAAAATATTCTGAAGTTCACACTCGAAATACACTGCGTTGCAATTTAAGATAACATTAGATATTTTAGAGCTAAACCTGAAATAAAGGTGATTAAATTTTCAGTTAGGCTGAACATAAGAAATCCATTGTCCTGCGGACTTAGCAGACACGCGCTTAGCCGGAGATCTTACCACTTCAGACGCTCGCCGCGGACAGACTGACCTGGGTTTCTACCAAGGGTGCTTCCGTATACAAAAGGGAAGTGACCAGAGAGGCAGCTTCCTATACCAACATGACAAGGGACGGACAGGACAGTATTAAGGATAGAAACCTCTTTGCTTCTAGAAAGCGTAGCTACCTGTTCCGACGTTGGTCCTACTGCTCTCTAGCAGACAGGCTTGTCTGCTACCATCAAGCATGCAACTAGAAATACATTTGCGCATTCATTCTTTCACACAGAAGGAAAGGGGGATGACAGTATCTTATCATATACAGCATATAAAAGAAAGCGGATGTAGGTTCCGTATGAGACTGTGTGACATGAATTACATATATGAATTAGATATAAACTGTGCCTTAAAGTGTAGTAGTGTGACAGATCGTTCTCGTTTATGTGTAAAAGTAACACGTTCCACTGCTCAGTCTCCTCGCAGATAGTCAGAAACGCCACAGTAAATTTAGAAGAGGAATTTATGCCGTAAATGACAACAGATTCAAGAAATTAACATGAAAGGAATCCAACAGAGACCTTTCAATATATGTGGTGCTGGGTGGGGATGCAAGTCGGCCAGGTAGAGCAACGAGGTAGATCGAGCGTTTGCAATATTCAATGTCTCCGGATGGCAGGAGATCACGGTTTCAAGTAACGGTCAAGTACACATTTTCACGCGTCGCTGCTGATTCCGTATAGAGTCTCAATTTAGCTGATATCATCAGCTTTCCCTTCCTTTCTCCCACTTCCACCTTCAAGTTATGTAAGCTTACAAAATTTCGCTAAATCGAACATACTCACTCGTGACAGAGAGCACACATATTTACGGGTTGGTTTGTTTGGGGAAGGAGACCAGACAGCGAGGTCATCGGTCTCATCAGATTAGGGAAGGAGGGGGAAGGAAGTCGGCCGTGCCCTTTGAAAGGAAACATCCCGGCCTTTGTCTGAAGCGATTTAGGGAAATCAAGGAAAACCTAAATCAAGATGGCGGCACGCGGGATTGAACCGTCGTTCTCCCGAATGCGAGTCCAGTGTCTAACCACTGCGCCACCTCGCTCGGTAAATATTTACGTAAATCGAATATTACAAAAATGTCCTTCTAAAAGACGCGAAATTGAAAAAAATATTACCAGGACGGGACTCGAAACCAGCACCGTTTACCCTCAGTTCTGTAACAAATCGTATATGCTAACTACACTACACTGAAAAACCTGTAATTAGCGACCTTGTATCCAATGTTACGCTTTTCTAAAGGTACTAATCACTGAAACGCTATTGACATTTAATTATGACAAATCCTAACAAGAACGACAAGTTTCCCATGAATCTTCAGTGTGCCTGTCCTACGTGAGCAACAGAAGCGCGCGACAACACGGGACAAAACACAACAACATGTGTAGTTACGGAAGTGTCCTACGTGAGTGACATCTGTGTCGCTGCCTGTCTCCAACTGCAACTGGCGACGTTTGAATTCAAACGTGTTTGAATCTTGTCGCTGCAGCAAGCACAACACAGAGCAACAGCCACATGTCTTCTTGCCAAAGCAGTGGAGCATACACGATGGCAGCTATGAATTACATGACATTCGATTTTAAGACAACTATTTGGTGAAAAAATTGGATTCTTCCGCAGCCTATAGCTTGATATCCTTAAATGATAAAGGTCAGAATTTATTTTCGTTATTCGTCATAGTTACTGTGCTTCACGAAATTGAGTACATGGCTGCACGAAATTTTTAGGAATTTGCTGAGGTAAAATCACATTGTGTAGACTTTACGTATAGTTCATATAAGGCCGTACATTACTGCGTATGAAATGTAACCAATATATCTAAATTGTATTTAAAATTGAGACCGGAATGATACCTCTTTTCATTCTTGAGATATTGGTTGTTATATCCACGGACGGGTGGCTCGCGGCACATCCGAACCTTTCCTGCGCTTCGGGAATCAAGTGGTCGTAAAAATCGTCGTATCTCATGAAAGGTTCAAGGAATCGAAACGACGAATTTTGGAAGTGACAGCACGCAGAAAGGACTATCTTATCATATGATTAAAACTCTATATGTTTTTGTAAACGCGTGATCAGAGCGAAAACAAGACTCCCCATAACTTACACCTTAAGGTTTTGTCCAAATTTTCATAGCCAAACAAAGGAAGAAGAACAGGTAAACGGGCTATCAAAGTGACCAGTATATGAGGTCTAGTGGGGCATGAAAATATTTAACTCGCTGAAAGTACTCAGGTTAATGAACGAAAACTTAATTAATAAGGTCAAAAATTGAAATATTTCACGAAAAGCTGATGTAAATAAAGTGTCAAAATTTTCATCTGTTCAAGACCTTGCTATTTTGTACATAAAAAGATACATTGCTGCGCTATTTAAATGTCAAAAAGGCTTCCTTCGAATCAAGTACATTAGGCAGGCAAACGAGTCAGTAAGATCATGCTTTCTGAATAAAACTTGAAATTCAAAAATAGAAGAAAGCAGTCAAATATTTTATGAAATGATTTGTGTAAAAGAAATAAGTAGATCAGTGAAACGTTCTACGTGCCTTTGAGTGACGCTCGAAATTATGAATAGGAAATTAGGCTCACCAAACCTTTCCCTAATATTTTTGGTTTCATACTTTTAGACAAATCATTACACAAAATGTTTGACTTTGTTTTGAAAACTTTGGAAGCTTTACTTTTACAGACTATTTAGAGTAATTGAAATACTTGGTCTTAACACTGCTGATGAATTACGTTCGAAACATCAAATATCTTGAAAAGTTCATGGGTCATTGTAATTTATTAGGAATTAAAAGTGTGTGATATACTGGGATAGGTGTGAAGATCAAGTTCTTTGGCAAGACCTTAAAATATCGTTAGCGATGAATTGTAATCAGTAAGCATACAACTTAGTAGGTATACAGAATCGTAACTGAGTCAGTAAAAATATAAAAATGGCTGGGGATCGCCCCCTTTTTGCATTTTGTTCGTTGATGATCGTTGTGTTTGGTTGTTGCGGACGTCACATGATATCCGTTTAAGTTCGTTTGTTGATCTTTCGACTCAGTTTTTTATTACAGAGGCCAACCAGCTCTCTGGCCGAACATGCTGAGCTACCGTGCCGGCAACCCTAGAACCTTTAGGCTACCTAACAAGTAATTATGAACTGTAAACGCTACCCCTACACCACAGCTCGATTTTTTCCACTGCTTACAACCTGTGTGCTTATGTTTGTATTTAGCATAGTTAGTCATGTAATAATCGTTCCTCCGCATTTATTGGCTGTTGAAAGTTCTTGATCGTGTAAAAAAACATTCGCATTAAATTTATTGATGAAATAGTCGAATGCTCCCCGTGTATTCGAAGAATTTGTCTGGTGATCTTCGTAGTTGAAAGTACTTATGAAATTCTCCATGGAGATTCGTCCCTTTGTAAATTTCATGCACAGCATTTCTTTTCGCTTTATTTTCTTAAGTGAACCTAATTCTGTAGCCTTACTATCCAGCTAGAGTATTATACAGGTTAAGGACGCCGTTTTATAGAAACAACTTGTTGGCTCTAAGCACCCATCTTGTAGCGCGAAATGGTCGGTCGCATACAGGACACCCAAGGTTGTCCCCCGATGCTGCTGCTTACTGCTGGAGTGTCGCGTATCCAGAAGTCGCTCGCTGTCGCTCGCTTCTGTGGCTCACGTAGGACACTGCCTTACTTTCATAGCATGCGAGTTATAACGCGAAAAATAAGTAAATACGAAAATTCTTTAGCTATCGAAATGACGTTTCCTTTCATTTTATTGTAACAAATCGTACCAATAATGACCCGTTCTGGTGCTTTGAAACATCACTTATTCATGCTCTGTAACATAAAACGCAGCGAACATGGGTTCTGCTTCACACGACGTACACTGAGTTGCCAAAATTTATGGGATAACGATAAGTACATATACAGATAGTGGCAGTATTGCGTTCACGAGGTACGAGGGTCAGTCAAAAAGTAATGCCTCCTATTTTTTTTCTACGTTTAATTGTCAGGAAATTTAAATGCAATTACATAGGTTGAAAACCACAACATTGAGGATCATTTTGTCATTTTTCAATGTAATCTCCGCCCATCTCTACAGTTTTGGTCCATCTTTGAACAAGGGCATGTATCCCAGCACGGTAAAAATCACAGCTCTGCTTCCTAAGCCATTGACGCACGGATGTGTTGACAGCCTCCTCATCTTCAAAATGAATCCCACGATGAGCTTCTTTTAGTGGCCTGAACAGATGGAAGTCTGATGGTGCCAGGTCAGGGCTGTATGGGGGATGAGGCAAAACTTCCCATCCAATTTTGACAATTTCGTCAGAGGTGTGACGACTGGTGTGTGGTCTTGCATTGTCATGCAAAAGAAGAACATCTGCCATTGATTTTGTTGGGCGAACTCGCTGAAGACGTTCTTTAAGTTTTTTGAGGGTTGTGACGTATTGAACAGAATTTATTGTGCATCCCTGCTCCAAAAAATCAACCAGAATCACACCCTCTGTATCCCAGAAAACTGTTGCCATAACTTTCCCTGCCGATCGCACAGTTTTGAATTTTTTCTTCCTCGGCGAGCTTGTGTGACGCCACTCCATTGACTGCCTCTTTGATTCTGGTTCAAAAAAATGCACCCATGTTTCGTCCCCGGTCACAATTTTTTTCAGAAACTCGTCTCCCTCCAAACGGAAGCGCTGCAAGTGTTGGGAGGCTATTGTTTTCCTTGCCTCTTTATTCTGATCGGTTAACATTCTTGGAACCCACCGTGCACAAACTTTTGAGTACCCCAATTGTTTAATAATCGTGATCACACTGCCTTTACTAAGAGAAATAATGCGACACACTTCATCTGCAGTCACCCGACGGTCACCACGAATGATGTCATCAACTTGCTGAATGTTGTGTGGAGTCACTGCACTCACCGGCCTGCCGCTCCGCTTTTCGTCAGTCAACGGTGTTTGCCCTTCAGCTTTCTTACAACGACGAACCCATCGTCTAACAGTGCTGACATCCACTGTCACAACACCATACACCTTCTTCAGTCTTTCATGAATGCGTATGGGCGTTTCACCTTCTGCATTCAAGAATTCAATCACACAACGCTGTCTCAAACGAACATCGATGTCGGCCATCTTACAAACTTCTGCTGTGCTGCCACCTGTTGACACAGAAAGTTACTACTGCAGTGGATTGCAGAAGAAGGTTTGAGGAATGGCGCCAAATTCAAATTGTTCACTTAACTTAATTTTTTTAAGTAGAAAAAAAATGGGAGGCATTACTTTTTGACCGACCCTCGTATATAAGGGCAGTCCTCTGGAGGAGTTGTCATTTGTACTCGAGTGATTCACGTAAAAATGTTTCTGACATGATTATGGACGCACAGAGGGAATTAACAGACTTCTAACGCGGAGAGGTAGCTGGAACTAGACGGTTGGGCCATTCCATTTCGCAAATCGTTAGGGAATTCAATATTTCAAGACACACAGTGTCATGAGTATGCCGAGATTACGAGATTTCAGGCACCACTTCTCACTATGGACAACGCAGTGACCGACGGCGTGCACTTATAGATCGAGAGCAGTGGCATTTTTGTAGAGTCCTCAGTGCTAACAGACAAGCAACACTGCGTTAAATAACCGCAGAAATCAATGTGGGACGTACGACGAAATTATCCGTTAGGAAAATGCAGTGAAATTTCGTGTTAAAGGGGCTATGGCAGCAGACAACCGAAGAGAGTGCCTTCGCTAACAGGATGACATCGCCTGTAGAGCCGCTCCATGGCTCGTGACCGTATCGGCAGGACCCTAGATGACTGGAAAACCGTGAACTGATCAAATGAATCACTATTTCAGTTGATAAGAGCTGATGGCAGTGTGGCGCAGACTCTGCGAGGCCTTGGTCCCAAGTTATCAACAATGCACTACCCAAGCTGGTGGTGGCTCCATAATGGTGTGGCCTGTGTTTACATGGAATGGACTGTGTCTTCTGGTCCAACTGAACCGACCAGTGGGGGGAAATGGCTTTGTTCGGCCACATGGAGGCCATTTGCAATCATTAGTTGGCTTCATGTTCACAGACACCAATGGAATTTTTATGGATGGCGATACGCCATGTCAACGGGCCTGGGTTATTTGCGATTGGTTTTAAGAACGTTCTGGACGATTCGAGCGAATGATTTTCGTCACCCATCGAACATTTATGGGACATAATCGAGAGGTGACTTCGTGCACAAAATCCCGCACTGGCAACTTTTCGCAGTTATGGACGGCTTTGGTGGCAATATGGCTCAATATTTCTGCAGAAGACTTCCAGCCACTTGAGTCTATGCCAAGTCGAGTTGCTGCTCCGACATGACACTATGAGTGAAATGATAATTAAATCAAGACTTTAAGCTGTCGATAGGCGTCGATATACATCAACGGCGACAGTTGAAAATGTGTGCCCCGACCGGGACTCGAACCCGGGATCTCCTGCTTACATGGCTGGCGCTCTATCTATCCGAGCTACCAAGGGTACAGAGGATAGTGCGAGTGCAGAGATTTATCCTCTTTACGCTCCCCGTGAGACCCACATTCCCAACTTAGTGTCCACACACTACGTTAGTAGTGCCCCTGCCCATTAAACTTCGTATAATGATATTACGAGGTATCCCATGACTTTTGTAACCTCATTGTATACAATATGGCTTTGCGGTTTCTGCTTGTGACATAGGTAGCCTTCTTGCTTCCTATTGATTTGCTTTATGTAGCGTGTTGCCGAAAGATCGTAGAGCTCATTTTGTGTTTCATGCTTGCAGGTGTAATAAGGGAAGATGGTGCTAGAAACAAATTGTTTACGTTGCTTTGGAGCCGGATCCGCCATATTAGATGCCCCAAAACATTAGCTTAAAACTGTTTACCATGGCTTCTTGTTCTTAATTTCAGTGATATGCCCACAACAATTGTTTAAAGTAGTAAATGTTACAGTGTTTTCGTGGATAACACAAGTTTCGGGAAGGAATTTTCGAACTCCCTTCTGGTCTGAAATACATGTTTGATCCTATAATACAATGCATTTAGTCTTGTTAATGTAACTTTGTTTATGTTGTATGTTTATAATAGCTACGAATATGGGTATTTGATGTAAAAATGCTGCTCACTTAGTTCAGAAGTTTTTAATAATGACTGACGAAACTGAAGTTCGGTTTGTGTTCTCTTCGGAAAATTCTGAGAACACGTCCTTTTAAGTTCGGTGAGTCCCCAAATTTTTTTCTTCACACACACACACACACACACACACACACACACACACACACACACACACACAGCTTTTCAAGTTGGACTAATAAGAAATTTCCAGTCAGATGACAGAAGAAAAACGAGTTCAATGAAAGTAAATAGCGGAACCAAACTTCTTGTACATATCTACATCTACATCTACATCCATACTCCGCAAGCCACCTGACGGTGTGTGGTGGAGGGTATCTTGAGTACCTCTATCGTTCTCCCTTCTATTCAAGTCTCGTATTGTTCGTGGAAAGGACTGTCGGTATGCCTCTGTGTTGGCTCTAATCTGTCTGATTTCATCCTCGTGGTCTCTTCGCGAGATATACGTAGAAGGGAGCAATATACTGCTTGAGTCCTCGGTGAAGGTACGTTCTCGAAAATTCAACAAAGAAAAAATTGCTAAAACAAGTCCACCTTTTTTGAAATATGCTTCCTTTAAAATTTGACTATATTCAGAACGATAAGATCTCCCGTAAATGACGCAAGCTAAATTATTTTTTAGCAATACACTTCCGCCAGGAGCTAACGTTTGGGGCAACTAAAATGCCAGGCGGTCGGCTTCAAATCTCCATTACTTGATGCAGAAGTACTTCCATGAGAGAGGCAGGGACGATTCAGGTTTGACACAACTTTGAAATGTAGAAAGGGCTTGATGGGATAGATGTTTATTGGGGTGTGGAATAAAGTGTACAAGAAATTAATAATGTATACGTTAGTGTCCATCTAAGTATTCCAATATACGGAAATTTCAAATAGTGTACTTACATAAAAATCAAACTTTAGTACAAAGTTGAAGAAACAAATTTCATATGTAGGTGCATTTGACAGTGCCGTCGTCTGTTCAAATAGAACCAGTACCAAAATGAGGGTGGCGAGTGAACTATCAATGAGGTAAACGGAAGCCAGTAGATGGCACTACCATTGACCATAGAGAGCAAATCAAAGAGTAACTTTAGAAGCTTCATACATTGCGATAAAGAACATGTCAGCACCTCGTGAACAAATTAGACAAAAACGTTTATACTAGTTTTATGTAAGAGAAACTCATACTAACAGCATGAAAGTGCGTTATTAGGTAACATCGTAAAGAACGTTACAGAGGTAGTCTTTAGTCAATAATCAAAACAGAAAACAATTGCAACCAATAACTAGTGTGGTCCAGTATAAACAAAAAACTTATATGAACAATAAGTAAAATATGACCATCAGAAAATAAAACGTATATAAGTATCAGAATACGTACTCAAATTACAAGAGGAGAACATGTAATAAATGACGTAAAAGAATCATTTAGATGAGCCCAGATTGGTGCCAACAACTTGAAATGAAAGAACTATTATACGATAAAACGGGCATTGTTGTGTTCTTCAGTCCAGAGACTGGTTTGATGCAGCTCTCCATGCTACTCTATCCCGTGCAAGCTTCTTCATCACCCAGTACCCACTGCAACCTACATCGTTCTGAATGTGCTTACTGTATTCATCTCTTGGTCTCCCTCTACGATTTTTACCCTCCACGCTCCCTCCAGTACTAAACTGGTGATTCCTTGATCCCTCAGAACATGTCCTATCAACCGGTCCCTTCTTCTAGTCAAGTTGTGCCACAGACTCCTCTTCTCCCCAATTCTATTCAATACCTCTTCATTAGTTATTTGACATACCCATCTAATCTTCAGCATTCTTCTGTAGCATCACATTTCGAAAGCTTCTATTCTCTTCTTGTCCAAACTATTTATAGTTCATGTTTCACTTCCATATATACTCTCTAACTAATTATTAGATCGTGTAAGTGTCCAGCTGTTGTCAATTTACAACCATTACAAAAAGAAATGTTAAATGAGTATGGCCAACTGTAATCATTACACTAGTTGAACAAACAATGTATGAGATACAGCATAACCGTTTAAGTAAGCCTAGATGAGTGTTAACAATTTTAAAATAAAATTTGACAATCTTTCTTGGTTTGATATTCAAAACGTAAAGGTATAAAGCACCACTTGACACATCTGTATATTGGAATACTGAGATGCACACTTAGGTATATCTCTATCACTAATTTCTTGTACACTTTTTCTATAGCTTCAGTCTTATGATAAAATTTTGAAACACGTAACGTTTAGTAAAGGCTTCAAATCTGTGACGTCTTGACAACCCCCGTTATTATATCTTCATGTTTTCATGTAACGAAATGGCTCCTAGGAGTGAAACAGCAGGAAGTGACGTCACAAAACTCGCAGAGCGCCACGTGCACGTTGGCTAACTTGTGCGGTTTAACTGTCCTTTCCTCATTTAAAGTTCCCATCTTCAAGTGTGGTGGGGTCGGAGTGCCTTGTGGGGTTGTGTTGGTGGCGGTGCGCGCGGCGGGTGCACCCCGGTGCGTGGTGCGTGGCGCGTGGTGTGCGTGGCGTGTGGCGGGCGGCGCGGGGGCGGCGCCCGCATTGCGGCACCGCCGCACGGCTCGTCCACTGCGGACCCCCGGCTGCCGCGTTACGATCAAACTTCCGCCGCCGCTGCCGCCGCCGTTCCGCCGTTTATACGCTCCCACAATGCTGCCGGTGCGTCTTATTGCCGACTCGCGCTGATACAGAACCCACTTCAGTCTCCAGCTACTGGCGCTCGAGCCACATCTTTTCTTGGGCTGAAGAAGTTACACTCATTTTTTCTAAAGCCTACGGAGATACCTCCCCCTCTTTAAACACTTTCCAGGAGTGGACGTCGGGGCAGTGTGTGTTCTCAAGCGAAAACTTTGGTCCGATCTCCGTCTTACGAGCGACCACTCACTCGTGTACAACTTCATTGCATTTTGTTGTCGTTGTTGTTGTCTTCAGTCCTGAGACTGGTTTGATGCAGCTCTCCATGCTACTCTATCCTGTGCAAGCTTCTTAATCTCCCAGTACTTACTGCAACCTACATCCTTCTGAATCTGCTTAGTGTATTCATCTCTTGGTCTCCCTCTACGATTTTTACCCTCCACGCTGCCCTCCAATGCTAAATTTGTGATCCCTTGATGCCTCAGAACATATCCTACCAACCGGTCCCTTCTTCTGGTCAAGTTGTGCCACAAACTCCTCTTCTCCCCAATTCTATTCAATACCTCGTCATTAGTTATGTGATCTACCCATATAATCTTCAGCATTCTTCTGTAGCACCACATTTCGAAAGCTCCTATTCTCTTCTTTTCCAAACTATTTATCGTCCATGTTTCACTTCCATACATGGCTACACTCCATACAAATACTTTCAGAAATGACTTCCTGATACTTAAATCTATACTCGATGTTAACAAATTTATCTTCTTCAGAAACGCTTTCCTTGCCGTTGCCAGTCTACATTTTATATCCTCTCTACTTCGATCATCATCAGTTATTTCGCTCCCCAAATAGCAAAACTCCTTTACTACTGTAAGTGTCTCATTTCGTAATCTAATTCCCTCAGCATCACCCGACTTAATTCGACTACATTCCATTATCCTCGTTTTTTTTAATGTTCATCTTATATCCTCCTTCCAAGACACTGTCCATTCCATTCAACAGCTCTTCCAAGTCCTTTGCTGTCTCTGACAGAATAACAATGTCATCGGTGAACCTCAACGTTTTTATTTCTTCTACGTGGACTTTAAAACCTACTCCGAATTTTTCTTTTGTTTCCTCTACTGCTTGCTCAATATACAGACTGAATAACATCGGGGACAGGCTACAACCCTGTCTCACTCCCTTCCCAACCACTGCT
Organism: Schistocerca gregaria; assembly: GCF_023897955.1. Classification (NCBI taxonomy): domain Eukaryota; kingdom Metazoa; phylum Arthropoda; class Insecta; order Orthoptera; family Acrididae; genus Schistocerca; species Schistocerca gregaria. The sequence goes on from NC_064925.1 coordinate 287,342,755, forward strand.
TCCCTTTCATGTCCCTCGACTCTTAAAACTGCCATCTGGTTTCTGTACAAATTGTAAATAGTCTTTCGCTCCCTGTATTTTACCCCTGCCGCCTTAAGAATTTTAAAGAGAGTATTCCTGTCAACATTGTCAAAAGCTTCCTCTAAGTCTAGAAATGCTAGAAATGTAGGTTTGCCTTTCCTTCATCTATTGCATTGTGGAACAAATAAGTCTTACGAGCGATCACTCACACCTGTAGAATTTCACTGTATTGTGGAACAAATAACAGTTTCAAAACACTGGTTTCAGTTTTCTGTATTTATACTGAATAAACAGCCACGGGTTCTTAAACATCCATAATGGTTATGCTTCATTTAAAGTAAAATTTGGGGAAGTTAATAGATATATCCGTCTTCTGTCCATATAACATTTTTACTACTTTATAAGCTTCATCATCAGGGCGTCTGTTGTTGTGAAAGGGCCTTCATTGCAGTGTCAACACGCCAGAAACGCTTATCAGTCAGTTACTTTTGAATGCATTATGGGAGTGGCAATGATTATTGTGTTAAAAGTATTTACTATTAAAAACAGTCTCGATGACGATTTATTTATCAAGGTGATCGGTTTCGACCACTGCTGTCGTCATCTTCAGACCATAGAGTAGGAACCTCTTTCTGTTGGAGAATCACTAGTGATAGATAAATCGTCATCAAGACTGTTTTTAATGGTAAATGCTTATTAGTCAGTTTTGTTTACTTGTTTTTCACCAGTGCATATTGTCCCCATCACGATTTTTTAACGCCTTGAGTCCCAAGAATACAAAAAAATATACAATTTTAAAATTTTTCACAAAACTAACCTTTATTATCATTGTAAGCAACGAATACAACAACCGATTGTTCACTTTGCAACCACTGGGACATACAGTTATCAACCTCCTATCATTTCCCATACAAACAAGCTCACAAACATTTCCACGGGATATTCACAGCTTGCACCAGCATTTTGTCCAACCTCTTCAGAGAGGTTATGCATAGATGCCAATTTGTACGATATAAACAATGTGATTTGTGACTTTGTCATTGAAGACTCAGTTGCACTCTCGCCATCAGCATCGCCGTGAACTCCAAACGGGCTGAACTTCCGGATGTCCCTACCTGATGGAGAGTACTCGCAGAAGCGTACTGATTAGATTACATGGCTCTAAGCACTATGGGACTCAACATCTGAGGTCATCACTCCACTAGAAATTAGAACAACTTAAACCTAACTAACCTAAGGACATCACACACATCCATGCCAGAGGCTAGATTCGAAGTTGCGAACGTAGCAGCAGCGCGGTTCCAGACTGAAGAGCCTAGAAGCGTACTCAGGTCACTTCACGCGTCAGATGTCTGTCAGACGTTTAGACCATGGGTGACCTCTCGAAACTTCCATGACCTCATAACGCTTAAAACAAATTCTAATCCTGAATAAAAAGCTAAAAGCGAGCCTAAAATTTAATAAACTTACGTCCAGTTACAAATGTAATCATAAAAGTACGTACGGCTCCAGTGGTTTCATGTCGAAAGTAGTCATACAAGCTGTAGTACAAATTCATATTTATGTTACAGGAAACTTTGGATGTACTTACTTTCACTGTCACTGATGTCCTCAACAGCATCACTATCCAACAACCACACGTCAAGTAAATTATGTAACAAAAATTAACAAGCACAAATCTCCTACAGTCACGTAGCAAACAGTCCTGCCCAAGTTATGCTTTGAATCCCCTAAGAGACTGTTGCATTACAACACTTCCTCGAAGTTCTTCAGTGTACTTCTTGCAGTCTCTGCCTTGTAATAGCATCCGTGCTTTCACGCGAAAGTAACCAGTACTTACAAAAAACGGAAATAAGATGCTGGTTTGAGGCAGAAACCACTGAGGCTCAAAGGACTAAAGAATCGAACTTACATGTATAAACCATCTCCAAACGTCCGATCACTTTAGAAATGAGTTATTGAGTTAAATATTTGACATTAAGTATGTAGGACCTTCGTAGTTGAAAACGCAAAACCCTAATAGAAGGCACTGGTGCAGTGACCAGAATAAGATTTTGCTGGACTGAAAATTGCTGAACCTTATGGCGCAAGAATGTGACTTGTCCGTGGGACCAATTCAGAATAATATAGCGAATGAATCTGACGATGTCTGCTATTTGGAGCCAGAACCGGACCTGAGTTTTCCTTCTCATGGAGAAGAACATATAGCAGCCATCGTGACATCTCTGCGTACGGAAGAACGTGCTTAAGCAAAAGTCATATATTTATTTTATTAAATTAAAGTAATATAGCTCTGGTTGATGTTACGCATGGTCAATTTTTAGATTTCTCGTTCCACTTAAAAAAAGCTCTTCGTTCTGACATTAAGAGTCCTGATAATGAGACGTTTACTAATTCAAAGTACCAAAATTTGTCATGGGCGACTGGAACTCGATAGGAAAAGGAAGAGAAGGAAAAGTAGTAGATGAGTATGGAATGGAAGTAAGGTGAGAAAGAGGAAGCCGCCTGATAGAATTTCGCAATGAGCATAACTTAGTGTTAGGTAAGACTTGAATTGAGAATCACGTAAGAAGGTTGTATACGTGGAAGAGGCCTGGAGACACTGGAAGGTTTCAGACAGATTATATAATGGTAACCCAGAGATTTACGAACCATGTTTTAAATTGTAAGACATTACCAGATGAACATGTGGACTCTGACCACAATCTGTTAGTTATGAACTGTAGATGAAAGAAACTGCAAAAAAAGTGGGAATTTAAGGAGAAGGTACTTGGATAAACTGAAAGAGCCAGTAGTTATAGAGAGTTTCAGGGAGAGCATTAGGGAACAATTGACAAGAATGGGTAGCTTTGAGAGATGAAATAGTGAAGGCATTAGAGGATCAAGTAGGTAAAAAGATGAGGGCTACTAGAAATCCTTGGGTAACAGAAGAGATATTGAAATGAAAAAATATAAAAATGCAGTTAATGAAGCAGGTAAAATGAAATACAAACATCTTAAAAATGAGATCGACAGGATGTGCAAAATGGCTCAGCAGGGATGTATACATATGAAATGTAAGGATGTAGAGGCATATATATCACTGTGGGTAAGATATATACTGCCTACAGGAAAATTAAAGAAGCCTCTGCAGAAAAGAGAACCACCTGTATGAATATGCAGAGCTCAGACTGAAAACCAGTTCTAAGCAAAAAAGGGAAGGCAAAAAGGTTAAAGCAGTATATAGAGGATCTATACAGAGGCGATGTACTTGAGGGTAATATTGTGGAAGTCGAAGAAAACGTAGATGATGAAATGGGATATATGATACTACGTGAAGAGTTTCACAGAGCACTGAAAGACCTAAGTCAAAACAAGGCCCCTAGGAGTAGATAACATTCCATCAGAACTACTGATAGCCTTGAGAGACAAAACCATCTGGTGAGCAACATGTATGAGACAGACGAAATACCCTCAGTCTTCATGAAGAATATAATAATCCCAATTCCAAAGAAAGCAGGTGATAATGGGTGTGAAAATTCCCAAACTATCAGTTTAATAAGTCACAGCAGCAAAATACTAACACGAATTCTTTACAGACGATTGGAGAAACGGTAGAAACCAACCTCGGAGAAGATCAGTTTGGATTCCGTAGAAATATTGGAACACGTGAGGCAATACTGACCCTACGACTTATCCTAGAAGATAGGTTAAGGAAAGGTAAACCTACATTTCTAGCATTTGTAGACTTAGAGAAAGCTTTTGACAGTGTTGACTGGAATACTTTCTTTCAAATTTTGAAGGTGACAGGGGTAAAATAGAAGGAGCGAATGGCTATTCACGATTCATACAGAAGCCAGACGGCAGTTGTGAGAGTCAAGGGAGAAAAGCGAATCAGTGGTTGAGAAGGGAGTGAGACAGGGTTGTAGCCTATCTCCGATGATATTTAAACGGTATACTGAGCAGGCAGTAAAGGAAACAAAAGAAGAATTTGGAGTAGGAATTAAAATCCATGGAGAAGAAATAAAAATTTTGAGGCTTGCCGACAACATTGTAATTCGGTCAGAGACAGCATAGAACCTGGAGGAGCAGTTGAACGGAATGGACTGTACCTTGAAAGGAGGGTATAAGATGAAAATGAACGAAAGCAAAACGAGGATAATGCAATGTAGACGAATTAAATGAGGTGATACTTAGGGAATAAGATTAGAAAATCAGTCACTAAAAGTAGTAGATGAGTTTTATTGCTTGGGGAGCAAAATAACTGATGAAGGCCACCATGAATCAAGACACACGCGAGCTAAAAACGTTAGCTGCCAGTGAGCATTAATTTATATCGATTTGGCGAGTTGGAAACTTGTAACAGAGCAGGACTTGAACCCACATCTCCTGCTTACTGGGAGGGAGCGAGGTGGCGCCGCGATTAGCACGCTGGATTCACTTGCGGAAGGACGACGGTTCAAACCCACGTCAAGCCATCCAGATTTTGGTTTTCCGTGATTTCCCTAAATCGCTCCAGGCAAATGCCGGGATGGTTTCTTTGAAAAGGATAAGTCCGATTTCCTTCCCCATGCTTGACACAATCCGAGATTATACTCCGTCTCTAATGACCTCGATGCTGACCGCATGCCAAAAACAATCTTTCTTCCTTCTTACTAGGTAGATGCGCTTAGCACTACGCCATGCGTACACAGTGGTCACCACTACTGCACGGACTACACCAACACGCCATTCGTCAGACCCAAATTCTCAACTTATACCACACTTCTGATGTAATGCCGCTGCCCACTAGCTTCATTACTCGCGGCATCGCCGCCGTAATTGGCCGAGCGGTTCTAGGAGCTACAGTCTGGAACCGCGCAACCGCTACGGTCGCAGGTTCGAATCCTGCCTCGGGCATGGATGTGTGTGATGTCCTTAGGTTAGTTAGGTTTAAGTAGTTCTAAGTTCTAGGGGACTGATGACCTCAGATGTTAAGTCCCATAGTGCTCAGAGCCATTTGAACCATTGAGACATTTGAACTCGCGGTATCTTCCCGATTCTCGTAAGAGTTCGAGGTTGGGGTGCATCTGCACTGAAAAGATCATCACCTTAATTGACATACGTGGTTTCTGTTCTTTTGAATATGCCCTACGGGTTGGGCGAGATGCCGAGAGTATTAAGGATAATGAGCAGGGGCACTACATCAGAAGTGTGTTGTGTAAGTTGAGAATTTGGGTCTGACGGAAGGCGATCTATCGTAGTCCGTACGGTTGTGACCACTTTGACCAGGCGGCATAAGTGGTCAGTGCATCTGCCTAATAAGCAGGAGACTTGAATTCGAATCCAGGTCCGGCATAAATTTTCAGTTTGGCCCATTGATATAAATCAGTGCCCACAGGGATCTAACATCCCTTGTGTATTGAATATTATAAACATTTTACGTACCTGATTTATTTTTCTCGTTCTGTTTTACTCGTCACGCTCAGTTTAATTCTTATTCCGTTAGACTAAAAAGAGCCTACTTGGTATCGTAATACAGAGAAGATTTCAGTAATCTGAATGATCCAACTTATAACGGCAGCTTTTACGAAATGTGGCATAAGCAAATGATTGTCAGCATGCGTGTCCATAGGAACATTGCATCGGAAAAACACAGCCACTGCAATATCGTATTTATCTTCCGACACTATGCAAGCGACTTCCAAGTAAAATTTCTCGCTTGTGTGGGAATATACATAATGGATGAACGAGTAAAGGTCGTAGACGCATGGTTGACAACATATAAAAGATTGCTTCTGACCGTGAGTCGTGCTCGGATAGCCTAATAGTTTAATATGTTAGCGTTTTAGTTCTATGTCTGGACTGAAGACGCTATTGTCAGTTTAAAATTTTTGTTATGTTTCATAAGCTTAAAAAATGGCACTAAGTATATTGAAATGTATTCTTCAGTCTATTGTAGGACATAATTTGTGTTGAAACAGTAATTCATTATTTTGTTTCTTTTTTTGCTTATGTTCTTTATATGATTGTTCCAAAAAAAATGGTGAGGCGACCGCAAGCGATAAGCGGGAAACCCGGGTTCGAGTTCCGGTCCGGCACAGAATTTCACTGTCGTCATTCCATTATATAACTGATGATTGTCCATATTCGCAATTGCGAATACATTTAATGTGTTTCATAACGGCTGTAGTCTTAATGATTGCCCCTCTAATTTTCGTATATTATACGTGGCACTCTCTCCGCTATTTCACTATAATACGAAACGTGTTGCCCTCCTTTCAAATTTTTCGATGTCCCCCATTATTCCTATATTGTACAGATCCCATACGGTGGTAAGAGCAATGAGGCAGTCTCTTTAATAGACCTATTGCATTTTCTTCTGCCAACAAAACGCAACCATTAGTTCGCCTTTCCCACAACGTGATTTATACTATGCGAACAAAAGTATCCGGACACCCCAGAAAAATACGTTTTTTCATATTACGTGCATTCCACTGCCACCTAATGCCAGGTACTCCATATCAGCGCGGCCGCAGTAGTCATTAGACAGCGTGAGAAAGCAGAATGGAGCGTTCCACGTAACTCACAGACTTCGAACGTGGTCAGGTGATTGGGTGTGCCAGCTGGCGTGGCCGAGCGTTTCTAGGCGCTTCAATCTGGAACCGCGTGACCGCTACGGTCGCAGGTTCGAATCCTGCCTCGGGCATGGATGTGTGTGATGTCCTTAGGTTGGTTAGTTTTAAGGAGTTCTAAGTTCTATGGGACTGATGACCTCAGATGTTAAGTCCCATAGTGCTCAGAGCCATTTGAACCATTTTTTTTTTTTTTTTTTTTGACTGGGTTTCACTTGTGTCATACATGTCGAAGCGAGATTTCCACTCTCCTAAACATCCCTAGGTCCACTGTTTCGGATGTGATAGTGAAGTTGAAACGTGAAGGGACACGTACAGCACGTACGCGTATAGGCAGACCTTGTCTGTTGACTGAGAGAGACCGCCAAGAGTTGAAGAGGTTCGTAATGTGTAATAGTCAGACATCTATCCACACCATCACACAGGTATTCCAAACTGCATCAGGATCCACTGCAAGAACTGTGACAGTTAGGCGGGAGGTGAGAAAACTTGGATTTCATGGTCGATCGGCTGCTCATAAGGCACACACCACGTCGGTAAATGCAAAACGACGCCTCGCTTGGTGTAAGGAGCGTAAACATTGGACAACTGAACAGTTTAAAAACGTTCTGTGGAGTGACGAATCATGGTACACAATGTGGCGATCCGATGGCTATGGTGATTGCCCGGTGAATGTCATCTGCCAGCGTGTGTAGTGCCAACAGTAAAACTCGGAGGCGGTGTTGTTATGGTGCGGTCGTGTTTTTCATGGGCGGGGCTTGCACCCCTTTTTGTTTTTCATGGTACTATCACAGCATAGGCCTACATTGATGTTTTAAGCACTTTCTTGCTTCTCACTGATGAAAAGCAATTCAGGGATAGTGATTGCATCTTTCAACATGATCGAGCACCTGTTCATAATGCATGGCCTGTGGCGGAGTGGATACACAACAATAACATCCCTGTAATGGACTGGCCTGCACAGAGTGCTGACCTGAATCCTATATAACACCTTTGGGATGTTTTGGAACGCCGACTTCGTACCAGGCCTCACCGACCGACATCGATACCTCTCCTCAGTGCAGCACTCCGCGAGGAATGGGCCGTCATTCCCCAAGAAACCTTCCAGCACCTGATTGAACGTATGCCTGCCAGAGTGGAAGCTGTCATCAAGGCTAAGGGTGGGCCAACACCATATTGAATTTCAGCATTACTAATAGAGGGCGCCACCAACTTTAAGTCATTTTCAACCACGTGTCCGGATACTTTTGATCACATTCTGAATGTGATCGTTCAAATTTAAGTTGTTCGTAATTCTAATCACTATGCATTCAATTGAATTAACAGCCTTTAATTTTGTGTGAATTTTCGTGCAACCGATATTTAACGAATTTCTTTTAGTACTCCTGTTGACAACCTCACACTTTTTCCGCCACACAGATACCTTGTCTAAATGATTTTACAATTCATTTGATCTTCTGATGACTTTACTAGACGGTAAACGACAGAGTCATCCACAATTTAAGAAGGCTGCTCAGATTGTTTGTTAAATCTTTTATATAGATTAGGTACAGTTGAGGGTTTACAATAGTTTCTTGGGGAACACCACGTTTGTCTTCTGTCTTACTATGTGACTGCCCATCAGTTACTACGAACAGCGATCTTTCTCACAGAAAGTCACGAACCCATTCGCAAACTGAGGCGATACTCCATAGGCACAAAGTCTGGTTAGAAGCCGCTTGTCAGGATCGGTGTCAAAAGCCTTTTGAAAATTTAGAAATACGGCAACAATTACAGATCCCCTGGTGACAGCACTCATTATTTCGTGTGGATAAAGAGCTAGTTCTGTTCCACAAAAACAATATTTTCTGAATTCGTGCTTATTGTGTGTATCAATAGTAATTATGTTCGAGCACGGTACATGTTCCAAAGTCGACGGCAGTGATATGGAGCTGTAATTTAGTAGGTTATTCCTATTCATTTCTTGAGCATTGATGTGATTTATAGAACTTTCCATTCTTTACATACGGATCTTCTGTCGAGGAAACGGTTGTACATGATTGTTAAGTATGGAGCAGTTATATTAGCATACTCTGAAAGCAACCTAATTGGTATATAATATGGAGCGGAACACTTGCCTTTGTTAAGTGATTTAAGTTGCACTGTCATCGAAACATTAGCATTGCTATCAAGCAGTGAAGGTATTCATCGTATGTTACCGGTGATGTTGTTTACATATGATCAGAATCTCTTTGGATTTTCTGCCAGATTTAGAGACAGAGTTTCGTTGTGGAAACTGTTAAAAGCATCTCACATTGGAGTTCACGCTAAGTTTCGATTGCAATGAAAACATCACCAATCTTCGAAATTTTGCTTTCTTTTAAATTTGAGATGCTTTTCTAGTTGCTTCTGCAACACTGTTCTGACATTTTTTGTGTACCACATTTAATCTGTTCCACCTATTATTAATTTATTTTATGTATATCTCTCAACTGTCGTCGACACCGTTTCTTTGAATTTAAGCCGTATCTGGTCTACGCTTACACAGTTGTTTGCAGATGATGCTGTCATTTACCGTCTAGCAAATTCATCACAAGATCAAAACAAATTGTAAAATGATCTACACAAGATATCTGTATGGAGCAAAAAGTGAAGTTATCAACAGGAGCATTAAAAGAAATTCGTTAAATTTTGGTTATGCTATAAGTCACACAAATTTAAAGGCTGTTAATTCAACTACATATATATATGGATTACAAATACGAACAACTTAAAAGCTAATGACTGTTCTTTCACGGAACAAGACAATTAGGTTAGGTGTCTATTGACACTTTTCGTGTTCGCGGTGCTTAATGGAGCTTCTGAGGCCTCCATGTTTCCAGATTTCTCCAACGAAATATTTCACGCAGAGTTAGAGTGACTACAGTCACTTTATGCTGTAAAATTACGCGCCTCAGCCTGCACGAAAGCTGCCGTCTTTCTGGGCTGATGCGCGAACACTACTTCGAAAAAAGCTGGTTTTTCGCTGAAGAGACTCCCAACAAAAGCGGGAAAAGCAGCGTATCCATTGTTATAATTAGCGACGACGAGTTTTGCTATACACTCGCTTGTTTTACAGTGTAAGTAATCTGCAGGCAGCTGGCTTTGCAAGAGGCATCCACGATCATTACTCTCCATCCACACCACGACAGTGTAGCCAACGGCAAATATATCTCGCATGCAGTGTACGGCTGAGCTGTCACGAGTGTTCTAAGCACTCTGGCTGCGCCCTTGTGTATCTCGCAACACCTAGTTCCAGACGTGCAGAAGAAAGAGTTATTTTCTCCACATTCTGTGCTGTGTGGCGCTACAACAGGAGCGTGCACTCTTCAGAGCACAGGAAAATTTACACAGTATGTAATCATTTCATAGCCCTTTGCTTTATAGAAAGCGAGGACATGGGAGTGTGTCCTAGCTGCGGGAAATTTAATTGTGATTTCAGGTCTCAGTCGAGACCGCGTCACGTAATCAAGTTTATCGCTACTTTCAGATAGGTTTTAAACTGAATAAATGAGAGACTGGGGTGGAGAGGGAACACAATATGCAAAGAAAAGAGTTATCATTAAAATAATCGCACGTTAGGAACATCACTCCTCACAATGTCGATTACAGCCTTTACAGAAGTACAGTTACACCCAAGAATTCGCTGCAGATACCATTAAGTGAAATGCACGGTCCAGTCACATTCACAAGACCTTCGCCTGAAACGCCCTGCTAAACCCGCAGGACAGGACAGGTAGTTTAAGTTGTGGAAAGGAACCAAAATAAGTAGATGTCAGTTACACTCGAATATACTACCTTTTATTTGATCAAACGTTGCAAGAGCTAAATTTTTTAAAAAAAAAACGCAGCTTTAGTTTTGGAACTTAATTAGCGGCTGAATGCGCCGCGTAATCTCATGCCTTAAGGGCAAGACCACTTTAATTTAAAAACGACTGAAAACCAATAACTTAAAGTTCAACCAAAATCATAAATTTAGAAGGCAAAGCCTTATCTTAAAACAGTTCCTTAATTAGACTGAAGGCTGAAAGAATCCGACAGTTTAAGAGGAACAATTGAAATTCAAATTCGGCTGAAGGCCCAACACTTAAGAGTCAATAACATTAATTTTAAAAATGCCAAAGGCTTTACGTAAAACAGTTCTTAAATTAGGCTGAAGGCCCAAACCATCTGACGCCTTAAGGGCAAAACAACCTTGATCTAAAAATCGGCTGGAAGCCATACAAGTACGAACAACAAGAACAAAAAAGAAAAGGCACTACACACAGGGGCGCTCAGAAGCTCTTAGGGTCGGCCAGGTGAGACAGCCAGTCGGCCCAACCGCTGTCGATCCGACGACAAACCAACCGACGGACAGTCAGTGGACCCACCGACAAGATAACCTCAGCTTCACCCGACCAGCACACAACAGGGAGTTCAATGGAACAACGCAGAAGGTATCGGCGCCCAGAACGAATTAAAAACGACACAATGTGAACAGTTGGGGCTGGCTGGTAGATTAAGTAAAGGCTCAACTTCCGTGTCCTGGACCGGTGAGCCACGGACCTCGTAGCAATGGGAACAGCCGCTCGTGCTTCGACCACGACTGGACGCCACCAGGCCCCGGCCAGACACGCGCCACGGAGACTTCCTCGCTGCTCCACGCCACCCGACCAACTGGAGGTCCGGAAACGGCCAAAGGACCGAATATACGTCCGCCGATGAGACGACCAGCCGAACGACCAACCAACGGTCGTCCCGCTCCAACCTCTCTCCGTCGGAGAGTCCATGTTTGTCGCCAGCGGTCTGTGATGTCGGCGCTCCGTCATCCGACTTCACTGTTGCTGCGTCCCGACTGCACTGCTGGTGCGTCTCCTACTGACTGCCAGACACACGACAACCCGGAATTACTATCGGTCGCTCCAGAGATGGTACGACAGTGCACTTCTCGATACGCGCTACTGCTGCTGCCGCTCACAGGCAAGTAAGGCAGGAAGTTAGAGACGCCAGTAAACGGAATAAGAAAACGGGGCGGCAGTAACGTAATAGAAGATGACAAACAATAAATGGGATAAACGCGAGCCGTCCACGGATCACCGCCCATGTTCGACGTCAAAGTGTAATGGTCACTCACAGACAAGAGGTGTCGGTATTGGCAGTGCAAAGTATGTAAAACGTATTATGTATGGTGGCAGGGTGGGCAGAGGGGAAGCGGAAAATAGTAGTACAGTCGTAATGCGGAAGCAAGAGTGATTTTCTTAAGTCCAAAAAGGTATGTTCATTGGCTTGGCTGCTTGGGTGGAAGCATTTCCGAAGCGCGGCCATGGTTTAAGTTTACTGAGCATGGCGAAAAGGCGCTATGCAAAATCGGCGCCGAGGAAACTGTGGTGCACCACAGGCCATAGATGACGGGGTGAACAACGGCTGTGGAGATATGTATGGGCGAAAAGACGTGCAACTGTGCAGCAGCTGACACCCAGGTGAACAAAGGACCTACCAACAGTGTCATCTTGTAAGACGTCATGGTCTCCTGACCTTCATTGCTTACATATTCCGCCCTCACAATCACATTCCGCACATCAAGACGCTTCATTCGGACCCAAACTCGATAAGATAAAGTCAGTGTTGTATGTATTCATGTAAACGGTATGCAAACAACTAGTATATCGCCAATGAGTACCGTGGTTGAAATACTTGAGGCTGGCGTACACACATACTTTCCAGTCACGACGATCACAGGAGCTTTAAGTTCGAGAAAGGCAACCGCACGCCAGGAGGCCAGTCCCAAACCCTCTACGTTGGTCGGTGGCCGCCCATGGAGCGGACAGCGTTCGGCCGAGGGAAAGGAGGAACGGCCCCGTGTTCGGCTTAAAAGCAAATTTCGCTACATTGTGTGGAAGCGGCCAGCCTACGCATTCTTGACACATAGCACGCAGTTTCAGAGATTTTCACAGGGAGACAGCAAACGCCAAATGCCGATGCTGCAGGTTTCCGGACTGGTCACCTCAAACGAAACGTCATTCTCCCGTTTTAGAAGAGCAATGCTCATTAGCAGACGGTATTTCTGACGCCTCGAGCTGAAGTAGTAATGGAAGAGACCAAAAGATATACCCCTTCACGTCTGGCGTGGAGAGGTGCCGTTCTGTTGTCGCTCTTCGAGGAACAAGTCTCTCCTCAGTACTTCACTGGGAGAGAACCTCTGTCGAGAGCTACTTTCTATATTGAGTCCTTGCAATTAAGCGTTGTTCACTGTGTTGGCTGATACACTTATTGTGCAGTGTGAACGGACAGAGTTATAGTTAAACGCCTGCGAGCGAATTTTTGAGTGGCATCACGGTGTACTGGTTATCTAACTGGTGTACCACGCCAGTAGTTAGACTAGGGGGCAATAGGAGTCTTTGACCTCATCAAGGTGTAGGCAGAGTTTGATTGGCGAAGGTCAGTCCAGATAGAACGAGAGTTATCTTATTTGTCAGCAGCGAGCGGTGCAGACAGCAGTCATCGCAGCTTACGGTATTGTGCGCTACAGCTCTTGCGAGACCCATATTTCCTCCACAACAGTACACTTCACACGCGACAGCCTCGACCGTATCTAGCAACATTCTTACGGACAATTATTCAAGTTGAGTAGGCGCGGCTCTCAGCCATTCTGCCAAGTCCATAATAATCTTAAGCCTTGTATAGAAATTTCATGAGCGAATCCTATCCTTGAGAGGTAACTTCACATTCCGAAAAGAACCAGGATATAACTTGTCCAATTCATAACTAAAAGTGCCATTGTGATTTATCAGAATTTTTGCTAAATAAATAATACACTTTTTCTTACACCAACTAGCACTACTCCAGTATCCAAGTATCCGACTAGTTACGTAAGAAATTTTGTGAATTTTTGTGTCATTTCCTTACAGCAGACGACTCCAGAAGATATTTATTGCTGAAAGTTTTTCAGGCATTTCTCTTTAAAGCGTTAGGAGCGTCTGTCTGACTTCTGTAGTAGTGTGGGGGTGGAAATTGCATCTTGCAGGAGCCACACGGTAAAGGGTACATCTCAGATTAATCCGTTGCGCAAAATAACAGAGTAGTAACCCCACGCTCACAACCTTAACGAACGACAGCGATTGTTGTTTTATACGTGCCTCTGCAGCAAGCCTCTGTTTCATGCAACCATGCTGACCGCTGTTCATCGGCGTCGAAGGTTGGCTTTTGCACCCCAATACCGCACTGCAAAGGCCTTTTTAGATGAATAACACTGTATGCCCCATCAGACAGATGGCTGTTGTCGTGTATTGTGCTATACTTATGAAAACAAGAACCCTGCAACTGTTCTGATCTGGGAGAAGTCTTCATGGCGTTCCCTGGGTAACATGTCCACCCCTACATGCAGTCTGTTTTTTCCTCGGCGTGACAGCGCCTACCAGCAGGACAGTGCAGCTCGCAGTGTACGTGAGTGGTTCGAAGAGCACCGATATGACTTCTTTAATCTAAAGCATTGGAAACTGATGTCTGACGTGTAAAGAAGTATGTGTTAGGGGATGAAGGTTTGTATGTAAATATCACTACAAGAACTCAAAAGGGGGGATTAACAAAGATTACAGTCCCAGAACTTCTTTTTGGTTAGAAGTACTTTCGGAAAATGCCATTCTTCTACGGCCTTAGTCATCATGAGAAGTTTAGAAGATGTTGCAATTTATAACAGAAATTAAATTAAAGAAAAATTCAAAAAATCTGGGTAGAGCACAGAGTCTACACGAGCGAAGCAACGGAATCTAAGATAGTCAAGGGTATATTCCTCACAAGCCCTCAGTAGCTGTAACTGGTATCACCTGTAATCTCAGCTCTGACCACTAACAGCACTGGCTCTCAGTCTATCGGTGACATGTTTTCTGTGCGACTTCTCTGTGGGTACGGGGAGGTGCTGGGAGAGGGTTCTCGCTCTCTGCACAGCCACAGAGCAGAGGCGGTGCGGGTAGTCCTGTTCGGGCAAGTTTATCGCCGTCTGCGCCAATTTCCGCCGGTCAGACAATGTGAATAAGTAAACGCCGCGGCTTGGCTGCCGCACCCCACTACCCTCCCACTAACTCCCCCTCCTCTGTCACTCCCAACCGCCCCTCCCCTCCCCACACTCCCTTATCCGATATACCGACCACCGTGTCAGGTCTCCCATACGCCACTGCTTCACAACTGAGGCGATAGATCACTCGCGAGTGGGAACTCGCCTTTCGCTGTAGCTAGTCTTGTGACTGCAGGGACTGTGCAGCACGTGGAGGCTTTGCTGTGAGCGGTAACATCTACCTGCTGCAAGGTTAACGCTGAAAATAGATGTTGCTGTAGATCCCATGGCAGCAACACCTGTACTGGACTCGGCTAATTGGGGAAATCCTCGGGGAAAGAAAACTCCCAAGGAATCAGCCCTGAAGTTCACTCTTCTTCTTCTTCTTCACTTCATGTTTTAGGCAAATTGCCTGATACGGTGCTCGATTTTTTCTAGTGTTGTGCTCGACCAAAACTACGGTACAGTAGTTTTGGCATACTGCATCAGTGACGTAGTAAGTTGAAGAATAATTGCTTGTTTTACACATCATTAGAACCGCATATCATTCAGTGTTAGTACATTGAGTATTTTATATATAATTACAGAACATAAATTGCATTTTTATCAGTAATAAAACTTATTCGATCGCATAATTTCTAAACTTTCATGTAATCAAAGCAATTAATTTTGATGCAAGAACAATTTACGTGCAAAACATAAAATATGTACATAATTATTGTTGTTATTTTTTATTGAATAGAACGTTCTTTATCATGACCAAAGGCGAGAGTTTCCTGTTACTATTATAGCTGCGACGTAGTGTAAGAATCTACATCTACATCTACATCCATACTCCGCAAGCCACCTGACGGTGTGTGGCGCAGGGTACCCTGAGTACCTCTATCGGTTCTCCTTTCTGTTCCAGTCTCGTATTGTTCGTGGAAAGAAGGATTGTCGGTATAACGTAACATAACGACGAAGTGTTGAAGCGATGTTTGATATATTAGTGTTTTTTTTATTTTACCTTTTGTTGGGGAAATTGCGTTTTCCAGCGCTGTTCAAAATGATTCAAATGGCTCTGAGCACTATGGGGCTCAACTTCTGATGCCATAAGTCCCCTAGAACTTAGAACTACTGAAACCTAACTAACCTAAGGACATCACACACAGCCATGCCCGAGGCAGGATTCGAACCTGCGACCGTAGCGGTCTCGCGGTTCCAGACTCTAGCGCCTAGAGCCGCTCGGCCACTCCGGCCGGCCTCTAGCGCTGTATTCTGCATTCCTTTATTTATTTTTACTACAACATCACTCTGTTTCGTGTTACAAATCAACGTTTTTCGAATGAAACATGAATTAAACCTCTACAATTTCAGTTTCGATATACTGTTTACGTTTAAGTAACGGACAGGAAAATAGCTATGGAAAACAAAAATGTTATGTTGGTAATCGAGTAAAACATTGATTGGATATGTAAAGGATGCGATCGTTATGAGGTAACACCCAATAGGTATGCAACGCAAACATACCTAATGTACAAATAACGCAGGCACGACCTTAACTGACCAAAGCTACTAGGAAAACTACAGTAGTCTAATCTTACTTATCATAGTCTACGGCAGCTTACGGTAGTTTCACAATTCAAGTCCCTTGTATGGGTTCTGCCAATGCATTTATAGTTGAGGGCCTTTATCATCCACACCCACGTGGTCTACTTTACGGGTGGACCACCGACGGCTTTCAGGCTCCCCGTGATTGGTTTCAATTCGGGCCGCGGAAGAAATTCGTCGGAGTGAGTGTGAGGCGCTCGCTTTATAATCCGCCGGGACGCATTTTTCGGATATTGCCTGGAAATAAGTTCGTATTAGTTCGTATTAGTTCATATTATTTTTCAGGGGGAAGAAGATTCTTTCTCCGCTGAATTGATGACATTAATTTTTCGGCATGAATGACAAGCACAATAAGCTGAGCTATGCCTGGAAATAAGTTCGTATTTGTTCATATTATTTTGCAGGGGGAAGAAGTTTCTTTCTCCGCTGTAGGTTTGTGCTTACCCTTCTTTATAATGCTACGTTTGGTCGCCGTGTTCACCTTCGAAGTCTTGACCGTGTTCCCACTGAGCTTATCGGATGTCCGTAATTTTCCAAAGTATACAGGACGGCTTCATTTCTTGTAATTATCGTACTATGTGAAATAACAACTCACATGACCTTTCTGTTAATAAAACAATACTGTATTTTTCTAAACTGAGCACATATGAAATAAACACTCCTCGCTTATTCACAGCGACCCCAAAATGGCGGTCTACAATTACTCTCTAAAAATGACGTGCATCTCACTCGTTCACTAGCTGAGCGCGAATCCTCCCCTCCTCCTACTGGTACAAGAAAAACTCCTCTGTTTTTTAACAACTGAAAGTCAAAATTACTTGACGGTAGGCATAGGCTCTATGATGGGCTATCGCTTCATCTTCTCTCTTTGCCTTTAAAGAAGACGAAAACATAAAAGAAACGCAAAAGGTTTATCACACTCTCGTGATTCTTTTTGAATATATCGAATAGGAAAACTTAAATAATTTTTTAATTATAGTTTTGTAAGTATAATGTAAAGTTCAAACAAAATTCCAACCACTTTGTGCATATCTCAGATTACACTAAGTATTGAAAATATACTCTTGAGACAACATGTATTGGGTATACAGAATTAAGTGAGCAAAATTTGATAATTCTAGTCTTCATAGATTTTTAGGGAAAAGGTACATAAACTCTATGAAACATAATTTCCAGAAATTGCAATTTAAAGCTCAACGTTTTTTCTCATTTGTACTTACGGTCCTCTTTGCATACAAGATCTCTTCTGGTTCCCTGTTTTCTGCCTTCTTTGCTACACCAGCTGTTAGTGACTTTTTAAGTGCAGAGAGCCACAATAAAACCATTTTTCACAAGATGTCTTGAGCGAAATTTCCTACCTTGAAGCCAATTCTCTCCAATACCTTCATCCTCCCTATGTCCCCATCATTAATTGAATCATAAGTTGGAATGCTGACAACTGTAACGGATGAAAACGTGATTTTAGGTCATAGTTTCAATTTGAATGAATTTAGAGTCTCATTTGGATTTTGCGTTTTGTCGTAAACAAGCCTCTTTAGAAGCTCAAGATCGTCCAGAAACCTGTAATTTGGTTTGACACCATCCAGGGTACAATTTGGAAGTCTCTCCTCGTGAATGTTGGCCTTGATCCCTCTAAACCTGTAGGTACTGAAGTTTTGCTTACAAGGGAACTCCCCATCGCACCCCCCTCAGATTTAGTTATAAGTTGGCACAGTGGATAGCCCTTGAGAAACTGAACACAGATCAATCGAGAAAACAGGAAGAAGTTGAGTGGAACTATGAAAAAATAAGCAAAATAGACAAATTGAGTAGTCCATGCGCAAGATAGGCAACATCAAGGACAATATGAGCTCAGGAGCGCCGTGGTCCCATGGTTAGCGTGAGCAGCTGTGGAGCGAGAGGTCCTTGGTTCAAGTCTTCCCTCGAGTGTAAAGTTTACTTTCTTTATTTTCGAAAATTTATGATCCATCCGTTCGTTCATTGACGTCTCTGTTCACTGTAATAAGTTTAGTATCTGTGTTTTGCAACCACACCGCAAAACCGTGCGATTGTTATTGAAGTCGCGAGCTATATTTGATGGGTTCATATTGCCCACGGAATACATCTCACGTATTTAATGCACTGGATGTGTGTGATGTCCTTACGTTAGTTAGGTTTAAGTAGTTCTAAGTTCTAGGGGACTGATGACCACAGCAGTTGAGTCCCATAGTGCTCAGAGCCATTTGAACCATTTAATGCACTCTCGTCCAAAGTAACGAACAGTCAACTGCCATCCAGGGAGCCTAGTTAGCAGGAATACTCTCTCTTCCGTGAGCTGTAGTAGACTGACGTCGTGTGTTTCGATGTTTGTTTAGGTGTAGGAGGAGGAGGATCTTAGTGTTTAACGTCCCGTCGACAACGAGGTCATAGAGACGGAGCGCAAGCTCGGGTGAGGGAAGGATGGGAAGGAAATCGGCCGTGCCCTTTCAAAGGAACGATCCCGGAATTTGCCTGAAGCGATTTAGGGAAATCGCGAAAGAACCTAAATCAGGATGGCCGGAGACGGGATTGAACCGTCGTCCTCCCGAATACGAGTCCATTGTGCTAACCACTGCGCCTCCTCGCTCGGTGTTTAGGTATAGCGTCCCCATACTACGGCTCTGTTAACTCGCATCGGACGGACAGATAATAATTGTCTGCAGATTAACAATTAAACTTTTCACTCAAGGGAGGACTTTTTTGTATTTTTTGTTTTTTTGTTTTTTTATAAATATTTCTCGCGCGCAAGCGCTCTTTTTTTGTCGCGCTGACCATTTTTTTCTTTTTTTTAGAAATCTTATATAACAGCGCCTCAGACCGCTTTTTTTAATGTAGTGGACCGGTGGGGGCTCGGGGGCCAAAGTGGGCAGGGATCGAAACCCGAGGCCTGGCCACAGTGTTCTCCTCACCACGACCGAGCCTGTGGTGCTTAGGGAAATGGGAGACACAGGAATCAACAGTATTGGAAGGCGTTGTTATTTATTTGCATGTGTTTTTGTAAGATTCACTAATATCATGAAATTATGTGAACACATCAGCGAAAGAGAAAAGAAATATAAATTCTGGTTAAAGAAAAAGGAAGGAAAAAGGAAAAGCAAAAAGAAATAAAATCCGCGCAATCTGCGACGCGCTCTCCCATCCGCGGAGGTCAGAAGTAGAATAGATCGTAGATGGTTGAAACTCAGACACCGCCGGGGGAGGAGAGTTTGGTGCCCTCTGAGCCACGCACCCCCCAACTCAGTGGAGGTCTAACAAAGACCGCTCGAAGATAGTTAGCAAATAATGTTCGGTAAAGTGGCGTGTTTTCGAGAGCTGCATGGGCTGTTCGTAAATAGGTCTAGAAGTCGAGGAGGGATTTAGGTCCCTCATGAAAGAGATAAGCGACCGCCCACCCTTTGACCCACGTAATAGCATGACATTTGGCGGTGGGAAAATGTTGGTCCTCCGGGTATAGAAACATTCGAAGTTCGATTGTGTCTGGTGGCACCCGGAGATAGCAGGCAATGATTTGCTGCGCGAAGCGCCATACATATTGCGATGAGGCGCATGTCAGACGGTGTTCATCAGTGTCCAGTTGCTGGCAAAGGAGACAAAGAGGGGATTCTGACAAGCCAATGTTGTGCAGGCGCTGCTTCGTGGCAAATTTCCTGTTGACTATGTGATACTACAGTGCCCGGACGTTCGTAGGGAGGAAGGGCTGGTGGACGGTAGTCCACACTATGGGCCACTGGATGGAGGGATGTTTGGACTCCATCACATTCCGGGGAACACAGCGCAGCAACAGGCTGTAAAAATCCTTAGTCCTAGGTGGGCGTGTATCTGGGAGACCGATATGTATGTAACTGTAGTCGACGAAAAAAGTCGAAATATGGGACAAATGAGGCACGATGTAGCCGACAGACACCGGTGGTGAGGTGGAAGCAGGTAGGAGGACCTCAAGCAAGCTGCGTGTTAGAGATGTACCCTGGCCCATCCACTGTTTTCTCGTGGTACTCATGTACAAGCCTGCAGCTCGCATACGGACATTGACGAGCCCGACGCCACTATACCGTGAGGGCAGGGTAAGTGTCTCATAACGGACTTTAAACATTGAACCAGCCGTGAGATAATAGCCAAAAGCCGCCTGAAGGGTGCGCCCAATTGCAGTTGGCAGAGGGAGAACTTGCGCGATGTGAACCAATTTTGAAGCCACATAAATCTTAAGAAACTCAACCCGTTAAAGTGTGTCCTAGCGGCGCAAGAGGTTCTGGCGGAGGTCGTTGCGGATGACGTGTAACAGGCGACGGAAATTCGTTGCCGCTGTGCGTGTGACCGTGGGGGCAAAAGTAATGCCCAGGTACCGGAAAGTCCGCACAAGCGGCAGGGGTGCCACTTCACCCTCCTGGAGGCCTTGTCCAATGTGCATTGCAGAAGATTTGGGCACATTCATGGCACTGCCAGCGGCAGCCCCATAACGGGTAATCAATTCGAGGTCTTCCCGAATCTCAGAGCCGGAGCGAATGAGGAGGAGCAGGTCATCAGCATATGCCCGACAGCGAAAAGTGTGTTGGCGTAGGGTGAGGCCAGTAAGCTTGGTCGCAAGTCACCAATAAGGGGCTCAAGGGCAATGGCATACAGGAGGGTAGAGAGGGGCACCCCTGCCGTATCGAACGGCAGGTAGGTACCGGCCCTGCTAAACGTCCATTGACTTGGACACGTGAACTGGCTCTGTCATAAAGACGCCGGATGACGTCGAGAAACGGAGCGGGGATGCCTATTCGGGCTGCCACCGAAAACAGGAAACGCTGACGCACTTTATCGAAAGCGCTGTCGAAGTCTATAGCGACGACCGCCGCCCGGAGTCTGCAGGCCGCCGCTATCGCAATTACGTCGCGGCATTCCCCTGTGCCAGTCTGCATGTTAACCTGTCCGCCAGGCGTCGTTTGCTGTGGCGAGAGGATATGAGGGAGTGTTGTTCGGAGCCGCATTGCCAGTAAGCGCCCGAAAATCTTGTAATCGGCATTGAGTAGGGTGAGCGGTCTGGAACTCGTGACCATCGAACCACGGGCTGGTTTGTGGACTGGTATGATGATGCCCTCAGCAAAGGAGAGTGGGATTGCTTGGTCAGCTGTCATCAGTTCTTGGTACATAGTCGTCCACCGTGGTGCCATGAGGTCCCGAAAGGTACGCTAAAACTCAATCGGTAAGCCGTCAATGCCGGACGATCTGTTGACAGCACCCTTGGCGATTGCGTTGTTGACTTCGTCTAGGGTGACCGCCACTGTCAAAGCATCTGCCTCTGTGTGGTGGAGGGTGCGCGTGACGTAATGCAAAATGGAGTCGTCTGATGCAATTTCAGCGTCTTCTTCACTATAAGTACGACGGTAGTGCTCGACGAATGCGTGGACGATGTCATTCAGAGTGGTCACCTGCGTTCCATGAGGCGTGGTCAGAGTGCTGATGATCTGCCGACGACGCCTTCGTTTGTCGGACACTATATGATGCATGGATGGAATTTCTAAATCCGCGTGATCGTGGCGCCGCGTCCGTATCACGATCCCTTGCAGTTTCTGGGGTGCCAGCGCAATTATCTTCGCCTTAGTTCTTTGCCGTTGCAACTGGTTGTCTGGGGTTGGCGGTTGAGCGTCCAGATCTCGGAGAATCGCGTAATAGAAGTCAACAGTGGTGCGATACCAGTCGGCCATGTCCTTCCCGTATCTCATCAGTGTCCTCCGGATCGCCGGCTTGGCGCAGTCCAACCACCATGTCAATGTCGGGTGGTAGCTCGGAAGGCGTCTTTCGCAGGCTGTCCACGTTTCAGTGACTTGTTGGCCACACGCCAGGTCATGCAAGTGTGAGGTATTGAGTTTCCATGGCGCACGGCTGCGCCATACTGATTGCGGCGGAAGGAGGACCGTACAGATGTAAGCACAATGGTCGGAAAATGCAAGCGGCCAGCGTTCGGCGCCCCGTATCGCAGATCTGAGAGTTTGTGAGACATATATCCTGTCTAGTCGGCTTGCGGAATGCCTTGTAAGAAAGGTATGGCCAGAAAGGTGACCGTGTTGAGCTTCCCAGGTATTGTGAAGCAGGAGGTCTCGCACTACTATACGTAGCTTCTGGCATGTAGTACAGTGGGGAATCTGATCTTTAGGATGCAGAACGCAGTTAAAATCACCTCCTAGTAGGCAATGGTCATAACGCCCTAAAGACAGGGGAGCGATTTCCTCGGAGTAAAACTGGGCTCTGTCATGCCGTCGGTCGGTGCCTGAGGGAGCGTAGACATTAATGATGCGTGTCCCCATGGCAGTGAGTGCCATGCCCCAAGCTGATGGAGGGAAGGCGACATCGGTCACAGAAATCCCGTGGCGGACGTAGATGGCCACCCCGCGGCCCATAGGATCACTCGCGGAGGCGTGGGCGGTATAGCCATTGATATCCGGTAAACTAGCCAAGTGAACTTCCTGCAGAAGGGCGAAATCAATAACCGAAGCCCAGAACAATCCTGCATAAGGTGGATTTTTACCCTGGAACGGACGTTGTTGGTGTTGATGGTTGCTATCCGGTAGGCCTGGTGTCGGAGGCTGTTCCACTCCGCTGTCCGCGAAAGGCTGCGGGAGTCTGGGGAGAGTATGATTAGTGGTGCGGCCCTGACGGCGCAGGGCCCCGTAACGGGTCCTGCTCCTCGACCTCCTCCTCGTGCCACGCCGTGGAAGCGGACACAGGTGTATCTTCCATTTTGCCTGTAGAACATGATGTAATGGTGCGTGGCGTAGCGTCGCCTGTGATTCGTTCATGATTTAGTTCAGCGTCAGCACGGTGCGCAGGCACACCGATAGGTGTCTCCACGCTCACAACGTCTTCGTCAGCAGTAGCGGGTTCTGAGGCCTCGTGCTGGTCGACGGTTACGCCCTCGTCGACTTGTAACGTCTCCTCATGGCCGGAAACGGTGCGACGTCTTCGCTTGCGACGTTTCGGAGAACGTTGTTTCCTTGTGCGACCCTCCGTGTCCGACGACGGAAAGGAGTCGCGTCGTTCTGGCAGAAAGGCCGCTGTAGGAACGATGAGCGAGTCGATCTCCATGGTGTTTCCGAGGTCAGGGTCAGCGTCTGTTTGCGCCGGCATCTTCGGAGCGGCGTCGTTGGCCGGCCGAGGCGGCAGGCCGTGCGAGGCGCTCTCCGTCGGTGTCTGGTCGGGCTCGCTGGTGGCCTCGTTTGTGGTGACCGGGCGGCGTTGCAAGGCGGTAGGAGGAGCTAGAGCAGCGGCACAGGTCACCGGTAGCACCGTAGGTTGCGACGTGGCTGGTTCTTCGGCAGCTGGAAGTTGCGTAATGTGCCGTTGTAGGCATTCGGATCTAAGGTGGCCTTCTTAGCCGCACCTGGAACAGGCCCGAGGCTGGCCGTCGTATATAATTATTGCACGGCATCCGCCGATCTGTAAGTAGGACGGGACGTGGCTTCGGAGGTCAATGGTGACTTGTCGGACCCCGTTTAGGACAGGATACGTCCGAAACTGTGTCCACTTCTCCGCAGTGTGGAGACGGACTGTGCTGTATGGGCGGAGTGCCGCGACGACCTCCTCAGCAGGAAGTTCGAATGGCAATTCGAAAATGCGTATCGTTCGCATACCTATGTCTGCGTGGTCGACGGTTACCTCCCCCACATTGCCATCAGTGTGACAGAAGCGGAGCCCCTGTTTGCTCTCACGTAGTATGCGTTCGCACGCCGCGTCGTTAATGATTGTCCATCGTGAGCAGCACGGTCTATGTGACAAATGTATGCCGATAATATCGGTCGCCAGGATCTTCACTTCCTCTAGCAGAAAACACTCCACCTCGAGTGCTTTTGGTGGGGCATAATCGTTGCAGAAAGTAAATCGGAGTGTTGATTTACGGTAGCGGTTCGCCACGGATCGTATAAGGTGAGCCGGCTCTTAAGCAACGGCCGTCAGAATGTAAACAAAGCGAGCTCGCGCTCCGCACGCGGTCAACACGTACGCGTCCGCTCTGTTGCCCTGCCGAAGGCAGACTGCGACTTGAACCAAGGACCTCTCGTTCCACAGCTGCTCACGCTAACCACGGTACCACGGCGCTGCTGAGCTCACACTATCCTTGATGTTGCCTATCTCGCGCATGGACTACTCCGTTTGTATATTTTGCTTATTTTTTTCATAGTTCCACGAAACTTCTTCCTGTTTTCTCGATTGATTTGTGTTCAGTTTTTCAAGGCCTATCCACTGTGCCAACTTATAACCAAATCTGATGGGGGTGCGATGGGGAGATTCCCTTGTTAGAAAAGTGGGCGTGGGAAAAGGGTCGCGCTACACTTTTAGTTACTTTTTAGACACTTCAGGAGCTATTTCATCAATGAGATTTTGGGAACATATTGTCCATGAGTTCCTCGAATAAATAAAATGTAAATTGGGAACTGACATTGTGGTATCGATAGTAACGATGCCACATAGTTTCTTAAGTTGGCATTACGAGAGACGCAGACGACAGCGCCCTCTAGCAGGTGCTGTCGAGGTCTACGAGATCCGCGACTGCCCCTGCCCATTTGATCAGGTGCTGCCAGCCAGGACATTTCGCTTCAGCTTCGCACCACATTCCAAGTTATGTATTCTTATTGCTTGAATAAAGGGGATTTAAATTGATACAGCAGTACCGACGTGTTCTACCTTTTCCTGATCCAACCCACGCGCCGCCTTCCAGGCGGGGTACAAAACACATTTTCTGTCACTTTACAAACGTCCCCCTTAAGCCTTTCAACCTGGCGGTCGTGTCGTGTTAGAGGACTGTGTTTCACTGTGCAGCACTTCATTTCAACGCCCACGAGCCTTAGAACAACGTGTCCACTGTTTTGCGACGGCAGCGACAGTGTCTCGCACTTCTGAGAGGATACGCTCCAACGCAAACCAGTCCCCACTTCGCTGAATTCTGAATGCGCCAGTAAACGCGCTCAGCATCGGATTACGACCGAGTACCGTCTGAATAGTTGGCGAGTGGCGGAAGCAGTTCCCGGCAGGACTCGATTATACACGTGCCGATGGCCGGCCCTCATCCCTTCGCAACTTGGCGACCGCTCGAGCTGCGTAATTTTCCAGTTCCGCTTAAGCGCCCACCGGCGTCCCCAATCCGGTCATTAGCTGCCCATTCCGACTAAGGGCGTCTTCATCAGAGACAAGAACTGTTCCCCTCCACGCGATGAGTTCGCGTCAGTTTCGCTCGAAGCGACTTCGATATTAACAGTCCAGACAGACTGCAAACTACCCGCTTTGCGGTATCACGTACAATCCCTGAAGCTTAACGTTAAATCCCAGAATTCTCTGGCAATTGCATCTCGTGAATTTCGTTACTGTTGGTACGTTACCTACAAATCCCAGTATAAGCTGAACGAGGACAACACCCGAAGTACTAGAATTGATTTCGCAGAAACTTCGCACAGTGGAAGAGCAGCTAAAATAAGCAAACACGTGTCTCGGCTTATCTGTAGATACTCGAACGTTCCGGAGAAAACGATCGAATGTTTCGACGTAATAGATATGCCTTTTAGAGAGTGATTATCTCTAACCAACTAGTGCTATAGTGGCTACAGCCGCGGCCGCAGTTTTGCGTCCTCTGTTCGAAACTCGATTATTGTACTACTTTATTTTATTTCACTTTTTTAATCTTTCTACCATTTCCGTAGAAAGTTACTACACGAATGTTTCTTATCAACTTAGGGCATACAAGGGCGTTATATTAATTGTGTAATAACCGCTGGATTTCACAGTAAGTATCATACATTTATTATATAATAGACATGTTTAGAGTATTTTAAATTCTTGTAATTTTCTAGTTCACTCATACCATTTTTTTATATTTTATCCTTATTTTTTGTTCTTCCGGAAGATTTGGTGCATTTCCTTGAATGATACCGATCGTAGAAACGTTCGAAACCTAGAAATTCCTAACACCACGAACACGTTTTGCCACACAGTCATTTCTTCGTGTGGATCCCACTCGGAACACAAATGTCGTTATCATTACTGAAGATTTCACACGTTGTCAGTAGCTTCGTGGGAAACCACGAATAACGGATCACTTTTCCGAAAACTGGCGCTTGCATGTGATGATGAACCAAGATACACTACAGGTATTTCATTGAAAACAATTTCAAATAAATTTTCCATTCATTTATAACTTTTTAATTTACCCCATGTACAATTATTACACGCATGACAACTTTTTTCAGTATGCACTGGAAAACATTTGAGTAATACTTTTAGGTAGGCAAAGGAAAAGCAAAATTAATAATAATAATAATAATAATAATAATAATAATAATAATAATAATAATAATAATAATATTCGGTTTTCGAACACGGAGTACAAAAGTCTGAAGCCGCGACGCTAGCCACTGTGGTTCACTCCCATATATGGAGCCGCGCGACCGCTACTGTCGCAGGTTCGAATCCTGCCTCGGGCATGGCTGTGTGTGATGTCCTTAGGTTAGTTAGGTTTAAGTAGTTCTAAGTTCTAGGGGACTGATGACCACAGCAGTTAAGTCCCATAGTGCTCAGAGCCATTTGAACCATTCCTCTCCCATAGATAAATTACTTCGAAACCTTTGATCGTCATTTTCTCGGAAACAGTTGAATATCTACGACTAAGGCGTGACATGTGTTAGATTATTTTCACCCTTCTTCCGCTGAACTAAGTTTCTGGAAAGTCGGGTTATAGCACTTGCCGTTTTCTCCTCGTGAGACTCTTCCTGGATATGTTGCAACACACACATGTACAGAAGCCTCAGTGAACGTTTTGTCTTGCGCTCACAAATAAATACCGAATTGTTCAGTCAAAATAAAGGCCAACTGCACATTCGTATAGAACGGGGGCATAATTAATCCAGTGACCGCAACAACGGGTCGATTACATCATATCGAATGAGCTGGTAACTTAAACATAACAATTTTTCCTGTAAAATCAATTTCACTCTTGATTCTGGACTCACCGATACGTTACTGTAGCGCTATTGAGCGATAACATCAAGATAATGTTGATACTCGCAAAGCGTAATACTAAAAAAAAAGTCCAAGTTGGCTTGGAACGTTCAAAGGAAATTGCCGTTTCATTCGAATTGGCCATGCTGGTTCTCAAATCACCACACGGGAAGGCAGCCCGCAGGACAGCCGAAAAGGTGAGTGCTGGTTTGGGTGTTGGAGCTCAGTGGAGAAAAACCTTGCTCGTTAATCATGAGCCGAGCCATTCCCATTGGTTGAAGCTCAAATGCACATATTTTGTTTGGAGCAAGATGAAGTGTAAAATTTTCAGGACAGTCTTGCTAAAGGCACGGGAGGATTTTCAGTAGAGATGCAGAGGCAGAATTGCTCTCTACATAGAGACATCTCCAAAAGAACAACCACCAAGCGGAATCCGCAGTTGTGTTACATATTACGAAAATTAAAGGCAGAGGGAGGAGAAAGGGAAGGGAAGGGAGGGCATTAATGACATCAATGTTACTTATAGTCTGTCTTGATTGCAAAATGTTTATTCATATGACCGGTTTCGGTTCCTCTAGAACCATCTTCAGATCTGACATTTCGGTTGCAGGAGTAACCCATCCAAACACAACAACTTTCACATTCAGTATCTTTTTTTATGTGGCGCAGCATGTGAAAGTTACTGTGTTTGGACGGGATACTCGTGTAATCGAAATCTCAGATCTGAAGATCGTTCTAGAGCAACGGAAACAGGTCATATGAATAAACATTTTGTAATCAAGACGGACTATAAGTAACATGGTAAAAACACTGATTGCGGCTATCCTGTTTTTGCAAAACTAATGATATCACCTGCATCAGGACTTTAAGCAGAATCAGTGACGACGTGTGAAAATGTGTGCTGGACCGGGATTTGAACCTGGGATCTCCTGCTTAGAAGGCAGTTGTGTTAACTACTGCGCCACCCAGACACAGAGTTTATTGCAAATGCGCTGTTATTTCGGGACGTTGCTTACAAGGACATGAACGAGGACTGCGCGTAGATGGCGCTAACTGAGAGCTTGTGTCGGCCTGGGAGCATGCAGAGATGTCCGCGCATTTCCAATAAACACTGTGGAAGCAGGAGACACCTCCCCCCCCCCCCTCCCTCCCCGGCCATACGTTTTCTCTCGTCGCCGCTGCTTCTGCGTAAAGTCCCGATGCAGATGATATTACAGTTTCATTCCCTTCCATTCCCTTTCCTTTCCTTTCACCCTTTTCCACCTTCAATTTACGTAATATGCACCACAGCTGCAGATTCCAAATGGTATCTGTTCTTTCGCACATGTTCGAAAGAAGAGACACCACGCATCCATATAACTGATTTGTCTCAATGGGCAACGAATCTGAAACTAGCAAGCTTGGAGGACATTGACATGGACAGGGACTGTGGATAAATGGTTCAAACTGGGAGTGTGGATCGGGTGCAGCTTTAGTAAGCAACTCGTTCGTGTGGCGCAGTAGTTAATTCAACTCCATAGTAAGAAGAAGATCCCGGGTTCGAGTCGCAGTCGGACAAACATTTTCACTCATCCCCGCTGCATCCGTATAAAGTCGCGATGCAGTTGATATCATTAATTCCTTCCGTTTCTTTCTTATTGATTGTGAAACTAATGTGATAAGATTAGGGTCGCCACCGGCGCTAACCATGTACCTAATCGAAGGTTTGACCGAGTCGGAAAATAAATTAATTTGATCATGGACCAAAAACTCATAAAAGTGCACACGTTGTGATATCGCTCATAGGGGATGCGATGTAATTGATAGTATTGCCCGTGCACTGTTCACGAAAACCAAACATTCAAAATAAAATAGAAAATGCATGAACACTGTGCATAAGATCAGGTTCCAGCAACACACCTGATAATAAAACTTAATGTAAAGCATTTGTTTTAAAATAAAAGGGGAAACTACTCACTGGACCTGTGCGTAAGGAAACGCGCTGGATGTGCTAACGGAAAAGCTAAGAGGTGAGTGGCTTAGGAATAAATGAAGGTATCCAAAATTTTCTCTTGTATTCCGAGGTTACCTTTTTGCACCTAAGACATGGATATGAAGCATGTACACAATTCCTGATAACATTAATTCCTAAAACATTAAAGAAAAGCATCGATAGATTCACCATATACACCTAAAATCATTGATGTGAATCACTTATACAACTGCGGCTGCCTGATAACTGGTTGCAATGGCTCGTACACGTTTCGCAGTACACCCGCGTGCCCACGTGGTTTGTGGACACGCAATTCCTAGGTATCGTAGCCAAGTTGCAACTATATCACATCACGCAATCATGAACAATCAACATTCTTTAAAACACACATGAGATCGGACAGTTAGTTCTGACGGTAGCCCAACAAACTGTAATGTTCAACCACGTTATTGGCTCCCCGCGGATGAAAGGTACATAAAGCAAGAAAAATTTACGAGAAGTCAAAGCTATTAATGTTTAGAAAAATAAAAGCGTATGCAGGCACAGCTGAACGCAAACAGACATTCATACAGAAGCGAGGGCTCACTTCTTATCGACACCTTTGTGTGGCGCTCTTCCGGCGGATCCAAGTCGGCTATAGAAATTTACTAAAAGAAAAATCTGTCAAAGTTCTGTGTTCCTTGCTGTCAGAAGTGAAAAGCGAGACTAAAGCTAACAGCTCTCCTCTCGCCAAGTAACTACGGGCCACGAGGTCAGTGTAACTCACCCTTCTTCGACAGGAGCACAGCTGTGGACGCTCCCGTTCCGGCGGCAGACTGCCTCGCCTTTTCTCCTCCAGCCTCTTCCACGCTCCGCGTGGCCCGGAAAACTCAAAGATGCCATTTTCGCCACCAACCTAATGCAGGTAGATTTCTCACAAGTAGCGCAAACCTCTTTCCCTACTTGACCACTATGAGACTTGGCTATTCTGTACAACTTCTGCTGAATCTGTATGACTATCGCAGACTTTCTGCAGCAGACTACGCCACACCGTCTAGCAACGTGACACACAACCACATTCATTCAATCAGTTATGAAAAAAGAGAAACAAGGAAAAGAAAGAGAAAGTGGGGCACCGGAGTAAAGAAAGGTGGCTACAGGAACCTTTCAACGTGTCACATGAGTCAGATGAGGTCGAATGACAACTCCGGTAATGCACTGCCCTTTTATACGTTGTGTACGCGGTATGACTGCAATCTGTATATATGCATAGCGCTATGCCACGGCACATCAGTGTACATCAGCTCTGAAAGGTGACGGGGCCTCTGGGACCAGTTCACACCAACTGCAGCACTCCAAAGCAAACATTGCGCTCTTTTAACGTAATGGTTCTATTTCCAGTGAGTGTATTTCCTTCCCTCTTTTCCTGACAGTTCATTTGCTCAGGAAGCTAGTGCTTAGAAAAATAAGTGAATCCGCTCTGTAGTTGTTTAACTGCCAACATAGGCCATAGGAGTTCTCACATTGGGACGGCAGTTCTCTGGCGTCATTCTGCAGTTACGGCGGTCAATCACTGTGAGAGCTCTAACGCCGCCGTCGTCCGAGCGCTTTAGTACGTGTTCTGCGCTATTTCAGGGTCTAGAAGTGTGCTGACTGCTGCAGCACTGCAATAAAAGGACACTCTGGAAGCTTCCTGTGGCCGTCACAACAGTTACGGAGGGGCGCATCGCGAGCTGTTACTCGCCGAGCTAGATTTTACTATCTGGAACTTAACACTCAGTTCGTCATGCGTAAACTACTTCTGCAAGTGTTAAAGGTTTAGCTATCTCCTCGGATACTTCAGCTGTGACAAACTTAGCGATAGCGTCGCTTATTTACCTACACATCCTTTAATATGATTCATTTTTCCCAACGCTGGATGACTTGGCGGAGTCCAGGGTTGTAGAACTATGCATTTTGGCTTTTCAGGAAACGTTCAGCCTCGAAAGTCATCTCTTCGTCAATATCAAAATGCTTGTCACGCTATCTTCGACCTTGAACGTCTCCTTCCTACCACTAGAAAATTACTGCACTGAAACGACAAAAATCACGAGAAAGCGGTAAGCACATACACAGATGGAAGCAGTATCATATATACAAGGTATAAAAGGGCAGTGCATTGGCGAAGCTGTCATTTGTACTCAGGTGATTCATTTGAAAAGGTGTGCGACACGATTATGGTCGCACCACGACAGTTGACAGACTTTGAACGTGGAATGGTAGATGGAGCTAGGCGCACGAGCCGTTCCTTTTTGGAAATCGTTATGGAATTCAATATTCCAAAATAAACACCGTCAAGAGTGTGCCGAGAATACTTAATTTCAGGCATTACCTCACGGCACGGACAACGCAGTGGCAGCCGGCCTTCACTTAACGACCGAGAGCAGCGGCGTTTGCTTAGAGTTTGTCATTGCTATCAGATAAGTGACACTGCTTTAATTAACGGCAGAAGTCAATGTGGAACATACGACGAACATATACTCGACAAATGGAAAACTGTGACCTGGTCAGATGAGTCCCGATTTAAGCTGGTAAGAGCCGATGGTAAGGTTCGAGTGCAACGCAGGCGCCACGGAGCAATCAGCGCAAGTTGTCAACAAAGCAATCTTCAAGCTGGTGTTGACTCCATAAAGGTTGGGCTGTGTTTACATGGAACGGCTGGGTCCTCTGGTGCAACTAAACCGATCATTGACTAGAAATGGTTATGTTAGGCTACTAGGAGAACGATCGCAGTCATTTACTGATTTCATATCAACAATAAGCGATGGAATTTTTATGGATGACAATACGCCATGGCAGCGGGGAGTTGTTCGCGACTGGGTTGAAGAACATTCTGGACAATTCGAGCGAATGATTTGGCCATCCACATCGCCCGACATCAATCCAGTCGAATACTTATGGGATGTAATCTAGAGGTCATTTTGGGCACAAAATACTACGTCGGCAATACTTCCTCAATTATGCTATAGCATGACCCAGTATTTCCGCAGGTGACATCCAACGGCTTGCTGAGTCCATGCCATGTCGAAGTTCTTCACTACGCCGGCTAAAAGGAGGTCGGATACGGTATTACGAGGTACTCTGCGACTATCGTCACCTCAGTGCGTTGACCTCTTAACAAATT
This sequence comes from Schistocerca gregaria, assembly GCF_023897955.1. Taxonomy (NCBI): domain Eukaryota; kingdom Metazoa; phylum Arthropoda; class Insecta; order Orthoptera; family Acrididae; genus Schistocerca; species Schistocerca gregaria. The sequence goes on from NC_064925.1 coordinate 287,375,097, forward strand.
GTGGATGGTGCCACCGCAGTCGCAGTTAGGCGGACAGCGCCCGAGTCTTACTCGCACTGTACGCAAAAATTCGTAGCTAACTTTTTGCATTCTATTCTTTATTCGTAACCATGTAGACTGTACGACTAACGGCCTCTGCATTGCCCTGCCAAGCAGTTTACGATTTCTGAACTGTGTGGACTCCGCGAAGGCGCTGCGCTTTGCGGTGGCCGAGTGGTTCTAGACGCTCCATTCGGGAACCACGCGGCTGCTACGGTGGCAGGTTCGAATCCCGCCTCGCGCATGGATGTGTGTGATGTCCTTACGTTAGTTAGCTTTAAGTAGTTCTAAGTCTAGGGGACTGATGACCTCAGATGTTAAGTCCCATAGTGCTTAGAGCCATTTGAACCATTTGATTAATAGAGTGGGTAAATAGTATGGTACCATGCGGGGATAAAGGCGCTCCCAGTAAGGTCGTCGTATTAAAAGGGGATTACGTTGAAAAAAGTTTTGTAGACAAAAGAGTGCGAATAATGTTGGGTCTTGCCCATTCGTCACGTATAGGCTGCCTAAAGGGATGCTGCATCCACGGAATGCAATACAACAATCGAATCAAATAATATTAGTTGTTTTATTTCTATAAATCTGATTGACAGTACTTAACTTTAATGTACAAACATGTTGCAAGCAATGGGCGACACGCAAATAGTAAACGATCTTCGCTATAGACAATGTCTAAGTACGCACCTGATACGGATCACTTGTAACTGTTGTTGTAGCACTCCCTGCTAGGCGCGCTATGATCCGCGAATACCTTCCACTTATGTCCAGCCGAGCCGGGCAGGAGCGGCGCTTATATTCATTTCTTGCAGGTGTCGCTCTTGTCGTGGGCCGTCCTAATCAATACACCATTGGCCAACGTTGTTTCACCGCCTTCTCTGATCTTGCGTTCATCGTTTTCGTTCCGGCGCTTGTGGATACGCCAGAACAAATAGTATAATGCATTGTAACCCTGAAACTTCCTGGCAGATTAAAACTGTGCTCCCGACTGAGACTCGAACTTGGGACCTTTTCCTTTCGACGGCAAGGGATCTACCATCAGAGCTACTCAAGCACGACGCAGGACCGTCCTCACAGCTTCAATTCTGCCAGTACCTCGTCTCCTACCTTCCAGACTTGACAGAAGTTGTTCTGCTTTCAGAAAAAGATGTGTTGTTATACTCATTGAACGCCCCTCATATATTTTGAGACTAAAGCTGTTGGAAACGAACAAAAATTCTCATTTTCAATAGAGTTGAAATTTTTGAAACATTAACGGAATTCAGTTAATTTTCAAAATCAATGGCATCATATCAAAAGATCTCTTTTTGTTTCATGGTACAAGATGATGCATACCAACGAAACGTAGCTACACTGAAGCGCCAAAGAATCTGGTATAGGCATGCGTATTCAGATACAGAGATACGTAAACAGGCAGAATACGACCTTACGGTCGGCAACGCCTGTATATGACAAGTATCTGGCGCAGTTGTTACATCAGTTACTGCTATACAATGGCAGGTTATCAAGATTTACGTGAGTTTGAACGTGGTGTTATAGTTGCACGCGAATGATGGTCGCAATGACGTTGGGATTTTCCCGTACAACCATTTCACGAGTGTACCGTGAATATCAGGAATCCGGCAAAGCATCATATCTCCGACATTTCTGCTGCCGGAAAAAGATCCTGCGAGAACGAGACCAACGACGACTGAAGAGAATCTTTCAACGTAACAGAAGTGCAACCTCTCCGAAAATTGCTGAGCATTTCAATGCTATCAGGGTGCAAAACCGTTCGACGAAACATCATCGATATTTGCTTCCGGAGCCGAAGGCCCACTTGTGTTCCCTCGATGGCTGCAAGACACAAAGCTTTACGCCTTGCCTGGGTCCGTCAACACCAGCAATGGATTGTTGATGACTGGAAACATGTTGCCTGGTCGGACGAGTCCCGTTTCAAATTGTATCGAGCGGATGGGTGTGGAGAAAACGTCATGAATCAATTGACCCTACATGTCAGCAGGGGACTGTTCAAGCTGGTGGAGGCTCTGTAATGGTGTGGAGCGTGTGCAGTTGGACTGATATGAGACCCATGATACGTCTCTAACAGGTGACACATACGTAATTATCCTGACAGATCACCTGCATCCATTCGTGTCCATTGTGCATTCCGAGGGACTTGGGCAATTCCAGCAGGACAATACGACATCCCACATGTCCAGAATTACTACAGAGTGTCTCCAGAAACACTCTTCTGAGTTTAAACACTTCCGCTGACCACCAAACTCCACAAACATGTACATTACTGAGGATATGTGGGATGTCTTGCAACGTAATTGTCAGAAGAAATCTCCACCCCGTCCACCCCCTCGTACAGATTTATGGACAGCCCTCCAGATTCATGGAGTCAATACCCTCCAGCAATACATCAGGCATTAGTGAAGTCCATGCCACGTCGTTTTGCAGTACTTCTGCGTGTTGCGGGGACCCCACACGATATTAGGCTGGTGTACCAGTTTCTTTGGCTCTTCGGTGTATTTACATGCTATAAAAATTGTAAAAAAATATACATTAGCTCTCGATAAAATGTTGTGCCTGTAGATTTAAGAATGTGTTCCAAACAGCTTAAAATATGCTACATTATATAAATGTATTGAACGCGAAAATTTTTCAAAGGCTGCGCAAAAAAATAACCTCCGGTCTAACGACAACCAAAACTGTAGATGATGACAGAAGCTGCTTATGGAGGTCTTTAGTGCTCATACTTTCGTGTGATTCTAAGCTCAGTCACTGGACTCAAGTACCGATGCGAAGACATCAAGTATTCCTTGGTACATTATCCTCTAGGTACAACACCTTCCCTAACTAAAAAGTACAGCCCATATCGGGTCGTTTACTAATCGGGAATCGGACTACTCAATTATAATCCCGAACAGGCAGTTACGTCTCACCAGCCGGAAATGTAGACGAAGTATAATGACAAATAAAAAGATGTAAAGATACCGAGAAAATACGCAGAGCGCTGCGGTAATTGAACACCAAAGTTATCCCATTATTTAAACTGGAACGTCGTCGCTACGTAACTCCGAAAACATTTTAACACGCCTTAATGAAGTACAGTCGACGGGCAGAGTATCGCGAACAAATTGTGTTACGAAACACTAGAGCTCATTGGGAAGTTTTCCTGGCAAGGGCGCTATTCTTGAATTCGGTTCGGGTGAAGTTGCCCGGGAATGCGTCATTGTTCCCTGGAGAGGAGCGCTCCGCATTCAGGTCTCGGGTATCAACCGCAGTTTGCCCGCAACAGGTGTATTCAGCCATCTCCTGGCTGTGCGGTCCTGCGAGGAGCTTCTCTCAAGCTAACCGGATACTCCTTACCTATCGCAGCCAGGTGACGAAGCTCCCTTGCCAACTAGCAACTTGGAACACGTCCGTCTTAACAAACTTCATTAAAATATTATATTCGCAAGAAGAGTAGCACTGTTAATCCGAAACAAGAGCACCCGGAAAGGAAAGACCACGACATCGAGCTGAGTTTAAATCTGTCAGGAAGTTTCATACTCAATACAAGTGTGAGTTTCAAAATGGCCTCCCCACAGATCGTGCAATATTTCAGTTCACGAATCAGATTATAAAAAATATAAATTTCAAAGTATGGCGACCTGATATTTTTCTGTGACTTATAGAAAGCATTTGATTCTTCAGTTGACAGTATTCTCTTCTAGAAGTGTAAATGTTACGGTATTTGAGATCATGCTGGTGGCTGTCCTTAATTATAATTAATTTAAAAGGCTGAAGACTGTCTTGTTAAGTAAACCAGTAGTTTACTTAAAAATAAAGTTCTGAGTGAGGACCAGCTGCCATAATGGTACCACAGGCCCGATGTTAGGTCCACTCTTATTCTTATGACTTAAAAGAAATTAAAGTAGAGTAATGAAGTTTCGGAAATACATTTGTGTAGTTAATATATTAAGTGATTACCATTTCAAGGTCAGGGATTAATTTAAGTGCGAAATAAGCCACTGCGAATGTGAAACGCTGGTACATTAATAACCTGTGTGGCGCAATCATGCAAATGTGCATGCATTGTGTTATGCAGGTGCCAGATGTCAGTTTGTGGGATACAGGTACAGATGTGGACAAAACGAGCGAGACCCCTCGCCTTTTCGTTAAGCTGACCCGCACAGCTTTAAAGTCTGCTACACAGCATTACAGGCAAGGCGACGAAGTGCTACCAACATACTATTCACAGGCGTGAAATTGAAAAACTATCCGAACTTTGCCATACTGTTTTCAATCCGAACTTTGCCATACTGTTTTCAATCCGAACTTTGCCATACTGTTTTCAATCATGTCTAAGACTATATTAATGCTAATTAGTGTGTTAAACACAACACGTAATTATAAATTAATGATGAAACGCTAATTAGTATGAACTGTACTAATAAAAACGAATTTCGTCTTATCGAGATAACATAATTGTTTTAATAAGACAAAGTACCCCAGATAATTACAAATTAGCAAAATATTATGCACTTTCAGCCGCAAAACGGTCTGTGTCAGCGTTCAGACCAATCATACCCGATTACCGTTTCCGACCTACCATGAAAGTGTGCAAATTTAGCAATGTGTGAAGGTTCAAAACGAAATTCAGTTAAAAATCATTCAGTGCCACACTGACTTTAATTCAATTATTGACAGAAGCGGAAAAAGTATGCAGTAACAAGTATGAAATTCTACAAGAGTTTCATATTGACATCCACAGGGCGCCAGTACAGAATAATGTTGTCGTTGTGGTCTTCAGTCCTGAGACTGGCTTGATGCGGCTCTCCATGCTACTCTATCCTGTGCAAGCTCCTTCATCTCCCAGTACCTACTGCAGCCTACATCCTTCTGAATCTGCTCAGTGTATCCGTCTCTTGGTCTCCGTCTACGATTTTTACCCTCCACGCTGCCCTCCAATGCTAAATTTGTGATCCCTTGATGCCTCAGAACATGTCCTACCTTCCGATCCCTTCTTCTAGTCAAGGTGTGCCACAAACTTCTCTTCCCCCCTCCCCTAATCCTATTCAATACTTCCTCATTAGAATAAAGGTAGCAAAAAACGTATTGGGGGTGCGAGAATTTCTTAAAATTGCTTTATTGATAATCTATCTGGCTCCATCGAGATTAGAACCGAAAACAAACCAGACCTCCCTTGCAGTAGCAAACATTTAGCAGACAACCCAGGCAAACAGCCCTCTATCATTACCCCAGACATAAATAAGCCGGCAATTTCTCAATGAAAATTGCAAAATGATCTGCAATTTCTGTTGCATAGAGCTTTCTGGATTCAAAAACATGAAATTTCTACCTTTATGTCACCGCTTATGTGACAATCATTCGGGATGCTTATCGAAATATCAAATGCTGTTATTAGCGAGTAAATTTAGGAGGATAATTATGCACCACCCCAGGAAATAAACGGCGACATAGCTGCCAAACATATTCTATAATGTGTCGAATTCTCCATTAGACTTGCCACAGCCAGGAAACGTTCATTAGCCGAAGTGTTTCTTAAGCTATGGGTACACTCGCACTTCTAAAACGCGGTGACATTAATACTAGGATCTGAATTACCACATGTATAGCCAAATGGATTTTATTTACTTTCCTGTAAACGTGATTTGGATCGAAACGGTAGCTACGATTAATATGCTGATGTATCGGCTGCAACTATAACATTTCGAATAAAGAGTAGTGGGAATTACTTATGCAGCCCTTATCTTCAGTAACTGTCGTAGCTATTTTCGTTGTCAGGAATTAGTCACCTAAATCGGTAAAAATGAAACCCTACTAGTCTCGCTTTCTTGACCGTCTATCTGTCTACCCAACCCTTAAAACCCGTTTACATCGAGTATGGGTAGACATAAGAAGCGGAAATGTATGGCACTTCCTGCGGTAACCGGTCCCTTGGTTCTGTAAAAAAGTAAGCTATGTGAACGCAATTTAAAGATTTCGCTGTTTATGTAAAGAAAATTTACTCAACGGTAATCCAATACGACAGATCTGAACGTTGATACAGACCGTTTCGCGGCCGAATACGCATAATATTTTGCTAATTCGTAGCGCCCTGGGGTACTTTGTCTTAGTAAAATAGTTATGTTATCTCGATAAGCTGAAATTAGTTTTTATTAGTATAGTTCATACCAATTAGCGTTTCTTCTTTCATGTGTATCTTATAATTACTTGTATCTTATAATCCGCATTAATATAGTCTTAGACATGATTGAAAACAGTCTGACAAAGTTCGGATAGTTTCTCAATTTCACGCCTGTGAATAGTATGTTGGTAGCACTTCGTCGCCTTGACTGTAATTCTGGGTAGCAGACTTTAAAGCTGTGCACAACGAAAAGGCGAGGGTCTCGCTCGTTTTGTCCACGACTGTACATGCCTTGGTCAGTCAATACACAGACGAATGACGCTGTTTGTGGATGAAGCTGTAGTTTTTTAAAATGGTTCAAGTGGCTCTGACCACTAAGGGACTTAACATCTGATGTCATGAATCCCCTATAACTTAGAACTACTTAAACCTAACTAATCTAAGGACATCACACACATCCATGCCCGAGGCAGGGTTCGAACCTGTGACCGTAGTGGTCACACGGTTCCAGACTGTAGCGCCTAGAACAGCTCGGCCACCACGGCCGGCGCTGGAGCTCTCGTCCGATGATGTCCCATACGTGCTCGATTGAAGACGGATCTAGTGATTGGGCATGCCAAGGCAACATGTTGACACTTAGAGCATTTTGGGCTACAACAGCGGTATGTGGGTGAGTATTATCGTGTTGGATAACACTACAAGGAATGCTGTTAATAAGTGGCAGCACAACAGGTAGATTCACCTGGATCGACGTAGAAATTGGCAGTCAGGTTGCGTGGGGTAACCACGAGAGTTCTCCCGCTGTCATACGAAATCGCATGCCAGACTATAGCTCCAGGTATTGGTGCAGCGTGTCTAGAACGAAAATAGATTGTCTACGGGCACTCGAATGGCCTCCTTACCAACACAGCACTATCACTGGCACCGACGCAGAACGAGTTTTCATCAGAAAACACATCAGACCTCCACACGGATCTCTAATAAACTCTCGCTTGACACCACTTTAGTTGCAAACGGTGGTGACTTGCGCTCAATGGAACGCACGCTACAGTGTATCTGGCTCTGAGTTGCCCTCGATGTAACCGATTGGTAGCAGTTCGTTGAGTCACGGTGGTGCCACCTGCTGCTCAAATTCCTGCCACAGATGCAGCACGATGAGCCAGAGCCGTATGCCGAACGCGATGGTCTTCCCTCTCGGTAGTTCCAGTTGCGCCCGTACAATCTCGTGACCACCGGTGTCAGCAGTCATGTATAGTGGCTACATTCGTGCCACATCTTTTTGAATATCGTAGAAGTAATATCCAGTTTGTCGTAGCCTTATTATACGACCTCACTGAAACTCAGTGAGGTGTTGATAACGACGTCTTTGTCGTCTTAAAGACATTCTTGACTAACATCAATGCCCTATCTCCAAGACAATTAACGCTCACCACCATTACAGCAAATATATAAAGCAAACCTGATCTGCATTCTCATAGTGGCGCTACTAGCGTAACACTTATGCGACTGGCGAAAATTGTAATACACGTCGTCATCCAGATGTAAATATGCGCCCAAAATGGTTCATTGGCTCAAATGGCTCTAAGCACTATGCGACTTAACATCTAAGGTCATCAGTCCCATAGGCTTAGAACTACTTAAACCTAACTAACCTACATCTACATCTACATGACTACTCTGCAATTCACATTTAACTGCTTGGCAGAGGGTTCATCGAACCACAATCATACTATCTCTCTACTATTCCACTCCCGAACAGCGAGCGGGAAAAACGAACACCTAAACCTTTCTGTTCGAGCTCTGATTTCTCTTATTTTATTTTGATGATCATTCCTACCTATGTAGGTTGGGCTCAACAAAATATTTTCGCATTCGGAAGAGAAAGTTGGTGACTGAAATTTCGTAAAAAGGTCTCGCCGCGACGAAAAACGTCTATGCTGTAATGACTTCCATCCCAACTCGTGTATCATATCTGCCACACTCTCTCCCCTATAACGCGATAATACAAAACGAGCTGCCCTTTTTTGCACCCTTTCGATGTCCTCCGTCAATCCCACCTGGTAAGGATCCCACACCGCGCAGCAATATTCTAACAGAGGACGAACGAGTGTAGTGTAAGCTGTCTCTTTAGTGGACTTGTTGCATCTGCTAAGTGTCCTGCCAATGAAACGCAACCTTTGGCTCGCCTTCCCGACAATATTATCTATGTGGTCCTTCCAACTGAAGTTGTTCGTAATTTTAACACCCAGGTACTTAGTTGAATTGACAGCCTTGAGAATTTTACTATTTATCGAGTAATCGAATTCCAACGGATTTCTTTTGGAACTCATGTGGATCATCTCACACTTTTCGTTATTTAGCGTCAACTGCCACCTGACACACCATACAGAAATCTTTTCTAAATCGCTTTGCAGCTGATACTGGTCTTCGGATGACCTTACTAGACGGGACCTAAGGACATTACACACATCAATGCCCGAGGCAGGATTCGAACCAGCGAACGTAGCAGCTGCGCGGTTCCAGACTGAAGCGCCTAGAACTGCTCGACCACAGCGGCCGGCTAGGAATACGCCTACCAACTGTCATCTATGTCTCAAAACTTCTTCTTGTCGTTGCAATTTTTTTACCGTCATCGTGTATGTGTTCTGCCATCATTTGTCTAAGAAGCTCGAACTGTTCTCTTTGTCAAACTTAATGGTGGCACCAAAATTCTACGCAATTTTATTTACAGTTAACTGTTTCTCTGCAAACAGACTGTTACAGAAATTCGATAAAATGCAATATATGAAATTCGGTACAACAACTGCACAAGACCTGACCACACTGTCAGAAGGAATGCTTGACGGAAATTCGGTAAATGAAACAGAATATTCTAAATTCGTGATTGTTACCGGTCTTCTCAAACGTCAAAGTTGTACAATTTTTTTCTTTATGTGTAATAGCAGACTTCTAACACAAAAATGTCATTGTACTGAATTATTTTTGATATTTTCTCACAGTATTATTTAGTTGCAACAGATTCTAGGTCAAGTCATAATTGAGGCAGAAACTGTTCATCACACAGAAGCTAGTGATAAGGAAAGGATGCGCTATCCACTTTACAGCTTTATGTAGAAGCTCTTTTAATAACTGTGCATGCCGGGAACAGCCTCACATGCCTTTACACTCTTATGACATTTTTTGCAACGATGAATCAAATTTCAAAAACAACAGTTCTATAACACAACAAGGATAAATGACTTTCACCAGACATTACTCAGGCTTATAGTAGCACAGGAAGGAGCTGTGTGTTCAGCCATAAAAATCTTTGAACATTTACCCAATGATGTCAAAAACAAATCAATAAATAATTACTTTGAAGGCACAATGAACACATATTTGTTCGATACCTCCTTTTACTCATTTTTTGAATGACAATGATGTTTTTCATCTATTGGAGGGGGGGTGGGGGGAGCACATCTAAATTTACATCTACGTGAGTACTCTGCTATTCACAATAAAGTGCCTGTCAGGGGGTTCAATGAACCACCTTCAACCTATTTCTCTACCATTCCACTCTCGAACGGCACGCAGGAAAAACGAGAACTTAAATTTTTCTGTGCGAGCCCTGATTTCTCTTATTTTATCATGATGATCATTTCTCCCTATGTAGGTAGGTGGCAACAGAGTGTTTTCGCAATCGGAGGAGAAAGCTGGTGATTGAAATTTCATGTGAAGATCCCGTCCCAACGAAAAACGCCTTTGTTTTAATGATTGCCACTCCAGTTCACGTATCATGTCTGTGACACTATCTCCCTTATTTCGCGATAATACAAAACGAGCTTCCCTTCTTTGTACCTTTTCGATGTCATCCGTCAGTCTCACCTGATGCGGATCCCACACCGCACAGCAGTACTCCAGAATAAGGCGGACAAGCGTGATGTAAGCAGTCTCTTTAGCAGACCTGTTGCACCTTCTAAGTGTTCCGCCATTGAATCGCAGTCTTTGATTTGCTCTGCCCGCAATATTATCTATGTGATCCCCTCAATTTAGGTTATTTGTAATTGTAATCACTAAGTATTTAGCTGAATTTACAGTCTTCAGATTTGTGTGACTTATCGCGTAATTGAAATTTAGCTGATTCCTTTTAGTACTCATGTGAATAACTTCACACTTTTCTTTATTCTGGGTCAATTGCCACTTTTCGCACCATACAGATACCTTATTTAAATCATTTCAAGTAGTTTTGGTTATCTGGTGACTTTACACAACTGTAACTCTAATTGACAACTAGATGATATGAGAGAGGACTCGACAGTATAAAGGGTGGCGAGAAGTATGATGTCATCAACAGAAAAGCAGTATCAGCATCATGAGTCCGTTGGGAGAGCTGAGTGACTTCGAACGTGGACTAGTCATTGGCTGTCTCTTGAGTAACGAATTCATTAGGAACAGTGCAGCTGCTCTAAAGCCGCCGAAGTCCACTGTTGTTGATGCGAAGTGATGCGCTGTGGTTGCGAAGTGGAAACGTGAAGGAATAACCACACCTAAACCACGACCGATGTACTGACGAACAGAGAGTGTCGAGTATTGCAGCGTACGGTTCTAACAAACGCATGAAATCAGTGGAAGGAAAACCTCACGAGATCTTAAGTGCTCCCAGAACTCCAGCAGTCACAGTGACTTAGCGTAGCGAGCTAAAAAGAATGGGGTACAGCGGCCAAATAGCTCCTCACAAGCCACGCATTTCCACTGTCAATGATAAGCGACGCTTGAGAAGTAAAGAGTGACGCCACTACACAGTGAATGAGTAGAAACGAGTGATTTGGTTTATGTCGCCCGCCACGAATTCCTCTCCTGTGCCAACCTCTTCATCTCAGAGTCGCACTTTCAACCTACGTCTTCAATTACTTGCTAGATGTATTCCAATCTCTGTCTTCCTCTAGAGTTTTTTTCTCTCTATACCTCCCATTAGTACTATGGAAGTCATTCCGTAATGTCTTAACAGCTGTCCTATCATCCTGGTCCTTCTCCTTATCAGTATTTTCCACATAGTCCTTCCGTCTCCGACAATGCGCAGTACCTCGTCATTCCGTACGTCATCAGTCCAAGTAATTCTTAACATTCGTCTGTATCACCACATCTTAAATGCTTCGATTCTCTTCTGTTCCGGTTTTCCCGCAGTCCTTGTTTCACTACCACGCGATGCTGTGCTCCAAATCTACATCCTCAGAAATTTATTCCTCAGATTAAGGCCTATATTTGTTAATAGTAGACTTCTCTTGGCTGAGAATGCCCGTTTTTGCCAGTGTTAGTCTAGTTTTGATGTCCTCCTTCCTCTGTCTGCTATTTTGCTGTCTAGGTAGTAGAATTACTTGACCTCATCTACTTCGCGATCATCAGTCCTGATGTTAAGTTTCTATCTGTTCTCATTTCTGCTACTTCTCACTACTGTCGTCTTTCTTCAGTTTACTCTTAATCTACATTCTGTACTCATTAGACTGTTCAACCCATTCAGCAGATCATGTAATTCTTCTTCACTTTCAGTCAGGATAACAATGTCAATAGCTAATCGAATCATTGATATCTTTTCACCTTGAATTTTGATTTCACTCCTGAACCTTTCTTTTATTTCCATCATTGCTTCTTCACTGTAGGGGCTAGAGACTACATCGCTGTCTTACACCCTTTTTAATCCGAGCACTTCGTTCTTGGCAGTCCACTCTTATAAATCCCCATTGGCTCCTGTACATATTGTATATTACACATCTCTCCCTATAACTTACCTCCATTTTTCTGAGAATTTCGAACGTCTTGCAGCACTTTGCACTGTCGAACCCTTTTTCCCTGTCGACAAATCCTATCTCTCTTGATTTTCTGTAGTCTTGCTTCCATTATCAATCAGAGTTGCCTCTCTCATGCCTTTACCTTTGATGAAGTGAAACTGATCGCCATCTAAACATCCTCAATTCTCTTTTCTGTTCTTTTGTGTATTATTCTTGTCACCAACGTGGATGGATGAGCTGTTAAACTGATTGTGCGAAAATTCTTGCACCTGTCAACTCTTGCAGTCTTCGGATATAAAATGAATACTGCGGATGAACACCTCGGAAATACTGATGAATTGGGTGAGCATGACAGAAAGCAGCATCCCTGTTGCAACGGTTTGTAGACGAAACATTCCCAAAATGTACTGTACCTGTCCAGAGTCGAGGCCTGATTCCAAGGGAACGCCTGTGGGATGAGTTACGACGTAGACTTCGCTGCATGCTCTAGAGTCCTAGATCACTACCGCCTCTATTTCGGCGCTCGAGGAAGCATCGGTTGTCATTTCTCCACAAACGCTCAGACTCCTCATTGAAAGTGTCCCCAGAAGAATTCAAGCGGTCTTCAAGACCAAGAGCGGACACACAACATATTAATCACCTCTAACAGGTCTCCGTATACATTTGATCAGACAGCGTATACCATCCATTTAACACATGCCCTTCATTTCACATTGTCAGTATCCTAATAAGACGCTGTTTTCCGCCACACTTTATTGTTTATGTCTTGCTTATTTTGTGATATTTCCTTCTGGTACCACGTGGTTGGACTTTTTTCATTTTGGTTTATCTTTTGTTTATGCAACTATTTCTTTTTCAGTACTGTAGTGAGAAACTATGGACTCTGAACGTATGTATAAGTAATTTTTGGTTTTAATGACAAAACCTCTTAATACACTGAAGCGCCAAAGAAACTGGTATAGGCATGCATATTCAAGTACAGAGATATGTAAGCAGGCAGAATACGACGCTACGGTCGGCAACGCCTATATAAGATAAATGTCTGGCCCAGTTGTTAGTTCTATTACTGCTGCTGCAATGGCAGTTTATCAAGATTTAAGTTAGTTAGAACATAGTGTTACACTAGACGCACGAGCGATGGGACACAGCATCTCCAAGGTAGCTATGAACGTCCGTTTTGCAACCTGCAACACGCAAGTAACGAGGAGCCCTTAGTGGCTCACCATCACAGTTTTCTTTATCTTAAATATCTTTGTGACTAATGCCCTTTTCGCATATTTATTATTTTATAAATGACATATAAGTACTGTCAGTCTTTCACGATGATGTCGTACGTATACTCTATCATATGTTTCTAGTCACAATTCTGTGACCATGTTATAGACCATTCTTTGATTTAAATTCTGAGGAAGACCCTCCTAGCAGTATTGAAACCCGGTAACTTCGTTAAAAATTGTGACCGAGGGCTGTTTTCTCTCAATTGCACAGTATATACAGTTCCACACAGTAAATGGAATGACACCATTAATATATATAGACTTCCATCAGAAATCGGTAGAATATTAAAAATTTCTAGGTGTATGCATTGATGAGGGGTTGAACCGGAAAAAACTCACTGAAGATATACTGAAACGTTTGAGTTGAGGTACTTACGCTATTAGGGTCATTGCAAATTTTGGCGATATACATCTCAGTAAATTAGCTAACCACGCCTATTTTTATTCTCTGCTTTCATATTGCATCATATTCTGGGGCAAGTCATCATTGAGTAAAAGATTGTTCATTCCACAAAAGCGGGTAATCAGAATAATTGTTGGAGCTCATCCAAGATCATTCTGCAGACACTTATTTAAAGAGCTAGAGGTCTTCACTGTAGCCTCACTATATATATATATATATATATATATATATATATATATATATATATTCACTTATGAAAATTGTTATTAACAATCCGAACGAATTCAAAAGTAATAGCAGTGTACGTAGCTACAACACTAGGAGAAAGGATGGTTTTCACTACTCTAGGTTAAACCTAACTTTGGCTCAGAAGGGGGTGAATTATGGTGCCACAAAAGTCTTTGGTCACTTACCTAATAGCATCAAAAGTCTGACAGATAGCCATACAGCATTTAAAAGGAAATTAAATGAATTTCTTAATGGCAACTCCTCCTACTCATTAGATGAATATTTGAATATAGTAAGTGGGTAATTTCCCCACACCCACCCCCACCAAAAGCAAAAACAAAAATTTAAAAATATGAAGTGTCATGTAATATTTTGTGTAATGTAATATGTCGTATAGACACCTTTTATTAACCTGACTCGTTCCACATCATTACGAAGTGTCTTAATCATGATCTATGGAACAAGTACTAATTTAATCTAATCTAATATCTGTTGGCTAGTGGAGCAGCCAGCCTGATAGGCGTGGCAGCAGCAGCAGCCACTCAACTGCATTCTTATTTACACATCACTCTGGCAGAACAGTGTGTGTTGTCATGTTGGCCGGATGGTTAGGGTGGTCAGACGTCCGGATTAATCCGGACAAGTCCACCTTTTTAGCCCTTTGTCCGGGGGGATGTTCAGAGCGTCCAGCTTTTTCGCAAAGTTGAGCGCAATGCACTTAAATTTACAGTTCGTCCCGTTCTATTTCTCTTTTCTTAAACACTTTAACTATTGGCACAGTCTTCTTGATAAACACGCACGAATGCGGTGTTAATATGTGGCACCAGTATCGTCGATGGTATCGTTGATCGACCTATAAGCGAATGCAAATATCGATCATTTAAAATTTTCGTTTCGTATCTTCACTTCGTATTGGCTTGGCTTCTTGTAGTGCATCTGTGATTTGTGAGTGTAATTTTTAACCGAGTGAGTTACGTAAAATATTTGCATAAACGAAAGTGTACATTTTCTAATGTCCTTTCCTGCAAATATCCGGCTGTCAAGGAAGGGAGAAATGATTCTGAAGCGGAATGTAAGACATGTGAAGCTGGAACGTACGTCTCAGTGGCCAATAAAGGTAAGAAATAACACGACAGATTAACTGTAATGGGGTTTTATTTCATTGTTTCATAGACATTCAATTGATTTGTATTCGGAAGGTTAAAGTACAGTTAACATGTCGTCAGCTGCTTCTTGAATTGTAGATATTGGCAGCGGTGCGTCGAATGAAGGGAGGTGAATGGTCTTACGTTTTTCGATTTGTAGAGAATTCCGTGTTGTTGTCATAACAAAACAATTGACGCCACACTCTCACCACAATCGATGTTTTTTTTAAAAAAATTGCTCAGTTACCCACCACCTGACCATCAGTAACAATTAACTACTAGTGTTTCCTGGAATTCCCGGCAGTCACGTGACTTTTCCAAAGCTGACGGATGGTATACTACTCAGCAGTTGACCCGTTTGATGTGTCTTCTTTTTTTCTTCCTTTGTCCTCCTTTTTGAAGCTTTTTTCCGTCCTTTTCAAACAATTGCATCTGGTCACCCTAAGGATGGTGGTGGTGTGAGCAGACAAATAGCGGGCAGACCGAGCGAGGTGGCGCATTCGGGAGGACGACGGTTCAATCCCGCGTCCGGCCATCCTGATTTAGGTTTTCCGTGATTTCCCTAAATCGCTCCTGGCCAATGCTCGGATCGTTCCTTCGAAAGGGCACGGCCGACTTCCTTCCCCATCCTTCCCTAATCCGATGAGTCCGATGACCTCGCTGTTAGGTCTCCTTGCCCAAACAATCCAATCCAATCCAAACAGTGGGCAGTGAGTGAAGCGGCCAGCATGATAGCCATAGCAGCAGCAGCACCGACTCAGCGGCCTCCCTACTAGCGCTCCACTCTAGCAGAGCCGTGTGCTGTCCTGTTGGCAGGATGGTGGTAGCGCGAGTGGACGGGTGGCGGGCGCCGGAGCGGCCGGCCTGATAGCCATGGCAGCAGCAGCAGCAGCAGCAGCCGCTCAGCCGCCAGCATGGTGCGCCCCGGACGATGAAGAAGCAAAACGTCCGGACACTCTCGCTGATCGTCTGCACGTTCACCTACCTCCTCGTTGGAGCTGCTGTCTTTGACGCCCTTGAGTCGGAGACTGAGAAGAAGCGTTGGGAAACTCTTGAAGGTTAGTGCCCAACACCTTCTTGACCCTTCTCACCTCTTGAATTGGTCCTCATACAGTTGAAGTTCTCTCAACTACTTTACATACCTAAATACATCTTTGCACTCACAACTTTTGCTCATCGCATGTTCTCCAAGATAAGATCATAAAAAAAATTATTCACTTCCATAGCTGGGTGGTCAGCATGTCTGACTGCCATTCAGAAGATCTAAGTTCCATTCCTAATACTGCTAAGGTATCCCACGGAGATATAATTCAGTTTATCTACACTCAATCTCATAAATTAAGGATAATTGCAGAATATGGTGCCACACAACGTAGCACTACACAAAACTGGCGCTAATAGCGTAGGCACATAGGGAACACATACGACACAGATCTGTAAGTCCACGGAATTGGTGAGAAGTTGAGAAAACCGTCCCGTAACACATGTGCTACAAAACGCCACTGTTTCCTGCGCATGTACCCCTACATCAATGTGGAATATGATAACCAAGCAAACGTACACAGGCTGCACAACGGGTTGGCATACTCTGGATCAGGTGGTCGAGCAGCTGCTGGGGTAAGGCCTCCCATTCTTGCACCAGTGCCTGTCGGAGCTCCTGAAGTGTCGTAGGCGTTTGAAGACGTGCAGCGGTACGTCGACCGTCAGCATCCCAGGCGTGCTCGATGGGGTTTAGGTCTGGAGAACAGGCGGGCCACTCCATTCGCCTGATATCTTCAAGGTACTCCTCCGAGATGGCAGCTCGGTGCGGCCATGCGTTATCATCCATCACCGGAAGGTGGAACCCACTGCACGCCTGAAAAGGCGGACACACTGGTGCAAAATGACGTCCCGATACACCTGACCTGTTAAAGTTCCTGTGTCAAAGACATGCAGGGGTGTACGTGCACCAATTGTAATCCCACCCCACTCCATCAAACCACAACCTCCAAACAGGTCTCTTTCAAGGACAATTAGTGGTTGTTATCTGGTTCCTGGTTCACACCAGATGAAAATCCGTCGAGAATCTCCGTTCAGACTACACCTGGACTCGTCCGTGAGCATAACGTGGGACCACTGTTCCAATGATCATGTACTGTGTTCTTTACACCAGGCTTTAAGGGCTCTCCTGCGACCAGGGGTCAGTGGAATGCACCTTGCAGGTCTCCGGGAGAATAAACCGTTTCTGTTCAGTCGTGTGTAGACTGTATGTCTGGAGACAACTGTTCCAGTGTCTGCGGTTAGGTCCAGAGCAAGGCTACCTGCAGTACTCCGTGGCCGTCTAGGGGCTCTGTTGTGGTGTTGTAGACTGTGGACGTCCCGTACTGAAGTGCCTGGACACGTTTCCTGTCTGCTGGAATCGTTGCCATAATCTTAAGATCACACTTTGTCGCACACGGAGGACCCGTACTACGACCTGCTGTGTTTGACCAGCCTCCAGTCGCCCTAGTATTCTATCCCTCATAACGCCATCAATATGTGTTCTTTGAGCAATTTTCAACACAAAGTCACCATTAGCAGGTCTGGAATAGTCTCCACACTTACTCGCTGCACCGTCCTCTGACATGCACCAACACACCTCTGCGTATGCGGACTGCTGCCAGCGCCACCGTGCGACCACATGGTCATACCCCGATGTGATTTAAACCCGCAAACCGCACACCAGAGCGTTGTTTCATCATGTATCAGCATCATCCTTAATTTTCAGGGTGTTTCAAAAATGACTGGTATATTTGAAACGGTAATAAAAACTAAACGAGCAGCGATAGAAATACACCTTTTGTTGCAATACGCTTGGGACAACAGTACATTTTCAGGCGGACAAACTTTCAAAATTACAGTAGTTACAATTGTCAACAACAGATGGCGCTGCGGTCTGGGAAACTCTATAGTACGATATTTTCCACATATCTACCATGCGTAACGAAAATATGGCGTAGTCTCTGAATGAAATTACCCGAAACCTTTGACAACGTGTTTGGCGGAATGGCTTCAAATGCAGATGATATGTACTGCTTCAGCTGTTCAATTGTTTCTGGATTCTGGTGGTACACCTGGTCTTTCAAGTGTCCCCACAGAAAGAAGTCACAGGGGTTCATGTCTGGCGAATAGGGAGGCCAATCCACGCCGCCTCCTGTATGTTTCGGATAGCCCAAAGCAATCACACGATCATCGAAATATTCATTCAGGAAATTAAAGACGTCGGCTGTGCGATGTGGCCGGGCAACATCTTGCATAAACCACGAGGTGTTCGCAATGTCGTCTAAGGCAGTTAGTACCGCCACAAATTCACGAAGAATGTCCAGATAGCGTGATGCAGTAATCGTTTCGGATCTGAAAAATGGACCAATGATTCCTTTGGAAGAAATGGCGGCCCAGACCAGTACTTTTTTGACGATGCAGGGGCGATGGGACTGCAACATGGGGCTTTTCGGTTCCCCATATGCACCAGTTCTGTTTATTGACGAAGCCGTCCAGGTAAAAATAAGCTTCGTCAGTAAACCAAATGCTGCCCACATGCATATCGCCGTCATCAATCCTGTGCACTATATCGTTAGCGAATGTCTCTCGTGCAGCAATGGTAGCGGCGCTGAGGGGTTGCCGCGTTTGAATTTTGTATGGATAGAGGTGTAAACTCTGGCGCATGAGACGATACGTGGACGTTGGCGTCATTTGTATCGCAGCTGCAACACGGCGAACGGAAACCCGAGGTCGCTGTTGGATCACCTGCTGCACTAGCTGCGCATTGCCCTCTGTGGTTGCCGTACGCTGTCGCCCTACCTTTCCAGCACATTCATCCGTCACGTTCCCAGTCCGTTGAAATGTTTCAAACAGATCCTTTATTGTATCGCTTTTCGGTCCTTTGGTTACATTAAACCTCCGTTGAAAACTTCATCTTGTTGCAACAACACTGTGTTCTAGGCGGTGGAATTCCAACACCAGAAAAATCCTGTGTTCTAAGGAATAAACCATGTTGTCCACAGCACACTTGCACGTTGTGAACAGCACACGCTTACAGCAGAAAGACGACGTACAGAATGGCGCACCCACAGACTGCGTTGTCTTCTATATCTTTCACATCACTTGCAGCGCCATCTGTTGTTGAAAATTGTAACTACTGTAATTTCGAAAGTTTGTCCGCCTGAAAATGTACTGTTGTCCCAAGCATATTGCAACAAACGGTGTATTTCTATCGCTGCTCGTTTAGTTTTTATTGCCGTTTCAAATATACCGGTCATTTTTGAAACACCCTGTATGAGCATGAGTGTAGTAATGTGCTCAATTAGTCCTTGAAACTTTGCACTTTTATTTTCCTAATATCGATTACACCAATCGTTGAGTATAATGCAATATAGGCTCGTGTCAGAGGTTTGTGAGAGAAAATGACCCAGATTTCTAGCGAGCAGGACGGTTCTACAATGAGGCAGTTAGCCAACAGACAATTAGTAATGGAACAAGCGTTTAGAAGGGATATCATGCAATCACGTTGCTTTTAATGCTCCGAGGGACTCATTATTGTGAGGTAACAAAATGTTACAATGAAAGTTCATTTTATTATTGTTTAATTAAACAGTAATTTAGCTCATAAAATACGATGTGTACAACTTTGCGTCCGCCGTTTGCCGATCGCTGGCGACAAAGGTAAGCAGCGGTCGAAAGAAACACATCGCAGACGTCAGGCAGTTGACTTGGACCTCGGTCAACATAACCTCATTCAAACATTAGTCGATTTGTGTCTGCATCATAACGTTGTTCTTGATTGAAGATGTCAGTCCACGAACCTAATTCTCGTCATTTGCGGGAGGTGTTCTGTTTTGTTTCAATATGAAGAAAACAGTGGATAAGTCTCGTCGAATGCTCTCAAGTGTGAATGGTAAGAACGCTATTAGTGAAAGAACGTTTAGTGAGTGGTTTCAACGCTTCAAGAACAGTGATTTTAGCGTCGTAGACCGGCATAGTGGTGGAAGAGAATGGATAATTGGAGACATTACTGTGTGAAGACTCGCGTCAAACTGAAGAAGAATTGGCCCGATTGCGCGACCGCTACGGTCGCAGGTTCGAATCCTGCCTCGGGCATGGATGTGTGTGATGTCCTTAGGTTAGTTAGGTTTGAGTAGTTCTAAGTTCTACGGGAGTGATGACCTCAGACGTTGAGTTCCATAGTGCTCAGAGCCATTTCAACCAATTGGCATGAATAGTGGGCGTGACACAGCAAACCATTTCAAAACGTCTCAAGGCTATGGGCATGATTCAGAAAGAAAGAGCTTTGGTTCCGTGTTAGGTAAAACCAAGAGACGTTGAACGGCGTTTGTGTGTTTGTGAACAGTTGCTTCAGAGGCAAAGACGGAAAGGATTTTTGCATCGCATTGTGACCGGGGCGAAAAATGGGTTCATTACGATAAGCTTAAACGCAAAAAATCATGGGGATATGCCAGCGATGCTTCCACGTTGACAGCGAAACCGAATATTTACGGCTCCAAGGTATTGCTCTGCATTTGGTGGGACCAGCTCGACGTCCTGTACTATGGGGTGTTAAAAACAAGTGAACTAATCACTGGTGCTCGTTATCAAACGCATTTAATGCGTTTGAGCAGAGCATTAAAAGACAAACGGTCGCATTACAGCGAGATGCACGATAAAGTGATTTTGTAGCACGACTACACTCGACCCCACGTTGCAAAAGACGTCAAAAAGTACTTCGAAACGTTAAAATGGGAAATCCTACCCCACCCGCCATATTCGCCAGACATTGCCCCCCTCTGACTATCACCTGCTTAGATTAATGGCGCATGGCCTGGTTGACCAACACTTCCGATCTCATGAAGAAGTCATAAATTGGATCGATTCGTGGACCGCTTCACAAGATAAACAATTTTTGCGACGCGGGGTAAGTACACTGCCCGAAAGATGGTAGAAGTAGTGGCCAGTGATTGAAAATACTTTGAATGATACATGTGTAACCAATTTGTTTCATTAAAGTTGGGGAAAAATCGGTTGAAGCAAGGTTGTACACCTTGTATAAGTTTATTTTATTGTTTATTTTAATTGAACTGAGATTAAACAATGATTTTGTTCATACGTGCTCATAGATGTTTACCTTGGTAACATACAGACAGCTATTCTTTACATGGGTACGAAGTACACCGCGCACCCGCTCATGTTACGAAAGTAGGCACGCGCGTACGAGTGTTAAATAAGAGTGTGTGTGTGTGTGTGTGTGTGTGTGTGTGTGTGTGTGTGTGTGTGTGTGTGTGTGTGTCACCGTCAGTACCTCATGCTCCATGCCGGGGGATGGGCAGTATTATAACATGGGTTAACCCGTTTGTACGGGAGACTGTCTTTAGTAAGAAGATCAGCCTGAAATCTTTGTGTTTGAAAAGTAGCAGGCTCTTCGGCTCATCTCACTTCATTTTATTTTACGATAAATAATTTTACTGGGGTAGAATGAGATTGGCTCTGACAATATAAGAGTTTTGATGGATTAGTGAGATTACAGTAATTGTAGTACACTTATGTTCAGAAAAAACACATCACCTTCAGTGACCAGAGAAAGGACATCCATATTCACAGGATATGTACCGGGTGATCAAAAAGTCAGTATAAATTTGAAAACTAAATAAATCACGGAATAATGTAGATAGAGAGGTACAAATTGATACACATGCTTGGAATGACATGCGGTTTTATTAGAACCAAAAAAAATACAAAAGATCAAAAAATGTCCGACAGATGGCGCTTCATCTGATCAGAATAGCAATAACTAGCATAACAAAGTAACACAAAGCAAAGATGATGATCTTTACAGGAAATGCTCAATATGTCCAACATCATTCCTCAACAATAGCTGTAGTCCAGGAATAATGTTGCGAACAGCACTGTAAAGCATGTCCGGAGTTATGGTGAGGCAATGGCGTCGGATGTTGTCTTTCAGCATCCCTAGGGATGTCGGTCGATCACGATACACTTGCGACTTCAGGTAACCCCAAAGCCAATAATCGCGAGGACTGAGGTCTGGGGACCTGGGAGGCCAAGCATGATGAAAGTGGCGGCTGAGCACACGACCATCACCAAACGACGAGCGCAAGGGATCTTTCACGCTTCTAGCAATATGGGGTGGAGCGCCATCCTGCATGAACATCGTACGTTCCAGTAGGTGTTTATCAGCCAGGCTGGGGATTATGCGATTCTGTACCTCTCACCCGTCACAAAACCAGAATCACGCATTTCCTCGAAGAAAAAAGGCCCGATAACGGTAGATGTGGTGACTTTCTCGTCGTGCAATAGAGTTTTCACGGCAGTTCTAGGGTTTTCGGTAGCCTAAATTCTTCAGTTGTGGACGTTGAGAGACCCTCGGAGCGTGAAATGAGCTTCGTCGGTCCACAACGCGTTACTCAACCAATCATCATCTTCCGCCATCTTTTGAAACGCCCACACGGCAAATGCCATCCGCTTCCCTAAATCGCCAGGTAATAGTTCATGATGCAGATGGATTTTGTACGGATAGCATCGGAGGGTACGCCTCAGTGCCAGCCAAACAGTACTGTATGGAATGCCGGTGAGACGTGCGACTGCACGAGCGTTGACTTCCCCGTGCATAGACGAACCCTCTACAGTGTCCATTTCTTCCTGACCTGCCTCAGCAGCATAACGCCTTGTGCTCGGTCGGCCACTACGGGGTCTATCGTCTAAACAACCCGTGGCTTAGAACTTCGAAATCATTCTCACCACAGCTGCATTTGTCAACGGACCTTTACCCGTTCGAATCCCCTTCCTATGGCGACAGGATCGTAACGCTGAACTAGCACATTCCCCATTCTGATAATACAGCTTCACTAAAAGCGCCTTTTCAGGTAACGTCAACATGCTGCGATTCTGGCGCATCTGATTCTCTCTCTCATTACAGCTCCTTTTATACACGATTGTCATGGGCAGTCACTGACGTTTTGCTGTACAGCGCCATCTGTCGGATATTTTGTGAAGTTTTTTTTTTCTAATAAAACCCCATGTCAATCCAAGCATGTGTGTCAATTTTTACCTCTCTATCTACATTATTCCATGGTTTATTAAGTTTTCAAATTTATACTGACTTTTTGATTACCCGGTACATTAACATTTGAACCACGTCACCCCACGGGCTAAAGATCAACATCGATATCGCGGAGCAACGCCACTTACCGGTAAAATATGCCTGCGGCTCTCGTTGTCGCTATAAACCGAAGGTAATGTATCAGTGTGATTTGAGCAGATACGCAGAATCCCTGGCAGACGGATGCGCTAATCGTACCAGCCAGATCAGTGCGTTTGAAAAGGTGCGCTTTATTGGCATGAGCCAGCCGATGTGACCGAGTGGTTCTAGGCGCTCCAGTCCGGAACTGCGCTGCTGCTACGGTCGCAGGTTCTAATCCTGCGTCGGTCATCGATGTGTGTGATGTCCTTGGGCTAGTTAGGTTTAAGTAGTTCTAAGTTCTAGGGGACTGATGACCTCAATAGTTAAGTCGCATAGTGCACAGGGCCATTTGAACCATTTTTTTTTGTTACGTTTTGCCACGGGCCTCTTCTGACTCTAAGTGGCTAGAGCAGCCGTACCGCGCCGCTAGTTTGTTAGTTGGTTGGTTTGGGCGAGGGAACCAAACAGTGAGGTCCCCTTGGATTAGGGAAGAATGGGGAAGGAAGTCGGCCAAGTCCCTTCAAAGGAACCATCCCGGCATTTGCTTGAAGCGATTTGGGGAAATCTCGGAAAACCTAAATTGGGATGACCGGACACGGGTTTGAACCGTCGTCCTCCCGAATGCGAGTGCAGTGTGCTAACCACTGCGCCACCTCCCTCGGTCGCCACTAGTGGGAGCAGCACAGTGCTTCTGGACCAAAGTGGAAGCAGTGTACCAGGCGCCGCGAGAGCTGCGCGGGTTGCCGCCATGCAGGGGTCTGGCACGAGCAGCTTTCCCATTCGCGTTGCGTTAGCAACCCTGCTGGCGGACAGCCGCTATCGCCCGTTACACGACAGCAAAGCGTGCGGACGTCGTCCCTTCAGAGCGCCGGCCGGCGCCTTTTCCTGATAGTGGGGGCCGGCTACATACGCCGCTTGCCGGATACAGGGCGCCTTTCTCGGCAGCAGCGATCCGTCCAGCAACAGGTGGAGGTGCGGGTGTGGGTGCGGGGGAGGAACAGAGCAGCGACCGGCTGCCGGGTGCATTCCCAACGCAGGCCACGTAATCGAGCAGGCCCGCTGTCGGCTGGAGTGTGCGCTAGTGTACGTCTTCCTCCGCCGGTCGGCAACTCACCCCGGGCGACGAGCCAGGCTGCTTTACTCGTCTCCAACAAAAAACGCAGCATAGGAATCTAAACAGTTTCAAGATGCCGTTTTCACAATAAATATCACGCAACTGGACAGTGGTTATAATTTTCTTTTACTTTTTTCACCTGCTAAGGTTTGGCTTTCAGATCCTTATTTCTAACCAGACGTCCTTAGGGAATCAACTTTGCAGTATTCTTAGCACATATGTAGTATATACTACTACTACTAGTACTACTACGGCCGCCACCACTACCACCAGCAACAACAACAATAATAATAATAATAATAATAATAATAATAATAATAATAATGTAGTAACACAGACATAGAAGCACTCAATACACTTACACGATCACAATGCCACATATATAGAATACATCACATACATTCAGCAACAGAAAGATTCACATTAAGCGGAAAGGAAGGAGAAAGGGAATTTATCGACATAAAAAACCTACATTATGGACAGGTAGACAATTTAAGAAATTTCTTTATAGAACGAGCAGAAACTAGCAAAATACACAAAACAGTCACTCATATAAATGCATCGGCTACACCATTGCAATTTCATAACCACTTCTACAACCCTTTAGGTCACATAATATCAACAGATACGCAGAAAGTAAATTGGAAAAAGAAAACACTACATAGCAAGCACCCGTATGATCTAACACAGCCACACATCGATCAAGACGCATCCAACACATGGCTAAGAAAAGACAATATATACAGTTCTAAACATTCATGGTGGTGTCTGTTTGTTCTATATCGTGTCTCCCTACCACTTTTGCGCAACGACGCTCTGAGCGTGTTTTTTAGGGAATTAACTAGTTTGAACCTGGGACCTGTTGCTGGTAAGGAGACGCCAGGCCACACATGACATGTAGAATTCAGAAGAGTTCAGTGAAACTAGCGATGATATAACCAAATACTTAATGATCTCAGCGTCAGCTCCACTGCACTCCCTGTAAAAGAATCTTAATACTAACTAAATTTAGTGGAAGGGGTTCAAGGCTTTCCTATTTTTAGTTAGCTGGTAAAATAACGTTGAAAAAGCAGTTACGTTTACCATTGGAAATTTTATTCTACTCACAAAACATCGTTTATAAATTGCACTATTGATAAAAGGAAAAACCAACTGCGTTCAACAAAAATGTGAACGAATATTCCCTGAATGGGTTTCCAAGTTCTACAATGGATCGAAGGATGACCTATGCCATATCACATCTATAATCTAGGTTTAAATTAAGTTTCACAAAAGAGAAAACTATCAAAATGGTCTACAGTGACCCTCAATTATCTTTAATTACTTATCTAACTTGTAAATTACAGTGGCTGATGTGGCTTCTCAATAACTATATAACAGAAAAATCATCGCGTTTCAGATTTTTACTTCAAGTGGCAAATGTGAACACTATGAGCTTTAATTTACGATCAACACTAGTATTACTCAAAAAGGGGGTGTAACAGATGAGACTTCTGCAGTTCTGAGTGAAGCCTTATGCGCTCAAAAATGCGGCATCGCGTGCGTTCATTACCTTGTCGGTGTTCGTCAGTGGGGCGGCTGGCAGCACAGCTCCGCTCACCTCGCCATCTCGGAAGCAACTCTTGACTTCTCCTCACTACAATTTACCGAAGTTGGTTTAAAAAAAAAACTATCTGGCTGTGTTTTCATCTGACCAATCAGGGTCTCAATGTTAACCTTAAGCTCCGCCTACAAAAATTCTGTCTATCCAATGAGAAACGTTATACTTTTCGTGGTGGGGCAATGTTTTTAAAGTTTGCAACGTAACAGAGACGCGAAAAAGTCTCACGCTAAAACCTGCAGCTGGTGTGGTCCTTTTAGCGTTATCGTGAGATCTATACTGTTCTTCTGGAGAGCTCCATCTTTTAACATGGGCTGGGGGATGGTCCTAATGTAACAGACACGCGAAAAAGTCTCACGCCAAAACTTGCAGGTGGTAGTGGCCTTTTTTGTGTTATCGTAAGATCTATACTGTTTTTCTGGAGGGCTCTAGCTTTTAACATGGACTGGGGGGTGCTCCTTGACGTACCAGAGACGCGAAAAAGTCTCACGCTAAAACGTGCAGGTGGTAAGGCCCTAGTGGTTAGCTGGCGACGTGGGTGTCCAGTCTGTCCCTTATCGTAGGGCCTTCTAGCTTAACACGGTCCTGCTGTCGGCTTCTGTTCTCGTTTCTCCCCTCGGAACTGCGTCGGTCTCACGGTGGGAAGGTACGACATGCATTTAGGCATTCTTGTGTTAGTCTGTGGTATTCCATTTGCTCACTCGTTACTCGTATTACTTTGGTTAATTTAATGTCACGATTTTTTCGGAGCAATATGACATACTACTGGATTTGGTTATCATGTCAGGGTTTTCATGGAAGGTGTTGGATTTGCCTGACACCTTACACAGTGAGATGCAAGGATTCGTGATTGCAGTACAGGAGCAAACAATAAACACTAGATATTACAGCAAGCATATTATTAAATATCCAAATACCACAACAGATAAATGCAGACTTTGCAAAAAAACAAATAGAAACAGTAGATCACATCACAAGCGGATGTACAATACTAGCAAATACAGAATACACAAGAAGACATGACAATGTAGCAAAAATAATTCATCAACAACTTGCCATACAACATAAACTAATAAAACAACACGTTCCTACATACAAGTATGCACTACAAAATGTACTGGAGAATGATGAATACAAATTATACTGGAACAGAACCATTTTAACAGATAAAACAACGCTACATTACAAACATGACATCATACTCACCAATAAAAAGAAGAAATTAATACAACTAATCGTAAGACCATACCCAATACAACAAATATACAGAAGAAAACAGGAGAAAAAATTGAAAAATGCATCCAACTGGATGAGGAAGTCAAGGACATGTGGCATCAGGATAAAGTTGACATTATACCAATTACACTATCAACTACAGGAGTCATACCACACAATATCCACCAGTACATCAACGCAATACAGCTACATCCAAAAGAATATAAACAACTACAGAAAACTGTAATTATTGATACATGTTCAATTACCAGAAAGTTCCTAAATGCAATGTAACATATACCGTACAGTTAAACGGTAGTCACGAAACTTCCTGGCAGATTAAAATTGTGTGCTGCACCGAGGCTCGAACTTCGAACCTTTGCCTTTCGCGGGCAAGTGCTCTACCACCTCAACTATCCAAGCACGACTCAGGCCCCGTCCTCACAGCTTTACTTCTGCCAGTACTTCGCCTCCTCATACTGAAAAGGAAGTCACGCTTGATCAAGGTCCGCGTCACTTTCCATTTTTAACCAGACATAACGTCTGAGAAAGGAAAGAAATAATAATAATGACAGCCGTTTTACCCCACCTGCGATCGGACATAAATAAGGAACAAGTCGATTATTGTTTTCCATTGTGGATGAGGCAGACCTCCTAGATCGTCTTGTATCGAATCGCAATCATCACGGAGCTAGGAACCATTCTGCAATGTTCCTTTTTCGACAGACAAACCGCCCTACACATGTTATTCATTCTCAGATGGATATTTGCCAATGTTTGTCCTTCGGCAAACAAGAAAAGAATAACGCCACACTAGTAATGGTTAGGCTACACTTTGTAGTAACTTCGCCATAGTTCACGTTTCCCCATAACTTTTATATACTCTCGTAGGCTTTTGACATCGTTCCTCACGAGAGACTTTTAATAAAATTGCGTGCCTATAGACTATTGCTTCAGTTGTGCGACTGGATCCGTGATTTCCTCTCAGAAAGGTTACAGCACGTACTAATCGACGGCAAATCATCGAATAAAATCAAAATGGTATCCGCCGTTTCCCCAAGAAATGTTATACCCCCTCTGCTGTTCATAATCTACCTAAACGATTTATGAGATATGAGCAGACGTCTTAGATTGTTTGCAAATGAGGCTGTCATATACTGTCTAATAAAGTCATCAGAAGATCTAAACCAATTACAGAGTGTCTTAGACACGATATCTGAATGGTGTGAAAAGTGGGTATTGTATCACAGTAAGGTAAATAGTGAGGTTATTCAGATGAGCACTAACAGGAATCCGTTACATTTCGGTTATACGATAGATCACAAAAATCTAAAGGCTGTCAATTCAACTAAATACCTAGGGACTAAAATTACGAGCAATTTGAATTGGAAAGATCACTTAGAAAATGTTGCAGAGAAGGCGAACCAAAGACTGTGTTTTAACGGCAGAACGCTTTTAGAAAATGATACAGATGTACCAAAGAGGCTGCTAGTCCGTAATTGCTAGAGTATTTCCGTAAAGTATGAGATTCTCACTTTATAGGTTTTGACGGAAGACATCGAAAAAGTACAAAAAAAAGGGCAACTTGTTACATACTATCGAGTATTAGGGGAGAGAGTGTCACGGATGTGATACGCGAGATGGGATGCCAATCATTAAAACAAATGTTTTTTCATCGCGGCGAGATCGTTTCTCGAAATTTCAATCACTAACTTTCTCTTCCGAATGCGACAGTACTCCCACTTTGTTGGCGCCCATGTACATAACGAAAAGCGATCATCGCAATAAAAAGGAAGAAATCAAAGCTCATAAAGAAAGATTTCAGCGTTCGTTTTCCCACGTGCTCCTCCGTAAGGGAATGATAGATAGTCTGAGGGTGGTTCGATGACGCCTCTGCCAGGCACTTAAGTGTGAGAAAACTTTATATTTTTTTATTTTCTCGGTCTCAGTTGGATCAATATACAGTTTTTGTACATTCATAGAAATGAAACTGACAAAATAAAAAAAATTTCTTCATTACTATACAGTTCGACTCCGAAGCAGCATACCTCGAATCAACCATTTAAGTGTGAATTGTATTGTAGTCATGTAGTTGTAGATATGCAGATAACGTGAAGAGCGTTCAGTCTACGTTACCAGAACATATAGGTTGGTGCAAAATCCACTGGACACTGGGCAATGATTTCAACAAAAGAATGAATTTATGTTTCAAAAAAAATGGTTCAAATGGCTCTGAGCACTATGGGACGTAACAGCTATGGTCATCAGTCCCTAGAACTTAGAACTACTTAAACCTAACTAACTTAAGGACATCACCCAACACCCAGTCATCACGAGACAGAGAAAATCCATGACCCCGCCGGGAATCGAACCCGGGAACCCGGGCGCGGGAAGCGAGTATGTTTCATTACCAACAATATTTACTATTACCTTTTATGTTCAAACTGTTTTCCTTCTTCAATAACACATCTATGAAGCGTTTTGGAACACTGTTACATACTCTACGGCTTAGTGTGGTACCGAGTGAGGTGACCCGGTGGTTAGCACACTGGACTCGCATTCGGGAGGACAATTTCCCTAAATGGCTTCAGGTAAATGCCGGGATGGTTCCTCTGAAAGGGCGCGGCTAATTTCTTTTCCCATCCTTTCCTAATCCGATGGGACCTATGACCTCACTGTTTGGTCTTCTCCCTCAAATTAACCAACAACCATTGTGTGGAATCACTGTCAAAATCATGAAATACATCCTGTATGTAACCTTTTAATTTAGCAATGGTCTCCGGATTTTGAGAATAAACAGTCCTTGACGACACGCCATAGGAAAAAGTCCGTGTGGGTGATAACTGATGAACGTGAAGGCATGTTTGTATCTGCTGTTCGACCAATCACTTTTCTTCCGAAAGTTTCGTCCACATAATAGCGGAAAGTTTTCAGCACGCGTCAAAAGTCCTGGTACCATGTAATTCTGAATCATATCCAAATAATTATCTCTTGTCGCTGTTCCTGCATAAAAATATGGTCCAAGTACACCATATGATAATATTGACCCTCCCCCCCCCCCCCCCCATACTCACACCAGGTTCATTTAGTGTTATTCTAACAAAAGATTCTTATTGTCATTATACCATAAAGTGCAGTTATGTCGGTTAACATTTCCACTTGACTTAAACTTCGCCTCGTCAGACCAGACAGTTTTATTCAGTAGTTTAGGATCATGTTTTTGTTGGTCAAGCATCAATTTACATAACTGAAGACGTCGATCTGGATCGTTTCCAAGTAACTCATGTCGTAAATGTGGAAACTTTAAACTTCTGTTAATATAACATTCTGTGAATTGACCTTCGTGATAAATCCAGCTCAGCTGCTAATCGTCTGGTTGATTATCGTGGACTTTGGGTCACAGCTAAACACTCCCGCAATTTATTTTCCTCAGTTGTGATCTTTTTGGGCGGCCAGATCTTGGTACATCCATAACAAATCCATGTTCTTCAAATGTATCTCGTATGTCGTACGCTGTTTGTCTAGACGGTGGTGAAACCTCCCCTTAGAAAAATTTATAAATTACCGTGCTGGTAAACCCCTTACGTTATTTGATTTTGAAACAGATGAGCAAAACTGAACGTGCACAGACATTTCTCTCTTTACTTACTCAGATCATCAATAAACTGACACACAATATTTTTAGCACAACGCCATCTGACATTCCCCACAAAAGAATGGCCCTCAATAACAATAACCTATACCTCTCATGAATTAATTACCTCCCAAAAATCTTCGTTACTCGAACTACTGCAATACAGCGAGCGCCAATACTGCCAGCTAAATAAAAGATTCTAACTACTGAAGTTAGCAAATGAAAGATTTTGATAAAGAAGAAACAATGTATTTACTTTAATAGTGTTTTATATCGGTTCATGACATCCAGTCTTACAAATTTACTGGCTCTGATGGACACACGTCCAGATCATCCGCTCTCAAAATTCCGCCATCTCTCTCCCCACATCCACCACTGCTGGCGGCTCCTCGCCTCCAACTGCGCAACGCTACGCGCTGTTAACAGCCAACTGCCCAACACTACAATAGCGAATATTACAACAATGCTAACCAACCACAGACTGCACACAGCACAGCCAGTGATTTTCATACAGAGCGCTACGTGGCGTTACCAGTATAAAAACCTAAACAGCCTACGTACAAGTGTCTTCCCCATTCATTAACAACTGTAGTAGCACCTCTTTTATAAACTGTTTTAACTCTAATATCCTTTCTTCTTTCGTTAAGTACGTGAAATTCGAATAACTGCAGCTGCAAACATATCTCACAGATCACGCTTTCAACAGTTCTCTATTTCGATTATTGTGTTTGTTTTGTTTCGCACTGCATTGTATGGCAACTTGATAAGGTGTAATTATTGTATTTTGGAACAACAACTAAACATGTTAAAAGTTCCTACTGTACCACGTCCTACTGTTACTTTTGTTTTCTTTTAACCAACTGTCCAGTTACTTTTGGGCCGCCCTGTATTTAACACAGTGAAATTTATGTACATTATGGATTAAAGTCACCACTGCTTTCTACACTCTGTATGTGAGGGCTTATCTCAGGAACTACTGTAGTGATAGTGATATGGTTTCCAACAATAGACTGATTCACGAAGAAGGTTTGTGTATGTAATTTATTACCACTACGCCAGACAAGTCTTTCCGTCGGAGATACTTACCTACTCGTGCAGAGTCGGAACAGATGGCTAGTTCGATACATAGTACTGACCTGAACCGTCCGTATTTTGATTATTGTAAAAGCACTTAATTCTCCAGGTCTGCTCCAGAGGAAGGTGGCAGGAAGATGGAGAAGATGTACCCTGTTCAACAGTGTAACCTTTTAAATAAAAAGTAAAGAAAACAGTTGTTTCAAAAATAATAATAATACATTACAACGACGACAGATCCATTTTTGGGTCACCAGTATTCTTAAGGGTTCGATGCGGCCCGTCACGAGTTCCTCTACTGTGCCAACCTCCTCATCTCAGAGCAGCACTCCCAATCTACGTCCTCATTTACTTGCTGTATTTATTGCAGTCTCTGTCTTCTTCTAGAGTTTTTACCCTCTACAGCTCCCTCTTGTACCATGGAAGCTATGCCGTGACGTCTTAACAGATGTCCAAATGTGTGTGATATATTATGGGACTTAACTGCTAAGGTCATCAGTCCCTAAGCTTATACACTACTTAACCTAAATTATCCTAAGGACGAACACACACACCCATGCCCGAGGGAGGACTCGAACCTCCGCCGGGACCAGCCGCACAGTCCATGGCTGTAGCGTGCCTGACCGCGCGGCTAATCCCGCGCGGCTGACAGATGTCCTATCATCCTAATCCTCCTTCTTAACAGTGTTTTCCATACATTCCTTTCCTCGCCAATTCTGCTCTGTAGCACTACACCTCAACTGGCTCGAGTCTCTTCTGTTCCGGTTTTCCCATAGACAATGATTCACTGCAACCATCCTGAGCTCCAAACGTATACTCTCAGGAATTTCAGCCTCAGATTAAGGTCTATGTTTGCCTGTGCTAATCAGGCGCTTTTTGTGATCTCCTTGGTTATCGTCATGTGTTACTTAACTACCAAAGTAGCAGAATCCTTTAACTTCTTCTACTTTGTGGACCCCACTTTTTATTTTACATTTATCACTAATGTCATTTCTGCTGCTCTTCTTTACTTTCGTCTTTCTTCGGTTTGTAGTCGTTCGAAACTCTATACAAGTAAGACTGTTCATTCCATTCAACATGTCCAGCAATTCAATTTACTTTCACTGAGGATAGCAATGCCATTATCGAATCGTATCTTTGGTATCCTTTCATCCTAAGTTTTAAACTCACTCTTGAATCTTTCCTTTATTCCCGTCTTTGTTTCGTCGATGTATAGACTGAACAGTAGTGGCGAAAGACTAAATCCCTTCGTAATCTGAACTTTTCATATTCTTGGTATTTCTTTATCATCGTTCTCTCTTGTTCCTTGTATGTATTGTATATTATCCGACCTTCCCTGCACCACTACCATCTGCCTCAAATCTCGAACATCATGCAGCATTTTACAGCATCGAACGCTATTTACAGGTCGACAAATCGTTTGAACGTGTCTTGTTTCTATTATAATCGCAATGTCGAAACTGTTTACCTTTTCCGATAGTCGAACTGATCGTCATCTGCCAGTTCCTCAGTTTTCTTTTTCATTCTGTTTCTATATCATTCGACGTACCAGCTTTCATGTCTCCTCTGCAAATAAATTTCCGCCAGTCTGTCCCACCACGTAATAGCAGAGCGCAGCGGTTTCTTTCTTGCAGCGAAACTTCGTCCGCCCAATCACTTCCTCATCTCCGGGTAAGGGTGGAAGTCGCTCGCGCCCAAATTTGGTCTGTGGGAAGTTAGCAAGGTGATCGATTGCCCCCCCCCCCCCCCCCCCATCTGAATCAACGTCGTTGAGTTGGTGCTGCATCGCTTTGTCTGCCATTGTTGTTCAGCAAACAGCAACTGGCGCCAGCATGCCTTTGCGTTTGCTTTCAGTCGGACCAGCTGTTGTGATGGGAGGGCTTCCTTATCACTGACGTAATGTACCGCGTACCACGTGGTCAACCAGTAAACCACGATGTTTTGAACTTTCGTATTATAGCACTAGTTGTCTATTTTTCGTCGTTTTACTTCAGATTTCTTTCTCTAATCTTTGTATGTTCTCTTTAAAGTTTATAAATGTGATAATATGGACAGAAATTGGAGTTAAACAAGTCCCATTTGTTCACTGCGTTATTTGCGAGGAAGTCTATGCGCTCATCTCTAGAAAGGTTTTGGTGAATTGTTATGCAGAGAAAGTTCCATATCGTTGTAGCTCAGCCAAATTTTAGCCTGATAGGACCAGTATCAGAATAATAAGTGCAGTTAAATACACAAACATAGGACTGTTTGAGTTTAAAAAATTAAGTTTTTCACTTCACGATTGCAATTTCGGTCTTTGGGCCATTACAAGCGATACTGCAAAAAGCTAAAAATATACAGAAAATGAAGAACAGAGTGTATATACAAAGCTGCACAAACAAATCGTTAGGCAGTAGCATCTCACAAAAAATTATGAAAATAACATCACTTACGTCTTGCCTCATCACATACCAGACTTGTAAAATCTTCTTACAAGTATACATGTCATCGTCAAAGTTAAGTCTTTTCACTGTGTGAATACAGTAATATCAAACAAGTCCGAAGCTCTGCACATAGTGAAATGACGTAAATTACATAAGATGTTACCAATGTTAACTAACATCCTTAACACAAGTTGCCACAAATAAATGTTCTAACACACTTCTAACATGATTTGTGTTATGGGTGTTAATATTGATAACAGTTTACGTAATTTACATCGTTTCACGATGTACAGAACTTCGTGCTCGTTTGATATTACAATATTACTGCAATGAAAAGGCTTAGCTTTGAAGATGATGGTGTACACGAGTCGGAAATTTTTAAAAGTGTGATGTTTGCTGAATCAAAATATAAGTGATGTTATTTTCATAATCTTTTTGTAAAGCGCTGCTGTCTACGGGCATGTTTGTGCGGCTCTGTACCTACACTCTGTGCTTGATTTTTTGTAATTTTTTAGCTTTTACAGCACCACGTAACAATGGCCCAAAGGTCGAAATTGCAGAAGTGGAGTGAAATAAATAATTTTCTACAGTCAACCCCGGACATGATGTCTTTCAAAAAATTTTGCATGACTGTAAATCCCAGCCACGAAAATTTAATCATAGTAGGCCCCTTTCCGTGCAATCTCCTTCAGTTCTGCATAACTGCCGCAACTTACATCCACTGAACATGGCTACAGTGGTCACCTCTTGGTGATTACCTTCCGCTCCTCCACAATCACACAATTTCCTTAATCACCAAAGTGACTATTCCGTGATGTCTCAGAATGTGTCGCATGAAGTGATTCCTTATTTTAGTCAAACTGAGCCACAGTTCTCTTTTCGCCCCAGATAGTTTCAGAACGGTTGTCGGCACGGTAGCTCAGCGCGTACGGTCAGAGGGCTGGATGTCCTCTGTCATAACAACTGTACGAGAAAAATAAAGTTGGGGTCGCTACCTGTAGTGCAGGACCCGGGTTTAATTGCTGGTACCTCCTCAGATTTTTCTGAGGTTTGGGTGTCTGGTACAGGGCCCATTGAACCCTTGTGAAGCCAAATGCGGAGCTACTGGAAGAAAGGAACAACGGCATCATCAGAATTCGCCTTCTGGTAATTAGAGCTGAAGGTATTGTCGACTTCAACATACTGATCACCTGTCCCACGTTCATAGATTGCTTCTCGTACTGCCTTGTTGGTAACAGTCGGCCCGTCGGAATATGCTTAACCTGTGACTGGTGTTTACGTTTCATTTTTATATTTCTGACCCTATCAATCCCTCTGATCTTTAGTATTTTTTTGTAGCAGCAGATTTCAACAACTTCTATTCTAGTTGTTCAAAGGTTTGGTTGGCGTTGTCCTCATATGGACATTGAAATGTATCAACGGTAACAGTGTAACGTGGTCATGTCATTTTGATTTTTGTATGTTATCGACGTGCACGTCAGAGAGAGGCAAGTTACGTTACTGTTAAACAATCTTTGGTCTTGTCTGGCACAGTCTTTGCCTCTGCGTAGTCTGAAACGTTCTTAGTTGAAGTGTGATGGACGTTTTCAGTAGTGCTGTGTTGCTTTGAGACTGTATCTGTTAGATCAAGAAAGATTTATTGTTAAGTATTATGAATATAATATATATAGTGAAAGGTGAGAGGAATTATAAATCTGAAGGCAAGAAGTTTAAGATAAGACTGCAGCACTAGGCACCTAATTTTTAGATGTGGTTATTGGCAGTTCACTTTGTTCATCGCTCATAGCTTAGAGAAACACCACCCCACTTCCCTGAATTTTGCATTAACATATTGACTGTTTAAGCTGTTTGATTTTTATAGAAATTCTCCACTAAAATTGTACCCTTTTATAATCATTGGTCATTTTGTTAAGTATAGTATTGTTTAGACCAATGTTATGTGTGAAGATCAGGCGAAATGTTATTCTCTCTTTTTCAAAACATACTTCAATCTAAAATCGTTGTCTTGGAATATCATTTGATAGGAATACTTACTCTCTCCATCCCACGCACCATATGGTATGCCACACTGTGAAAATTGTTTGGAAATTTTATTTAAAAATACAAATCTAGCTTAGCCGCTATCTCCTTGTTGTTTGCTCTTGTGCTTTCGAGGAATCTGCAAAACACGAGATAAGTGGAAATTTTTATTAGGGCCAGATAACTGTTTTGCTTCAGTTGTGCATTTAATATAAGGAGAAGTTGTATTCAGACCAGTTACAATTCAATTCAAATCAGGTTCTGTTTAGTCGAAGGTTGGTATACGAGTTTAAGTTGGATAACAGTTAGTCGGTACATAGTTTTGGTAATACGTAGACTTTTATAGAATAGACGGTGAATTTAGGCTAAATTTCAAAGAGACACAAATATAGTTGGGAGGTTAAATAAATAAGATGATCACGTCATTTCGATTTTTGTATCTTAAGGATGAGCACGTCAGAGAAAGATAAAGTTACGTTACTGTTACACAACCTTTGGTCTTGTCGTGGCACAGTCTTTGGTAGGGACTGTGATGCTTGAGCGGATCCAACTCTTACTGAGCAAGTTCGCTTCCAATTTCTGATTATTGTTAATTTCTATTATTTAAGATAACGTATTACTGCTTCCTGCGGCTCTTGATACTAGATATTTTATAAAAATCTACGCGATTCGAACTACTCAGAAATTTAATTAGGAGACGGACACACCTTTAAGATTAAATCTGGAATACTGTGCACAAACGGATGAACTAACGCAATGATGGTTAACGCCCTAGCTGTGGATCATATGATGCAGAACTGCGATATACTGAAAATGAGATTAATGGAAAGTGTCAACACAAACAACTTTCGAATAAACACAATAATTTATTCAAATAAAACACCTATATGAAACGCGTCTGACCATTTGAGAATACCAAGTTAATATAACGAAACTACTCTATATGGTCTGTACCACCTGAAGCCGCTGCTCCCATGGTTACTTTAATGATGTTAGAAAAACGAGTTCCTATCTAAAGGAATACAGTGACTGTGTCCCTGACTGTTAGATTGAGAAATTCATGCATCTAAGAATGCACTGGTAGACACGGGACAGATAACAGCAGTGACATGACTAAATTCTGACCAAAAACTGTCCTAACGTGCCGGTCATGCTAATTATTATCATTGTAAATTATTAGCAAGAGACGTGCAGTGTCGCCATCTCGCCTCGCGTTATGAAGTACAGGGCAAGGGTCATGCTCCCCCTCTTGATCGCCAACCAGGCGCTAGAGTGGAGAGTGCAGTCCAAAGACATGCCTTCAGCAGAAAGACCTGGATCAAAGCCCCAGTTACCTAATCTGAATTGTAATGCCTTCTCTTTCCTTCCAGCCAAGCAATATAGGACTGCCAATCGTTGTTTAAGAATTGTCTGCCAATGGCATTACTGCATCTTCTGCAAAATCTCACCAAGAAAGACTTATGACTTTAAAACGCCAATTACTTTTCGATTTACCCCTCTTTCTCAAAAAACTTCTATGATTCATCCTCCTGACGTCAAAAGCATTTTTATCAATAATGCCATTAGCACCCAACAGCTAGCCTTGCATCACAGGTCCCAAGAAGTAGAAAACTGCACTCGGAGCTTGGTTTTTATTTTGCGGTATCCCATGCTTCTTTTGAAAAGCGCGAGATTATGTGCTGAAAGCACTATTTTAAAAACGGGTGAGGGCACGCCTCATATTGATAAAATTCTTTCCCTCGGCACTGCATGGCTGCTTAAATGAAAAATTGAAACATAGCACGTCCCGTGAAGACTCGCCTGGCAACGCAGCTTTCACACTGACAACAAAAAAAATGGTTCAAATGGCTCTGAGCACTATG
Source organism: Schistocerca gregaria (assembly GCF_023897955.1). Lineage (NCBI taxonomy): Eukaryota > Metazoa > Arthropoda > Insecta > Orthoptera > Acrididae > Schistocerca > Schistocerca gregaria. The sequence goes on from NC_064925.1 coordinate 287,413,222, forward strand.
CGACTAAACATCTGTGGTCATCAGTCGCCTAGAACTTAGAACTAATTAAACCTAACTAACCTAAGGACATCACACACATCCATGCCCGAGGCAGGATTCGAACCTGCGACCGTAGCAGTCGCGCGGTTCCGGACTGAGCGCCTAGAACCGCGAGACCACCGCGGCCGGCACACTGACAACACCTCAAGCTACCTGCCCTGTTTTCTAAGGTCACTTATTTACGGCAGACACTGCGTTGCCTGTCCCAGATGCAGTGTATGCTCTGTGACCAGGCACTCTCATAAAGCAAAGGAAAAGAAGACTCACACCATGTTGAAGGTAGTTAAGATATGAAGTTAGAGGTCAGTACGTATAGTCACTGCAGCCCAATTTACTTCTTTAAGCTATTATTCTACCTCCTTATTTCTCTCCTAAGTGAACGTAATTGTCATATTAAATGAAAAGCAACGCTCCAAATGGCTTTTACCATGTAACAGGAGTATTGCTCAATAAACAGCAGTTCCTGTCGAGACAGAGATAAATTCAATTCGGCCTGAACACATTTCCGCAAAGAACTAAAAAAAGCTAATGAAATAACATCATGTGGTATTTTGAGAAATGAAATTTCTGTAAGGAGATGGCATATACCTCGTTCTATACAACAACAGAGCATGCAGAAGATCGTGGTGTGATGACAGTAAACAGAATATTTTATTTATGGCAGTTTTCAGAATTGGCAAATAAGATACGGTCAGCTGTCGAGTGGCATATATGTTTTTTTTTCTTTCTTGCAACAGTTGTCAGTAATCAGTAAATATTTTTTTTAATTTCGTTTGGAACAGTTGCTACAGTAAAGATGTACACAGAAAAGAGCTAATGTACATGATAAATTACACAGCTCACTTGTTTAATTTGTAATTATTTGTTGAGGTCTACAGTGAATAAGGCCCTGGTCCACTGAAATGTTTGCTGGAAGCTTTTCAGACTCGTTCTGCACATTCTGCATAATTTCTGTTTTGCTAGGAAGTACCTCAGTCATAGTACGTACAGGTTCCACAACGTTAAGTGTCGGTATGTTTGCTACAGAGACAGAACTGTAACTGATGTGTTCCAGGCATAATATTGCGCAATAATATTGTTCCGTTATTCACCTCACACTTTCGTGCAATATGTTGATACAATTAGCCCTTTTTCATTGGCTTCATCTGTATATACATTCAACATATATACTGAACACACTTCCTTCTCTTCTCTGTGTTCACCTCTTCCTCCCTCTGTCTGTCCACCTCATCCTCTCACCTCTCTCTGTCTCCTCCTTGACACTCTCTCTGTCTCTTCATCTCTTCCACTCTCTCCATTTGTTCATTTCCTCCTCCCGTTGCTCTGTCCATCCCCTCCTCACTCTGTTTCAACCTGTCTGCAGCAATACTCATTGGCAATCATAGCCTCTGCAATACAGTTGTACGTTGATACTACCACCACAACACACCTGTCATCCAAGGCAGGATACAAAAATCAGGGACTTGAAAATCATTCATTTGCCCCTGATATACAGGCTGCTATCTATAGCAGGTTGATAAAGCAGACTGATAACTCTGCAATGGAACCGTGCGACTGCTACGGTCGCAGGTTCGAATCCTGCCTCGGGCATGGATGTGTGTGTGGTCCTTAGGTTAGTTAGGTGTAGTAGTTCTAAGTTCTAGGGGACTAATGACCACAGCAGTTGAGTCCCATAGTGCTCAGAGCCATTTGAACCAGCCCAACTCTGCAGTGTAACACTCCTGTCATGCAGTGAAGCCTACATGTCATGGTACGAAAAACCGTTTCCAGCACCCAACGTGTTGGCTGCCTGCAAATCAGGACGATTCGATACTGTTTCTACACAAAGTACCTCTCATGCACGTGTTGATATTCGTAAGGCTTGTTTCTGTGCCACATATGGTTGAAATCGATCGTATAAGTACGTGGTATTACGTAACATTCCGCCAGTGCGGACAATATTTGCTTCGTGATACATTACCTGTCTAAAACGGACCGCATACCAACTGCGGAAAAGGTCGATATCGTATTGATGTATGGCTATTGTGATCAAAATACCCAACGGGCGTGTGCTATATATGCTGCTCGGTATCCTGGACGACATCAGCCAAGTGTCCGGACCGTTCGCCGGATAGTTACGTTATTTAAGGAAACAGGAAGTGTTCAGCCACATGTGGAACTTCAACCACGACCTGCAACAAATGATGATGCCCAAGTAGAGGTTTTAGCTGCTGTCGCGGCTAATCCGTACACCACCAGCAGACAAATTGCGCGAGAATCGGGAATCTCAAAAACGTCGGTGTTGAGAATGCTACATCAACATCGATTGCACCTGTACCATATTTCTATGCACCAGGAATTGCATGGCAACGACTTTGAACGTCATGTACAGTTCTGGCACTGGGAACAAAAGAAATTACGGAACGATGACAGATTTTTTGCACTCGTTCTATTTAGCGACGAAGCGACATTCATCAACAGCGGTAACGTAAACCGGCGTAATATGCATTATTGGGCAATGGAAAATCCACGATGGCTGCGACAAGTGGAACATGAGCGACCTTGGCGGGTTAATGTATGGCGCGTAACTATGGGAGGAAGGATAATTGGCACCCATTTTATCGTTGGCAATCTAAATGGTGCAATGTATGCTGATTTCCTGCGTAATTTTCTACCGATGTCACTACAAGATGTTTCCCTGGATGACGTGCGGTTGAAGCGGTATTGAATAGCACATTTCATGACAGGTGGATTGGTCATCGAAGCACGATACGATTACGATGGCCCGCACGTTCACCGGATCTGACGTCCCCGGTTGTTTTTTTTTTTTTTTTTTTTTTTTTTTTTTTTTTTTTTGTGTGTGTGTGTGTGTGTGTGTGTGTGTGGGAAAAGTTGAAGGACATCTGCTATCGTGATCCACCGACAACACCTGAGAACATGCGTCAGCGCATTGCCAATGCATGTGCGAACATTACGGAAGGCGAACTACTCGCTGTTGAGAGGAATGTCGTTACACGTATTGCCAAATGCATTGAGGTTGACGGACATCATTTTGAGCATTTATTTCATTAATGTGGTATTTACAGGTAATCACGCTGTAACAGCATGCGTTTCAGGAATGATAATTTCACAAAGGTACATTGGAACAACCGAAATAAAATGTTCAAACGTACCTACGTTCTGTATTTTAATCTAAAAAACCTAACTGTTACTAACAGTTCGTCTAAAATTGTGAACCATATGTGTGTGACTATTACAGAGCCGTCTATCACAAAGTGAAAAAAGTGGTCCAACTAAAACATTCATATTTCTTTACGTACTACACGAGTATGTAATAAAAATGGGGGTTCCTATTTAACAAAACGCAGTTGATATCCATTTGACCTATGGTAGCACCATCTAGCGGGCCAGCCATAGTGCCATCTGGTTTCCCCCTTCACGCTAGACAAGTTTCGGTCTTTGCAGTTTTTTCGTTTGACGCTTATTTCGTGAGATATTTGGCCCGGTCACGATCAATGGACCACCCTGTATATATAACACATATTACTGCACAATAAATATTGAGCTTGAGCTGTGAGAGCCTCTTAAGAAAAGAAATATGGAGGTACAGCGAGGCAATTGTGAAAAGATTCAGTCAGACTTGCAGCTCTTCGATGCTCAGGGTAACTCAAAAGTCCTAGCTTGACGAACTCACCTGAGAACTAACCGAGTGCTACAGAAAAAGCAGTAGCCAGACACTTGTGATTGACAGTTAAGTGACGTTGGTGCCTAATTGTTTCAGATATGGAGCAGAAGGTGATCCGCAAGTACAACATCAGTGCGGACGACTTCCGCATCATGGAGGCGGTGGTGCTCAAGACGGAGCCCCACAAGGCCGGGAAGCAATGGAAATTCGCCGGGGCCTTCTACTACGCCACCACCGTCCTCACGACTATTGGTCAGTGCTTCTTATACATAATCTCTCTCTCTCTCTCTCTCTCTCTCTCTCTCTCTCTCTCTCTCTGTCTCTCTCTCTCTTACCAGCATAGTAGTCTAGAGGTTATGAAATCATGGACGTTTGCCATTAATGAGCAACAGAAACTTGTGACACATGTAGTCACATTAATGTCACTAACCATGATGTGAATCCATCGATACTGATCTGAAACCGGACGGGAAAAACCAGTTTTCACTGGGGCGATCTCAGCTGAAAAAAAAAATCCCATACTGCGACTTTAAATCCCTGTTCAGTCATTACTTCCTTGCGGGCTTGAGGGCGAGGAACTGATTGCACGATGATTTTCGTTAGTGCGTGCTCCATTTGTCTATCGCACATCAGTGCAAAGTAGTTCCAATGCCACACATAGTTGATAAAGTTCACTACAGAATACTGACTGCATAAAAGTATGAAATTACAGGTGAAGTATTTTGTATTGATAACCACGCAATAACCACAAGCAAGAAAATAACTGAGTTCTGTAACCAGTAAGTGAGAGAGTTACTGTCTTATTATAACTCAGCCACCATACAGTCCTGTTAGCAAGATAGCTAAGACCATAACTGTGCTTCATTTCATGAATTTCTACGCGACTTTATGCCGCCCAGAAAAACTAAGTCCACCATATCTTCAGCGTACCGAGACCGTAAAGAGACTCCTCCCACGAGGCATCTGAAACCCAACTCCCTACGCTACGCTTTTCTAAACATTGTCTCAGTGCACTCGCTTCTCATCGAGTGAAACTTCCACCGCTCCCCTCGTTGCCACTACAATCATTAGTGACGCCAGTCACTATAAATTCTTTGCAATTCACAACTCTTAAAACAACATGTCAATTCAAAATAATAAACTGTCGTTAGATGTATGAACATTTGATATAAAACATGACATAGTTATCTTAATTCTTATTCTTGAAATGATAAATGTAATGTTTACAATTTTTTGGATATTGAGTCGTCGAAGATAACGTCTACAAAAATGATCCCACAAATACAGACAACCTTTATTTTATATCTATTCTTCACTCTGTTTCGTCTGATGCTAGAAAAATTATATTATCTTCCAGTATTCGCTTCTTACTCGTTCAATTAAGATATTTGTATTACACGACCAACCAGTTGCAACTGGCAGAAGTAAAGCTGTGAGTACCGGACGTAAGTCGTGCTTCGGTAGCTCAGTTGGTAGAGCACTTGCCCGCGAAAGGCAAAGCTCCCGAGTTCGAGTCTCGGTCGGGCACACAGTTTTAATCTGCCAGGAAGTTTCATATCAGCGCACACTCCGCTGCAGAGTGAAAATCTCATTCTGGATTCAAACAGAGCTCGGATGGCGTGTACAGGTACAGCTGGCCGTGCAGCTTCAACACGATAACACAGTTCATCAGGAGTAGTGACTGGCCTGTTGTGAAGAGCCAGTTGCTCGGCCGCCATTGACCAGACATTTTCAATTGGTGAGAGATCCGGAGATGTGCTGGCCAGGGCAGCAGTCGAACATTTCCTGTATCCAGAAAGGCCCGTACAGGACCTGCAACATGCGGTCGTGCATTATCCTGCTGAAATGTAGGGTTTCGCAGGGATCGAATGAAGGGTAGAGCCACGGGTCGTAACCCATCTGAAATGTAACGTCCACCGTTCAGAGTGCTGTCGATGCGAACAAGAAGTGACTGAGACGTGTACAAATGGCACCCCATACCATCATTCCGGGTGATACGCCAGTATGGCGGTGACGAATACACGCTTCTAATGTGCGTTCACCGCGATGTCGCCAAATACGGATGCGACCATCATGATGCTGTAAACAGAACCTGGATTCATCCGAAAAATGACGTTTTGCCATTCGTGTACCCAGGTTCGTCGTTGAGTACACCATCGCAGGAGCTCCTGTCTGTGATCCAGCGTCAAGGGTAACCGCAGCCGTGGTCTCCGAGCTGATAGTCCGTGCTGCTGCAAACGTAGTCGAACTGTTCGTGCAGATGGTTGTTGTCTTGCAAACGTCCCCGTCTGTTTACTCAGTGATCGAGACGCGGCTACACCATCCGTTACAGCCATGCGTATAAGATCCCTATCATCTCGACTACTAGTGATACGAGGCCGTTGGGACCCAGCGCGGCGTTCCGTATTACCCTCCTGAACCGACCGAATCCATATTCTGCTAACAGTCATTGGACTTCGACCAACGCGAGCAGCAATGTCGCGATGCGATAAACGGCAATCGTGATAGGCTACAATCCGACCTTTATCAAAGTCGGAAACGGGATGGTACGCATTTCTCCTCCTTACACGAGGCATCACAACAACGTTTCACCAGGCAACGCCGGTCAACTGCTGTTTGTGTATGAGAAATCGGTTGGAAACTTTCCCCATGTCAGCACGATGTAGGTGTCGCCACCGGTGCCAACCTTGTGTGAATGCTCTGAAAGGCTAAGCAATTGAGTATCACAGCATCTTCTCCCTATGGCTAAATTTCACGTCTGTAGCACGTCATCTTCGTGGTGTAGCAATTTTAATGGCCATTAGTGTAAATCAGTGCCGATAGCAATAGCTCAATTATACCAGCCGATGTCGCAAGCAGAAGACGAAGAGATAAAGTATATGGGGATACTTAATGGATAACTCAATACGTAAAGGGAGATGAAAAATTAATATTAATGGGGAATTGAAAAGTGGCGGTAGGGGAAGAAACAGAAGAAAGAATTACGGGAAAATACGGGCTGGGCATTGGGAATGAAAGAGGAGAAAGACTAACTAAGTTCTGCAATAAATTCTGGATGGTAGCAGCGGATTTTCTGTTTAGGAAACGTAAGAGGAGGAGTTATATTTGGAAAGGCCCGGGAACACGGGAAGATTGCAGCTGGATACATCATAGCCAGACAGAGATTCTCAAGAGAAATATTGGATTGTATGGCATACGCAGGAGCAGATGCAGCCTCAGATCAATTTTTTTGAATCATCAGTCTTGTGACTGGTTTGATGCAACCCACCGCAAATTCCTGTGCCAACCTTTTCATCTCAGAGTACCACCTGCAACCTACGTCCTCAATTATTTGTTGGGTGTATCTATAATATGTATCTCAATTGTCTTCTACAGATCGGGCCCTTTACAGCTCCCTCTAGTAACATGGAAGTCATTCCCTGGTGCCTTAACAGATGCCCTATCATCCTGTCCCTTCTCCTTGTCAGTGTTTTCCACATATTTCTGTCGCTTCCGGTTCCTCGGATAACCTCCTCATCCCTTGCTTTATCGGTCCACTTAATTTTCAAGATTAGTCTGTAGCATTACATCTCAAATGCTTCGATTCTCTTCTGTTCCCGTTTTCCTATGTTTTTCCATGTTTGACTGTCACCCAAAGCTGTCCTCCAAATGTACATTCTCAGACATTTCTTCCTCAAATTAAAGCCTACTGTTGGTTAGGAATCCCTTCATTTCCAGTGCTAGTCTGCTTTTTATGTCCTGCTTGCTCCGTCTGTCATAGGTTACTTTGCAGCCTACGTGCGAGAATCCCTTAACTTCTTCAACTTCTTGATCACCAATTCTGGTGTTTATTTTCTCGCTGTTCTCATTTCTGCTACTTTTCATTACTTTCATCTCTATTCGATTTACTCTCAGTCCACAACCTGTACTCATTAGACAATTTATTCCATTCAGAATATCATATAATTCTTCTTCACTTTTACTCAGAATAGCAACTTTATCAGCCAATCGTATCATTGATATCTTTCCACTTTGAAATTTAATCAAACTCCTGAACCATTTATTTTATTTTTGTCATTGCTTCTTCGATGTACAAACTGAACACTAAAAGCGAAAGACTCCTCTCTATCGTACACCCATTTTAATTCCAGCACTTTGTTCTTGGTTTCCCAGTCCTATTTTACCCTCTTTGTTCTTGTACATATTGTATATTACTCGACTTTCCCTATGGCTTATACATATTTTTCTCAGAATTTGGAACATCTTACACCACTTTACAATGTCGAACGCTTCTTCGAAATTTTGTGGATGATGTTTTACCGGAAGTCTGATGGTATAACGCCAGTCTCATACATTCTACACAACAATGTGAATAGCCGCTTTGTTGCCACTTTCCACAATAATTTTAGAAATTCCGATGGAATGTTATCTATTCCTTCTGCCGTATATGATCTTAAGTAATACAATTAAATTCTAATACTGAGGCCCCTACCTCTACCCTATCGACTTCGTTTCTTCTTCTGTCACATGTTCAGACAAGTCCTCCTCCTCATACCGGTCTTCACTATTCTCTTTTCACCTGTCCACTCTCTCCTCTGCATTTAACAGCTGAACTTCCATTAGACTCATCTTCACTGTACTCTTTTCCCCTGTCCACTCTCTCCTCTGCATTTAACAGCTAAATTTCCATTACACTCATAATGTTACCGTCTCTGCTTTTAATTTCCTCTAAGTTTTTTTTTACTTTTCTGTAGGCTGAGTCAGTCCTTCCGACAATCTTTCTTCTTCGCCTTAGCTTCCCCGTACTTGCTGTTAACTTTAATCTTAAGTGACTTGTATTTCTGCATTACTGAATTTCCCTGGACTTTTTTGTACTTCCTTCTTCGTCAATCAACGGAAATATTTCTTTTGTTAGTCATAGTTTCTTCGAGGTAACCTTAGGGGCTGTACCAAATCATAACTTAGTAATAATGAAGAGTAGTCCAAGGTTTAACAGATTCGTAGGAAAGTATGAGTTGGACGGAAATGGGATACTGATGTACAGGGGACGCGTTTGAAGATCGCCAAGGGTGTGGTTACTACGACGAGGAATATCACAGTAGGCAGATCAGTTGAGAGGAATGAATATGACTAAAAATGCCATTTACGGATGTTGGACATTCAGGCATAGGTAAAAGGATGATAGCCCTGATGAAAACTTGGATAACATAAAAAAATGCTACTATTGATACACGAAATGATGAAAAGTAAAATGTTCAGGGAAAGACGGGAATACTACAATAAAAATCCATTAGAATGAAATAAATAGCAATTGTAGAACAAATTTTTAAAAAAGGGAAAAATAAATTATAGTCAAAAGAAATAACTCACTATACATAAAAGTCAAAACAACCTTCAGTGAAATTAAAAGCAAGGATGGTAACATTAAGAGTGTTATGGGAATTCCACTGCTAAACGCAGAGGAAAGAGCAGATAGGTGGGAAGAGTACGTTGAACAGCTGTGTGAGGGGGAGGACTTTCCTAATAACGTGATAGAAGAAGACATGTGAGTCGATATGGAAGAAGTTTAGTATTACAGTCAGGATTTAAAAGAGCTTTGAAAGACTTGAGATCAAATGAGACAGAGGGGAAAGTAAACATTCTATCGGAATTTCTAAACTCATACCATTCAAATTGGTGTGTAAAGTATATGAGACTGGCCACATAGGCCTACCGCCAGACTTTCCAAAAAATACCGTCTACATAATTCAGAAGATAGAAACGGAAAATAGGTGCAAAATCTGTTTGTCTCGTGCATCCAACCTACTTACAAGAGTAATATACAGATAGGAAAAGAAAACTGAAGATCTGTTCCATGACAGTTTGACTTTAGGAAAGGTAAAGGTACCAGAGGCAGCTATGACATTCCAGTTGATAATGAAAGCACGACTGAAGGAAAATTAGCATACTCTCACAGGATCTATAGACCTAGGAAGTCCGTTCGACAGTGTAGTATGGTGGAAGATGTTCGAAATTCTGAGAAAAATATAGGTAAACTGTAAGGAAAGACGGGTTTTATAGAATTTGTACAAGAACCAAGAGAGGACAATAAGATTGGAAGACCAAGAACGAAGTGCTCGGTTTAAAAATGATGTTAGCCAGGGAGGTAGTTTTTCATACCTACTGTTCAATTTGTATATCAAAGAAGCAATGACGTAAATAAAACAATGGTTGAAGATCATCATCATCATCATTTAAGACTAATTATGCCTTTCAGCGTTCAGTCTGGAGCACAGCCCCCTTATAAAATTCCTCCATGATCCCCTATTCAGTGCTAACATTGGTGCCTCTTCTGATGTTTAACCTATTACTTCAAAATCATTCTTAACCGAATCCAGGTACCTTCTCCTTGGCCTGCCCCGACTCCTCCTACCCTCTACTGCTGAACCCATGAGTCTCTTGGATAACCTTGCTTCTCCCATGCGTGTAACAATGACCCCACCATCTAAGCCTGTTCGCCCTGACTGCTACATCTATAGAGTTCATTCCCAGTTTTTCTTTGATTTCCTCATTGTGGACACCCTCCTGCCATTGTTCCCATCTACTAGTACCTGCAATCATCCTAGCTACTTTCATATCCGTAACCTCAACCTTGTTGATAAGGTAACCTGAATCCACCCAGCTTTCGCTCCCATACAACAAAGTTGGTCGAAAGATTGAACGGTGCACAGATAACTTAGTCTTGGTACTGACTTCCTTCTTGCAGAATAGAGTAGATCGTAGCTGAGAGGTCACTGCATTAGCTTTGCTACACCTCGCTTCCATTTCTTTCACCATGTTGCCATCCTGTGAGAATATGCATCCTAAATACTTGAAACCGCCCACCTGTTATAACTTTGTTCCTCCTATTTGGCACTCAGTCCGTTTATCTCTCTTTCCCACTGACATTACTTTCGTTTTGGAGATGCTAATCTTCATACAATAGTCCTTACATTTCTGATCTAGCTCTGAAATATTACTTTGCAAACTTTCAATTGAATCTGCCATCACAACTAAGTCATCCGCATATGCAAGACCGCTTATTTTGTGTTCACATATCTTAATCTCACCCAGTCAGTCTATTGTTTTCAACATATGATCCATAAATAATATGAACAACAGTGGAGACAGGTTGCAGTGTTGTCTTACCACTGAACACTACTCTGAATTATGAACTCAATTTACCGTCAACTCTAACTGCTGCCTGACTATCCATGTAAAGACCTTTAATTGCTTGCAAAAGTTTGCCTCCTATTCCATAATCTCGTAGAACAGACAATAACTTCCTCCTAGGAACCCGCTCATATGCCTTTTCTAGATCTATAAAGCATAGATACGATTCCCTGTTCCACTCATAACACTTCTCCATTATTTGCCGTAAGCTAAAGATCTGGCCCTGACAACCTCTAAGAGGCCTAGACCCACACTGATTTTCATCCAATTGGTCCTCAACTAATACTCGCACTTTCCTTTCAACAATACCTGAGAAATATTACTCACAACGCTGATTAAAGAGATACCTCTGTAGTTGTTACAATCTTTTCTGTTTCCATGTTTAAAGTTTGGTGTGTTTACTGCTTTTGTCCAGTCTGATGGAACCTGTCCCGACTCCCAGGCCATTTCAGTTATCCTGTGTAGCCATTTAAGACCTGACATTTCACTGTATTTGATGAGTTCCAACTTAATTTCATCCACCCCAGCTGCTTTATTGCAGTGCAATCTATTGACCATTTTCTCCACTTCCTCAAATGTGATTCTATTTCCATCATCATTCCTATCCCACTGTACCTCGAAATCTGAAACATTACTGATCGTATTTTCACCTACATTGAGCAACTCTTCAAAATACTCCCTCCATCTACCCAAAGAATCCACAGGATTCACCAGCAGTTTTCCTGACCTGTCCAAAATACTGGTCATTTCCTTCTTACCTCCATTTTGAAGACTGCTAATTACATTCCAGAATGGTTGAAAGGTGAGATAAAATTCGAGGTGAAAGAATATCAGTGATAAGATTCGCTGATGACATTGCTGTCCTCTGTGAAGGTGAAGAAGAATTACAGGAACTGTTAAACGGAATGAATAGTCTACTGAGTCCAGAATATGGATTGAGAGGGGACGAAGCAAGGAGAATATAAAAAACAGACTAGCATAGCAAAGAGGGCATTCCTGACCTGGAGAAGTCTTCTGTTACCAATTTGAGAGAGAAATTTCTGAGAATGTACGTTTGGAGCACAGCACTGTATAGTAGTGAATCATGGACAGTGGAAAAACCGGAACAGAAGACAATCGAGGCGTTTAAGATGTGGCGCTACAGAAGAATTTTGATAATTAGGTGGACTGATAACATAACGAATGTGGAGGCGAAGAAAGGGATATATGAAAAACAATGTCAAGAATAAGGGACAGGATGGTAGGACTTGGGCTGAGGCATCAGGGAATAAGCGCCGTGGTGTTAGTGGGAGCTGCGGAGGGTAAAAACTGTAGAGGGAGACAGAGACTGGAATAAATCCAGCAAATAATTGCAGAGAGTTCCAAGTGCTACTTCGAGATGTTGACGTAGGAGAGGAAATCGAGGCGGACCGCATCAAATCAGACAGAAGTTTGATGACTCAAAGAGCCTCGACCTCGCCCCTCACTACAGCGTTCCACATCATTGCCTTCTCTGGTTTTGGCTATTGAGGAAGAGTGGGTTTCGATTCCTCCTGAGACATTCAAAACGTCCAGAACAGAGTTCAAGCCGGCGTAAAGGCGAAAGATAGACATACCCTATATTAATGTCAACTAGCTGTAAAAGTAGTCTGTTGTATACTGTTTCAAGTAGCTACTATGAATGTCATAGGATTTCGACAGAATTAAGAGGCATATCTGAAGGTGTATGTAAGGGGAATCTGAAGACGTGTTCATTGTGAAATTTCATAGTTTGGAGTATAAACCACATGTTTTATTCTCTTCCTGGCATGAGAGCTGCATATTTTCCGTTCTGATGAGATCTTTTAGTTCTTCGTAAACATGAGTTTCCTCTACTTCCTCCAACAGAATCGATATAACACGCTGATAAAAGAACGCACAGAGGTCGGAAGCACCGCTAGGTCATCAGTGCTGGCGCGTAGCCAGGTAGAGATAGGAATCTACTCATCCCGGAAATAATTTCAGGTACCGCGGCTGCAAGTCAAAACAGCGTAATTATCTGCCGGATTATATATAGAACGCGGTAGTAGATGTTCCAAAGCTGAACTGACGATAAACAAGCAATTCCATTACGTTAATTGGATGTACATTCGATGCTTGCATTTCTGTATTTTTAATTACTAATGGAGCACAAAACACGTGGATTTTTTTGTTGCAAAACATGCAAGTTATTTCTTCTACCATCAAAAATACTATTTTAGACACGATTTTTTTAATATATTTCTGTAAATAAATTACAGTGTAACGCCAGTTACGTGGAATTTCTAACTGATACTGGCGTCCATCTTCGTCAAAGTAGACGAATCTGTTTGTCTGTTGTCATTATTTTGTAAATAAACTGACATGAAGCATTAACTATTAAATGGTCGAAGGTAGTTGAAATCCGTCTTAGCAACTACAAGAAAATGCTTGTTTTCGTCGCCAAATGCGTTTTGTTTTATTTCAGTCAAATTATTTTGCAAAGACGGATCCAAAATACCTTCAATAATTACACAGACGGAAAAACAACACCCTAAGGACTGCATTCAGTGACACCGGAATATAATATGCGCGCACTGAGGAGTTACAGTGTTAGTGACTCAGTTGACACGGTCATCAGCAGTCAGACAGCGCTCGAGATGTGTGTCTGTGCACCCTCTGCGTTGTCCCTGTAGGTAGTCACTGTGCCGAGTTCAGAGGTCAAGAGTGTTTGCACATCGGTGTGAGGCACAACCACACCATACCGACGAGTGCGTATTCCAGTTGAACAGCCTCAGCCATTTGGACGGGCTCGCATTGCAGGTCTGCAGGAAATTGGATGGACGTATCGACGGATTGCTGAACTGGATGGACACAGGGCACGGGATGATGCATCACTGCTTTTAGCAGTAGTCTCTCGAACGTTTTCATACCTATAGACCAGATACTGGACGTCCGTGTAGTACACCAACATGTCAAATTTTGGAAATTTGAGGTGTCTTAATGGGACCAAACTGCTGAGGTCATCGGTCCATAAGCTTACACACTATTTTATCTAACTTAAGCTTACGCTAAGGACGTCGTACACACCCATGACCTAGGCAGAACTCGAACCTCCCACGGAGGGAGCCGCGCGGACCCTGACAAGACGCCTCAGACGACGCAGCTACCCCACGCGGCAAACACATCAAGATCGATGTATTGTGCGAGCAGTGGTGGTCGACCGAACTTCATCCAGGGAGGAAGTCCGATGATATGTTGCACTTGCTATGTTATCAGGGAATATTAGGAACATTCTGTCTGCAGCAGAATTAAGATCACATGTGCCTCTGGTTAGGGGACCACAGACATCACGACACCTCCGAGCACTGGAATTCTAGTGCGGTGCAAGAGATGAGTGGAGAGTGAAGTGGCACACTGTTGGTTCAAATGGCTCTGAGCACTATAGGACTTAACATTTATGGTCATCAGTCCCCTAGAACTTAGAACTACTTAAACATAACTAACCTAAGGACATCACACAACACCGAGCCATCACGAGGCAGAGAAAATCCCTGACCCCGCCGGGAATCGAACCCGGGAACCCGGGCGTGGGAAGCGAGAACGCTACCGCACGACCACGAGCTGCGGGCCCGCGCACGGTTGTCTTCATGATTAGAGTAGGTCTTGTCTGCGTGTGAGTGATGGACGTATACTCATATGGCAAAAACCTGGTGATCTGCCTTTCCCAGAATGCTTTCACCCATCACACCCTGGTTCCATTCCACACTTCCTGTTCTGGAGGGGACTCATGAGTTACAAACCGCGGTCACGTTAGGTGTTTCTGCAGGGTAAAGTAACAAGTGCTCGCCAAATTGGGCAGATTGTTATCTCAGTGCTACTGCCATTTCTTGGACAGGAGGGCCATGTGTTTTTCAGCAGGACAGTGCAACTACGCATACGATTGCTATGACGCAGCGTGCTCTCAGCCGTGTACAACTACTGCCTGGCGGGCATGATTACCAGATATCTCGCCAATTCCATACGCATTGCACATGACAAAGCGGGAACTTACTCGTTCTCTTCAAACTATAAAAACCATTGGCGAATTGCCATAGAAGGCGCAAGATTCTCGGGGCAATCTTCAGCTTGATGCCGTTCGGCACTTTTATGATCATTTGCATGTGGGGATACAAGCCTACGTTGCCACTAGAGATGGATATACTGATGTGATTGTTTGGGAACTATTTCTCGCGCCATGTGCCTTTCTTTTGGTCTATATTTGTCATGTACTGTTACAATGATGAACTATCTGTCACATCACTTGTCAATAAAATTACCTTGCCATTGAAGCAGAAATGAAAAACTATTAAATTAATTTCCTTTTGCAATGTGTCTTATGGTGTCTCCATTCAAGCAAAAAGTTAATTTGGGCTACCTAGATAACATTTAGACTGTGTTTTTGAAAAAGGTGACCGTAACACAAATTATTTTTTGTTTTTCCTTTCAATTCTACATCAGTTTCCAATACTTGTTTTTGCGCTGCACGTAATATCGTGTACGTCGATCTTACTCTTTCGTATATTGTCGATAGTCGTCTGCGAAGTATATATGCCCTTAATACACACACATCAAAAAAAGTTTTGCATCACCTCGTTTCCCAGGACTTCTGAAGATAGACGACTGTAGACAGTGTATCAGACAGACAGTCCCTTTGACTGTTGATAAATGTCACTAAACCCGCCCAAAGGTGTAAACAACCATGCATGAGCAGCTCCTATTAGACGTAGGGAGTCCGACAGCCGATCAGTTCCAGTCATTCCACCAGAAAGGAAGTACACGGCTCGTGTTGTCTGTAGTTCGACCATGCCTAGACGGTCAACACCGCGGTTCGATCGCGTCCGAATTCTTACTTTGTGCCAGGAACGGCTCTCAACAAGAGAAAGTGTCCAGGCGTGTCGGAGCAAACCAAAGCCTTGTTGTTCGGACATGGGGGAGATACAGAGAAACAGGAATTGTCGATGACATGCCTCGCTCAGGCTGCTACTGCAGTGGATGGCCGTTACCCACGGATTTTGACTCGGAAGAACCCTGGCAGCAACGCCACCATGTTGAACAATGCTTTTCGTGCAACCACAGAACGTCGTGTTACGACTCTGTGCACAATAGGCTGCATGGTGTGCAACTTCACTTCCGACGTCCATGGCGAGTTACATCTTTGCAACCACGACACCATGCAGCGCGCTACAATGGGCCCAACAACATGCCGAATGGACCGCTCAGGATTGCCATCACGTTCTCTTCACCGATGAGTTTCGCATGTCTTCAACTAGACAATCGTCGGAGACGTGTTTGGAGGCAACCCGGTCAGGCTCAACCCCTTAGACAAATTGTTCAGCGAGTGCAGCAACGTGGATGTTCCTTGCTGTTTTGGGGAGGCATTATGTGGGGCCGACGTAAGCACTGGCGGTCACTGAAGGCGCCGTAACGGCTGTACGATGCATGAACGCTATCCTCCGAGCGACAGTGCAACCATACTGGCAGCATATTGGCGAGGCGTCTTCATGGACGTCAATTCGCACTCCCATTCTTCAGGATAACGAAATCGCTCTACTATAGTAGTCAGCAAGTTCTCCAGACATGAACCCTATTGAACATGCCTGGGTTATATTGAAAAGGGCTGTTTACGGACGCCGTGTCAACCAACCACTGTGAGGGACCTACGCTGAATCGCCGTTGAGGAATGGGACAATCTGGACCAACATTGCCTTGATGAAATTGTGTATAGTATACCACGACGAATATAGGCATGCATCAGTGCAACAGGGCGTGCTGCTGGGAATTAGTGGTACCGGTCTTTGCAGCAATCTGGACCACCACCTCTGAAGGTCTCTCTGTATTGTGGTACAACATGCAATGTGTGGTTTTCATGAGCAGTAAAAAGGGTGGAAATAATGTTTATGTTGATCTCTATTCCAATTCTCTGTACAGATTCCGGAACTCTCGGAACCGAGGTGATGCAAACCTTTTTTTCATGTTTGTAAATTGTTAGATGTTAGCCAGGGAGGGGACTGCCAAGGGGGAGGTTACCATGAGAAAAAGATTGAATAATCAACGAAAGGATAATGTTCTACGAGTCGGGGCGTAGAATGTCAGAAGTTTGAACGTGGTAGGGAAACTAGAAAATCTGAAAAGGGAAATGCAAAGGCTCAATCTAGATATAATAGGGGTCAGTGAAGTGAAGTGGAAGGAAGACAAGGATTTCTGGTCAGATGAGTATCTGGTAATATCAACAGCAGCAGAAAATGGTATAACAGGTGTAGGATTCGTTATGAACAGGAAGGTAGGGCAGAGGGTCTGTTACTGTGAACAGTTCAGTGACCGGGTTGTTCTAATCAGAATCGACAGCAGACCAACACCGACAACGATAGTTCAGGTATACATGCCGACGTCGCAAGCTGAAGACGAACAGATAGAGAAAGTGTACGAGGACATTGAAAGGGTAATGCAGTATGTAAAGGGGGACGAAAATCTAATAGTCATGGGCGACTGGAATGCAGTTGTAGGGGAAGGAGTAGAAGAAAAGGTTACAGGAGAATATGGGCTTGGGACAAGGAATGAAAGAGGAGAAACATTAATTGAGTTCTGTAGCAAGTTTCAGCTAGTAATAGCGAGTACCCTGTTCAAGAATCACAAGAGGAGGAGGTATACTTGGAAAAGGCCGGGAGATACGGGAAGATTTCAATTAGATTACATCATGGTCAGACAGAGATTCCGAAATCAGATACTGGATTGTAAGGCGTACCCAGGAGCAGATATAGACTCAAATCACAATATAGTAGTGATGAAGAGTAGGCTGAAGTTCAAGACATTAGTCAGGAAGGATCAATACGATAAGAAGTGGGATACGGAAGTTCTAAGGAATGACGAGATACGTTTGAAGTTCTCTAACGCAATAGATACAGCAATAAGGAATAGCGCAGTAGGCAGTACAGTTGAAGAGGAATGGATATCTCTAAAAAGGGCCATCACAGAACTTGGGAAGGAAAACATAGGTACAAAGAAGGTAGCTGCGAATAAACCATGGGTAACAGAAGAAATACTTCAGTTGATTGATGAAAGGAGGAAGTACAAACATGTTCCGGGAAAATCAGGAATACAGAAATACAAGTCGCTGAGGAATGAAATAAATAGGAAGTGCAGGGAAGCTAAGACGAAATGGCTGCAGGAAAAATGTGAAAACATCGAAAAAGATGTGATTGTTGGAAGGACAGATTCACCATACAGGAAAGTCAAAACAACCTTTGGTGACATTAAAAGCAACGATTGTAACATTAAGAGTGCAAGGGGGATTCCCACTGTTAAATGCAGAGGAGAGAGCAGATAGGTGAAAAGAATACATTGAAAGCCTCTATCAGGGTGAAGATTTGTTTGATGTGATAGAAGAAGAAACAGGAGTCGAATTAGAGAGATAGGGGATCCAGTATTAGAAACGGAATTTAAAAGAGCTGTGGAGGACTTACGGTCAAATAAGGCAGAAGGGATAGATAACATTCCATCAGAATTTCTAAAATCATTAGGGGAAGTGGCAACAAAACGACTATTCACGTTGGTGTGTAGAATATATGAGTCTGGCGACATACCATCTGACTTTCGGAAAAGCATCATCCACACAATTCCGAAGACGGCAAGAGCTGACAAGTGCGAGAATTATCGCACAATCAGCTTAACAGCACATGCATCGAAGCTGCTTACAAGAATAATATACAGAAGAATGGAAAAGAAAATTGATAATGCGCTAGGTGACGATCAGTTTGGCTTTAGGGAAAGTAAAGGCACGAGAGAGGCAATTCTGACGTTACGGCTAATAATGGAAGCAAGGCTAAAGAAAAATCAAGACACGTTCATAGGATTTGTCGACCTGGAAAAAGCATTCGACAATATAAAATGGTACAAACTGTCCTAGATTCAGAAAAAAAGTAGGGGTAAGCCATAGGGAGAGACGGCTCATATACAATATGTACAGCACCCAAGAGGGAATAATAAGAGTGGACGATCAAGAACGAAGTGCTCATATTAAGAAGGGTGTAAGACAAGGCTGTAGCCTTTCGCCCCTACTCTTCAATCTGTACATCGAGGAAGCAATGATGGAAATAAAAGAAAGGTTCAGGAGTGGAATTAAAATGCAAGGTGAAAGGATATCAATGATACGATTCGCTGATGACATTGCTATCCTGAGTGAAAGTGAAGAAGAATTAAATGATCTGCTGAACGGAATGAACAGTCTAGTGAGTACACAGTATGGTTTGAGAGTAAATCGGAAAAAGACGATGGTAATAAGAAGTAGTAGAAATGAGAACAGCGAGAAACTTAACATCAGGATTGATGGTCACGAAGTCAATGAAGTTTAGGAATTCTACTACCTAGGCAGTAAAATAACCAATGACGGACGGAGCAAGGAAGACATCAAAAGCAGACTCGCTATGGCATAAAAGGCATTTCTGGCCAAGAGAAGTCTACTAATATCAAATACCGGCCTTAATTTGAGGAAGAAATTTCTGAGGATGTACGTCTGGAGTACGTAATTGTATGGTAGTGAAACATGGACTGTGGGAAAACCGGAACAGAAGAGAATCGAAGCATTTGAGATGTGGTGCTATAGACGAATGTTGAAAATTAGGTGGACAGATAAGGTAAGGAATGAGGAGGTTCTACTCAGAATCGGAGAGGAAAGGAATATGTGGAAAACACTGATAAGGAGAAGGGACAGGATGATAGGACATCTTCTAAGACATGAGGGAATGACTTCCATGGTACTAGAGGGAGCTGTAGAGGGCAAAAACTGTAGAGGAAGACAGAGACTGGAATACGTCAAGCAAATAATTGAGGACGTAGGTTGCAAGTGCTACTCTGAGATGAAGAGGTTAGCACAGGAAAGGAATTCGTGGCGGGCCGCATCAAACCAGTCAGTAGACTGATGAGAAAAAAAAAAAAAAACATGTTTATTACCATCAAAGAGAGCCGGGAGATAGATTTCCCCCTACACTAAGTCGACAGGAGACTACTAAGAAAAATGATACTACACAATTAGAATTATGATAAAGTAATTAATAACTAAAAAAATTTAACTACGAGCTCGTAGATGTGAAACACACTAACGTGCGTAACAGATCATAATACTTCACGTGTAGATATACACGGTCCAGTGACATTAATCTAACCACCGCCTATGTTCGACGTCGAAGTGCAATAACCACTCACAGTCGGCAGGTGGCAGCACTAGCAGTGGAGGGTGCGTAGAGCTTGTCGGGAGGACGCGGGAACAGTGCAGTTGCCGTCGTAAAGCGGAATTGGCGCTATTTATCTGACATCCAAAAGGGCAAAATCATAGACTTTCGGACCAAGGGTGGAAGCGTTCCCGAAATGGCTACTTTTCTAAACGATTCATGTGCCGCCGTGGTTAAAGCATACTGTGTGTGGCAAAATGGCACTATCCAAAACTGTTGAGGAGACAACTGTTGTGCAGCACGAGCCATAGATGACAGTGATGAACGACGGCTGCAGAGATTTGTACGGGTGAATAGACGTCCAACTGTTGAGCAACTCACCGCCCTGATGAACTGAGGGGGTTCCAATAACCTATGCTTTTGGGTTGGGGTTTTTAGTGTGCCATAGAGTGCCTTGCTCATTCTTTTTCTTCAGCGTTCACCCATCCGCAGCAATCAGCTACACCATTTTAATTCTTTACACTGTCTCTTCCATTTCCATTGTGAGTCTTAGATCTGACAAAAATCATAACCTTCGCAAGTTGGAGTACGCATTAGGAGTGATTTAAAATGGAATGATCATATAAAGTTGATCGTCGGTAAAGCAGATGCCAGACTGAGATTCATTGGAAGAATCCTAAGGAAATGCAATCCGACAACAAAGGAAGTAGGTTACAGTACGCTTGTTCGCCCAATGTTTGAATACTGCTCAGCAGTGTGGGATCCGCACCAGGTAGGGTTGATAGAAGAGAGAGAGAAGATCCAACGGAGAGCAGCGCGCTTCGTTACAGGATCATTTAGTAATTGCGAAAGCGTTACGGAGATGATAGGTAAACTCCAGTGGAAGACTCTGCAGGAGTGACGCTCAGTAGCCCGGTACGGGCTTTTGTTAAAGTTTCGAGAACATACCTTCACCGAAGAGTCAAGCAGTATATTGCTCCCTCCTACGTATATCTCGCGAAGAGCCCATGAGGATAAAATCAGAGAGATTAGAGCCCACACAGAAGCATACCGACAATCCTTCTTTCCACGTACAATACGAGACTGGAATAGAAGGGAGAACCGATAGAGGTACTCAGGGTACCCTCCGCCACACACCGTCAGGTGGCTTGCGGAGTATGGATGTAGATGTAGATGTAGATGTAGATGTAGATGTAGAAGTTGTAGGTCTTTAGGTTGCATTTTAGAGCCCATATTTACTGGACATTTTTTTCCTGTTTTGGTCGATACTAATGACTCTGAAAGTTACCAATCCAACAGTCTTTCGCAACAACAGCACCGGTTCCACTGTCAGAGATCACAGAACGATTTTCATTTATAATTTTCGTCACGGTCGTTTCCGTATTAGTGTCTCTTACATCAGTTTGATACATTTATCCTTCTACATCATCTCTGAAAGTTTGTAACGTCATGGAATCAACTCGCATAATCAATAAATCAGGTTAAATCTCTATTTCAGGATATCAATAAATAAAATAGACGCAAAAAGCACCTATGTCACATCAATAAGACCTAATTAAATAACCGAAAAAACACTAAATAAATAACTCCGTAATGTTAGCATGAGAACCCAAATACTTAAATGACGATACGCCGTCCACAGTGTGGGTCAGTGGACAGGTTGACAAGTGTCTGATTGCAAATCCAGGGTTTCGGAGCCAAAACCCGAGTCGCTCCTTTGCTACCTTCTGTTTCTAATGGCATCTTTAACATAAAGAAATAATCTGTCTTTGTGAAAAATGCCAAGTCTCGTAGCTCGAAATTCACGATAAGCTACTGGTCCCCCCTTAACTGCGTACTAAGTCGGTTCGTAGTGTAAGTCTGCCACTTCTTTTGTAACTGTATCTGTATGTTAGTGCCGGAAGATGTAGCCGAGCGGTTCTAGGCGCTTCAGTCTGGAACCGCGCGACCGCTACGGTCGCAGGTTCGAATCCTGCCTCGGGCATGGATGTGTGTGATGTCCTTAGGTTAGTTAGGTTTACGTAGTTCTAAGTTCTAGGGGACTGATGACCTCAGATGTTAAGTACCATAGTGCTCATGTATGTTAGTGTAAGGCGCTGAACCCGATTTATACCATGAAATAAACCCCCAGACACTGAATCTGACCAACTAATAACGCACCTGACTACGAAAGCCTAGTTCGGAGATGACAGAACTTCCGCACAGCGCAACGAATGAGGGATATTACTCGGAAGTAACACAACTAAGAACTGAACTCGAACATCAATTGTAACTTTATTCGCTATTGCCCCAAGGTGGAGTAAATCGTGCCCTACCGCCACGACAAATATTTTGCCATCTGTTGGCCACGCTATCGAATAACCTGAAAATAGTGAACTGGTGTGGCGAAACAAGCAGTTTACGATGACGCAGCCTCCACCGCTGCTATCACGTCGACTTTCCTGGAATGCTGAAATTTATTATGAAAAATAAATGCAAGCGTGACAAGTATATGTACAACATAGACCCTGACCAAAATGCAACGTAAAGCTGCGTTTGCATCTCATACTTTTCTTCCGAAATATATGCCGAGTGTCCGACAGAAAATCGTTTCGACTGTTCACATACTGACGTAAATAACCAGGAATTCAGGAAAAATTGACAATGGACGAAATGCTGAAATCTGTGATTAATGTACGGTCCTCTTGGATACGTTTCCAGCTGACAGCTATTCCATCACACAAGGGTTGACTGAAAAGTAATGCCTCTACCTTCGTAAATCTTGAACAGTTGACAGCATTGGTATGCAGCAGATACTGACTTGTTCCGTAGCCTCTTCTCTACAGCTCCAGTTGGCGGGAAGCCTTAGCGTTTAACCGTTGTGTTGTTACAGTGTAAAGTGTGGAACCCTGCGAAGACGGTCGGTCAATGCGATTTAAGCAACGTGCAGTCATTCAATTCTTGACAGCAGAAGGTGTCATCCCAAAGGAGATTCATCAGAGAATGAATACAGTTTATGGTGATTGTGTTGATGTGAATATTGTACGTCGTTGGGCGAGTAAGTTTAAAGATGTTGAGGCGGGACCATCTGCCCTAAGTGACAAACAGAGTTGGACGTCCTGTGACAGCAGCCACCGAGTTTCAAAAATCACAGTGTTGATACATTGACACAGGACGATCGTCGCATCACTCAGAGAGAAATTTGACAAGAACGTGTGGGTCACATTATTGCTGTGCTTGGTTATCGGTAGATTACACGATGGGTACACCGGATGCTGACTCCTGAAATGAAAGCGCATAGACTTGAATCTCACTACCGCGCGGCATTGTCGACACAGTCCAGATTTAGCACAGTCTGACTTCCATCTGTTTCCGATAATGAAATACGATCTGCGGAGACATCAATTTGCTTCTGATGAAGACGTTGAGGGAGCTGTGAGACTGCGGTTGCGGAAAGAGAGTGTCGACTTCTTGCGTTACGGCTTCAGAAAACGTGTTCATCATTGGCAGAAGTGTATCCAATTGTCTGGTGATTATGTGTAAAAGTGAATATTAGAAATTAAAAATCACAGATTTATTAAAATATTCCCATCCAAGCCCATTTAACGAAGGTGGAGGCATTACTTTTCATTCAACCCTCGTACATACAAATTCTGCTTGCCATGACGAAACGATAGAAACGCAAAGTAGCTGTCTGTGTAATTACGTCAAGATGTTAGAGAAGAAGAAAAAACGGTCTGTGAGGGTTCGAGACTGGATTTTGAGACTTGAAAAGTTCAGTGCCTACGGTCAGTTTATGTCTGAGCTCCGTATTGAGAAACCAGCGCAAATTTCGAATTTTTTAAGAACAAAACCAGTAAAATTCGAAAAGTTTGCTTGTAAAATTGTTCCTCTTATATCAAAGCAAGAGACCATGGGAAAATTTTCTTCTGCCGGTTTGCACGCTCAACCTCCGTACGTAAATAACAGCAAATTATACTGCGGTCATTTTGATTCACGGAAGTGCTCTGTGCCCTGGCCGGATTTGATCTTTGCGCTTTTGTTAAATTTCGTTAGTCAGTACCGCGATTAGGCTGATTTTTATTTATTTATTTAAAAACAGTCTAATGTATGTACTGACTTTAAAGATATATATATGACTGTGGCCCCACATTATGAAAAAATTGTTTGTTAAATTTACTGTAAAATAAGATTTCTTTAGTTACGAATTTTCCTTTGAACTATTTCTAAAGTTTTCTGTGGCAGTTTTTAATCAATTCTTCAACTTCAACTTTTAACCACTGTTTGTTTTCAGCCATATTCACTTGACACTTACTGCTCAGTGTCATAAAATTAGACGAACAGCCATCTGGGGTGTATCTGTAGGACGTGTTTTATCTTGCAAGTAAACAGTGTTTGCATCTGTTGGTATAGGTGTGAAACAAATATCGCTGGTGGCAGAAATATACATCTCTCACACAAATTCTTCACTGTTTACATTACACGCAATTTACATCTGACATAAATATCCCTGGGGGTATAGTAAGAGGAGGTGGCGCTACAGACGTACGCTGTACATTGCATTGAATTCGGCGCCGCCGTGTCAGCAACCCCTAAGCATTAGTAGACCAGTACAATAGCTTCTTGTAGTTAATTTCTGTTGTGTCCACGTAACAGTAAAAATTACAGTGCTTTCGGGAATAACATAGTGTTAGGAAGGCATTTTCAGATATTTTTCTGGTCTCAAAGGCATATTTGATCCAGTAATACAACGCATTTGGCTTCGTTAATGAAACTTTCTTTTTGTGACACTTTTCGAAAAAACCAAGAAGCGAAAAATGTAATGTGAAAAATCTCTTTCCGTAATCCAGCATTCTCTTTAACACGGAATGGTGAAACTGATGTTCCTTTCATCTCCCTCTCCCGACAACGCTGAGAATATATTGAGCTATGTTTGAAGGGTATGTTCTATTTCCTTCTCACATCGTTCAGCTAGAGCACTCTTTGAGTTGTGTCGATAGGAAATCTAAAGTCGAACTACAGAAATAAAACCACCACAGTGGAAGTAACCAGCGCAAGTAAAATTCATATGGAAAAGAAAATGTCGCTTGAAGGAGTCCACTTACGAATGAAATGTGATTTCTTTACACTTTAGGCTACAATCAGATCGACCAGTACAACTGTACATAAAACAAGCCGGCATTATTTTATCGAACACTTCCACCAGGCCGGCCGGGGTGGTCGGGCGGTTCTAGGCGCTACAGTCTGGACCCGCGCGACCGCTACGGTCGCAGGTTCGAATCCTGCCTCGGGCATGGATGTGTGTGATGTCCTTAGGTTAGTTAGGTTTAAGTAGTTCTAAGTTCTAGGCGACTGATGACCTCAGAAGTTAAGTCCCAAAGTGCTCAGAGCCATCTGAACATTTGAACATCCACCAGACACTTATGTCTGTGGTTACTAACATGGCGGACGTCGGCTTCAAGTTTGTCACGTCGTGACAACTCCCCGTATTATACTTCCATCTAAATATCATGCAACAGCTGTCAGACGTAAACGTAACTTACGAGCCATGCGCGCTGGCTTCGCGGCCAGAGTAGGGCCTTTCTGGTTATCGATGGTCGTCCGTGGTTTAGTCGTCCGATGAGAAACGCTGGTCTGTGGGTCTATGTCTGGAAGACTATTTAAGCGCGCGGCCTGTTGGTTGCTGATGATGATTTTTGGTTTGTGGGGCGCTCAACAGCGTTGTTATCAGCGCCCGTACAAATTCCCAATCTTTTCACTTTCCAGAATGATATTGAAATGATGAGAACAACACAAACATCCAGTCCCAGGCCAGGAATCGATCCTTGGACACCAACACTAACCACTACACCACTAGCTGTGGACTATTGAAGGCTCTCGAGTCCTTCACGTTTGGTATCAGGGTGGTCCGAAGATACTCCTCTGTGATCGTGCGGGAGGCGACGTGATCGCTGAGTACGAGTGCGACGAGAGTACTGTACTCGAGTCTGAGGGGCCAATTTGCAAATGGTTCAAATGGCTCTGAGCGCTATGGGACTTAACATCTGAGGTCATCAGTCCCCTAGAACTTAGAGCTACTTAAACCTTACTAACCTAAGGACATCGCGCACATCCATGCCCGAGGAAGGTTCGAACCTGCGACCGTAGCGGTCACGCGGTTCCGGAATGAAGCGCCTACAAACGCTCGGCGCCTATTTGCACTGGTGTTCACAAACAGCGGTAACTGTTTATTGGTTTAATGGCTAAAGGCTGTTTAAAGCAGTAGTGTGTCCCACAGCCCGATAACAGTAGAAGTACCATTCCAAACCGGATTGTACTACAGAGCGTATATTTTATGAAACAGCTGGTTAATCTAAGTGATTTGATATTAGTTATTTGTCACACTGCACTGTTCAACTTTCTTTCGTTCGTTAAGAAATATCTTAACTTCTGTTGGCTGTAATTTAGTACGATGTTCATATCTAAAGAACTATTGTCTTACCGTACTTTAGATCTTTTGTGCCTTGAAGAAAGTTCCTTTTACTCGATCATTTTGTTCAAATTAACTGGGTGGTTAATCACTGAATTGTCTATAATTCTAGCGCGATTACGTGGGTTGAACCTGTTGCTTCTCGTAAACCGCGTAGGTGTTTCCGAAATAGCTGCTGAGTTACTGTGTGCGCGTGGAATACTAGTGACTGGCTTAAACCGTTTACGCTGCTGTTGATCCGGAATTGTTTCATAAAGTCCGCCTGCTTAGATGGGTGGTAACGCGCACGCCTCCCATGCAAGCCGATTCGATTCCCGGCCGGTTGGACAGTTTCTCCCCTCGAGGACTGGGTGTTCTGTTATCCTCGTCATTATTTCGCCATCTTCACCGGCGCGCAAGTCGCCCAATGTGGCGTCGACTGAAATAAGACTTGCACTTGGCGGCCGTACTTGCCCGGATGGGGCCTCCCGGCCAACAATGCCATGCGCTCATTTCTAGTTTTTATTTTTGTTTCATAAAGTCAAGTGCTCTTGTTTGCATTGGTCAAATAGTTACTTGTTATTAGTATGAGAGGGAACAATCATCTATTGGCTTCATCCACAGACAGCTAAATTACAGGTTAAAATTAAATAGGTTTGTGGCGTTTAATGCCAAGCGATAATTCTTATACTTTTTATTGCTTTTCATTGTAAATTTTCTATGTGTGTTTGTGGAAAGGGGGGGGGGGTAGAGTTACGTATGTTTCTTGGCGTTATTAAACATCTTAACTAATTAGCTAAGCCCTGTGATTATTCCAAGCAGAATGGCCAAGAGACGGACTACTCTACAGAGAAAGTCCAGCGAATGCACAGAAGGACCTACCATCTGTAATACTAATACCAATACTGCGGTGCATAACCCCCTCCCCCCTCTCCCACAAGTTCAGTACTGAAACTTCCTGGCAGACTAAACTGTGTGCCCGACCGAGACTCGAACTCGGGACCATTGCCTTTCGAGGGCAAGTGGTAGAGCACTTGCCCGCGAAAGGCAAAGGTCTCGAGTTCGAGTCTCGGTCGGGCACACAGTTTTAATCTTCCAGGAAGTTTCATATCAGCGCACACTCAGCTGCAGAGTGAAAATCTCATTCTGGAAACATCCCCCTGGCTGTGGCTAAGCCATGTCTCCGCAATATCCTTTCTTTCAGAAGTGCTAGTTCCGAAAGTTTCGCAGGAGAGCTTCTGTAAAGTTTGGAAGGTAGGAGACGAGATATTGGCAGAAGTACAGCTGTGAGGACCGGGCGTGAGTCGTGCTTCGGTAGCTCAGATGGTAGAGCACTTGCCCGCGAAAGGCAAAGGTCCTAAGTTCGAGTCTCGGTCGGGCACACAGTTTTAATGTGCCAGGAAGTTTCATATCAGCGCACATCTCATTCTGGAAGTTCAGTACTGTTGTTTAGGTGTTGGTTGTCAATGGTTTCGCAAGGGTTGTATCTGTTGTTTAATTGACTGCCTTGAGTGACTTTTCGAGCCAGCCATTTGATAAATTGTGAATTGTAATAATTTGTTTTAAGGAGAGGAATTCATACTTCATGAGTCTAGGAATTCTTTGTGCATATTATTTATTGTCAATATTATTTTACTGTCAGCAATCAGAGTTGTAGAGTTAATAATCTTCTTCAATGTTGTTTATCAGGATTTGTTTAAAGTTTTCTGAACTGACCATCTGTGTTCAAGTGTTTTTAAGATCTGAAGAGACTACCAAGAAATCTGTTTTTAAGATGTGTTTGTGAGGTGACATGGCACCTTGGCACTCCCCTCTCGCTCCTGTCGTTTCACCTGAAGCCAATGGAGCACATTATGCATGAAACAAAGATTAAGTACTCTGACATATAGGCCAGGTATACGTGGTAGAATTCATGAACAAAGGAAGAGGGCCTAGTGGAGACACCTTTGTGTGAAGTCAGGATAGCTATTGGGAACCCTTGAAGCGTCAACGACACTTATAAAACATTTTTAGAGGTAGGTCAGTCACTTATTCACGATGTTTACAAGCCGTCATCCTTTCGCACCAGCCTCGGTTGTTGCACCTACAGCTACGACCGTCGACTCAGCTCAGCGGTTGGACCCCCTGGTGATGGTGCCTGCGACCCTGGTCCCCCGGCGGGCTGACGGAACAGAGCGGCCGTTGTCTAGCGCCTAGTGATTGTCGTGCTGACTACTAGAGTGTATTTGCTCCCACTCCGAATTCTACGATGACCTTTGATGACCCATCCCTGTGTTCCTGCTGTCGATGGTCGTATTGTCGGTTGGTCTCCCTACCCCTAATAGGTGTCTGCAACGAAGGCGCCTGTGTGTTGAACAGGAATATGGACTCCCAAGAGGCCCTATTGCTGGCTTTCGTTTCGAAATCCAGAAACAGCAACAAACTGGGGTGATGTTGTGAAGACGCTCAGTTTGTCCATCAGCAGATAGCAGGCAGCGAGCTGCACGAAGATCATCAGGTGAAGGCTATCGTCTAGAGTACATCTTCAGCTAGTTCATAGAATGTACTGGAGCATCTAGAACAACGAATCACTACAATATCGTAATCATGGAATAGAGTGCTATTGCTGTGAATGCCATCAATCCCAATGACCAAATCGCGACGAGAATTGAAATACACTACTGGCGCCGGCCGCGGTGGTCTCGCGGTTAAGGCGCTCAGTCCGGAACTGCGTGACTGCTACGGTCGCAGGTTCGAATCCTGCCTCGGGCATGGATGTGTGTGATGTCCTTAGGTTACTTAGGTTTAAGTAGTTCTAAGTTCTAGGGGACTGATGGCCATAGATGTTAAGTCCCATAGTGCTCAGAGCCAATAGAACCATTTTTTACACTACCGGCCATTAAAATTACTACACCACGAATATGACGTGTTACAGACGCGAAATTTAACCGACAGGAAGAAGATGCTGTGATATGCAAATGATTAGCTTTTCAGAGCATTCACACAAGGTTGGCGCCGGTGGCGACACCTATGACGTGCTGACATGAGGAAAATGTCCAACCAATTTCTCATACACAACCAGCAGTTGACCGGCGTTGCCTGGTGAAACGTTGTTGTGATGCCTCGTGTAAGGAGGAGAAATGCGTACCATTACATTTGCGACTTTGATAAAGGTAGGGTTGCAGCCTATCGCGATCGCGGTTTATAGCATCGCGACATTGCTGCTCGCATTGGTCGAGATCCAATGACTGCTAGCAGAATATGGAATCGGTGGGTTCAGGAGGGTAATACGGAACGCCAGGCTGGATCCCAACGTCCTCGTATCACTAGCAGTCCAGATGATAGGCATCTTATCCGTATGGCTGTAACGAATCGTGCAGCCGCGTCTCGATCCCTGAGTCAACAGATGGGGACGTTTGCAAGACAACAACCATCTGCACGAACAGTTCGACGACGTCTGCAGCAGCATGGACTATCAGCTCGGATACCGTGGCTGCAGTTACCCTTGACGCTGCATCACAGACAGGAGCGCCTGCGATGGTGTGCTCAGCGACGAACCTGAGTGCACAAATGGCATAATGTCATTTTTACGGATGAATCCAGGTTTTGTTTGCAGCATCATGATGGTCGGATCCGTGTATGGTGACATCGCGGTGAACGCACATTGGGAGCGTGTATTCGTCATCGCCATACTGACGTATCACCCAGCGTGATGGTATGGGGTGCCATTGGTTACACGTCTCGGTCACCTCTTATTCGCATTGACGGCAGTTTGAACAGTGGACGTTACATTTCAGATGTGTTACGACCCGTGGCTCTACCCTTTATTCGATCCCTGCGAAACCCTACCTTTCAGCAGGATAACGCACGACCCCATGTTGCAGGTCCTGTACGGGCCTTTCTGGATTCAGAAAATGTTCGACTGCTGCCCTCGCCAGTACATTCTCCAGATCTCTCACCTATTGAAAACTACTAGTCAATGGTGGCCGAGCAACTGGCTCCTCACAATATCGTGTGGTGTCTTGTTGAAGCTGCATGGGCATCTGTACCTGTACACGCCATCCAAGCTCTGTTTGACTCAATGCCCAGGTATATCAAGGCCGTTACTACTGCCAGAGGTGGTTGTTCTGGGTACTGATTTGTCAGGATCTATGCACCCAAATTGCGAGAAAATGTAATCTCATGTCAGTTCTAGTATAATACACTTGTCCAATGACTACCTGTTTATCATCTGCATTTTTTCTTGGTGTAGCAATTTTAATGGCCAGTAGTGTATTTAAAGAGAGCTAGCCGTGAGGCTATGACGTAAGCCTCGGTTCATACGGTCAGAATGTGTCCTTATTCCGCTATATTCATTGAACAGGCTGTTAACTTCTCTGTCGGTCTCCCGCTCGTATGAAACATCTCTTGCAACATCTCACGAGTTAACGAATGTGCTTGTCTCGCTTCCCTCGGTCCTCTGCCGCAGTCTGCTTTCTGCTGAATGCGTGTCGTTACTCGGTAGACGGTCTCGTAATGAGTTGTTGACCTGACCCACTTGGAGCATGCTGCCTCGCGTCCTGCTTCCGCCTAGCTCCCTGCCACGACAATTTTTTTCTCATTTCTACCCGTTACTATTCCGTGCCGTAACGGGTGTAAGGTAATGAATTTCCTATACCGAAATGTGAGGGGTTCGGGAAAGGACAGGTTGCAAACTCCGAAGAAGTGTCGTTACAGGTGCGTACTGGCTGAGGTTTCTCTTTGGGACTATGAGGAAATGGACGGCGCGTCGCCTGGCAGTTGAGTCAGGTGGTTGACGAGAACGGCAGATGTCCAACCGCGAAGCGCCGCGGAAAACAGCAGGCGCAACCAGCAAGTGACAGCCATCCAGCGCTGCCCCCCCCCTCCCCCAATCTCTCTCTTTCGCTGCTGTGTACGGCGGATGGTGAGCTCCTAGTTCAAGCGAAGCGTGTCACCTCTGGTAAGGCTGTATGTGGATGCGACGGTTATAGATAGCCTGACTTTCAGTTGGGCTTGCCAAAGGAATTAACCTGCAAGAAGCTGCGCACTGGAATTTGTCTGCTACTTGGCGGTGTTCAAGAATATTTCTATTACTGGTAAAGGCTAGCCGCTATGTTTGCTACTCCCGTGAAAGCATAGCAGTGCAACTGGAACGCTACGTTGTGCTTGATCGGCGTTTGAGCGGCGTTTATGTTCAAGCACTTGATTGCTTCGTGGCGTTTTTCTTTTTAGTTGTGGCTGGATGGTGTCGTTTTTTCGTCTGGTATAAGACTGCCTCTTGCAGTAAAATAGTGTATCTTCTAACTGTACAGCTTAGTGTATTTGTGTTTATTATAAGTTGAGAGGATTTCTGGCTTAAGTAAAACTGAAGAATCTTCCTTATCCCCCTGTGCCTATTAATTAGTATTAAGCTTAGTGTTTTTTGTAATAGTTACTTGTGTTGCTACTGTGTGCCTTTTGTGTAATATTGAACTAGTGTAATATTTTCCAAAAACATCGTTTATTTGAAGTGTTTTTGAATATTCAATGCTGTGTTGGCGCCAACATATTATTTTATGTCAAAGGAAAATAAGACAGACTGGAAGAAGTAAGTTCAAAAATGGTTCAAATGGCTCTGAGCACTATGGGACTTAACTTCTGAGGTCTTCAGTGGCCTAGAACTTAGAACTACTTAACCCTAACTAACCTAAGGACATCACACACATCCATGCCCGAGGCAGGATTCAAACCTGCGACCGTAGCGGTCACACGTTCCAGACTGTAGATCGTTTATTATTTCAGAACTAACTGCTAACACATTTATCCCACTGTCAGACATGAGGCTCAATGCCTTCGTGGTAAAACGCTTGCCGTTGTCTACGGAATCGTGATAGTATCCAGGCATGCACCTCTGGGTACGAAAGAAATTGAGTCCATGAAAGTCTTTCTTCAGGGCTTCAAAAATATGTAAGTCACCATGGGGAGATATCGGGACTAGGTGGAGGATGTGTAAGGACTTCCCAGCGAAACAACCTTGGCAATATGTGGGTGGTCTCACAAAGTCCATAAAATCCAAATCTTTCCCGATGTGGTTTCGTTATTTTTGGAGCTCTAAACAAAGACATTCTTGGCCGCCGATTTGCTTCGGACGAAATGGTGCACGCCTACATAAAATTAATCTGCCACAGGCAACCGCCAATATTTTTCCTTGAAGTCTTTGACAGATTTCTCTTACAGTGCGGTAAATGCAATAAGTTTTGGCTATTACTGCTGACATAATAAAGAGTGTTACCACACTGAATTGTTTTTAAATATTTTGTACGCTGTTGGCGTCACGGTTACACCAAACCTAGCTGTGGCTGAATATATAGATATTCATTATGCTTGTGATATATGTGCTTGAGGAGTCGGTGATTTGAAGTTTAATTGATAAAAATTCTAATTAAGCCCTACTCATTTCTTAATGCCTTCCAGTGCTTTTGAATATGAATATTGTTTTCTGTTGTCACTAATTTTACCTAAATACGTTTGGCCGATAAGCTGTGGTACTTTGACTGATACTAATTTAATTCTAGCAGAGAAGCGTAATTTTATTATTGTCTTCATCACAAAATTTGCTTAGTAACAAGCCCATGTTTAAAACCAACGCGTTCACTTCCCATGCCCAGGCTTCCCTACCGTTTCAAAATGTGTGAAAAATCCAACATAATACACGAGCATATGAGGTGATATGGCCACGAACAGACATAGAGTTAAAACATTTAACATTCTCTTGAAACATCACACTACAAAATTACATAAAATTAACTTTACAAACTGTTTAGAAATATAGAACATCCAGTCGCGTTAATGTGACCATCTATCAAAAGCCTGAATAATCACATTTTGCAGAGAGAACCTGCAGGTGGAAGTTCTGGGAGGTATCGACAGGGCTGTGGGACCATCCCGACTCCAGTGCCTTGACCAGCTGAGCGAAGAGTCTTGTTTGAGCATCCATGATGAGAACAGCCCGATCGAGCTGGTCCCACAGATTCTCAGTTACACTCAAATCGGAGTAGTTTGATGGCTAGGGGAGTACAACACACTCGTCCTGTTTCTCTTCAAACTACGTACGTGCCCTGCGATCTGTGTGACGTATTGCATTGTCCTGCTGATAGATACCATCGTGAAGAGGGAAAATAAACTTCATGTAGTAGTGGACACAGTCCAAAAAGATACATGCATACTTATGTGGATCCGTTGTGCCTTCCAGAAAGAAGAGGTCATCAGAGGAATTCAATGAAAACATTTACGAGACGATAACGCTCCCTTCTCCGAAGTGGACACTTCCAACGTTTGTTACAGGTCCGCACACGCCAATGGCCATCTCTCCGAGGGAGCATAACATGTGATTCATCTGAAGAGGCGTCCGCCCCGATAGCTGAATGGTCAGCGTGACGGTTCCCGGCTGGGTCGCAGGTTTTCTCCGCTCAGGGACTGAGTGTTGTTCATCATCATTTCATCCCCAGCCGGAGCACAGGTCGCCCAGTGTGGCGTCAAATGTAATAAGACCTGCAGCAAGGCAGCCGAACCAGCCCTGTAAGGGGCCTCCCGGCCAATGATGCCAAAGGCTCATTTCCATTTCCATCTGAAGAGGCCACCTGTCGCCACTCACTCAGTGGTCGCCCAGTTGCGATTCTGGCACGCAAATTCAGCCTTCGACGCCGATGAACAAGGAGTCAGCGTGGTGGCAAGAACCAGGCGCCTGCAGCGAAGGCCCATAAGCAACAATGTACATTGAACGGTCGCTGTGGATACACTGTTGATGACCCCTCAACTCATTGGGAGGTCAGTTGCTCAACGGTTGTACGTCTAATATAACTGCGTAGGTTCCCGCGGCCAGAGTCAGTCGACATAAAAGTTTTCTACTTATGGTACCGCATCATACTGTAGAAAAAACTACTGCTGCTGGAGAAAAAAAAAACCAACGTTTCGGCCACGATTGCCGCGACCTTCTTCTGGCCTTCTTCGTGGCCGAAACGTTGTTTTTTTTTTTTTTTCCTCCAGCAGCAGTAGTTTTTTCTACATTATGACGCGGTACCAAACCCAGAAAACTTTTATGTCTGTTGAAAGTCTGTTTGCTCTTACAGTGGTTCACTATTGTCATCTATACCTTCGTACAGGTCTGATGTGTTCATTATTTGGTAAATATATTTTTATTTTAATTTTTTTGCCATATACCTTTCTTGTGACCATGGGCATCAGTCAACCTAAGGGAGAAAGACGTATGCGCCGTCTAATATGTGAACCGTTAAACTATGAACAGTCATCTTCTTTTAAGTGCGTCTGTTTCGAAATTTCTGATGCAGCGATTGGAGACCGGCCCATTATTCGCTTAAACGAGTGTGGAAAACCGCCTAAAAACAAAACACTTGCCTATGTACCAGGCCATTGGTCGTTAATCCACCATGTGGGTTCTTTGTGTGCGGCTCACTTCCTTACATTTATATTCATTCTCTGGAAAACACAGTGAAGTTCATGGTAGAGGGTTCTTCTATCGTACCAGTTATCCGGGCTTCAGCGATAGAAAGCATGGATAATGATTGCTTAAATTCGTATGTGCACACTGTACTTATTCTAACCTTCTCTTTACAGTAGCCACGGGAGTTAAACATAGGGAATTGTAGTGTATTCCTCTATTCATTTCTTAAGGTTGGTTCTTGAAATTTACTAACAGGCTTTCACGGGATAGTGTTTAAGTTGATTTCAAGTGTTTAAGTTCAGTTCTTTCAGCAAGTCTGTGACGCTCTCCCAGACGTCAAGCAGTCCTGTGAACTGAGATACTCTAACTGACGAACAGAAAAATTATAAAAATGCAACAAATGAAGCAAGCAGGGAATACACATGCCAAAAAAATAACATATACACAAGGCGTAAATGCCTAAGCAGCTAGGGCTAGAGGACAGATGAAAGGATGTAAAATCTCGCGTAACTACGGGAAAGGTATGTACTGCCTATAATTGAAGAAACCTTTGGAGGAAAACCACATGTACAAACATCAAGAACTCAGATGGGATGTCAGTACAATAAACTCGAATAATCCGATCTTCACAGGTAGGACCGGGTTAATAAACAAATATCTAAACTCCGCCCGAAGAGGCCATGAAGGCGCAACGGCACCGACCGGCAGCCGTGTCATCCTCATTCCACAAGCGTCACTGGGTGCTGATGGGAGAGGCATGTGGTCAGCACACCGCTCTCACCGCCGTATGAGACCACAGCGGCTACTTCTCGATCAAATAGCCCCTCAGTATACCTAACAAGGGCTGAGTGCAACCCGCTTGCCAGCAGCGCTGTGCAGACCAGATAGTCACCCATCCAAATGCTAGCCCAGCCCGACAGCGCTTAACTTCGGTGATCTGACGGGAACCGGTGTTAACAGCTGAGGAAGGCCGTTGGCTTCTTAGAAGACAAATTCCGAATACCAAACTAAAACAACCACACAAAATGAAACAAAAGACATGGAAGGCGGAACGTAAAACGACAAATCAGTGTATATGTAAAGGTCACGACACAGACTGATGTAGGTTGTCCTAAATTACGGGCACCACAAACGCAACAATGCGGATATTGTAAATACGACAATGCGCTACTGTTCAAATGGTTCAAATGGCTCTGAGCACTATGGGACTCAACTGCTGTGGTCATTAGTCCCCTAGAACTACTTAAACCTAACTAACCTGAGGACATCACACACATCCATGCCCGAAGCAGGATTCGAACCTGCGACCGCAGCAGTCGCATGGTTCCGCCTAGAACCGCGAGACCACCGCGGCCGGCAATGCGCTACTGTATTTATTGTTCACGAGAGGATTTTGTCTTTTAATACATTCACTGCTGATTGATTTTAGAACACTAGAGAAACATGTACTATAATAACTCTAGAACAAAACTAACAATTTTAGTCATATAGTGCAAATTTCCTTTTCCTTGAAGCAATTCGGTTAGCTGGTGATATGAGATCAATATTACGGAAAGGGAAAGGAAGTAGATAAAGTTGAGATAGGGGAACGACACTACGAGAAGAATTCAACAGACAACGGAAAGACTTGAGTGGAAACAAGAAACACAGAATTAGATCCTTGAAATAGCCAACTACGGCCAGAGCCATTCCACCTGGTAAACAGGGTGGCTCTCCTAAGAGTCGCCGGCGCATATCCTCTAGTGTTTCAGAGATATTTGCATTATGTAGGTGGAGTCACTCCAAACAAATAGTGCTCATCATGCAATTCTCTTGGCGCCCAGTGACAATGGAAGGCATCAGTTTCTTTCCACTTACAAACAAAATTATTTCAAGCACAATTTTATGTGCCAATTGGATACAGCGATCTCAGATTAGTCAAGTGGGATATTGGTTTCATTTGTACCTCAAAACAGTAAAACACGGAGAATAACCAGCGCTCCAGCAGCAATAGCTGCCTGCTACAGCCAAGCATGCAGAGTAGGACTGCTGATATTTTTTTTAAGTATCGAGAATCCGATATATCGATATTTAGAAAAGTATTATTGTCAGCACTGGACATATCGAAAAAACTGTTGATATACCGACAGGAAAAGTATCGACTTACTGGCCAAAAAAATTCGGTTGTACAATCTAAATATACTGCCAGTTTTAAAGCTGTATATTGAAGTATTTATTTACTATTATAATATATATATATATATATATATATATATATATATATATATATATATATATATATATATATATATACAC
Source organism: Schistocerca gregaria (assembly GCF_023897955.1). Classification (NCBI taxonomy): domain Eukaryota; kingdom Metazoa; phylum Arthropoda; class Insecta; order Orthoptera; family Acrididae; genus Schistocerca; species Schistocerca gregaria. Next base: position 287,450,418 of record NC_064925.1, read on the forward strand.
TGTACATCAACGAGCTAGCAACCTGTTTATCCACCTTAGAGCAAAAAAAAAATACAATGCACTTTCATGCTTGGTGATAACCACTTTGCTAACAATGGTAACTGCATGTAAATAGCACAATAAAAGGTGTCCGACATGTCCGTCGTTGATTTTCGTCACATATCGATGTGTATGGAACGCCTCATGTCTACTTCCCTGTTTTCATTTCTGCAAACGCCAGAGAATTAGCAGTCGTAACGTCAAAACTGTAATGAAGCTAAGTGGTTGCAGTTTCTTATGGTAGCGCCGAGAGCCGATTACGTTAGCAGTTCCCCTCAAACGTTTACACCCACTGCAAAAACCAATCTTGTCACTTAGATTTTTGTTCATCACTTTCAGCAACTGTTTTTTAAGAATGCCGATGTGAAGAAATACCACACTAGTTGCGTTAAAAATTGTTTTTTCACGCAACTGGTGTTCTATTTCTTTACATCGGTTCGCTTATTATTCCATTCACACCGCCATCCCCCTTCCCTCCCCGCCCCCTCCCCATTCAGTACACAACAATTTCCAATATTTACCAAAAATTGTGAAAAAAATGTGACATAAAATAAAAATATCGGCACTTGATATCCCCATTTTGATATTGATATCTCGGTGAAATAAGTACAGCCGAGTAATATTGATATCTTTCGGAATATACCGATTTATCGATATTGTATCAACGGTCCTAATGCAGAGCTACTGTATCGCTGATGGATTGCAGTTCATTCTTCGCGATTTTCTCTCCCTGCCATACATGTCGACAAGACAGATATCGATCTGGACTAATTTTGGAGCGCTCTATCGATTCGGCACGAAAAACTGCGATTTAAAAATAATCTTGTTTGTAATAGGAAAACAACTGAGGCTTTCTTTTTTCGTTGGGCGTCGTAAGAAAGACGTTGGCAGCAGTAATTGTTTGGGCTGACTACAGCTACGCGACTCAAAAATGAAATTGTAAATAGCAGCCGAAACGCCAGAGAAAATGTGCCTGACAACTGTTAGGAGAGACCCCTGATATCATAAATAGACGAAATAAGCTCAGATTTTAAGAAGAATTCAGTTGTTCCAGTTCCAAAGGATATCGCTCCTACCAGGTGTGAAAATTAGCGAAAAATCAGTTTAATAAGTCACAGCTGCAAAATATTAACATGAATTATGAAGATGGGAAAAACTGGTAGTTGAGCTCAGAGAAGATGTTTGGATTCGGGAGGACTGTCAGAACACGCACGGCAATACTGACCCTACGACTTACAAAATATGTTGAAGAGGGGAAACCTACATTGATAGCTATTTTATGTTTAGAGAAAGCTTTTCACAGTGTTGACTAGAATACATTCTTTGAAATGATGACGCTAGCAAGGACGAAATACAAGTTACAATCAGTACGAAAAAGAGACTGCGGTTATAAATTCTAAGGACATGAAAAGAAAGCAGTGTTTGGGAGGGATATGAGACTCTGTTGTGGGCTATCCGTGATGGTTTTCAATTTATCCATTGAGCAAACATTAGACGGAAATAGAAGAAATTCGGAAAGGGAATTAAAATTCAGAGAGAAGAAATAAAAATCTTTCGGTTTGCCGATGACACTATTTCTCTGAGACAGTTAATGACTAGGAAGAGCAGTTGAATAGAGTGCAGTGTGTTTTGAAAGAAGAACATAAAAAATAAAAGAATGGCAATGGAGTGCAGCCGAGATAAATCAAGTTATGCTGAAGGACCTACATTAGGAAAGGAGAGGCTCAGAGTAGGAAATATGCTTTGTTATTTGGGCAGAAAAATAACTAATGATCACCAAAGTAAGTAGAATACAAAGTACAGACTGGTTGCAGAAAGAGAAGCACTTTTCAGAAAAAGGAATTTGTTAACATCTGATATAAATTTAAGTGTTAGGTGGCGGTTTCTGAAGTTACATATCTGAACTGTAGCTTTGTACTGATCTGAAACGTGAATGGTAAGCAGTTCATACAAGAAGAGAAAAGATATCTGCGGATACTATTCCAATAGAAACAGGAAAATAAAGGTAGGATAACACTCATGACGGAAGCATTACCAAAGCTAAAATTTACATGAATTCATGATTCCATTAATAGAAGTATAAAATTGAGAATAATCTGGTATTACCAGTGCTCCTATGCCATGAGGAAATATCAACCAAGAGGGAAGTCGAACGTAAAAATAAAAGTTATGTATCTGAAATATGGTCATGTAGGAAATTATAGTGAGTAATTAAAGCTTCAATACTAAAACCCTTACATGTTAAACGAGGCTGACCACAACATAGTACCAGAAATCCTCAAATTCTTTGAAAACGTAGTTCCAAGGCAAGAACTCAACTGAGGAAAGACTATCAATCATCGCCCAACACCAAGTGTTAGACGTCCTGGAAGATGGATAGACCAAATTCAAAAGAAAACCAAATCAGCTATGGGATAACTGATTCGAGAGGAGCAATCTGTGATCGTTGGAGAGAAAAATAAGACTCCTTAATGTGGTGCCGACTTTTAATATCGAAAGGACGGATTGAAATAAATTTCGTTTAAGTGTTTAAGTATTATATTAACGGGCAAATCCAATTCAGTCTGTTCCTTTGTTCGTTATTGCTTCAAGTTATCACAGTTTTAGTCTCGGCTTTCAAGATTACCTATTATGTTGTATGGCAACTGCAATTTCGACGATCATTCAACTGTTGTATCTTTTGTTAATTAAGCGCTACCGAGTTAATCTGTTTGAAGAGGAGTCGAACTTTTAATCCGCGCGGGGAATAACAGGATTTATGCAACGCGCTGTGGCGGGCTTAATTAGTTTCGGATGCAAGCACGGCCTAGGTAAAGGGTAATTACGGAACAGAGCCCCAGAAACGTTACTGAGGTAAGAGTTTCAAATGGTATCGTGCACCTAAATTAAACTTGTAGTTCTTATTGCACTAACGATTCAAAACTGTGCACACCTTGTTGTACATAAAATCTCAGTACGATAAAGAAATCAGAAAGACTGAATTTTAAGACTGACACGACCATCAGACTGTTAAATCAGTTTTTCAGAAGCGTCAACTAACTGTACTTATTTCTGCACAATTATGAATCAGTCTTGTTTGACATGTTCCTGCTGCATCGTTCCACATCCTTTTAATCGTTTCTTTTTATGTTTAGATAACGGTTCCGCTAGCGAGGTAGTATTAACCCACAAACTGAATTATAATTCAGTATCTGAGGCCTCTCCGTGTATTTTGAGATGACAAAAGTTATGGAATAGCGATATGCGCATATACAGGTAACGGTAGTATCGCACACACAAGGTGTAAAAGGACAGTGCATTGGCGGAGCGGAAATTTCCAAGAATGATTGCCTATCGAAGTCACGGAGTCCAAACGATACGTATCGAACGTGTGACTGTAAGTCGATCATGCGGCTCTGGTGGCGGGCGTTATGAGTGTGTTACGGTAGTCACTACAGCAACAATAAAAGAAGAGCATTACAAAAGTATTTGTAATTACAAAGGGGACGACTTACCTTACTCGTCGTCGGTGTTGTCGTCATGTGAGAGTCCATGTGATGTGTACGCTTCAGGGAAGTTCTCTTTTTGCCATAGTCTGGGTAAACTCTGGCAATATCACACAAGAATATTGGCAGTCACATGCGTCAACTTTTCGCTGAAAAGGCAAGCTGTGGAAATAGAGGTACTGAAATGAGTACAGTTCTTGTCCTGGACGTCCTTCTCTTTTAATGGAAGATTTCGCAGATTTCCACAGCCGCTCGATGTTCTGCATGTGCACACTGGGGTCATCCGAAGACACGAGCTCTACACAGTGGTTGACGAACTCGTGGTCGAATCCTTCAGCTTTCAGTCTTGTAGGACGGAAATCTGTCTGTACTGACTTTAGTACCAGGTAGTACGAAGTGCTTTATCATACCCACCAAAATGACCTTGTCTCTGGACAATACTCTCACAATGAAACACTTCCGGGACTCTTTCTATTCCAACGAATACCGAAATATGATCGATTTCACTCTTTGAAGGTCGTCCTCTCTGGTTCTTCTTTCTAGCTATTAAGATTCGTCCACTTCCACAATTTTACTCGGTCCATCAATTGGTACACTGTCATTTGTTACTACCTCATAACAAACTTCTGCGCAAAACCCGAAATAGTCACACACGGAATTAGAAGAGAAGTCAGTTTCCGATGCTGTTACTTGCAAGGTCTCGAATCCAGCAAGATAGAAGAATTACGTTGGTGTGGATGGATAATTTTGAAGAGTCGTACCTCGTATTCTTCCTGATACTCGCTCATTCACCCCACTGTCCGCAATGAAATTCTGACGGTAATTCAGCATCGAAACTCCTCTTACGAAGTTTTACGCACTTCACACCACCACAATCTACATAGTCCCTCCTTTCCTTATCCGGTAGTACTCCATATTGGTGACAAAAAGTGAAAATAAAGAAAGGTTCAGTTGGCTCTGAGCCTTCACAACGAAGGTCATCAGTCCCCTAGAACTTAGAACTACTTAAACCTAACTAATCTAAGGACATCACACACATCCATGCCCGAGGCAGGATTCGAACCTGCGACCGTAGCAGTCGCGCGGTTCCAGACTGAAGCGCCTAGAACCACTCGGCCACTCCGGCCGGTAAAAGTAAACCATTTTCTAAGTTGTATAAGCACGGAATCATATTTTTCCTCGAGTGAGAATGCGCCGAAGAAATGTAAGGAACACCAGACATCCCACTCACTATTTGGTTTCCCAATCAACCCACAAATAATTCGCGGAGGTATGTAATTTAGAGCAACTAAAGGAACGACGGAAAACAGATAAAAATTACGATCACAAATAATTGATCATAACACCCGCCACCAGTGTCATATGCTCGATTTACAATCGCATGATCGATATGTACCGTTTGGACTCCGCGACTTCGATAGCCGATCATTTTTGCCGTGTTTACAACGGAACTGACTGGGTTCTCTTGTCCAACTATACCTATTATTGAATAGAACAGGTTATGTTTGGTTACACGGAGGCCATCTCCAGACTTCATCAACTTCATCGACTTCGTGTTCCCATAACAATGCGACATGTTACTGAGCCACAGTTGTTTGCGATTGGTTTCAAGAACATTCTGGACAGTTCGAGCTAATGATTTGGTCAATCAGATTGCCCAACATTAATCCCATCGAACATTTATTGGACACAAAATCCTGCACCGGCAACACTTTCGCTATTATGGACGGCTCTGTAGGCAGTACGGCACAGCATTTCTGCAGGGCGCTTAAACCGTCTAGTTGAGTCCTTGCCAAATCGCGTTGCTGCACTACGCCGGGAAAAAGGAGGTCCGACACGATGACTTTTGTCGCGTCAGTGTATATAGAAGTTTTGGTTTTATGTTAAGTCAGTCGAAAGATCAACCCTATCTGTGAGGACGCTCTGGCCGTAATAGGATAACAGCATAACACTGTCATATTCCTTTTTCCTAAAGAGATTCAGTACAGAAGATCGTATTACACTCATGCTCATAAAATAAGGATACATAACGCTCCGGTGGGCGGTTTGGGGATTTAAATCACCTCGGGGTATGACCATGCGGTGCATTTGACCTGCGGTCGCCGAACGGTGGCGCTGGTAGCAGTCCACATATGCCGAGCCGTGTTGGTGCATGTCAGAGTACGGTGCAGCGAGTAAGTGTGCAGACGTTTTCAGACATGCTAATGGTGACTGTGTGTTGAAAATGGCACAAAGAACACACATTGATGATGTTATGAGGGGTAGAATACTAGGGCGATTGGAGGCTGGTCAAAATCAGCAGGTCGTAGCACAGTTCCTCCGTGTGCCACAAACTGAAATCTCAAGGTTATGGCAACGATTCCAGCAGACAGGAAACGTGTCCAGGCGCTACAGTACGTGACGTCCACAGTGTACAACACCACAAGAAGGCCGATATCTCACGATCAGTGCCCGCAGATGGCCACAGAGTACTGCCAGTAGCCTTGCTTGGAACCTTACCACAGCCACTGCAACACTTGTCTCCAGATACAAAGTCTACAGGCGACTGGACAGACATGGTCCGGCAGTGTCAGTTGCCTTTAAATTTTCTCGTCCCACAGTCTGGCAACAGAAAAGCCAGCACCAAGGAAAGCTACTTCGATCACGTGCCTCTCTCATATGCTGACGAACTAACACCGTCTGTGTGACGCTGACCAGATCACGCTCTGGAAATTTCCATGAAGCCCCCACGGGCTCGTCTCCTTCTGACCAATCAGGGCGGAGGAAGCCACGTGGCCGTATAGGATGTACCCTGCCGCCCGCCACCGGGCCTCTCTCTCTTGGACGCACGCTCTGTAGCAATGAAGATCTCCCGCTTCTCCAACTGCTGCGGCACTGTGGACTGTTTCGCAGCCGGCATGCCACTCGAACTTGCCCGATTGGCAGACGCAACTTTCGTTAGCTTTGCGAACTATGTTTCGCCAAACTCTACACTCCCTAGATCTGACTATGCGACCCTTTGTAAGGTAAAAGTGGTCAATAAAAGATTGCTTGAACTCTTTTAATGAATCCTTCACGCCCACCGCCTTCCCATCCGACCATCTTGCACACTCGTCGAAATCAGGCTCACTTTGGATAATGGGGATGAAACATCTTCCAAAACCTTCACGTACCGTTCGGTTATCACTGTGCCATCAAGGAATATCGCACCTATTAATCCGTGACTGGACATTGCATAACAGACAGTCACCCCTTCAAGGTGAAGTGACTCTCCATCGTGAAATGCGGATTCTCAGTACCCCTAAATGAACCAGTTTTGCTTATTGACGAACCTATCGAAATGTAAGTGGGCTTTGTCGCTAAACCAAACCATACAGCGCATACTAATTCAAAGCATGCCCCGCGGCCAACCGTGCAGTTTGAACGTCCTGACGCAAACCGTTCGGAAGTTACGACGATTTCATTTCATATAGGCCAGCCTGTATCATACCACATACCCTTCGCTGCTAGCGCAGTCGACTGCCGTCTGTGAATGATTATTGCACAGGCACTTTTCTTGACGCGTAACAGATTTGTATGGAGTCTAATGATTCAGTCTTTCTTACTCTCCACTCGACTTCCTAATAAGCGATTTTTTTTTTTTTTTTTTTTTTTTTTTTGCAAATGTAATTTCTTTAGCTCAAAAAGCTAATGTACTGAAGAATCTTGCCGTTTGTGGCTCAGACGTAACAACAGATGTGAAACTGGTTTCTCCTGCGTTAACAAACAGTTTTCTTGCTTTTTAGTTTTACTATTACGTCTGTGTGGCTTTCCCTTCTGCTATAGTTGTTGTGGCTTACTTGGGACATTAAATAACGTAGGTACTGCGTCCACACAAGTTTCCTACGTTCCACATTCACTAATTTGACCGAAGGTGTACAGTACTTAAGAAAACTTCATGTTTTTAGCAGATACGCAACTTTTCAGCAGAAGTCAGCTCCTCTGCTGTTCACTAGCCGTCGTTTTTTTTCTTTTTTTTATCTTAAAAGAAAATGACATTCTTCAGTAATTATCTGTATATTACGAGAGAATCGTAAATAAATTTTCTTGTAATTGACCGCTTCGCACCTTCCAGGGTGCTTAGGAAACTACAGAAAGACACATGTAGTGTTAGTTTTTTAGTTTGTGCCAATTTTTAATGCACTACATACGCTTCCTATTGTAAAAAAAAAAGTCACGAATCAAAATATGCGCTACTACCCGCGCTCATCCGATATCGCATTCAGAATAGTAGCATTCTGTCCGCTTAGAACGCTGCTGTTGCAGTGTAGAACAATCATGAACAATACTGTCGTGACTGTATGAGTTACACTGTGTTTTTACATGTTGAGTTCAGCTGTTTTGCTCGTAGAGGTGGGACATTTTTTTAATGCATGCAGATGATAAATCTAGAGCCTCAGATCACCTGAGATAAACAATAAGAACTAAATTATTACTGAACTTCAGTTTTTGGGATCTGAGCCACAACTACAAAGTTTTATACGTAATTATGTTTTGCGAAGTCATAAAACGCTCATTACGGAATTTTTTTAAAGAATTTGAACATGGCTGCGTTTCAGCAAGTGTGCACGCAAGAGCTTCAATTCATTTGAAGTAACAGCCAACCAGTTGTAAAATACCGGTTTTTTAAACCTTGACTATGGTCTCGACCGTTTTAAAACCGTCTTCTTCAGATGATGTTGTTTATTTAATCATATTATCTGTAGCCAATGTGGGAGTCGTTGACTCTATCTAGTCATATCGTCCTCTTAATCACCATTTAAAATACATTAATAAATGTAGTAGCCGTCTACTGTAGGGCTTCTTGTCTTAAAACATTTTAAAATATCGCATATTTGTCACGCTGGATGAAACAATATATAGTACGCCACATGAAAGATTCGAATAGAAACTGACATTTAAATAAGAAACGTGTAATCGGAGCCTATAGAGCATAAATAAGAAGGTTGCCTAGAAAGTAATGCACCGCATTTTTTCTCAGCCCAAAACAATGCGAACGTTACGTACGTATTACTTGAAATCTCCTGAGTGAGCGCGCCAAGTTTCCGTCACTTCCGTCAGGCAGTGTAGCTGCAGGACAGTTTCAGAATAGCGTCTGTAGGTGATGTAAGTTACAAGCAACGTGTCATAATTGTATTTTTCACTGCAGAAAAAGAAAATGTTGGGAATATTCACAAACGCTCGTGCGAAGTCTGTGGAGCATCTGCTGTCGACAGAAGTACAGTTATGAAATGACAATTAAATCAAGACCCTAAGTTGTTGATAGGCGTTGATATACATCAACGGGGACATTTGAAAATGTGTGCCCCGACCGGGACTCGAACCGGGGATCTGCTTACATGGCAGACGTTCCATCCATCCTTTTTTTAAACTAATTTTGTTCTGTTTTGATCGTTGAATTTGTTCGGGGCAGACGTCAGATGACACCCGTTTAGGTTTTTCGTTGAGCCATTCACTCAGTTTTTTTACAGAGGATGGCTAACCCTCTGACCTAACACGCTGAGCTACCGTGCCGGCGTCTATCTGAGCCTCCGCGGGCACAGAGGATAGTGTGACTGCCGGGATTTATCCCTTGCACGCTCCCCGTGAGACCCATATTCCCAGCTTAATGTTCACTCACTACATTCGTAGTGCCCCTGCCCATTACAATCATAACTCGCGGCAGACAATCTTACCGAGTCCCGTAAGAGTTTGAGCAATGCGTGTGCATCCAGCACAGAAGAAGGACAATGCCCGGTTAGCCTTAACTATATGAAGATTGTATCTGTTCCTTCGCACATGTCCAAAAAACAGATACCATCTTCATATATGAAGTACGGTTAGTCCCCGGGCAAGGAGGGTGAGGTCATCAGAAGGCAGTTTGGCGGAGCTCCACGATTTGCAGCGTTCGGGGAGACCAGTCACGGCTGTGGCACCTGCAGCCCTGACCTAGCCCCCTCGGTGTTCCACTTGTTTGGCCCATTAAGGGATGCCACTGGTGGAAGACATTTTGAGAACGACGACAAGATGATTCACATAGTAAAGCACTCGCTCTGCCACCAGAACAAGGACTGGTCCGACAAGGCACACATGGCCTCCTTTCACGCTGGAGGAAGGCCGTAGAACGGGATGGATATTGCGTGAAAAAATAGGGTGTGTAGTTAAAACACCATTCTTTCATGTGTGTAATTGTATGTTCAATAAAGAACTGTTCAAGAAAAAATGCGATGCATTACTTTTGGGGCAACCCTCGTATGTCACCAGCTCTGAACGTGGCGTATTTACGTGCCACGTTTTATATTTGTCAGTTTTTAAGAAATCTTTCAAGTGGCATACTATATGTTGTTTCATCCAGCGTCACATATGTGCTATTTTAAAAAGTATTTAGACAGAGAGCCGGCCGATGTGGCCGTGCGGTTCTAGGCGCTGCAGTCTGGAACCGCGAGACCGCTAAGGTCTCAGGTTCGAATCCTGCCTCGGGCATGGATGTGCGTGATGTCCTTAGGTTAGTTAGGTTTAACTGGTTCCGAGTTCTAGGGGACTAACGACCTCAGAACTTGAGTCCCATAGTGCTCAGAGCCATTTGAACCATTTAGACAGAGGCTACAGTAGACTGCTAGTACTTTTGTAATAATGATTAAGTGGATGTCATGTACTAGACAATGTCTACGACTTTCTTCTCAAGAAGACAGTTTTAAAAGGGTCGAAACCATTGTCGAGGTTAGTAAACCTGTATTTTGCAAGTGGTTGGCTGTTATTGCCACTCCACTGAAAACTGTTGTTCTCTCGTTGTTTTTGTGATAACTCAAGTGCGGCCCTCGGAGCGCGTGGACAGTAAGTTTCCGCGTACATCAGCTGTGCGCCACGTGGCATGCTGCTGGCGCGGCTCAGGCGCCGGAGGTGAAGCAGTAGCAGTGCTAAGACATCGCCGGCGGCAAACCACTGCCAAAATCTGGGTCGCCTCGCCTGCACCCACACAGATGACGCCGCTCTGAAGATTACTCCACCTTGCTTCTTCATATCTACAGCCGTGGATGAAGATATTTTAGGTCTACCAAAGAGCCAACAAAAGCAGCTGAGAGTTGACGTAACGCAGTTATACGTTCCTTGCACATATAACATTTACATCTACGAGAAACTGAATAAAAATCACGACAGCTATATTTCAATAGAGTCGGCGAGCCACATTGCAGTACGTGGTAGAGAGTACTTCAGGTACAGCTGTCGTTCCACTCCTAACCCACCCTTCCTACAGCAGCAATCCTCCCATCCCCTCAATCATCACCATTCGCAAATTGCAGGAGGTAAGAACGACTCTTATTTCTGTGATTGTTCTCGTCGTGTTCATTTCTCGAGACATATCGAAGAAGCAGAGAAGAGACGAAATTAGTGAGGAGTACCACGAAGAAGACAAAGTTAAAAAATTCTGGCGCCATGGAAGCAAAATAAAATATGACGGATGAAGCAGAGAGGACACAAAAAGCACATTAGTACAGGCAAAAAGAGTATTTCTACCCAAGAGAAGACTGTTATCACAGCGTTGTATGGTACTAAATCATGGATTGTTGGACAATTGGAACAGAAGAGAATCGAAGAGTTTGAGATCTGACGCTATTTACGGAGGCTGAAAATTACTGGACTCATTAGGTAAGGAATGAGGTTCTCCGCACAATCGGAGAGGTAAGTGCATTTTGAAAACAGTGACAAGAAGAAGGAAGGAGATATAGGACTTAAGACATCATGCAATAAAACGCATGGTACTAGAGGGAGCTACAGATGGTTAAAACTGTAAGGGAACATCGATTAGAGTATATTCAACAAATAACTGAGATCGAACTGTCCAAGTGCTTCTCTGAGATGAGGAGAGGAATTCGTGACGGTCCGCATCAAGCCTTGGATTGAAACCCTCTCCGTGATGCAGAACCCCTCTCTTGTAGTGTATGCCACAGGAGTACATTGAGCATCTACGTAACGGTCTCGTAACAAAACGAGCTCCTCTTCTGTGGGTCTTCTCCAACCTATTAATGATCCCAGACTGATGTACAAAACTCCAGAATCACAGTCACAAAAATTTTGCAAAATATTTCTTTCGAGGATCAACCACATTCCCTTAAGATTATTCCAGTGACTTTCAGTCTAACATCTGCCTTTCGTAGAATTTGTTTATGTGGTCATCTGACTTAGGTCGCTCAGGACGTTTACTCCGAGGCATTATACGATTGTTTCTGTTGCAGTTATTTATCGCCAGTGGCGCAATCGAAGAGTAATGGATCTAATAGAAAAATACATTGTCCATTGTTGGCGGTATTGTGCTTTATTAAAATAGTGCTTTTAGCTGATTTCGACTGTGAGCCATCATCAGGCACATCTGGTATTTCATATATTACATATCATGCTCGATAATAGCTCACGGCCGAAATAAGCAAATAGCACGATTTTAATAAGCACAATAAGGCCAACGACGAACACTGTATTACACTACTGGCCATTAAAATTGCTACACCAAGAAGAAACGCCGATGATAAACGGGTTTTCATTGGACAAATATATTATACTAGAACTGACATGTCATTACATTTTCAAGCAATTTGGGTGCATAGATCCTGAGAAATCAGTGCCCAGAACAATCACCTCTGGCCGTAATAACGGCCTTGATACGCGTGGACATTCTGTCAAACAGAGCTTGGATGGCGTGTACAGGTACAGCTTCCCATACAGTATCAGCACTATACCGTAGTTCATCAATCGTAGTGACTGGCGTTTTGTGACGATCCAGTTGCTCGGCCACCATTGACCAGACGTTTTCAGTTGGTGAGAGATCTGGAGAATGTGCAGGCCAGGGCAGCAGTCGAACATTTTCTGTATCCAGAAAGGCCCGCACAGGACCTGCAACATGCGGTCTTACATTATCCTGCTGAAATGTAGGGTTTCACACGGATCGAATGAAGGGTAGAGCCACGGGTCGTAACACATCTGAAATGTAACGTCCACTGTTCAAAGTGCAGTCATTGCGAACAAGAGGTGACCGAGTTTGCCCGAGTATCATGTCGTTTTTGGAAACCCAGAATCTACTCTGTAGGAATCAACATGGATTCCGGAAACAGCGATCGTGTGAGACCCAACTCGCTTTATTAGTTCATGAAACCCAGAAAATATTAGATACAGGCTCCCAGGTAGATGGTATTTTTCTTGACTTCCGGAAAGCTTTTTTGCAGTTCCGCACTGTCGCCTGATAACAAAGTGAGAGCCTACGGAATATCAGACCAGCTGTGTGGCTGGATTGAAGAGTTTTTAGCAAACAGAACACATCATGTTTTTGTCAATGGAGAGACGTCTACAGACGTTAAAGTAACCTCTGGCGTGCCTCAGGGGAGTGTTATGGGACCATTGCTTTTCACAATATATATAAATGACGTAGTAGATAGTGCAGGAAGTTCCATGCGGCTTTTCGTGGATGATGCTGTAGTATACAGAGAAGTTGCACCATTAGTAAACTGTGGCGAAGTGCAGGAAGATCTGCAGCAGATAGGCACTTGGTGCAGGGAGTGGCAACTGACCCTTAACATAGACAAATGTAATGTATTGCGAATACATAGAAAGAAGGATCCTTTATTGTATATATGATAGCAGGACAAACACTGGTAGCAGTTACTTCTGTAAAATATCTGGAAGTATGCGTGCAGAACATTTTGAAGTGGAATGATCATATAAAATTAATTGTTGGTAAGGCAGGTACCAGGTTGAGATTCATTGGGAGAGTCCTTAGAAAATGTAGTCCATCAACAAAGCAGGTGGCTTACAAAACACTCGTTCTACGTATATTTGTGTATTACTCATCAGTGTGAGATCCGTACCAGATAGGGTTGACGGAGGAGATAGAGAAGATCCAAGGAAGAGCGGCGCGTTTCGTCACAGGGTTATTTGGTAACCGTGATAGCGTTACGGAGATGTTTAGCAAACTCAAGTGGCAGACTCTGCAAGACAGGCCCTCTGCATCGCGGTATAGCTTGCTCTCCAGGTTTCGAGAGGATGCGTTTCTGGATGAAGTATCAAATATATTGCTTCCCCCTACTTATACCTCCCGAGGAGACCACGCATGTAAAATTAGAGAGATTCGAGCGCGCACGGAGGTTTTCAGACAGTCGTTCTTCCCGCGAATCATACGCGACTGGAACAGAAAACGGAAGTAATGACAGTGGCACGTAAAGTGCTCTCCGCCACACACCGTTGGGTGGGATACGGAGTATAAATGTAGATGTAGACGTGTAACCAATGGCACCCCATACCATCACGCCGGATTACACACCAGTATGGCGATGACAAATACACGCTTTGCGTTCACCGCGATGTCGCCAAACACGGATGCGACCATCATGATGCTGTAAACAGACATGCATTTATCCGAAAAAATTACGTTTTGCCATTCGTGCACCCAGGTTCGTCATCGAGTACACCATCGCAGGCGCTCCTGCCTTTGATGCAGCGTCAAGTGTAACCGCAGCCATGGTCTCCGAGCTGATAGTTCATGCTGCTGGAAATGTCGTCGACTGTTCGTGCAGATGGTTGTTGTCTTTCAAACGTCCCCATCTGTTGAATCAGTGATCGAGATGTTTTTTGCACGATCCCTTACACCCATGCGGATAAGGTGCCTGTCATCTCGACTGCTAGTGATACGAGGCCGTTGGGATCCAGCACGGCAATACGTATTACCCCCCCCCCCCCCCCCCCCCCCTGACCCGTCGATTCCATTTTCTACTAACAGCCATTGGATCTCGACCAATGCGAGCAGCAATGTCACGATACGATAAACCACAATCGTGATAGGCTACAATCCGATCTTTATCAAAGTCGGAAACGTGGTGGCACGCATTTCTCCTCTTTACACGAGGCCTCACAACAAAGTTCACCAGGCAACACCGGTCAACAGCTGTTTGTGTACGAGAAATCGGTTGGAAACTTTCCTCGTGTCAGCACGTCGTAGGTGCACCGGCGCCAACCTTGTGTGAATGCTGTGAAAAGCTAATCAAGCTATCACAGCGCCTTCTTCCTGTCGGTTAAATTTCGCGTCTGTAGCACGTCATCTTCGTGGTAGAGCAATTTTAATGGGCAGTAGTGTATATTCTTTTATTGTACGCTGTCGATTCTCACAGAGGTAAAAAGTAATCTACCCTTATTTATGCGCAATAGGGTAAGTTTATAACCAAAGTCTTTCTCGCCAGATCACAGTAGTTAAGAGCTGTCGGGCTTGGCTAGCACTTCGATAGGCCACCGTCCAGGTCTGCCGAGTGATGTCGGCAAGGTGCTGCACTCACCCTTGGGAGGCCAATTGAGAAGCTACTTGATTCAGAAGTAGCGGCACCGATCACGAAAACTGACATAGTCTGCGAGAGCAGTGTGCAGACCACATGCCCCTCTGTATCGGCGTGCAGTAACGCCTGTCCACTGAGGATGACATGGTGACTGGGCGGTACCGGTATTTTTTTTTTTTAGGTTAAGTTTATTTACATTCACGGTTAACAGACGGTTACTGCACCAATCTTCGATGTCACACGCATATTCATTACTTTTGCTGCTGTTTTTTGGCGTTATTCCATTGCTGTGGGCAACAGCAAACATCCTCATGCCTTCAGGGTAACCAAAAACTCGATACCAACCTTACAGGAGGAGGAGGAGGAGGAGATTAGTGTTCAAATTCCGTCGACAACGAGGCCATAAGAGAGAAATACAAGCTCGGATTTGGGAAGGAAATCGGGCATGCCCTTCGATGGAACCACCCCGACATTTTCCTTAAGCGATTTAGGGATACCAAGGAAAACCTAAAGCAGGATGGCCGGACGTGGGTTTGAATCGTGGTCCTCCCGAATGTGAGTCCAGTGTGCTAACCACTGCGGTACTCCGCTCGGTCAACGTGGAAGTTTTTGCCTGAGGTGCTCTAGATTTCATAGACGTACAGAGCGAGCTGAGCTCCGTAATATCTCTGTTGACGGAATCTATGCTGATTTTTCTTAGAGAAGATTTTCATTCCCCAAAAACGGCGTAATAGGTGAAAAAACATGCAACGTAGTTCTGCAGCAGATTGATGTCAACGAGGAACGACATAGGTCTATAGTTATGTACATCTGTCTATCGATCCTTCCCGCTGCTGACTGACTTTACTTGATAGATTTTCTATTCGCCATGGCTTATCCCAGTATCTGTCCTTTCTACGTTTGAGAAATGATTGAAAGGCGGAACCGCATTACGATCCTCTGAAGGGGAACGAAATCGGAAGATCAATTACAAAATTTCTAATTTCACTCTTCCATCATCTGCTTCGGTGCCAGTACGGCGAGTGAGCGAATGAATAGATGATTTCGATCCACTTACTGTCTTTTATATGGACGAAACTTCTTAGGATTTTTAGTCAGAGCGTTTGGCAAAATTTTACTTCCAGTTTCATTGACAGATTCTCTCATAGACCTTATTATCGATATTCTGCCTTCGTTCCGCTTTTGTTTATCAACAACTAGGAAGAACTTGTGAGGCTGAATACTAATTTAACCATTTTATTGGTTATTGAGCTCCGTGGCTGTAAGTTGTATTACTTTAATAAATACGGCAAGTATTCATGTTTTATATAACGTCATCCGGACGAAAAACTTTTCACCTCAGTGTTCACGCACAAAATGAGTAGTTGGTTCAAATGGCTCAAAGCACTATGGAACTTAACATCTGACGTCACAGTCCCCTAGAACTTAGAACTACGTAAGCCTAACTAACCTAAGGACATCACACACATCCATGCCCGAGGCAGAATTCGTGCGACCGTAACCGTCGCGCGGTTCCGGACTGAAGCGCCTAGAACCGCTCGGCCACCGCGGCCGGCCAAATGAATAGTTAAGCCTCTACAAATGGTGCAGTTAACGAACCATGTGCTCAGCCACACGCTCACTGCCTCTGCATGACCACCAGCAAGTAGCGATCAGTCGGACATTAACGTTTCACGCGGACATTGTACGTAAACGTGGGTAAATGCAAGGACGTTACCGAGTGGCAGGAAGGAGCAATCGTGTATGGCCGCACCGATGCCCGTACCGTGTGTAAAGATTCTAGATTTGCTGGTGGTTCGCTGCGGACCGTTCAACGTCACTACAAGAATTGGTTTAACACACGTGAGTACGAAACACGATGTCAGACCTGTAGTCGAAGAAAGGTCGAGGAAGGCGTTTCACGGCTTGTGAATCGAAATCGCTCCCAAACACGACAGGAATTGTTGCAGGCACTGAACGGAGGGCCTTCTCAACCTATTAGCGAGAGAACACTGTGACAGGAACTGCATGTAATGAACATTTGGAGTCGGTCACCTCGCAAGAGGTCATTGATACCCCTATTTTTCATGACTCCAACAGCAACGTTTCAAAATTGAGATTTGTGGTAAGGTCTTATTGGATCAAACTGCTGAGGTCATCGGCCCTTAAGCCTACACACTACTTAAGCTAACTTACGCTATGAACATGACATACACCAATGACCGAGGGAGGATTCGAACCTCCGGCGGGGGAACCTCACGGACCGTGACATGGCGCCCAAGACAGCGCAGCTACTGCGCGCGGCACAGCAACGTTCATCGGGCTGGGTCAATATGTAGCTCTGAACAGTTGCCCACCCTATTACATCTCAATTTTCTTCGTAAATCACCTGACTTGAACCCTATACAAAACCTGTGACACATGTTAGCACATCAGGGTAAAACGCCGACATTAGTATCACCGCAATCTGATTGAACTGCGCGATAAAATCCCCAGCGAGTGGCTAATCTGGTTACGTCGTCACCATACAGCCATATCGACTCACTACCTAACCGAATCCACGCGGTTATCAAGTCCAGGAGCGGAATTACACGATATTAAAGTATGCTAGTAATGATTTTGTAGGGGTGACTAATTTTTTGTCTGGTGGGCTTATTTTTTTTATACCAATAGGCGTTTCGAGCCTTCACCAATCTTCAAGTGTCGCATTACATATGCAAATCTTCAGTAGTTAGTACATTGTTAAAAATTTCGACTCCAGTTAGGATGCCGCCGCTGCCTTACGGGAAATGACAATTTTGTTTAATTACTGCACTTCACGAGTTGTATATGCCCTAGACCGCATGGCTACCCCGCGTGGCTCAAGTTAATATCTCTGCTCCCAGATGCACATGATCTGCAGCTGATGCAGCACATGTGGGATGCTATTGGGACCCTGTTCTGCATTCACAATGCACCAGCTATGGTTACAGGAAATGGGTGATTTCAGCATATAAATCCATTGCCATATACCTTTGCAGACCAATCAAGGGCCTATCGAATCCATGGCATGTAGAATCGCTAATTGCTAATCACTAATCCCTACTGGTTTTCTTTTCATTTGCATCCTACATCCTCAATTATTTGCTTTGTGTATTCTAATCTCCGTCTTCTGTTGCAGTTTTTACCCTCTACAGCTCCATCTAGGACCATAGGAGATATTCTGTGATGTCTTAACTGATGTCCTAGCGTCCTGTCCCTTTTTCTTGATGTTTTTTTTTCCTACTGAGAACCTCCTCATTTCTTACATTATCAGTCCACCTAATTTTTAACATTTTTTCTGTAGCACCACATCTCAAATGCTTCAGTTCTCTTCTTTTCCAGTTTTTTTTTCAGAGCCCACTACCATAGAATGCTGTGCTCCAAGTGTACTATATCATGGAACAAAAGTGGCGAAATATGCTATTATGCACACATGTCGGGGCCTGGGAAATCGTTTCTTGCCTCTGACATGTAGGCTGCTTTACGACACAGATTGACATGGCACGGTGATACTGTTCCATCAAAACATGCCTGTCGTGCAGGGAAGCCTATATCGCAACGTTATAATATTTTGGACCATAGTATATGTCAAGTTTGTGTCTTTAGCAGGTGGGCGTTCGCCAGAGTGTGGCAGACAGAAGTTGGCAGCCCACAGTGGGCACCTCGGTGCGTCGCAGCGCAGGTTTCATTACAGCCTTTCACAGGGCGCGGCGCGGCGCTGCCAGAATGAGGCCCCGCCGGCATTAGCTGCGGGACTACAATTAGCGGCGCTTCATCGCAGTCGACCCTCCGAGGAGTGGAGCGGCCAGAAAAAGACGGCTCGTTACCGATTCTCGGCGCGGCCAGACTGCGCTTCTAGCACCTGTCCTACCGCAGAACCGCCTCCGGACCAGCCACATGGCTCTGCACTCGAAAAAACTCTCTCACTGCACCGCACCGTGAGTGGAAGGTCAACACTCTGTTATGCCCCACGAGACCAAATGTGGTCCCCACCCTATACTGTCATGTCACATTATTAGGAGGGGACAGAGAGTGCACAAAACCGGCGCAGGCAGGAGAATGGACAATAATAGTTTCGGCGAATACGCCGTGAACGACCACCACACAGCAGGGGACGTGCAGTTCGACAGCTGAGACCTATGCACAAACGTAGGACAGGCGTTCAACTTTTTTTCTCTGCCAGATTTGGTCTAAAAATGCCGAATTTGCTGTGGGGTATCGTGGAATATTCCTGCTTCAGCTCTTATAGCTTCATGATTTTTCGATAGGTGTGGCGCTATTGTGTGTCTAACGGAGTTTCATTGCAGAGAGCTGTCAATGAGTTTCCTTTGGCAGAAAACTAGAGCATCGCAGATATTCATATGCGCTAGCCGAATATCTGTGGAGAGATGGCAATGAACAAAAGCACAGCGAGTCGTTGGGCTAGATGTCTGTCATTATCACAGCCATGTTGTAAAAACCTTGAAACGTCCCCTTAGAACTACTTATACAAGACTGTGCTTAAACTGACACACAATAGTTTTTAGCGCAACGCAATCTGACTTTCAAAAATCCCTACAAAAGAATGGCCCTGACTAACAATAACCTATATGTTTCACAAATCACTTACCTCACAAAAATCTTCGTTACTCGAACTACTGCAATACAGCGAGTGCCACTACTGCCAGCTAACTAAAAGATTCAAACTACGGAAGTCACTAACTACTGATAGGCACAGTTAGCAAATGAAAGATTTTAATAGAGAACAAACAATGTATTTACCTTTATAGTCATAATTTATATATATCAGTTCATGACACCAATTCTTACAAATTTCAAAACTCCGCCATCTCTCTCCCCACGTCCACCACCGCTGGCGGCTCACCTCCAACTGCGCAACGCTACGCGCTGTTAGCATCCAGCTGCGGCTGCCCAACACTTCAATGGCAGACAACAATGCAAACCAGCCACAGACTGCACACGGCACAGCCAGTGATTTTTATACAGAGCGCTATATGGCGGCGGCGTTACCAATAAAAAAAACCTAAACAGCCTACTTACAACCTGTCTAATCACCCGTGTGCCAGTCAGCCACACACAGCTGTGACTCCTGCAATGTTGGAACGTGCGGACACTCTCATTTCAAGTAAACAATGGGTCACAATCTAACACATCGCTGCTCAAATGGACGTCTCTCTTGGTACTGCTGACATACTCGTCCACCACTTGTGGTACTCAAAGGAGTGTGCCCACTGCATTCCTCGCCTCCTAACAGAATGCCATAAAGAGCAACTAACGACCATCTATGCTGGACTGTTTGCGAGTTACGAGGCTGATTGTGACAATTTTTTTTCGAACATCATGGTCAATGAAACATGGGTTCGGTCACTTCGAACCAGAAACAAAACAGCAGTCCACAGAGTGTCGCCATACCACTACTCAGGAAGAAAAGTTCAAAGCTGCACTCTCAGCCAGTTAAGTCAGGGCGGCGGTCTATTGGGACCCTGAACGGGTTATTCTTTTGATGGCCTCCCTCATGCGGCAACGATCAACTCTGAAGAGTATTGTGATACCCACAAAAAACTAAATAATCGACTTCAGCAAGTTCGTCGCCACAAAAATGCAAACGAAATTCTTCTTCGTGACAACGCAAGGCCTTACACAAGTCTGCGCTCACAAAACATCATTGGACAGTTCTTCTCCTTCCTTCCCCCTGCAGCTCGGATCTCGCACTGTCGACTACCATCTGTTTGGCCCAGCGAAGAATGCACTCCGCAGTAAGCAGTTCGTGGATGATGGGGAGGTTATTGATGCAGCAAGACATTGGCTCCGACCAGTACAGTGGTACTGTGCGAGCAAACAGGCCATCCCGGAAAGGTGGACTAAGGCCGTCGTATTGAACGCAGATTATGTTGAAAAATAGGATTTTGTATCCAAAATAATAGGCAATAATACGGTGCACTGGAATGCTGAATAGAACCAAGAATGTGTTGCATTACTTGCTCAACGCTCCTCGTGTATCTCGCATAACTTTCAAGCCACAGCCAGTCTTCAAACTGTCGGATTAACAGGTTATGCCAGTAGGACGAATATGGTGGCGTTGCTGTTAGGGTTCCTCCGAGCCATAATCCGCAGGTGGTGGTCGTACACTGCAGTAGTAGCCCTTGGGTGGCCTGATCGAGACGTGTCATCGACAGTTCCTGTCTCTCGGTCTCCCCTCCATGTCAGAACAACATTGTTATGAGCACTCCGAGATGCCTGGATACTTCCCTTGTTGAGAGCCATTCCTGGCACAAAGTAACAATGAGGACGCGATCGAATCGTGGTATTGACAGTCTAGGCATGGTTGAACTACAGACAACACGAGCCGTGTAGCTCCTTCCTAGTGGAATGACTGGAACTGATTGGCTGTCGGACCCCTTCCGTCTAATAGGCGCTTCAGATACAGGTATAACGGTTTAGTTTATCATTTCTTTAGTACTATGTCTACTCAAATAATTAACACATTAAGTCGTTTATAATCAGACATTTGAAGCTGTTTTATATAAGGGAGTTCGAATGTTAAAACAGTTGGTGAAGGAGGATGGGAGGGAGATTTTAGCATAACAAGCGAGCCAGTTAGTTAAAGAGATTCATTCTTTCACCTGTTTCCTGTCAGGTTTTACAGTCTTAGACAGACAGCTTTCGATCTTTGATGTCAATACCACACATACTCTTCACGTACGTTATCTCCCAAGGATGTCCGAGGGTTTACTGAGAAAAGTCTCTAGTACAATATTTCCAGGCATTAATTACATTGGAGAGGTGCACGTGAAACTTAAAAGAATACTTTTTCTTGTAGTTTCCAAAGGATATGACGTAAAGGTGAGAGTATAGAGCCCACAGAAAAAAAAGTTAAGGAAGTTTTTGTTTCCATATTTGGAGGTGTATTGTAATTCTGCCGACAGCAAGCTCTTGCAGCCCTGTTTCCCCTGCAGGCGAGATTGGGTTATACTGTATTCACTGAGGCCTGGCAGAAGAAAGCTGTCCCGGCTGCACAAAGGCAAGGGCGACTGCAGTGCAGGAGTGCGGGCCACATACGGGAACGAAATAAATTGCCGACTTCAAGGGACGGAAAATAAGCTGTATCAGGTCGCTAACACAGAACAAAGAGAAAAAGCGAGTGAATAAAACTCCAGAGCCCTATTGCCGGCTTATAGTGCAGATCCGCTGAACCTACGGCTGTATGGTAGTCTCGCTTTTCCCACATATCGAACAGTATTACACTCACAGTATTGCCCCAAACCAATAGGGAGCTACAGTGAGGTGTTCAAGCGACGTACCGCCCAGCGTTCTAAAGAAAATTGCATTTTAAAGAAACATGAGCGTGTTTGTCTCTGTTTGACATTTACCTGTGTTGATTTGAAAAGGCATGAATACGTGCCCCCATTAATAATTTAGAATCCCAAATCCACAACTCCCTTGGATATGAAGTTTTTTGACATTGTCAACGAGGAGATCCGCTATCTGTTGCAATTTTTTTTATTGAAGTTAGGGATTGAAAACCCATAAAGTCGAGATCGCACAAGAAATATTCTTTATTTGGAGTGATTACTAGTTCCGGCTAACAGACATTCTTGATTAGTGTTGGCGGCATTACGATTTCACACATCGTTAAAGTCTTTTTTTAAATGACACCGTCCGTACATTACATTATTAAAAACAGCTTTTTATCGTTCGTGGCCAGTGTAATCAGTGGCGGATTTACATATAGGCCAACTACCACAGTCCTAGGAGAGGCACGTTAAGGGGGACGGCATTTTTTGCTCTTTACTCATTTTAACTTTTTATGTTTTAAAATGACTGCGCTTTCAAACGACAAAAATTTTTAATTTTGTTAAACAACTTGCTAGTTTAAATAAGCCTAAAGTACGAAATTCAACAGTACAAGCTTGGAAATAATCATAGTTTACTTGGTGACTGATTAGAAATTTAACATGGGTTTCTGTCTGGTATCATCTTCATGATTGTTCAAAATATTTTGATGTAAGCTGTCAGGACGGCAATCTACAATACAGTGTTTGAAACGTTATTATTCCGAGAATGTTGTCGGCTTCTACTTAACCCTACCATATTTTCCCCGTGAAAATACCCGGACCCCTGAAAAGCTTTGATAAACAAATCAGCAGTTTCTTTAAATATTGTAACATGTGTGGGCCTCAGTGTGTAAAACTGGACTATACTTAAGTATCTTGCAGAAATTACGGGGAACTCTGTGGTCTTCAATATCTGAGCTTTGATTAAATGAACGCGTTTAACAAAACATGTTGATACTGGGAATTTACATTTTTAAACATATGTTTATACGAAAATAAGTAGAATATCTAATAATGTGTGAAGTATACTTCACAACAGTTTAAAAATTTCATTTAGTTATTTACTTACCTACGTTTTTGGCGAAAAAAGAAGAAGATAGCAAGCCTGCACGGTATCAAAGTTCCCACTCTGTGCAATCGAGTAGTACTTGGCATTGCAAATTTTATAGTTAAACTTCTTAACTAAGCTTTTTTTCTTCGAGGAAAGGTTATTTTTATTTTATGTTGGAACAAAAGAGGCTTTTGCGTATAGACACAACAGCAGTATTCACACAAATGACAACACACCACATCAACTGCTAACAAGACTAGTTAAAGTTTGTAGTCTGTCTTCTCTACCCACAGAAATCGCTAAAATGTTATAAGAATAAGTGGTATAAGAGTCAATCCAGCACACCTCACTGCAAGAAATTGCAAAAATTATTCGCTTTCAAAATTAGAAAGACAGTGTCAAGAATATTCAGAACATATTTGCATCCCAACTAAAATTCTGGCGACGTGGAAAACAGCCAAAAAAGGGACTGTCCCGTTATCTTTACGAGACGAATTCCAGCCGGCAGGTGTGCTTCTACTGTTCACTGACAACAGAGAAACAGGCGACAATGAAATTAAATTATCCTGCATGGCCGTTCTTTCAAAACTGTTACGTCGAGTAATCCATATTGGTCAGTTCATCGATCCGTATTTAAAGGAAAAATCTTTGTGCTCGTGTGCCGTGTTTAAAGTAAAAAGCTTTGTGCTCATGTGCGGTGTAGTGCGATTCTTTCTTTCTTTCCTTTTACAATTTTTTTCTTTTGTTTTGACTGTTGGTTGACAATTTTGTAAGTGCCTTAACATGCATAACAGCTAATAAAGCAAACGTGCAAAATTAATTGGGGCGGCATTTCGAAAATTATTGAAGGAAAGGCGAGGACGATGAGCCAATGTTCTAAAAACGCTTGGCAGAGTAGATAAATTTTTCGCAAAAAAATGTTGCTGGTTCGACTCAGTAGTACAGATGATGCTTCTGGCACTGCAGCTGTTGTAAAAGAAGTAAATACAGGCGAAACAAAAGTTAAATATGAAGAAAAGCAAATTGTTCCTGATTTCGGGTTTCACGAAAAACTAAGTGTAAAGTCAGACAGTACAAAAAGAAATAACCTCGTTAGTGATGATCTTGCAGAATGGTGTGTCAATGAATCAACAGTCGACATTCTCTTACAACATGGCATTAATCAAAATTGTAACGGTGATTTTTCTAATTCAAGAAGATCAATAGGCTATAAAATCAGATATTTGAACAAAATGTATTTTACTGTAAACTTTTAAATGGTGAATCAACGTTGTGACATTTTCTAGCATTTTTTTAACCATGTAAACTGTTCGGAGATAAGGCCGCGATTGCTACTAATGGTGTTGCAGACTGGAAAAATATTTCTAATATATTAGCTCATCACTTGAACACAAAAATTCTGAGTTATCACTCTTAAAAGAAAAAAGTCACTTGGAACAATGGATAACCATTTCGAGTCATATGCTGAGACAGAAAAAATGTACTGTCGCAGTGTGTTGAAAAGGTTGTTTGCAGTAGTGAAGAAGCTAACAAGTCGTGGACTTCCCCTACGTGGACAGGTTGAAAGCTTCCATTCATTACATAATGGTCAATTTATAGCCGATTCTGATCGTTTTCTCGTCGAGCACATTGAACGATATTGAAATCCAGGGCAGGGACACAGAAATTATCTTCAACAATCTGTGATGAAATAATAGAACTTCTTTCTGAACGAATAAGAAGAATTATCATAATTGAAATAACAAAGGCCAAATATTTCTCTATAATAGTAGATCCTACTACGAACATTTCACATATTGATCATTATCCTTCATATTAAGATATATGAACGAGAATGGTGAACTGTTGAACGTTTCTTTCTGTTTTTACCAAACCCAGGACCCAAGTCCGAAAACATAGCTGAGGCCATACTAAAAGTCCTGTCTACAAATTACACTGATATTACTGACTGCAGAGGCCAGTCATATGACAACGCAAGCAATATATCAGGACGTTTGCAGGCACACATTAAAGAACGAAATCCGAAAGTGCCTTATGTGCCTTGTGCAGCACATTCTTTGAATTTATTCGGCACTAGTGCTGCAAGCTGTTGTCGAGAAGCATGTTCATTTTTCAGTGTAGAGCAAAACCTCTATAATTTTTTCTCTGCTTCTACACAGCTCTGGGATAAACTTCTTTCTTTCAGGAATCCAGGAAGCAAAACGGTAAAAGATTTATCAAAAACACGTTGGTTAGCAAAAGAGGTAGTATGTGCAAGTCTGTATGAAAACTGGGAGGGCGTTATCAATGACCTCACACATATTGTCAATAATACGTTTGAAAAATCAGGTGTGCGAAATGAGGCTTCAGTTTTATTGAATCAACTCAGCAGGCCAGAAACAGATTCATGATGACAGTTTGGAAGGACATACTCCAGAGATTTAACAATTTAAATCTGAAATCGCAAAGTGTAAATATTATTACTAAAATAGTGTATGAGTTAAATGAATCACTTGTAGGGTTTATTGCATCTATTCGTTGCATGTTCGATTATTATGAAAATAAATCCATGGAAATTGTGGCTTAGACTATGAATCCACCTATAAAATATCACGAAAACGCCGACTTCATGATGACGAAAAAGCAGAATCTGAAGTAGTTTTTCTGACTGGAAGGGGAACATTTAGAGTCGAAACATTTCTCCCAGTGCTCGACAACTTGTACGCCGAATTAGTGAGTAGGAAGGAAAGCTATAGAACACTGTTGGACTCCTTCACAGTTTTCAGTAACCTTAAGAACAGTTCACCTGACTGTATTGCTGACCGTGGAGCAAAACTCCAAGCGTCATATGACACAGATTTAGAGCCTTCCTTCCCTATTGAATGTATACATTTCGCAGAACTTTTGAAATCTTCTCAGATTAGTGATATACCAGTCGGAACGAGTAAATTTTTACGAAAAGACAGGTTATAGTCCGTATTTCCGAATGTTGACATTGTTCTTAGAATATTTCTATGTGTGGCACTTACAAATTGTTCAGCAGGGCGCTTGTTTTCGGCTCTTAAAAGACTGAAATCGTACCTTCGTTCTACGTTGTCTGAGGAGAAATTGAACGGCTTGTCCAATCTTCACATCGAAGACGATCTCCTCACTGATAACCGTCTGAGCTACGAAGATATGGTCAACGAGTTTTCTGCCATCAAAGCCAGACCCAAACTTTGCTGACTGGTGACTTTGTTTATTTATTCATATTAGTTTTGAAAATTTAAGATTATAATGTGATTTTTATCATAACTTGGAGCACATACATTGGCTTTACAAACTACGTATTACCTGTTTATTTTACGTTTGCCGATGGCAGAACGCGGAACTAAGCCTCGTTTACGTGCAGACGTGACCGAAGGCGCCCGCCAATACTAAACAATACTCGAATGACCCAGACCGCCCGGCGCTGTACAGTCAGGTCATATTGATACTGTAGTATATGACGACTGATGCGTATTCTTGGCGTCTGCTGAAATGTGTAGTTATCGAGGAATCATACGTTATCGAAAAGTGCTCTCCGATGAAAAAGTGTTAATAAATAACGTAGTTCAGTTCTGTCGATAAATGCGTAAAAGCTTTGCTAATACCGTTAGAAAGAGCTACGGTGGGTGCGGTACCTGCAGTACAGAACCGTTCAGCCCTAATATGGATTAAAGGTATTGTGTATACTTATTATGCAGCATCTAACTACATACACCCTAATGCCTTACACGTTAACTCTTAGATTATAAAACAAAATTGATTTTTCCACACTATTCTGTAAAATTATGCAATAGCAAATCCAGTTCTGTGTTTGTTCGTCTGTATTTTGTTACTAGTTCGTGCACCGAAATCCCTATTTCATTTCATTTCTTACGCTTTTCTATAGATTTACGTATTAATACCGAACGCGATTTTTTATCTGCTACACATTCAAGTTATTAGTTACACGACAGTTTCATTTTAATTTTGAGCGCATTTCTGTAAAAGGACATCTTAATTTCTAATGTATGGCACATTCACTTCAATTTTTAGATAGTATTTTTTTTTTATTTTCATTTTCATCGGTTTCCTGTAAAAGAACATGTTAAAAGTGAATGTATAACAAAAATACGTTGTCTCCTACACGCTCTGCTGAATTTTTAGGCCATAAAACAAAACTTATTGTTGTCTTTGGACAGAAGAATGTGTTAGCAGAATGCAGTTTTAAATTTGTTTTATCCGCTGCCGTACACCAAGTACAGTTCAGGAAGCATATTACATTTTGATTGAGCCCGAGTAGACCGTACCGGCCGAGCGGTTCGAGGCGCGACAGTCGGGAACCGCGTGACCGCTACGGTCGCAGGTTCGAATCCTGCCTCGGACATGGATGTTTGTGATGTCCTTAGGTTAGTTAGGTTTAAGTAGTTCTAAGTTCTAGGGGACTGATGACCTCAGAAGTTGAGTCCCATAGTGCTCAGGGCCATTTGAACCATTTTTGACTAGACCGCTTACGTGTCCTTCAGAACAACGAATAGCAGTGTACGGAAACAGCTCACAGCGCTACCACCCAAAACGGCAGCTGTAAAGTGATCTGGTAGCTGTTATTATTTAAAACATGTTTTTTTGGGGGTGGGGGGAGGGACGCATATAATATGGTTTGCCTAGGGGCGCAAAATTTTTTAATCCGCCACTGAGTGCAACTGAACGATGATCATAAAACAAAGGCGTTATGTCGGTACACCTTAGTAACTGATGCAATCAGTATTTATACAATTCCGTAATATATATATATATATATATATATATGTTGTTACGTGGTACATATATTCTCTGGATTTACTTATCTTGTGATCGCTGTAGTCTTGAGTTGTAGGGCCACACATCTAAAGCGTGTCCAGCGAAGGAGCCCCTGAAATCAATATATTTTTTTAAGTGTGTTAAATCTTTTTTTTTAATAAGGGCTTGAGAGAATGGTCAGGGGCAAAGAGGACAGCGGTTGTCTTCCTAGGCCTGGCCTCAATTTCCCCTTCCCTCCCTCCCAGCGCCAAGGAAAGGATAGGGGTTCGATAGAATCTAGAGAACTTTATTGGATCAAATTTACCTTCTAGTTCTCGGAACGCCGCAGTGGGCAGGAGGAGCCTTGAATAATGAGCCTAAATAATGCATGGGGGCGGAACGCCTCATGAGCCGTTGTCAGGTGGACCCACAAGTCTAGAGCGTTTTCGGGAGCAGCTTACAAACTGTAATACAGCGCCATGACCTTCATCCAGTTGACGGCGTTCGTTCTTGTAGTGGGAAAGTAAGTGGTATCTGGGTGTAAGAGTTCGTCTGGCGTGACAGACACTGGCTGTCGTCGCGACAGGAGCGCCAGCATACGTTGTACAAGATCCCAGCATCTGCCTGTCACAGCACATGTCAGGCGGTGCGCATCCGAATGGAAGACGGTACAGTGCGGACACAAAGGGTCGTAGGTGAGATGGATGGAATGGAGGCGCTGGCGTGTAGCTAATATGCCGTTCACTGAAACTAAGATCGACAGACGAGTGTAACAAAAGGTATGTTTACTGTGAAAGCTGTAAGAATTTTATACAGAACTTTAGAGCTAACTCAAAAAGCTGCTAACAGATGGCCCTGCGCGCTGTTCAGGTGGTACAGCATCAGCTTGCATAATCAAACTCGACCTCTGCAAGCAGACACTGCAGTCACGTAACAGGCTTCTCGAAATGTCCACCACTCGCAGTATGGAGGTGGCGTAAAACAACAATGAACGTTTCCATCACTTCCTGTAGTATCGCAACGGAAATGAATTCAGATGCCGCCGATTCAAGATCGACCATGGTGGTGAGATGGTTCTGGTAGATATTTTCTTGCAATGTGCCTCACAGAAAGTAGTCACAAGCAGTCCTATCGGGCGAATATAGAGGCCAACCCGTCCCTGCACCTCTAAATCTGAAAATAATCCAACGGAAATTTGGAAGTTTGTGGTAAGGTCTTATGGGAGCAAACTGCTGTGGTCATCGGTCCCTAAGCCTGCATACTACTGAATCTAACTTAAACGAATTTATGCTATGGACAACACACACAACCATGACTGAGGGAGGACGCGAACCTCCCCCAGAAGGGGGGGAGGGGGTGGGGGGGTAGCCGCACGGACCGTGCCAAGGCGCCTTATTCCTCAAGAAAGCGAAACACCTGTTCAGTCTGGCTCCACCTTACATGATCCACTCGGTACCTGGTCGATCACCCAAAGCTGTGTAGCGACAATTTGTTTGAAAATTGCAACCTAACGTTCAATAATGATAGTTTCTTGCATAAAAAGGGCCAATAATGCATCTGTTGCATACCGCAGGCCAAAAAGTAAGTTTGGGAGAATAATGTGGTTTCGCTTCACACAAATTGGGATTGTCGACCATTTTGTTTACTCACGCTGCCAACTTCAGATCCGTTATCATCAATCATTGTGAGAATCTGATTCGCAAATTTAGCTCTCTGTTGCACAGCTCGTGGGTCTAAAATTTGAATGGAAACAAGCCTAAGATCTGTCTCACAAGGGATACGCCTCATGGCATTCCCCTCTGGTTTAGTAATAATATGGCCGTCAAAAACTGAACACAGATCAAGTATGAAAACAAGAAGAAGGTGTACTGAAGTGTGAAAAAAGAAGCAAAATAGAAACAGTAAACAGTCCAAACTCAAGGTGTGCAACGTCGAACGAATTTGAACAGCTATGGTGCCGTGGTTCCATGGTCACGGTGTTGGACTGCGAAGGGGCAGATCCGTCTTCAAATCTCCCAAAAATTATGAACTGTCTATCGGGTCATTCACGTCTCTGTTTGCTGTATTAAAAGTTTTGTCTGTGTCGTGGTGTAACGTCCGTTTTCAACGGAAGGAACCTCCAGACGTACGTATCTCTTATTTCTTCAGCACGAGTACCACATGTTATGACTCTCGGGTTTTGTTTTGTAAGTTATGACTCCCGAATTCCTTTGTCGTAATATAGTCCACACCAATTTGTTTGTTGTTTTCATTTCCGTGAGAGCTGTATGTGGCATCTCACCTGCTCTCACTATTCGTCACATTTATTTGCTTCCATTATATCTTCTTACCATATATCTTATATTCTGTAACCAGTGTATGATATGACAATTGCCAAGACTACAGAAGACGAAGACACGTCAATGACAGGACGGACAGTTTATAAATTTGTGAAAAAAATGGAGCACAAGGAAAATTTGAACACGCTTTGCAGTCTATCACCGTGACCACACAACCACGGCGTCGTGGTTCTGGCAAATCGCTCGATGTTCCACATCTTGAGCTTAGATAGTTCACTGTTTCTATTTTGCTTCTTTTTTTTTACAGTTCAGCATACCTTCCTCTTCTTTTCATGCTTGATGAGCGTTCAGTTTTTGACAGGATATCCACTGCGACATTTTATCAATAACTATGAGAGGAGAGGGGGGGGGGGGGCTGGGTAAGATGGAAAGTTTCCCTTGTCGGTCTTTTCTGCGTGCTCGAACACGTCAAATCAGTGTCTGCTGCAATTCTTCGGACGGAATTCGTTGATTTTTGGTAAATAAATCCACAACCGTGGCGACATTTTCATAATTAACTATGGTTTGCCTGGGACCAACATTCCCAGCTAGGTCATCAGAAACGTTGCCTGTCCGTTGGAAGTTGGCGACGAGCTTGCGAATGGTCTTCACATCGCGTCCTTTTGGAACATCAAATAGTGTTTGAAAACTGCGCCTTGCTGCCGTAGGACTGTGTTCTAACTTCTGGTGTTCCAGCACCAGAAAAACGTGTTCGACGAAACACATGATTTCAAACTCTTCCTTTGGTACGCTAACCTCCTTTTACGTCTCAGCAGTGGAGATAATCGTCCTCGGCCTCAGAGTACTATCTACAGGCACAAAGTATTGAGATGATAGCGCCATCTGTTCACAGTCGTTCTTTCGAAATTTCGGTATAAAATTCTTATTGCGTTCACAATTAACGTACCATTTGGTGGAATCGTCTATCGCTCTTAGTTTTCGAAATATTTTATTTTTAAGTCAGGAAATACTTTCGTGGATACCCTGTATTTGTTCTCTGAACTCATCAAATCTACATAAATAACGAACTTTGAGTAATAGTTGTGTATCGTTGTTCAGTACAATAAAAATACCACAAGTCAGATCCACCTTCGCAAAAAACAAAAACAGTGAGGTGACGTCTTCAAAAATGTGTATATTTGCAACCGAAAAGAGCGTCTGCTTGATAATCCTGTCGATATCATGCCACCAACTACGTCACAGCTCCCACCATTAGTGGAGGTCGCTTATTTTATTCTACTGGCCAGTGATATATTCCCACTGCGTCAAACAATCCCTACGTCAGAATTACGAAGTATCTCATGAATGCGCTGATAGTTAACTATGCGGGTAATTCAGAGCATCTAAACGACATTGTCAGTCCGTTACAGATTTCGGTAATTTCTGTCAAGTTCGCATTCAAATCATACTTATATTGGGTGAAACGGGTTGAAAGGGTGTTGGAAATGCTGGGAACATTCAACAACCAAATCTCTAGATAAATTCCAAAGTAAAATTCAAACAGAATGTTACCACAGGGAAAATGCTGCTGTGTGAGCAAAAAAAGGTCAATGTGTTCCTTTTTAAAATACTCTGACAGAACAGTGGAAAGCAGCTGCCACAATCCTGTTTCGCTTTCCTCGCCAAACATTTTGTCATGTGAACATATTCGCACACTTTTAACACAGAACATTCTAAATGTTTTTACCCAGTCTCTCTCTGCAGCTAAGCCATCACACTCAGCATCTCCCACTCACTGACACTGTCTATATTTGTCTCTCCCCGTCTCCTTTCTCCCACTGATTTACTGTATATTCCCTTGCCACTGTCTCCTCTCTCATTTACCCCGCCTCCTTTTGTCTTTCTTCCCCACTATCACTATCTCCACCATACCTCGGCAGATCAAAAATTCTTGGTGTCCGCACTTCTCAGTCAAGTAACTTCAAAATTGGCCTCACAATGGCTGAGTGCAGCCCGCTTGCCAACAGCTCTCGGCAGATCCGAACGTCACCCACCCAAGTGCTCGTCAAGCCAAACAGTCCTTAATTTCGGTCATCTGACGGGATCCGAAGGCCCTTGGCACGCGTGATAAAAGGCTGACACACAATCGTTTAGTTTACAGTTTTTCTAGATACTTTGCTCATCGATTGCAATTCATCGACATCGCAAGGATTATGATTGTCTAAAAGAACAAAAATATTATTGCAAATATTTTACCGAATTTGCGATCTTTCAGTTTTACATGGTTTTGGGGAATCACTTTAAGTTCTCTCACTCACAGTAAGACCTTTTCCAGCTGATTTTTGGTCACTGCAGTGCCATTTTGGACATATTTGCATGGGGGTGAAGTGTCCATATACACAGACTGCGCTTCATAGCGTTCTATAGGTGAAAAAAAGCTGACTAAAAACATAGCAGGTGATCTCAGAACACTTTCAATTGCCCTAGCCCCTTGCCATGTGTTCACTGCGTCGATTAAAAATTGGGCATGTTTTACGTGCATAAGTATGGTAACTTTGAACCTTTGAATTTCGGTAACAGATAATGACACTGAGGAATGTTTTAATGTTCCTCAAGATCATCATCTTAAATTTTGACGATTTCCCTAGATTGGAAATTATAGAAGTGACATTCCTTACAATTAATACTTTTCGAACCCAAAAATCATGGCTTTTCTGCGTTTTGTCAGAAATAACCCGTGAGTAAATGGTGCATTTATAAGACGCCTAAGGTCCACCCTAGAGCACGTCTAATGCAAAAGAGCTGGGGCTAGAGGAAGTGCGTAATGTTTAAATTTTGATCCGGTATTGTAGGATACCTACAGTAATCATTTTTTCCCGATAGGTATACAAATGATCGCTAGGCCAAGGACTATGCAGAACACTTGACCAGTTACCTCTGTGAGCGACAGAACCCGAATATTTGGGTTCAAAAATGGTTCAAATGGCTCTGAGCACTATGAGACTTAACTTCTGAGGTCATAAGTCCCCTAGAACTTAGAACTACTTAAACCTAACTAACCTAAGGACATCACACACATCCATGCCCGAGGCAGGATTCGAACCTGCGACCGTAGCAGTAGCACGGTTCCGGACTGCGCGCCTAGAACCGCGAGACCACCGCGGCCGGCGAATATTTGGGGATGGAGGGAGATGGGGAGGAGGATGGGGAGGGCAATAGCGAGCACTTGCCCTCTCTTGGACTATGGAAACACAGACGTTTCATTTGTTGCAAAATACTCCTTATTTCTATAAACGATTGTCTGTGGGCAGAAAAGACCAAACAAGTGAGAAAGACGTAATTTTGATGTTATTACAACGACCACTTACACAGTTTGTTCAATATGAGCACTGGAGACGTAAACGAGATGCTGTACAGAGCCAGATTTGCAAATGGGGTCAAAATTGGAACTTATTTTTCCCAACTTAAATCAATTCTACATTAACGCATTATAATATCTACCAAGTTTCATTGTCACACGATAATTACAGCTCAATTGACCTTTACAGTAGCCGCACTTTAATTAGAACCATGTGCTATAAATGAAGATTTGTGTTTTTTCAACCTGTCTCGTAGAATAAGTCGAAGGTTCAGAACTGTCTCGTCTGTTCCTACATTTCTTCGGACATCATTATAAAATTATCAAGTATGATAACACTAAACGTTTTTGTTGGCTGTTCTAAGCGTCACAGATCACTGCAGGCCTTATCATTTATACACTCCTGGAAATTGAAATAAGAACACCGTGAATTCATTGTCCCAGGAAGGGGAAACTTTATTGACACATTCCTGGGGTCAGATACATCACATGATCACACTGACAGAACCACAGGCACATAGACACAGGCAACACAGCATGCACAATGTCGGCACTAGTACAGTGTATATCCACCTTTCGCAGCAATGCAGGCTGCTATTCTCCCATGGAGACGATCGTAGAGATGCTGGATGTAGTCCTGTGGAACGGCTTGCCATGCCATTTCCACCTGGCGTCTCAGTTGGACCAGCGTTCGTGCTGGACGTGCAGACCGCGTGAGACGACGCTTCATCCAGTCCCAAACATGCTCAATAGGGGACAGATCCGGAGATCTTGCTGGCCAGGATAGTTGACTTACACCTTCTAGAGCACGTTGGGTGGCACGGGATACATGCGGACGTGCATTGTCCTGTTGGAACAGCAAGTTCCCTTGCCGGTCTAGGAATGGTAGAACGATGGGTTCGATGACGGTTTGGATGTACCGAGCACTACTCAGTGTCCCCTCGACGATCACCAGAGTTGTACGGCCAGTGTAGGAGATCGCTCCCCACACCATGATGCCGGGTGTTGGCCCTGTGTGCCTCGGCCGTATGCAGTCCTGATTGTGGCGCTCACCAGCACGGCGCCAAACACGCATACGACCATCATTGGCACCAAGGCAGAAGCGACTCTCATCGCTGAACACGACACGTCTCCATTCGTCCTTCCATTCACGCCTGTCGCGACACCACTGGAGGCGGGCTGCACGATGTTGGGGCGTGAGCGGAAGACGGCCTAGCGGTGTGCGGGACCGTAGCCCAGCTTCATGGAGACGGTTGCGAATGGTCCTCGCCGATACCCCAGGAGCAACAGTGTCCCTAATTTGCTGGGAAGTGGCGGTGCGGTCCCCTACGGCACTGCGTAGGATCCTACGGTCTTGGCGTGCATCCGTGCGTCGCTGCGGTCCGGTCCCAGGTCGACGGGCACGTGCACCTTCCGCCGACCACTGGCGACAACATCGATGTACTGTGGCGACCTCACGCCCCCCGTGTTGAGCAATTCGGCGGTACGTCCACCCGGCCTCCCGCATGCCCACTATACGCCCTCGCTCAAAGTCCGTCAACTGCACATACGGTTCACGTCCACGCTGTCGCGGCATTCTACCAGTGTTAAAGACTGCGATGGAGCTCCGTATGCCACGGCAAACTGGCTGACACTGACGGCGGCGGTGCACAAATGCTGCGCAGCTAGCTTCATTCGACGGCCAACACCGCGGTTCCTGGTGTGTCCGCTGTGCCGTGCGTGTGATCATTGCTTGTACAGCCCTCTCGCAGTGTCCGGAGCAAGTATGGTGGGTCTGACACACCGGTGTCAATGTGTTCTTTTTTTCCATTTCCAGGAGTGTATATTCACTGATACTACAAAGAATGAACTCCCAAATTGTATGGTTGACCATTAGCTGTAGAATATTTCAGAACGAATGAAAATTTGTGCCACACCGAATTTACCGCGAGTGGATGCCTTAACCACTTAGGCTGTCCGAGCACACGTCCAGTAGCGGCCCATACCTCAACTTGTGATGGGTACACTCCCTTGTGATCGCGCTATTGTAAATATACACGAAATGACCGTTTGTCGTCATTGGCCGGGAGGCCCCTTGCGAGGCAGGTCCGGCCGTCCTGGTGCAGGTCTTATTACATTCGACGCCACATTGGGCGACCTGCGGGCCGGATGGGGATGAATTGATGATGAAGACAGCACAACACCCAGTCCCTGAGCGGAAAAAATCCTCAACCCAGCCGTAGGACGGCAATCCGTCACGCTGACCACTCAGCTATCAGGTATATGACACTACTTCTGGTACCAATAGTAAATGTATGCAGAGTCTGGGAAAGGAGAGAGGCGGTTGTTACATATGCCTCGTGACGGCAGGGTGCTGGAAGTCAGGATTAGAGAGTGGGCATCCAGGGCTGCCGTTAAATGATAAAACAGGAAATTAGGTACAATGAAGAAGATGTATTTCAATCTACGGTGTACAAGGGGCGCGCCTAGGGTCGGAAGTTACCAGGTTTAGGACAGTCTAGGAGATATAACAATCAATTGAAGTGGGCAACGGAAGGGCAAACGGTTCATGTTAACTATACGTTGGTGGCCGGTCGTGAAAAGCACAGCCAGAGGCTCTGCCTTCCAAAAAGACGTCTGTTCTGCTCGAGGTCTGGATTACAAGAGAGAGAAGCAACTGTGTTCCGCTCCGCAGAAAACTCTAGCGTCCACACACGTGATCGGCATACCGAGCGTTCTATTGGCTAAACCCAATGGCGTGAATTCGCTACCAGTTTCAGGAGAGGGCTCAGGCGTCTCTTGTCAGCAGCTTTAACTGGACAGAACATCCTCGGTTTTGAAAGACAAGCGACTTGTGTCACGTACGCACGGCGTAAGTTACTCGGGGATAACACTTGTAAAAACTATACTGGGCCTTTGAAATGGCTGCCACCATGTACACTATATTCTCAAGACACGCACTTTTATTAGTGATACAGACCACCTAATAGGACTAGAATAAAAAATATTGTTGATACTGTTCAGATTATAATGTCTGATGTTTTGAAAATAATTATAATTGGCA
Source organism: Schistocerca gregaria (assembly GCF_023897955.1). Classification (NCBI taxonomy): domain Eukaryota; kingdom Metazoa; phylum Arthropoda; class Insecta; order Orthoptera; family Acrididae; genus Schistocerca; species Schistocerca gregaria. The sequence goes on from NC_064925.1 coordinate 287,487,053, forward strand.
GAATTAGTGCTATTTCTACATCGAAGATTTAAAAAAATTGTTTTCTCTCGTCATATTCCCTTGCCATGGCATGGAATACTATAGAGCAGTGTCTGTATTCTACTACACAGGACGAAGCAATGTTTCTTCGGACATGTACGCATGTTCAAAAGACCAGACACAACACTGACGATCAACAACAGAATTCCATCCACGACGAACTCGCAAATTTTGATTATGGTTCAGCATCAGCTGTATAATAATTAAAGTGGGAAATCAGAGTTCGAATACGGGTTCGGTTGTTCTGAATATTCTACAGCTGATGCTGAACCACATTCGCATTTTGCGAGTTCATCCTTGACTGAATACGGCAGTTGATGGTCCTTTGGACGTACATGTATGTCCAAAGGAACAGTGCTTTGGTCTACAGTGTGGTGAACAAAATCATGGGATTGCAATACCCACATATACGAGGGTGAGTCAAATGAAAACCTTAAATACCTTTTTAAATATTATTTATTGTGCCGAAGTGGTACAAAGCTTTATCACTTTTCAACATAATCTCCCTCACGCTCAATGCAAGTCCTTTAGCGCTTACAAATTGCATAAATTCCTGTAGAAAAAAATTCTTTTGGTAGTCCGCACAACCACTCATGCACCACAGACCATATCTCTTCATCATAACTGAACTTCTTTCCTCCCATTGCGTGTTTGAGTGATCCAAACCTATGTAAATCACTTCAGGAAAGTACTGATGAGTATGATAGATGAGGAAGACACTCAAAATGCAGGTCTGTGATTGTTGCAAACTGTTGTACGGGAAGTGTGGGACATTGCGTTGTCTTGTTGCAAAAGAACACCTACTGACATCATTCCACATCGCTTTAATTTGATTGCTGGCCGCAGATGATTTTTTAGGAGATTTGTGTATGATGCACTGGTGACAGTGGTCCCTCTAGGCATGTAATGCTCCAAAATGACGCCTTTTTCGTTCCAAAAGAGAATCAGCACAACCTCCCCTGCTGATGGTTCTGTTCGAAACTTATTTGGTTTTGGTGATGAGGAATGGCGTCATTCCTCGCTCGCTCTCTTCGTTTCCGGTTGATAGAAGTGAACCCAGGTTTCGTCACCAGTAACGATTCTTGCAAGGAAGCCATCACCTTCTCGTTCAAAGCGCCGAAGAAGTTCTTCACAAGCATCAACACATCGTTATCTCATTTCAGGTGTCAGCTGCTGTGGCACCCATCTTGCAGACACTTTGTGAAACTGGAACACATCATGCACAATGTGGGTGCTGACCCATGACTAATCTGTAAACATGCTGCAGTGTCATCCAGTGTCACTCGGAAGTTTTCCTTCACTATGGCTTCAACTGCTGCAATGTTCTGTGGAATCACAACTCTTGCCTGACCTGGACGAGAAGCATCTTCCACTGAAGTCACATCATTTGTGAACTTCCTATTCCATTCGCAATCTTGCTGCTCTAACAGACATGCATCACAGTACTGAACCTTTATTCGTCGATGAATTTCAATAGGTTTCACTCCTTCACTACGCAAAAACCGAATAACAGAACGCTGTTCTTCCCTGGTGCAAGTCGCAAGTGGGGCGCCCATTTTTGTACTGATACTGCGACGCTGTGTGTGCATCTGCACTATGCTGCCACCTACAGGCCATTCTGCAAACTGTTTGTAGCACGCTTAACAACTTGCAGGATAATGGCGCGAAATTTCGATTTCTTATCACAAATTTAAGGTTTTCGTTTGACTCACCCTCGTAGATAATAATAATGTGTGTGAAATCTTATGGGACTTAACTGCTAAGGTCATCAGTCTCTAAGCTTACACACTAATTAACCTAAATTATATCTAAGGACAAACACACACCCATGCCCGAGGGAGGACTCGAACCTCCGCCAGGACCAGCCGCACAGTCCAGGACTGCAGCGCCCTAGACCGCTAGGCTAATCCCGCGCGGCTCACCCTTGTACAGATTGAAGCAGTATCGCATGGGTCAAATGGTTCAAATGGCTCTGAGCACTATGCGACTTAACTTCTGAGGTCATCAGTCGCCTAGAACTTAGAACTAATTAAACCTAACTAACCTAAAGACATCACACACATCCATGCCCGAGGCAGGATTCGAACCTGCGACCGTAGCAGTCGCGCGGTTCCGGACTGAGCGCCTAGAACCACTAGACCACCGCGGCCGGCAGTATCGCATACACAAGGTATAAAAGAGCAATGCATTGGCGAAGCTGTCATTTCTACTTAGGTGATTCATGTGAAGAGGTTCCCGCCGTGATTATGGCTGCACGATGGGAATTAAGACTGAACGCAGAATGGTAGTTAGAACTAGAACGAAGGGAGATTCCTTTCCGGAAATAGTCAGGGAATTTAATATTCCGAGATCAACAGTGTTAATAGTGTGCCGAGAATGCAATATTTCAGTCATTATCTCTCACCACAGACAACACAGTAACCGATAGCCATCACTTAATGACCGTGAGCAGCGGCATTTGCGTAGATTTGTCAGTGCTAACAGCCGAGCAACCTGTGTGAAATAACAGCAGAAAACAATGTGGGACGTACTACGAATACATCCATTAGGACAATGTGGCGAAATTAATCGTTAATGAGCTATGGCAGCAGACGATCGACGAGAGTGCCTTTGCTAACAGCACGACATCGCCTGCAGCGCCTCTCCTAGGCTCGTGGTCATGTCGGTTGAGCCCTAGATGATTGGAAAACCGTGGTCTGGTCTGATGTCTCCCGATTTCATTTGGTAAGAGCTGACGGTAGGATTTGAGTGTGGCGCAGACCCCATGAAGCCATGGACCCAAGTTGTCAACCAGGCACTGTGCAAGATGGTGATGGCTCCATAATGGTGTGGGCTGTGTTTACGCGGATCATTGACTGGAAATGTCCGTCCCGTTAGCTGAGTGGTCAGCGTGATGGATTGCCGTCCTACGGGCCTGGGTTCGATTCCCGGCTGGGTCGGGGATTTTCTCCGCTCAGGAACTGGGTATTGTGTTGTCTTCGTCATCATTTCATCCCCATCCGGTGCGGATGTCGCCGAATGTGGCGTCGAATGTGTCGACCTGCACCAAGGCTAATGACGCCAAACGCTCATTTCCATTTTCCGTTGACTATATTCGGCATTCTGGAGATCATTTTCAGCCATTCATGGACCTCCTGTTCCCAAACAACGGTGGAATTTTTATGGATGGCAATGTATCATAGCACCGAACCAGAATTATTAGCGATTAGTTAGAACATTCTCGGCAATTCGAGCAAATGATTCGGCCACCCATCGAGGATTTATAGGACATAATTGAGAGGTCAGTTTGTGCACAGAATGCTGCACCTGCAACACTTTCGCATTTATGGCAGGCTAAAGAGGCAGCGTGGCACAATATTTCTGCAGGGGACTTCCAACGACTTCTTGAGTCCATGCCACGACGAGGTGCTGCATTGTGTTGAAGGTCCGACACGATTTCAGGAGGTATTCCATGACTTTTGTCACCTCAGTGTGTGCAGTGCAGCATAGACGCTGCACTGCGGCACTGATAGTATGTACAGACACGAAGCAGTATCTACACCCACGTTCATCAATTAAGGATAATGATAATACATGGTGAAACAACGCTCTGGTGGGCGGTTTGCGGGTTTAATTCCCCTGGGTGTACGACCATGCGGTGCATTTGACCTGCGGTTGACACGGTGGCGCTGGCAGCAGTCCACATACGCATAGGTGTGTTGGTGCATGGCAGAGTACAGTACAGCGAGTAAGTGTGCCGTCGTTTTCAGACGTACTAATGGTGACTGTGTTGAAAATGGCTCAAAGAACATATATTGATGACTCTATGAGGGTAGAATACTAGGGCGACTGGAGGTTGGTCAAACACAGCTGGTCATAGCACGGGCCATCCGTTTGCCACAAAGTGTGATCTCAAGATTAGGGCAACCACTCCAGCAAACCGAAAACGTGTCCAGGCGCTACAGTACGGGGCGTCCACAGTCTACAACACCACAAGAAGACCGATATTTCACCATCCGTACCTGCAGACGGCCACGGAGTACTGAGGGTAGCCTTGTTCGCCACCATACTGCAGCCACTGGAACAGTTGTCTCTAGACACACAGTCTGCAGACGACTAAACAGACATTGTTTATTCGCCCAGAGACCTGCAAGGTGCGTCCAACTGACCCCTGGTCACAGAAGTGCCCTTAAAGCCTGGTCCCAAGAACACAGTACATGGTCATTGGAACAGTGGTCCCAGGTAATGTTCACGGACGAGTCCAGGTATAGTCTGAACAGTGATTCTCGACGGGTTTTCATCTGGCGTGAACCAGGAATCAGATACCAACCTCTTAATGTCCTTGAAAGGGATCTCTATGGAGGTTGTGGTTAGATGGTGTGGGGTGGGATTATGATTGGTGCACGTATACCCCAGCATATCTTTGACAGAGGTGCAGTGGGTCCCACTTTCCTCCTGATGGATGATAACGCACGGCCCCACAGAGCTGCCATCGTGGAGGAGTACCTTGAAACAGAAGATATCAGGCGAATGTAGTGGCCTGCCTGTTCTCCAGACCTAAACCCCATCGAGCATGTCTGGAATGCTCTCGGTCGACGTGTCGCTGCACGTATTCAAACCCCTACGACACTTTCGGAGCTCCGACAGGCACTGGTGCAAGATTGGGAGGCTATACCCCAGCAGCTGCTCGAACACCTGATCCAGAGTATGCCAACCCGTTGTGCGGCCAGTGTACGTGTGCATGGTGATCATATCACATATTGATGTTGGGGTACATGCGCAGGAAAGAGTGGCGTTTTGTAGCACATGTGTTTCGGGACTGTTGTCTCAACGTATCACCAATACCGTGGACTTAACGGATCTCTGTCGTGTGTGTTATCTACGTACCTATGCTATTAGCGCCTGTTTTGTGTAGTGCCACGTTCTGTGGCGCCGCATTCTGCAATTATCCTTAATTTATGAGCATGAGTGTACATCCCACGAATCAGTCCAGATACTTTTTTGTCAGTGTGTGAATATCAAACCACTTTCTTTCGCCTGATCTCTCACACAGCCGAAATCGCGAGTATGCCGATGTGGGTAAGGGGAGAGTACCTGCAGCCGCTGGATCCGTGGGGAATTCTCATCGTCGATTGGAGGAGGGCTAGCCGCTGATGGCTGGCCGCCAACCTCCGGCTTCATTTGAATAGGCCCACAGTTTAAATTGCGGCGCTCATGAATTGTAAATGTCCCCGAAGCGCAGTCGTCTTCCATTAGTGCCTCGTTAGTGAGGAACTTCTATAATGACGTCTGTACTGCTGCAGAAGACTGTCTATGACGAGCATCGAAGGTTTTGAATAATGCGGCAAGACACTAAGGAGCCCAAATTGATAGTGCGGTGGAAAATTCGAAAAAAATTCAAACGTTACCCATGTTTTCGATGTTTTAACATCACATCATTAGCTGTTCGTTCTCTGTGTCAGTAGCATACGATGAAGGCTTTCTAAGTTTTTACGAAAATATTAAAGAAAATCATATGTGTTGTACAAGTCGTTGGGTCTCCACTCATCTGCACTTTTCATTTCCACTGTCTTCTCTCCTGCTCCCACTGCCTCTGTCTCTAGAAACCTGTTTTTCACCTTCACTTTTTCTCTTCCACAGTCATTGTTGTCTCTGTGTTTCTCTTCCACTTGCACTTTCTCCTCTCTCTTTCACCGCCACTGTCTCTCTCTCAGCACAAAAAATCGTGAATGTGTTCGAATCCCAAAATCTAAAGAGGAACATATGCACCTTTTTTGTTCTCGGGCGGGAGCATTTTTCAGCAGGTCCCCTTGTTTCTCTGCTGCAGCAGGGCGTAATGCTTACACATAACGAATTCTGTAGGTTAATAGAGTTTTGACTGTTTGTTTATATACTTTGACACATATAAACTACGAGGAAGTACACATAATATAAGGTTAACACAAAATCGTCATTCCGTCCAACTCAAGTTCACTTTATACTATTTTACATAACTCATATAATATACATATCACAACAACGTATGCCTTATATTTTTTTGGATTCTCATCGATCGCATACCATCGACGCCCCGCTTGTAATTTGTTTCTTAAAATAGTTAAAGTGTTATTATCAATATGTTACTAAATTATTGGTATTTCCAGTATTACATACATTTCGGTAGTCATTTTCAATTCTTTTCAAGCATGTTAAGACCCTTTTTAGCCCATATTTTCCACTACGGCACCACTCTGAGGATATTTGAATAGCCGCGCCCATTATAAAGAGACATCGCGTCATGAAGTTTCATTGGTGAAAAAATGCTGTCTAAAGACATAGTTTAGTGGCCTGAGAACTCTTGCCATATCCGTACATCGCTTGTCATGTACCCAAGACGACAGTTGACACTACATTTATGCCTCAGATAGTATATTACATGCAACTACTACGTACGGTAACTTTAAATTTCTGGATCTCGATAACGGATAGTGATTTTTCGAAAAAAGTTTCGAAGTTGCTCGAGAATATGATCTTAAGGGCACATGGTAAAAATTTCGGTGATCTGCCATGAGCAAAAATTATGGAAGTGGCTAACCTCACAACTGGTATTTGTCACAAAGAAAAATTATGGTTTTTTTAGGCTTTCCCACGAAGCGCCATGAACAAATGGTGCTGTTATAAGCCGCCTAAGGTCCACCGTACCTAGTGGAAAACAGCCAACTGATTTACTCAGTTTGCCTGTATTGAAGAATAGCTGCAGTACGCCCTTTTTCCGATAGGTATACAAATATTCGCTAGGTCAATGGCTGTCCAAAACACTTGACCCCTTGTGATTCTTGAAGTTTTCCCGGCGGACATAATGTTCCATCATCTTTCGGGCGTGCACTCGGGACAGCGACAACTCTCCTTGCGATATTTCGGCTAGAAACCTCCCAGCCATCTTCAAGGCGAGTCGGAGACAGTTCATAGCGTTTGCGCGTGCCTATTTATACGGAGAGTCACGTGATACAAAGCTGCTGAGGATTGAAAGCGCATGAGTCAAAGATATCTAAGTCGCCACCACTGCGCTAGTCATAAATAAGATGTATATAGCAAAGATAAACATATAAGCGCAGAGTGCAAACAAAATAATGCTGCTCCGAATCCACAGTGCTTGTAATTAATCTTTAAAAGTGGGAACATCTGTCGGAAGTGAAGATGCAGAAATTCTTTCCGAACGAAGGTGTGAAATAAGCGGTTTCCAAGCATTGTCGAGATGAAATCCTTCGTCGCGGTTTAGCAGGTTGTCGGCTAGTGGTATTTCTACAGCTTCCTTAACAACTGAGTCCCAGAAAGATGAAGCAGTAGTTAAAATCTTTATAATCCTTGGCATGGCCAGTAGAAATGCAATGTTCGGCAACTGCTGATTTGTTGGACTGAAGAAGACGTGTGTACCGCTGGTGTTCGACGCATCGTTCCTGTACAGTGCGCGTGGTTTGCCCTATGTAGCGTTTGCGACACTCACAAGGGATTTCATAAACTCCCGCCTTTCGCAAGAGAAGATAATCCTTAACGGATCCCAACAAGGCAGCAGTCTTAGCTGGTGGGCGGAATATAACAACCACTTTATGTTTCTTCAAAATTCTAGCGATTTTAGAAGAAACATTACCCACGTTTGGGAGAAAGGCTATAGATTTCCCTTTCCACTTCCTCATCCTTTTCCTGTGATTTTTCTGCAGTTTTTTTTCAGGGCTTTCTTAATCTGCTGTTGCGAATAGCCATTTCTTCTAAAAACTGCCTCCAGGTGTACAAGCTCATCCTGCAGTCTGTCAACATCAGACATTACATGAGCCCCGTGGACCAAAGTTTTCAGAACACTCATAATTTGCGACGGATGGTGGCAGCGAGACGCCTGCAAATACAGGTCTGTGTGTGTGTGCTTACGGTATACGCAATGGCCTAGGGATCCATCTTCTTTCCGGCGAACCAGCACATCCAGAAACGGCAAACAACCATTCTTCTCTCGCTCCATAGTGAACTTGATGTTTCCGTGAATAGAATTGAGATGTTCCAAAAACTCTTATCAGTTTATCCTCTCCGTGGGGCCATACTATGAAAGTGTCATCCACGTATCTCCAGAAGACCATCTGTTTTAATAATGCTGAGTTGAGGGCTTTCTCTTCAAAATCCTCCATAAACAAATGAGCCACCATGGAAGAGAGAGGGCTCCCCATAGCGACACCGTCAATTTGTTCGTAATATTGTTCATCAAATAAAAAATAAGTGGATGTTAATGCATGCTTAAACAAAGCTGTTATATCATCCTCCAACTTGCTGCTAATGAGGTAGAGGGAATCAGCCAGAGGTACTTTGGTGAACAACGAGACAACGTCAAAACTAACTAATAAATCTGTGCTATTGAGCTTCAGACCTTTCAACCTACTGATAAAATCCGACGAGTTGCGGATATGATGTTACATTTCCCCACAAACGGTCACAACAGAGAGGCTAAATATTTTGCCAATGACTACGTTGGTGCACCTATATTGCTAACTACTGGTCGAAAAGTCAGCACTTTTAAAATGTGCTCCAAACATGGATTAAGATTTTCAGTTTCTTCTGAACTGGACGTTCGTAGAACTTTGTGTACCTTGGGAAGGCCATATAATCTGGGGGACACAGAGCTGTGTCCCTTCAGTTTGTTGGCGACTTCTTTAGGCAAAGAACTGGAGCTCAGAAGCGATGCAGTTTTCCTCTCAACCCGAGATGTGGGGTCCTTGTCAATCTTACGGTATGCAGACTCATCCAGTAAGTTGTGCATCTTCTCAATATAGACGTCCCTCGGAAGCAAAACTGTGGCATTACCCTTGTCAGCAGAAAGGACCAAAGACTGGGAATCATTCCGGAGATTACGGAGTGCAGTTCTATCAGCTTGCTGCGACTGTGTAGTGAGACGGTCGAATTTTGCCACTTGTCTTACAGTGAAATCTTGATGAGTCCAGTCCGATTTTGCCCATGTTATGCCATTAGTCCATTCCCAAGAAAAAGGTGGGAGTTTAGCTGCTATCTTCAGATGTAAATGATACAACTCTGCCGAGATCAAATCCAACTTCCTGCGAGTATATCTAATTCTCTCCTTAACCAATGCCAAACTCGCTTTACGAGTAATCTTATTAGCTCCAACAGTCTTGATAAAATGTACCACTTTCGCAAATTTAGGTATAATGTCATGGCTCCGTCATCTTTGTAAAAAGCTCAAGGAACTCAGTAGTCTTGCTCTTAAAGTTCGTACCTTGTCCAACCTCCGGACATTTAAAGCCATCTCCTCCCCGAAGAGGACTGCGATGTGATTCTTGAAGTTTTCCAGGCGGACATAATGTTCCATCATCTTTCGGGCGTGCACTCGGGACAGCGACAATTCTTCTTGCGATATTTCGGCTAGAAACCTCCCAGCCATCTTCAAGGTGAGTCGGAGACTGAGTTCATAGCGTTTGCGCGTGCCTATTTATACGGAGAGTCACGTGACACAAAGCTGCGAGAAGAATTGTCGCTGTCCCGAGTGCACGCCCGAAAGATGATGGATGGAACACTTGATCCCTTATCTCTGAGATCAACAGAACCCGAGCTATGACCCCTCCCGAAAATCTTACTTTCGCACACGCTCTTTAGAACATGGACCGATTTGGCATTAAACAAGTAAAACCTTTACGGTTGAAAACCGAAAACGCTAATTATTTTTGTTTAATTAATTTTGGATTATTGGCCCATAAGTAAAGAAAAAGTGAAAACAAAAGCTTTCATTATTTTTTCGTGCCTTAAGCGACAAAACGATCTGAAAAGATTGAAATTCAGTTTAAAGTTTGTTAGACCACATTAAATGCTCTCATGATCAAAAACTTGACATGTGTAATCTGGGTAGTTTTCACCCCGTTTTAAAAAAGAGCTAGAAAACTTTGTGTCGTACAGTCACGTAATTTTGCAGCTACACGCAGCAGCTCATGTCGATACAGTCTGCAAAATTTGTTGTGAGTAGAATTGATAGTAAATAAGTAATAAATTGAAACGTGATGCCTGATGTAGAAGTTTTACTGCATGAAAAGCGAAAATCATAGGATGAGCGAGAAGTTCCAGTACCCCTATTATCGAATACTAATTGATTTGATTTGATTTGCTTTAGCACAAGTACTTACTTGCGTATTAAGTGTACAATGTATCGGTATGTTCTCTATCATGCTGTGCACAAATTTCCTTACGCTTCCACGTTATTCTTAACATATTTTTGAACATGTACAGTGTCATAATGCAAAATCCGTCCGCGGCTCGTGGTCTTGCGGTAGGGTTCTTGCTTCCCACACACGGGGTCCCGGGTTCGGTTCCCGGCGGGAGATGACTGGGTGTTGTGCGTCTTTCATCATCATTTCATCCTCATTAACTCGCAAGTTGCCGTAATGGCGTTAAAGAACTTGTGGAGCGGCGGCCGAACTACCCCGCGAGGGGTCTCACGGCCACCAGTGCCGTACGCTCATTATTATTATCATTATGCAAAATCCATCCTCAACAGTATCGCGCAGTTCTTCGTTTGTAGCGTAACGACATGCAGATACATGCGCCTTAATGACTCCCCAGAACGAATTGTCAGATATGGTGAGGTCAGAATGTCTTGGTTACCATTTCGAGAGAGCTGGTGTTGCTGATGAACCACGACCGAGCCACCGTCCTCGAAAATGTTCATTTAGAAACTCGCGCTGTACAAGAGGCTATAGGAAGCGCTCGATCTTGCTGCAACCATATGCGTTCTGTGAGGCTCCTTTCCTCGAACTGATGTGTTAGCCATGTTTGTAGCATGTGCAAATAACCTGCGCGATTCACAACCCCTTCAAATGAAGTGCAGTTCAAGCAGATGTGATGTCATCACTGCCCATATTGTTACGTGAGAGGGGTTCCTTTCTAACTCGACTGTCGGTATTTTACGGAGTATAAGGGGTTGCAGACTATAAAACGCACCTTAATTACTATGCAATTTTTTTAAAAATATTTTTAACATTTTTATTATTAAACTGCAAAGCCAGACTAAACAAAATTCTTAGCTTATAAAACGTAACTGACTAAATCCTTGAAAATCGTCATCTGAACTTCCTTCCTCTTCCTCTTCTTCTTCTTCTTCCTCTTCGCCATCATTGTTGTCCTCTTCGAACACAAGTTGGTCTTCACTCCCATCAACAGATTTACTTAAGCCGCATTTCTCGAAAGATGTAACAATAATATCCTCTCCCACTCTAGATCACTACTGATATATTCGCTGACACCCTTAGTGTCATTTTAAAGCTCCCTTAGGCGCGAATTCATGTTGGCTTTCACCCGGCATCCATTAATTCCATTCCTCTCTCATATTCTCTTTAAATGACCCATTTATCGAAACATCAAGAGGCTGCAAATTTGAAGTAAGTCCTCCCGGAAGCTCTGTATTTCCCTGTACCAGCTTCTAATGGTTCAAATGGCTCTGATCACTATGCGAAATAACTTATGAGGTCATCAGTCGCCTAGAACTTAGAACTAATTAAACCTAACTAACCTAAGGACATCACACACATCCATACCCGAGGCAGGATTCGAACCTGCGACCGTAGCGGTCGCCCGGCTCCAGACTGCAGCGCCTAGACCCGCACGGCCACTCCAGCCGGCTGTACCAGTTTCTCTTTCACTGTATTTTTCAGATGACTACTAAACCGATCTAGCACAAGAAGCGAACTCTTCTTCAGTAAAGCACCTCTCCTTCTCTCCCACACTCTGTTAATCCATAATTTCATGCCAGCCTCATCCATCCAGGTCTTGTCATGTACGTGAACAACAAAACCTGGCGCTATTTCAGAACGTTTCGACGTTGTTTTGTGTTTGAAAATAATCATTGGATTACGTTTACCACCGTTAGCATAACAAGAAAGGACAACAATGCAGTGCATTTTTTATGTCCACTTGTTTTTGAATTTAGAGTCTTTCATGGCAACTGTACGGTTACTCGGCGCATTAAATGTCAAAGAAGTTTCGTCCATATTCGCTATTTGGCTCAGTTACACACTAGTTTTATTTCGACGTTGCATGATAAAGCGATGGAAACATACTATTTTCTCTTCACGCTCTTGTGGCTTCTTCTGAGATATTTCTCGTGAAGTTTCATGGCGCTTTATAAACCTGAAGCACCAGTCAACTCTATGCTTAAAGCCTGTAAAGTTCCTCTGTAGCGTTAGCTAACGTGCGTGTATTTGCACAATTCTTATATTAATTCCAATGCCATTTTGACGGTGTCCTTGAATCCATTTCAGTACGTCATCCTCTACTTTTGGTCAGTTTGCGTTCAGTGCTCTATTTGCACATTTAGTCTTCCTGATTTCTTTCAGTTTTTCTTTACTAACCCTGCAATCGCGAATGGTTTTTTCTGTCGGTGGAGGGCCGAAATGCCACTCAACTGCTCTGTGTCTATGTTCGTCTGCGTATGCAATTACTTTCATTTATAGACCGGATCATATAAATACCTGTTACTTTTCTATCACGAAACTAGTTATTAACAAAAATATTGTAGTGTTACCGATAACAGAAATCACTTTCAATTGAAATTCACTGGCACCGTACACTGTAATGACGTGTCGTAGGGTAGACAGTGTTCTCAGTGTGCGATAGTAGAGCGGGTGGGACACAGTGTTCGCAAGCTTGTGAAACACCGCAACTCATGTTCGTCGCATCGGTGCACTGCTGCTGCCAGTTGAATCCTATGTAGGTATCCCGCAGCATCGCATATATGGCCATTTTTAAGACTGGCGGGAATTTTAAATCAAACACTGGACATTTTATTTTAATTTCGAGTATAAGACGGCCGGTCGATGTGGCCGAGCGGCTCTAGGCGCTTCAGTCTGGAATCGCGCGACCGCTACGGTAGCAGGTTCGAATCCTGCCTCGGACATGGATGTGTGTAATGTCCTTAGATTACTTAGATTTAAGTAGTTCTAATTTCTAGGGGACTGATGACCTCAGATGTTAAGTCCCATAGCGCTCAGAGCCATTCGAACCATTTTTAAGTATAAGACGCACCTGAATTTTGGAAGCATTTTTTCGAAGAATAAAGCGCGTCTTATAGTCCGTAAAATACGGTAATGAGGATTCTCTTTGGCGCAGATGACAATAATTCTAGCACGTTAACTGCGATATATGGCACATTCATCTGAAAACATATTCGTCTGAAAACATGTTTGGCACGGTTCACCGCATTTGGAAACTGATTTAACGAAGAATGGCATTCTAAAATGCGCTCATTCCGGTCTGTATAACTCTTTTACGAACGCCTGTCGAAAAGTCTTACTTTAAGGACTTTCTTCATGTGATCGCGCAATGTTGTCCTCCGTACACCGAGCTCCGAAGCATGTTTACGTGTCGGCTTCACAGCAGATTGTTCAGTCAAAGCAAGAAACTCCGACTTATGTTTCTCCTCGTATCGTCTTCCTTTCACTCTGCGGCTTGTCTTTAACACCGCCAAAAGCAAAACCACGTTTTTCCCATTCCAGAAGAGGCGCGTTTCGCGATGTTGTTGCTTATGTTGTCAGTCTCCCCCCCCCCCCCCCCCCCCCCCCCGCCCTTCAACCCAACCCTCCCGTTCCGGCAAACCGTCGACCTGAAGGTTCTTGTGATTCAAAAACTCTTAATGTATGTCAAACGATAAATAAATAAAAAGTTGTTTCAGAGCGCTGGTTAATATTTGTCCTTTAGTGATGAACGGAACATCAGATAATGAGTAGTGGCAGGTTAGCAACTATGAGAGAATTTGTGGAGTCTATGAAATTCTGTTTTAAAAGGTGGGGAAATAAACAAGTCATTTTTTGGAAAAAAAAGAACGCATGTTGTACCGCGTACCTTCGACTTCAGGAGGAGGAAAAGGTATTATAATAAAGAAAAAAGACTTTCCTGAATAAAAAAAAGCATTACTCCAGTCTCCTCCTCCCACTCTCTCTCCTGTTTCTCCATCTCGCTAAAAACTGGAAACACTACGAAATGTAGTGATTCTCCAACAGAAAGAGGTTCCTACTCAATGGTCTGAAGATGACCACAGTAGTGGTCGAAACCGGAAACCTTTATAAATAAATCGTGATCAAGACTGTTTTTAATAGTAAACACTACGAAATGTGGTTCTCTTTGGTTCCAACCATTTAAACGCATGGCTTGGAGGGAAGGGGAAGGACCTAGAAATGTGAGAAGGAGCGTGTTGTACCGCATACCTTCGACTTCAGGAGGAGGAAAAGGTATTATAACAAAGAAAAAAGACTTTAAAGAAGCCTAATATAATTTGTTTAATTTTTTATTTTCTTTCGTTTTCGTATAACGTAACTGTCTTAACTTTCTTGAATTTTATTACACTATTTTTAATCGAAAGCGACAAGAATATTGCTAACATATTATTAAGTCACGTGACGTGATTGGAAATAAAGTCGTTTGACAAAGGACGAAATATTTTGGAAACTTTCTATCACTGGATACAAAGCCTGGACTCTTCAACAGAAAGAGGAAATCGAGGAGTTTACCATGCCAAAGTCACCATTGCTTGCCTGTTGCCTACATTAAAGAATACGGTACTTTCTAGCTTACTGCAGTTTGCAGTCTGTTGATGTTCCTTGATACGCCTGTTTTGGTTAAAAAATTCTTAATTAGACAAGTAGTCATTTCATAATTCTTCCTCTGTAGGTGTTTCTTCTTACGATTCATTTTATTTCACATAAAAAAATTTTAAACGGCTGTGATCCAGCGCTGAAGGATTGAGGGAACAGCACTTGCGCTAAATTGCTGTAGAACTGAGAACGAACATTAAAAAAAACTGAGTGAAGCGCGGAACAAACTCAAAAGAGATCCAGCAGAAGCAGTTAAGGAAGTCTTAATGGCAGCCTGCTAATGGTTTTACTACTTTGAGAATGACTCTGAGACCCTCTTTTCAAGTAAGAACCGTTAGCACTTACATTGATAGTGGTAACTAATTTCCCGACTCACTGGCAGAAAAGAACACGCACTCGAGCCGAAATCTTCCATACTAAACACCATTTTAATTCCCAAAAACCAGCTATACAACGGAATAAGTAAACAAATATAGCTGTCTACTGTATTCCTCGACCGTAACGTATATCTTATGTTAATGAGAGGAAAGAAAGTGAATTACCTTATTCCAGATGCCATGTTCTGTAGTTGCATCTCTACTCCGCAAATACCTTTCGGGTTTGTAGCGGAGAGCAATTTACGGTACTATTAAGTTTAACTCCCTTTCGTTGTTCCACTCGTGAATGGACTCATTCACGCAGTCGAGAAGAATTACTCTCGATATGCCTCATACGAACTAGAATTTCTTTGATTTTTTCGACGAGATAATTTCACGAGATGTACGTATGAGAAAAGAGGACCACTTGTATGAATATCAAGAGCTCAGATGGAAACCCATTTCTAAGCAAGGAAGGGAAAGCAGAAAGGTGGAAGGAGTATATAGAGGGTCTATACAACGGCGATGTACTTGAGGACAATATTATGGAAATGGAAGAGGATGTAGAGGAAGATGAAATGGGAGATACGATACTGCGTGAAGAGTTTGACAGATCACTGAAAGACCTGAGTCGAAACAAGGCCCCGGGTGTAGACAACATTCCATTAGAACTACTAACGGCCATGGGAGAGCCAGTCATGACAAAACTCTACCATCTGGTGAGCAAGATGTATGAGACAGGCGAAATACCCTCAGACTTCAAGAAGAATATAATACTTCCAGTACCAAAGAAAGCAGGTGTTGACAGATGTGAAAATTAACGAACTATCAGCTTAATAAGTCATGGATACAAAATACTAACACGAATTCTTTACACACGAATGGAAGAACTGGTAGAAGCCGACCTCGGGGAAGATCAGTTTGGATTCCGTAGAAATACTGGAACACGTGAGGCAATACTGACCCTACGACTTATCTTAGAGAAAAGATTAAGGAAAGGCAAACCTACGTTTCTAGCATTTGTAGTCTTATAGAAAGGGTTTGACTATGTTGACTGGAATACTCTCTTTCAAATTCTGAAGGTGGCAGGAGTAAAATACAGGGAGCAAAAAGCTATTTACAATTTGAACAGAAACCAGATGGCAGTTATAAGAGTCTAGGGACATGAAAGGGAAGCAGTGGTTGGGAAGGGAATGAGACAGGGTTGTAGCCTCTCCCTGATGTTATTCAATCTCTATATTGAGCAAGCAGTGAAGGAAACAAAAGAAAAATTCGGAGTAGGTATTAAAATCCATGGAGAAGAAATAAAAATTCAAAATTTGCCGATGACATTGTAATTCTGTCAGAGACAGCAAAGGACTTGGAAGAGCAGTTGAACGGAATGGATAGTGTCTCGGAAAGAGGATATAAGATGAACATCAACAAAAGCAAAACGAGGACAATGGAATGTAGTTGCGGGTGATGCTGAGGGAATTAGATTAGGAAATGAGACATTTAAAGTAGTAAAGGAGTTTTGCTGTTTGGGGAGCCAAATAACTGATGATGGTCGAAGTAGAGAGAATATAAAATGTAGACTGGGAATGGCAAGGAAAGCATTTCTGAAGAAGAGAAATTTGTTAACATCGAGTATACGTTTAAGTGTGAGAAGTCGTTTCAGGAAGTATTTGTATGGAGTGTAGCCATGTATGGAAGTGAAACATGGACAATAAATAGTTTGGACAAGAAGAGAATAGAAGCTTTCGAAATGTGGTGCTACAGAAGAATGCTGAGGATTAGATGGGTAGATCACATAACTAATGAAGTATTGAACAGGATTGGAGAGAAGAGAAGTTTGTAGCACAACTTGACTAGAAGAAGAGATCAGTTGGTAGCACACGTTCTGAGGCATCAAGGGATCACTAGTTTAGTATTGGAGGACAGCGAGGAGGGTAAAAATCGTAGAGGGAGACCAAGAGATGAATACACTAAACAGATTCAAAAGGATGTAGGTTGCAGTAGGTACTGGGAGTTGAAGAAGCTTGCACAAGATAGAGTAGCATGGAGAGCTGCATCAAACCAGTCTCAGGACTGAAGACCACAACAACAACAACAACATGTATGAGAAGAAGTAATAATGTGGACCGTGACACTTCTTGGAAAGTCCGCTATCAGAATTTTAGCAGCAAACCTCTTCATGACACTTAACGCCTTCCTGAAGCGTCTGCCACTGGAGTTTCATATCCATCTCCATAATGCTCTCTCATTCACTAAATGTAATATGGTAACAACTCACGAACAATACTCAAGAATAAATCGAACCAAAGATGAATTACATTTCCTTATGGTTCTTCCAAAGCATCTGTGTGACAGTGGCATTTCATTCTTTTAGTTTTATGTGCACGTTATGTTCCTGGTTGCTCTGGGCAACTACTCCCAGATGTTTTATGGTTGTTACTGTTTGCAGATACTTATTGATAATCGTGTACCTGAACAATTATAGACCTTTCCGCCAATTATGCTCAATATGGTCAGAAACAGTCCCAAAAGCTTGCAAAGTTGTTGCAGTGTACGCTTTGCTGGGAAACAACCGTTAAGATATAAATCTTATACGTTGTGCAGATTTAAGAGACGGTGTCGCCAAATGGCTACTTCGATTCTTTTCCTAAAACTAAGCGATACAAAAATTGTACATTAGACAGTAGCAAGAGTCGAACCCGAGCGTAAGACGGAGCAGTCTCATGCGCTATCGTCTACTCTATGAGAACACCTAACACTAATTGTATCACAGACTGCTTGAATTTTCGTACGCAGCAGCCTGATTGGTTAACTTCTATGCCGATTAACTCGGAAACGGCGAGACGTAACGAATTGTTTTCTTGACAATTATTTCTCGGCACAACCTACGCTGCAATTCCCTTACAAGTTTTTCACACTGTGAAAGGTATTGTGCTAAGGTCTGATCAGGGTAGCTCCAGAAAATAGTCGTAGCTGGCAACCGCAAGGTGGAACGAGTATAATATCTTTGAATGGAGGATCTTTGATGGTTAAGAGAGCCGGGTGCGCGCAGTAAAAAACCGGGGGAGTCGCAGGTAGGTGCCCGGAGATAGCAGGCATGTGGTGACAGCGTTAAGGAAGGTCGCTGCCCCTGACCAAACTTTAGCACGTAAATGAGAGAAGATATATAATCATTTCAAATTGGATTTTGTTAGATAATGTTCAGAGTTGTTAGGATTTGTGTGTCCAAGGTTTGACGCAGTAAGCTTTTGTAAAAAATTTTGTAAGAGTGATTTGTTCTAGGAAAATATTTGAAATAGTAGGTTTTGTGTATGACTTAAAAATTTAACAATATATATATTGAGATCAACATTGTGTTAAATCTAACAGCCTGAATCATAATCCACATCCTTTGCTTGTGTTGAATATGAAAATGAGTAGTAAACTTAAGTTACCCACTAATGAAAGAACCAAGTTAACGTCAGGGTCAAAAGTTCATTTTCCAGTACCATCTTAATGCCGATGCACAAACGGCATTATTCTCTTAGACTTGATTGCTCAGTCAAATACATGTTGCCCTTCTGGCAAAATGGAGGACTGTAAGAAACAAGTTCACTGACGCAGTCAGATGCACGTTTGCTGAACAATTAATTTAGAACAATCTTATCACTGATACTTTCACAAAATAAAAGGATCTAATTTTGGTTGGATACTTTCAACTGGTCTTGTCCACCTTTGTTCATTTACACAGAGGTGACAAAAGTTATGGAATAGCGATATCTACATATACAGATGGCGGTAGTATCGCGTACACAAGGTATAAAAGGGCAACGCATTGGCGGAGCTGTCATTTGTACTCAGGTGATTCATGTGGAAAGACTAGCGACAAGATTATAGCCGCACGACGGGAATTAACAGACTTAGCACGGGGAGTGGTAATTGGAACATTCCATTTCGGAAATCGTTAGGGAATTCAATATTCCGACATCAACAGCGTTTAGAGTGAGCCGAGAATATCACATTTCAGGCACTAGCTCTCACCACGGACTGCGCAGTGGCCGCCGGCTTTCATTCAACGAAGGAGAGCAACAGTGTTTGCGTAGAGTTGTCGGTGTTAACAGATAAGCAACACTGAGTGAAATCGCCGCAGAAATCAATGTGGGGCGTACGACAAACGCATCCGATAGGACGGTGGGGCGAAATTTGGCGTTAATGAGCTATGGCAGCAGACGACCGACGCGAACGCCTTTGCTGACAACACGACATCGCCTGCAGCGCCTCTCCTGAGCTCGTCATCATATTGATTGGACCCTAGACTACTGGAAAACTGCAGCCTGGTTAGATGAGCCACGATTTCATGTGGTAGGGCTCGAGTGTGGCGCAGACGCCACGAAGCCATGGCCGAAAGTTGTCAACAAGGCTCTGTGCAAGCTGGTGGTGGCTCCACAATGGTGTGGGTTGTGTCTACATGGAATGAACCTCGTCCTCTGCTCCAAGTGAACCGTTAATTTACTAGAAATTGCTTGGAGACTATTTACAGACATTCATGCCATGTCATCAGGCCGCAATAGTTCGAGACTGGTTTGAAGAACATTCTCGACAATTCCAGCGAATCATTTGGCCGACTAGACCGTCAAAAATTCCGTTCAACAATCTAGAGGTCAGTTTGTGCTCAACATCTTGCACCGGCAACACTTTCGCAATTATGGACGGCTACAAAGGCAGCTTGGCTCAGTATTTCTTCAGGGAAATTCCCACATGTACATCTACATCTACGTGATTACTCTGCTTTTCACAATAAAGTGCCTGGCATAGGGTTCAATGAACCACCTTCAAGGTGTCTCTCTACCATTCCACTCTCGAACGGCGCGCGGGAAAAACGAGCACTTAATTTTTTCTGTGCGATCCCTGATCTCTCTCATTTTATCGTGATGATCATTTCTCCCTATATAGGTGGGTGCCAGCAGAATGTTTTCTCAATATTAGGAGAAAACTGGTGATTGAAATTTCATGAGAAGATCCCGTCGCAAAGATAAATGCCTTTGTTTTTTTAATGATTGCCACTCCAGCTCACGTATCATGTCTGTAACACTATCTCCCTTATTTCGCGATAGTACAAAACGAGCTGCCCTTCTTTGTGCTTTTTCGATGTCATCCGTCAGTCCCATCTGACTTGGATCCCACACCGCACAGCAATACTGCAGAATAGGGCGGACAAGCGTGGTGTAAGCACTCTCTTTAGTAGACCTGTTGCACCTTCTAAGTGTTCTGCCAATGAATCGCAGTCTTTGGTTTGCTTTACTCACAATATTATCTATGTGATCGTTCCAATTTAGGTTATTTGTAATTGTAACCCCTGAGTATTTAGTTGAATTTACAGCTTTCAGATTTGTGTGACTTCTCGCGTAATCGTAATTTAGCTGATTTCTTTTAGTACTCATATGAATAACTTCACACTTTTCCTTATTCAGGGTCAATTGCCACTTTTCGCACCATACAGATACCTTATCTAAATCATTATGCAAGTCTTTTTGAATATTTGATGACTTTACAAGACGGTAAACGATAGAATCATCTGCGAACATTCTAAGACAGCTACTCAGATTGTCTCATGCGTGGTTAATATAGGTCAGTAACAATAGAGGGACTAATACAGTTCCTTGGGGAACGCCGGATATTATTTCTGTTTTACTCAATGACGTTCCCTCTATTACTACGAACTGAGAACTTTCTGACAGGAAATCACGAATCCAGTCGCGCAACTGAGGCGATATTCCGTAGGCACGCAGTTTGTTTAGAAGGCGCTTCTGAGGAACGGTGTCGAAAGCCTTCTGGAAATCTAAAAATATGGAACCAGTCTGGCATCCCCTGTCGATAGCACTCATTACCTCATGAGTATAAAGAGCTAGTTGTGTTTCGCAAGAACGGTATTTTCTGAATCCATGCTTACTACGTGTCAATAAATCGTTTTCTTCGAGGCACTACCTACGAGATGTTGAGTCTATGCCTCGTCGAGTTGATGCCCCAAGCCGGATAAAAGAAGATCCGACGCGTTATTAGGAGGTATCCCATGACTTTTTTCACATCAGTGCATGTGAGGGTCAACCAACAGTCCTTGCCTCTGAAGGTCTTCCTTCATTACGCTGTAGTGTTATGAGGTTATATTTTTATAACAGCATCAGCCACCAACGACACTCCAAAGTGTCGGAGGTTATCCGACAGATAATTTAGTTAGTGATATGTTCGATCGATAAAAGTTTGCAGTTTCTCGGTATGATTTGGAACGGGTCAGTTAGTTTACAACCAGTAATCCCCTCCACCCTGATCCCTTTAAGAGTCGGTCTCCCATGTATAAAACAGATTGGATAGCCCTTAAGAAGGGCTAGTTTGTGGCGCATATCAATATTTATGACGCTATATCTTCTAAACTATATTCCGCAAAGTGATGTGATTTTGTAAGTGTAAATGGTATATGCGGGTACTTTGTTTCAAATATGTTGTGAACTGAAGTAGTTGTAAAGAAGTTGGTTGGTTTGGGGAAGGAGACCAGACAGCGAGGTCATCGGTCTCATCGGATTAGCGAAGGACGGGGAAGGAAGTCGGCCGTACCCTTTGAAAGGAACCATCCCGGCATTTGCCTGGAGCGATTTAGGGAAATCACGGAAAACCTAAATCAGGATGATCGGACGCGGGATTGAACCGTCGTCCTCCCGAATGTGAATCCAGTGTCTAACCACTGCGCCACCTCGCTTGGTGCGTAAAGAAGTGATACACGGTCCAGTCACATTAATGTGACCACCGCCTATATTCGAAGCCAATGTGCAATAATCACTCACAGAAGACAAGTGACAGCACTGCCAGTCGAGGATACATAAAGCGTGATGGGGGACGCGGAAAACTGTGCAGTCGTTGCTGTAATGCGGAAAGTAGCCACTTATCTGATACCCAAAAGGACACGCTCACTGTCCTACGGGCCAAGGACAGCAACATTTCAGAAACGGCTGTGTTTGTAAACTGTTCGCGAGTCGTCATGGTTGAAGCATACCATGCATGGCAAAATGACGCTATCCAAAAACGGCGCCGAGGCAACTGTGGTACCCCATGGCCTGTAGGTGATGGGTTTGAATGGCGGCTGCGGAGATGTGTACAGGCAAATAAACTTGATCAACTGACTGCTCCGATGTACCAAATGACTACCGACAGTGTCTCCTCAACGACAGTTCAATTAATGTTGCTGCTTAGAGGTCTGTACTTCAGGTGCCTGGTTCATGCACCCAAGCTATCTGCTGTTCATTGGAAACAAAGGCTGGAATTCACACTCCAATACTGAAACCGGACGTCCACTGAGTGGTGACAGCAGACCTTGTCAGATGAATCATTTTTTATGTTCCAACGACAGATGGCCATTGGCGTTTACAGCCCTGCAACAATCTTCGAAAGAGTCCAGGCCGGAGGAGAGAGGTTTATGGTCTGGGGAATGTTGTCGTTGCATTCCCTGGATGGCCACGTCATTCTAGAAGGCACAGTGGATCAACACAATAGACGTCTATATCTGGGGACCGTGTCCACCCCTATATGCACTTTGTTCATTGTTTATCTCAGCATAATAGCATGTACCAGTACTACAATACAATTTGTCACACAGCCCGCAGTGAACGTCCGTCGTTGGAAGGACAGCAGAATGAGTCTACCGCACTCCATCCGCCACCAACCTCCTCAGACTTAAACCGTATCGAGCATATATACAGGACTATCTTAGACCACGCTGTTTCGCTCACGTAGATTGTATGCCCTGCACAGAATTTTTTGTTTTTCTTTAATTGAATTTTTATGTTATTCACAAATTTCAAATCTTTGTAAACTTTTCGCGTTAATAAAGGCCATGGAAGCATGGTCTTTTCCCAATGTACTTCTGATCAAAAAGCGATTCTATTAGCTGGAGTCCAAAATCTTTGTTCATTATGTCTCTTGTGTTCTTATGGACATATTTCCACAGAAACTGTCATCCCATAATACATATTTCTTTATATCCAACCGAGAAGTGAAATATCAATTTTGACATATTTATATTCAAAGTTTTTAATATAAGTATTTTCTTTAAAATTTTCATCCCCTATTTCACCCCTTTAGGTGTTGAATTTCCAAAAGTAGTCAACGCAAATTTATATAAATCTAACAGAGAATCCAAAGACAAATTTTCATACATTTGGCTTTGAAAGTGCTTCTTAATGAAATAATTTCGTAAAACCTTTCATCCTCTATTTCACCCCCTTAGTGGTGGAATTTCGAAAAAGACCCTTCTTGAACGACGCCTGCAGTATAAGATTCACACCGTCTTCAAATTGCAAGTTTCCATCTTTAGCGATTTGGGCTGGGCCATGATGAGACAGTGAATCAATCAGTCGGGACATTGCCTTTTAAATCCAAAGATTGCACCTGAAGACGCAGCTGTAAGTACTGTAAAACAGGCAGTGCCTGCGAATAAAAGAATATTACACCTGAAGTGGTTCTATTTCTCAACATTGTGTATCGTGGCTGTGACTGACCAGACTATAAAGCTTTTGCATTCTCTACTATGAGTTGAAAGCTATTTAGCTTCATTAAAAATGTGATTTATTTTATAAAAATGGTCACTTTAGAGTAGCCTTTGTCCTTCGAGTTTCAGAGCCACCGTGCAGATGTCTAACGCCTTGTTTGGTCGCGTTCTGTTGACAGGTTATGGTCACTCGACGCCCAACACGGTGGGCGGCAAACTGTTCACCATGTGCTACGCCATCGTCGGCATCCCGCTGGGACTCGTCATGTTCCAGAGCATCGGCGAGCGCCTCAACAAGTTCTCCTCGGTGGTGATCCGCAACGTGAAGCGGATGCTGCACTGCAAGAACGAGGAGGCGTCCGAGATCAACCTGATCTTCGTGGTGACGACGCTGAGCAGCCTGACGATCGCGGGCGGCGCGGCCGCCTTCAGCCGCTACGAGGGCTGGACGTACTTCGACTCGGTGTACTACTGCTTCATCACGCTCACCACCATCGGCTTCGGCGACATGGTGGCGCTGCAGAAGGACAAGGCGCTCGAGCGCAAGCCCGAGTACGTCGCGTTCGCGCTCATCTTCATCCTGTTCGGGCTCGCCATTGTGGCCGCCTCGCTCAACCTGCTCGTGCTGCGGTTCGTCACGATGAACACCGAGGACGAGCGGCGCGACGAGGCGGAAGCTCTGCAGGTAGGGTCCTGCGGCACTGGGAACGCTGCCGTCTCCACTTACTACGAGGGGCAGTCAAATGAAAACCAGGCACTCATCACAACGGGATCGTGAAACGGTTCCATTTAGAAGTAGTCACCCCATCCTTGAGGCATTTATTTCACTGGGAGACGAGATGATCAGTTCCTGTTTAATAGAACGTGGTCGTCCACTGACGAATCCACAACAGCACCTGTTCTTGCATTCCTACATCTACATTTATACTCCGCAAGCTACCCAACGGTATGTGGCGGAGGGCACTTAACGTGCCACTGTCATTACCTCCCTTTTCTGTTCCAGTCGCGTGCGGTCCGCGGGAAGAACGACTGTCGGAAAGCCTCCGTGCGCGCTCGAATCTCTCTAATTTTACATTTGTGGTCTCCTCGGGAGGTATAAGTAGGGGGAAGCAATATATTCGATACCTCATACAGAAACGCACCCTCTCGAAACCTGGACAGCAGGCTACACCGCGATGCAGAGCGCCTCTCTTGCAGAGTCTGCCACTTCAGTTTACTAAACATTTCCGTAACGCTATCAAGATTACCAAATAACCCTGTGACGAAACGCGCCGCTCTTCTTTGGACCTTCTCTACCTCCTCCGTCAACCCGACCTGATACAGATCCCACACTGATGAGCAATACTCAAGCATACGTCGAACGAGTGTTTTGTACGCCACCTCCTTTGTTGATGGCCTACATTTTCTAAGGACTCTCCCAATGAATCTCAACCTGGTACCCGCCTTACCAACAATTAATTTTATATGATCATTCCACTTCAAATCGTTCCGTACGCATACTCCCAGATATTTTACAGAAGTAACTGCTACCAGTGTTTGTTCCGCTATCATATAATCATACAATAAAGGATCCTTCTTTCTATGTATTCGCAATACATTACATTTGTCTACGTTAAGGGTCAGTTGCCACTCCCTGCACCAAGTGCCTATCTGCTGCAGATCTTCCTGCATTTCGCTACAATTTTCTAATGCTCCAACGTCTCTGTATACTAGAGCATCATCCGCGAAAAGCCGCATGGAACTTCCGACACTATCTGCTAGGTCATTTATATGTATTGTCATCCGACTGAAAGTCACGTCGAAACACATCTTTCACCAAGTCGCCAAATATGTGAAAATCACACGGTGAAAGATCCGTACTGAATGGAGGATGTTGCGGTGTTTCCCAACCAAATCGCTGAAGCGTAGCCTTCGTCCGATTGGCGGTATAGAGGAGGGCGTTATTGGCATCAGGATGATTCCGTCCGACAGTACTCCTGGACATTTCGACTTTATGTCATATCTTCACAGCATTGCGATTTCACGCTCAAGGAACTGACTCAAAAGACTTACACCAGGCGACCGGTCTACCCGAAGGGAGGCTCTAGCCACACGGCATTTTCATTGTTGCTAATATTGTTAGCATACCTTAAATTGTTCAGTGCCAGAGATGTATTTTACAATATCGAAGATGAACAAGTGCTCATAGCTCTTAAGGTATGAATTTTACATCACATATTCACTATACTTTTTTCTTGTTTTAATCCACAATTCAACATCTGAAAGTTGAATGGCTGTGGCACCAGTCTTCTGCTTTGTTTCATATGGCCGCCACAATGTCTTCGGCGGTACCAATCTCTTCATCTTAGCAATATTGAGAATATTCAGCCCAGTTGTCAAATGGTTCAAATGGCTCTGAGCACTATGGGACTTAACATCTGAGGTCATCAGTCCCCTAGAACTTAGAACTACTTAAACCTAGCTAACCTTAGGACATCACACGCATCCTTCCCCAGGCAGGATTCGAACCTGGGCCCGTAGCGGTCGCGCGGTTCCAAACCGTAGCGCCCAGAACCGCTCGGCCACCCCGGCCGGCGGAAACCAGATAAAACAGTCCTTTTCATACCGACAGACACATAAGGATTACAGACCTGAGTTAAAACCTACCTTAAAAATTTTTAATGCTATTAGGCCTCTTCAGAACACAAAAACAAGCTGCAAATGTGCATTGTCAACTCAAACCATAAAACATCACCGTTCCCGAGGTGCAGTTGCAAATTGAAAGCCTCTGCCATCACCTACAAACGACGATGTTTACTTAAAGCCTAATCCTCAGCACCAGCAACTCTGTCATAAAATCTTTGAGAAATGCCTGTCTGGTCCTAGCCCATTCTAACATAAAACTACCTCTAAACTGCAATCTAAATGGAAATAACATGGGTGAATCCTCCCTATAACGACGACTGTTTAATCTGGTTGCCTTGTTCAGAGGAGTCATCCTGTTGCACGATAACCCTTGCCACCACAGTGTCAATGGGACGAGTACTTTGCTTCCTCTGCTCGTTCATTTTGTCGAGCGTGGAACCGCAGTCAGTGTGCAGCGTTATGCAGTCACTTTTCAGCAACTGCGATGCACCGCAAAGTCAAAACGCCCAGGAGTGCTATCGGACGGACCTATGCTATTGCACAATAACGCTCGCCCACCCACACGCTGCTTCCTGGACTCGGGTAGGAGCGCTGGCCTCGGATCGAATCCACCCGGCCAGCCTGGATGTGGTTTTTAGGCGGTTTTCCACATCCCACTCGGTGAATGACGGGCTGGTCCCCACATCCCACCTCAGTTACACAGCTCGCAGAAATTTGATGAAACATGTTCGTACTGTTTCATGATTTACACTCGACACAGACAGTTGGGATACACTTTCTCTGTCCTGGGGGGGGGGGGGGGGGGGGGGTACAGGATGGCGGCAGGAAGGGCATCCGGCTACCCCTTCGGATTAATCATGACAAATCCGATTGTAACAATGCCGACCCTGCGAAAACTGCTGGACCAAGGCAAAAGCGAAAGCGAAACAATAACGCTCGCCCCCTCACTGCCAACTGGACGAAGGCTACACTTTGGCGATTTGGTATCTGCTACTTGGTCCTGGATCTGTGATTTTCACACGTTTGGCGACCTGAAGAAAGAAATATGTGGACGTTGAATTCAGCCAGACAAGAAACTGCAAGAGTTGGTGCGGTTGTGGATCTGTCAGCAGCCGATCGCATTCTATGAAACACCAATCGATCGTCTCGTCTGCCAGCGGAATAAATGTCTTCACGTGTATGGCGATCACTTTTCAACGGAACCATTCCATGCTCCCATTGTAGTGAGTGTTCATTTTTCATTTGACTGCACCTCATTCAAATACCTCTCCTAATTAGGAGCAATGACCGTGAGCATATAGAACTGTCCCAACGCCATATTACAGCAAAACCTTTACAAGTACACATAGTATCAGTACTTTACTTTGATGTGTACGATTTTGAATGCATAATTACACAAAAAATTATTTTTTTCATACTATAACTGGAAGGTTGACATAGACAAAGTCAATGATTTAGTATGCCCTAGCACTTCATTATGTAATAACAATTTTTAAATATGAGTAGAAAAGCATTCACTCACGCTTTCATACAAACTACAAAATCAATCGTCTAAAAAGGAAGGAATATTAAAATAGATTATGCAATATGCAACTAGTAAGATTCTGAAACGTGACAGTAACGGTTTTAAAAATAAAATATTGTCAAGAAGACTTCGTGAAGAAAATTAAAATAAACTTTAGTGCCAAATAACATTACTGAAACAAGTTTATCTTTACATTTCAATGGAATAACTAACATTTTCTTATTATGATGAGTTTAAAATCGTTTAAAAAAGGCAAATTTGCTGTAACCACTTTTAACTGATGAAAGTTGAAAACTTCAAAGATAAATTATTGAGAGCTGCAAAGTTTATTGGTCTATTTATTTGTGTTGTTGTTTTTGTTGTTGTTGTCTTCAATCCTAAGGCTGTTTTGATGCCAAGTTACCTCAGTAGGCGCATTGTTGAATTGGGGGTCATGACTTCAGTGGCACTTGTTCTTTTCTTTCTCTATTTCAGCATCTCTGTAGCGATTTTATGTAACAGTCCATGGCAATAAATATCTTCCTCTGTCATCGCATTGCATCAACACCACACCCATATCATGCCACATGTTTTCTCGCAGACACCACAAGCCCACACCACCATATTCAAAGCACATTTACTATCTTACTTTCAGTAGCAGATTCAACCGTTCGACTCTTTCAAGAAGAAATAATGTCTTTGAACTATCCATTGCAGTTCTCTTTCAAACGTTGACAACAAAATTTTGCATATGTATTTCATTTTATACTGCATATATTTTATTATGTACTACACATTTTGCTATTTGCAAATTATTTAAGCCATTAAGAAAACGTATAAAAAATTGAAAATAAAATTACGAGCTTGCATAGACGAAATAAAAGTACTTACGCAAATAGTTTCCCATAGCATTAACAGGTGGTATTACATCACATTACAGAACGTTGGTGTATACAGGGTGAATCCGTCCGTGATGATGATACAAACTTTTGTGGGTGATGGAGAAGGGTATATGTATGAATTTGAGGTAAGAGACCCTGTTCCGGAAACGATAGAGTCGGAAGTTATAACCGAAAATCGTTTGATATCCCTGACAGTCGAATACATGTAGTGGTAGTATTAACGCGCAAGTCGCCGAAGTGGCGTCAACTCAAAAGACTAGCACCAGGAGACCGGTCTACCCGACGGGAGGGCCACGCCACTCGACATTTTCATTGTTGCTAAGATTGTTATCGTAGGCAGCTTCCAGGCGTGGTGGCATGGACCAAAATAATAAAAAAAGTCTAGAAAGCACGGGTTCTAAAATGCGTACCGTAAGAGCTAAGAGCACTTGTTCAGTGGCAGAGAAGAGTTTTACAATATCTAAGATCAACAAGTGCTCATAGCTTTTAAGGTATGGATTTTAGATCTCATATTCACTACATTTTTTTTTTCTTGTTTTAATGCATAATTCAACATCTGAAAGTTGGATGGCCAAAGCTGTGATCATCAGTCTTGTACTTTCTTTCGTATGGCCGCCAAAATGTCTTCGGCTGTACCAGTCTCTTCAACTTAGCAATAATGAGAATATTCAGCCCAGTTGTCAGTCGTGAAATTATTGTCAGAACATGTTTTGGGGCAACAGTATCCCATTTTAAAGAGGTAAAAACAAGGAAACCAAATAAAACAGTCCTCCTTATACAGACCTGAGTCAAAAACTACCTTTAAAACTTTTTATGCTATTAGGCCTCGTTATAACTTAAAAACAACCTGCAAATGTGCATTGTCGACTCAAACCATACAACTTAAAACATGAAAAGCCGGTGCATCCACCGTTCTCGAGCCTACTTGAAACCTAATGCTCAACACCAACGATACTACTGTCTCTGTCTGGTCCTAGTCCATTCTAACATAAAACTACCTCTGCATTGCAATCCAAACGGAAATAACATGGGTAAATCCCCCTATAACGACAACTGTTGCATCTGGTTTCCTAGTTTTTACCACTTGAAAATGGGATAATGTTGGCTAGAAAAATGTTGTGGCAATAGTTACACGATTGACAATTGGACTGAACGCCTTCAATATTTCTTGAATAACAGTTGTGTGATGGTTTCACATCAGTTGTCTTCATCTTAGAGTAAAACCTGCACCAACTGTCCTCAGTTAGCCGTTGTTGCTGTATATTTTACAATCCTGTCTTCCTCTACAATTCTTTCACTCCAGTCCACCCTGTAGTACCATGTAAGTTACGACGTGATGTCTTAACACATCATTCCTTTCGTCTACACTTGTTCTTTACCACATTTCATTTCCCTACTGATTCTAATGAAAACCTTCTCGTTTCATATCCTACCAGTCTCAGTCTTAATATTCATTATGTTTTTCTAACACCACCTCATAAACCACTCGAGTCTCTTCTCTTTCCTCACAATCCACCAGCCACTTTCAAAGAATACTATGGTCCAGACATACATCATCAGAATTTTATCTCTCAGATTGAGGCCTATGTTTGATACTAGTAGAATTATTTATTTATTTATTTATTTATGCATTTATTTTACCTGGCAAGATTAGGGCCTTCAGGCCCTCTCTTACACCTAACCAGGCATACTCAGATTGAACGAGTTACAGTTACTAAATAACATTAAGAACATTTAACGTATTATGCAGTATTGATGTCAAACGAAAAAAATTTGAGATTATAACAGTAGTACAATGATAGTTATAACAATAAAAATAATTATAACAATCAACGATAATAATGATAATAATAATGATAATAGTAATAATAATAATAATAATAATAGTGACTAAGTATATGAAAGTAAACATACATTTCTTTTGTGAATGTCAGTTAGTTGGGAATTTTCTCGTTATATTCTTGCAGCTTGTGAGTTATTCTCATCGAGCAGAGACATAAGACGATAGAATGGGGTGAAAGAGATATATAAGAGGTAGATAGGTTTGAGGAAGAGAAAAAGAATGGTAAAATTCGAAGCTGTGATGGAGAGAAGAAAGAAAGAGATGTTAGGGGCACAACAATGGTGGCTATACCGTCCCTAATATGTAAGTTTTGAGTTCCCTCTTGAATGTTGAGTAGTTCTGGATAAGACGCAGATCACAGGGGAGTGCGTTCCATAGTCGTATGGCTGAGATGGAGAATGACACGGAGAAAGATATTGTGTTATGTAAAGGTACAGCCAAGATGATAGACGTATCCGAACTGGTATTGCGATTGTGGAATGATGATAGATGTTTAAGATAAGTATTGAGGGCACCAGTGGCTAAGAAATCGATGAAGTAAGCACATCGTGTGGAGATCGCGTGCCTTATGTGGGCGTATCCAACCTAGCTGGGAGTATGAAGGACTGATATGATCATACAACCGAATATTGCACACGTATCTGACGCAAGCATTCATCACTAGCTCGAGGCATCTAGAATTTTCACTATTCGTGCCGTGTTGAACTACATCGCAGTAGTAAAGATTAGGCAAGACTAGTGTTTGGACTAATTTTTGTTTAACATGGGTTGGAAATATTTTTCTAAATTTTTGAATTGCATGTAGGGAGGAGAGCGATTTCCGGCAAGCTGTGACTGTTTGTTCTTCCCAGTTTAGGTGTTCATCCAAGATTATTCCAAGGTCTTTTACTGTTTTTTGGTATGGTAGTTGGGTACCATTGAGGAGTATTTTAGGGACCGTTTCGCGAAAGTACCGGCTGATTAACTTTGGATGAGATATAAGTGTGACCTGGGATTTCTTGGGGTTTAGTTTCAGACCTAGGTTCTGTGCCCATCGAGAAACAGAGCAAAGATCTGCGTTCATACTCGCTACTGCGCCAGCAATGTTTTTGGGGCTTGCACTTATGTACAGTTGGATGTCGTCAGCATATAGATGGTAGCTGCAGGAGTGAATCACTGAAGAAATATCATTAATATACAGTGAGAAGAGTAGTGGACCAAGGACGGAGCCTTGGGGAACTCCAGAGCGCACGCTTTTCCATGATGACTTTTCCGACCCACAAATGACTTGTTGACTTCTGTTTTTGAGGTAGCTGTCGAACCAGTGTATTGCGCTGTTTGAGAAATTCAGCTGTTTCATTTTAATTAGTAATATATCGAAGTCAACTGTGTCAAAAGCCTTGCTAAAGTCAAGCAGTGTTAGGATAGTAGCTTCACGTCTGTCCATAGCATGTTTAATGTCATCAGTTACTTTGATTAATGCAGTTGCTGTACTGTGGTGCTTTCGAAAGCCTGACTGATATTCGTCATGGATGTTATGAGTTTTGAGGTAATCCGTCAGCTGTTCATGGACGATGTATTCTAGGGCTTTAGATATTGCAGGTAGTATGCTGATCGGCCTGTAGTCACCTGGCGACTTAAGGTTGTCAGTCTTGGGTATAGGCTGGATTAAACTTTGCTTCCACTCAGTAGGATATATACTACTGACAAGAGACAGGTTGAAGATGTCTGTGATAATTGGAATAATAGTGGCTACAACGTTTTTAATCATGCCAATGCTCACTCCATCATTTCCTACTGCCTCGGAAGAGATTCTCATAATTGCCTTGTGTACTGTGCCGGTAGTGACATGTTTTAGGAAAAACTTGTCTCTCAAGAGATTGATATCTTGGGGCTGGTAATTTGTCGCTGCGTGGCAGATTACAGCTGTTGAGAAGAAATCGTTTAATTCTTCTGCAGACGCTTGATAAACAGCGTCATATCTTCGCTTCCCTATACCGAAACTGCGCAGCTTTTTCCACAGTGCAGCAGGTTTTGATATGCCGCATACGACAGAGCGGGCATGTCTGATTTTGGCATTTCTCACGCTTTGCTTCGTTCTGTTTCGGAGTTTCCTATAAGCTTCGTACGCCTCGGGAGTTGGGTTACGCTTGAAGGCCTTGTGTGCAGCATCACGTTTATTCATTAACTGGCGTAATGAAGTGGTGAGCCATGGAGCAGGAGCTCTCTTTACCTTGACAGTGCGTTGAGGAGCATGTTTATCATACAGTGCAATAATTTTGCTACATAATTGCCGAATTTTTCCGTCTAAAGTCGGTTCATTGCTTATATCATGCCAAGGGATGTCTGAGCAATCCTTTTGAAGAGCGTCATGGTTAACATTTTTTAAGTTTCTGTAGGTTACCAGGTGAGATTTTTCTTTGGTAGTATGCACTGAGTAATTTAAGAATATCACGTCATGAGCAGAGAGTCCCGGAGCGGATGTCTGATTGGCGCGGATTATTTTATCTGGTCGCTTTGTTGCTATTATATCTATGAGTGTGTGGCTGTGTGACGTGTGGTGAGTTGGGTCCAGCGGTGTTAAACTCATATCATTGGAGTGGAACAGTCGCCTTAGTTTTTCGGCAGAGGGAGATTTTAACTGTAAGTCGATGTTTGTGTCGCCCATAATGATTATGTGTTCATACTGTGTCACGAGTGAGGACAGGGCAGACTGAAAGGAGGACATGGCACCGACGTTTGGAGGTTTATAGATTACTCCAATTAGCAGTTTCTGATTTGATGTATTTATTTCGAAAAACAAGAACTCTGCTTCTCCTTCGCCCTTTGCATCCGATGTGCATAGTACAGTAGGTGTCAGATCAGAGCGAACATAGGCACCCACACCACCCCCGCGTCGTGTTTCACGATCTGCCCTTAGGAGAGAGTAACCAGCGATTCGGATAGCGTCGGAAGAAATGTTTGGTTTCAACCAAGTTTCAGAGACGAGGATAATGTGGAACAGCGATTGGCAGAACAGGTCACAGAACTCGTCGAAGTGAGCCGTTAGCGACTGCGCGTTCGCGTGGGCCACAAAGAGCCCGCCGCCGGAACCGGTCCGTCCCATTGTGGCCGCCTGTAGGACCGAGCGCGCTCCGTTTACCTGCTGGCCGGAAGAGGGACAAAAGCTGGATTTCGCGGGGGAAGACATGTTTACAGGTGTCCAAGGTCGTGACTGACTCAAGCGTCTGTGAACTAAAGGTGAAAAACACGCTGGAAGTATCGGAGAAGGGAGCGAAAAGAAAGATGGAAAGTGGCAGTAGTGGTTACGAAAAAGATAATAGTAGTAGTAGTGGTAGTGGCGAAGATGAAAATAACAGATATAGAAAGGCGGTTGTAAGCAGATTCCTGTTAATGGAGAATGTTAATTCCCATTTAACTGACAATATGAGTATACATGAGCACTTATGATAGACAAGTAAAGAAACAATATTTATGTGAAATAATTGACTGATTTTAAATAGAGTACTTATGGTACTTATAGAAATAACGGAGCTATATTTAAGCTAAAACATGAAAAGAAAGAATAAAAATTAACTTATATTAGACAGATTACAATATGAGACTTTGTGTCTCGCGAGATTTCGCTCAGTCTTTCAGTTCGAACATGTTCGTCACCGTTTTCCTCCCTCCTTCCGTCTTGACTACGATCCTGCCGTCCTGGGTCCATACATTTTGAAGGCCGAACTGTGTGATCGCAGCGTTCAAAACTTTTAGTCTTTCGCGCGTCAGATCTTCCCTCAGGGTAACCCCACTCTTGGCGAGTTTTCTTTTCTGAGCAAACACTTCAGCTCTTTTCCGGTACGACACAAATTTAATTATTATAGGCCTGGGTTTCGTGGCGCCTGGTATCCTGCGCCCAACACGATGGCTTCTGTCAATATCGGCCACGTCGATCTGCACGCCAAGTTTCTCACGCACGAGGCTAATGGCCAGGTCGTCGGTGTTTTCGCGATCGTTTTCAGCTACCCCGAACAAGCGCAAGCTGTTCCTTCGCTGATACTGCTCAATTTCATCGGTGGCAAGAGACAGTTTAGCTTCTAGCTCGGCGGCTTTTTTCTCTTGTGCGGCCAAGGACTTTCTAAGAGACTGGATTTCGGTGCTGTTGCGCCCGACAGACTCTTGCAGTTTGTCCATGACCGCGAATTATTCTGGCGAGAAGTACTCTCTTTGCCTGTGTTACTCAGTTTCTTCTGCCCTCCTCACTTTGCTCATCGTGCATCATTTTGCTTCCAAGGCACAGCAGAATTTCTATACTAGATCTACAACTTCGTTCCCGATTTTTCCGTTACATACGCCACAAATTTCATTTATGCTGTCAGTTCAAAAAGACTTGTGCCTTCACAAACGTAAAGTTTCAGTGCCCTGTGGCTATAGAAGCGAGTCTGGAGAAGTCTTTCTTTTTTTTTTTTGAGGGGGGGGGGGGGTCGTCATCACTCTACTGACTGGTTTGATGCGACCCGCCATGAATTCCTTTCCTGTGCTAATCTCTCCATCTCAGAGTAGCACTTGCAACCTACGTCCTTAATTATTTGCTTGACGTATTCCAATCTCTGTCTTCCGCTACAGTTCTTGCCCTCTACAGCTCCCTCTAGTACCATGGAAGTCATTCCCTCATGTCTTAGCAGATGTCCTATCATCCTGTCCCTT
Source organism: Schistocerca gregaria (assembly GCF_023897955.1). Lineage (NCBI taxonomy): Eukaryota > Metazoa > Arthropoda > Insecta > Orthoptera > Acrididae > Schistocerca > Schistocerca gregaria. Next base: position 287,522,084 of record NC_064925.1, read on the forward strand.
CTCCTTATCAGTGTTTTCCACATATTCCTTTCCTCTCCGATTCTGCGTAGAACCTCCTCATTCCTTACCTTATCAGTCCACCTAATTTTCAACATTCGTCTATAGCACCACATCTCAAATGCTTCGATTCTCTTCTGTTCCGGTTTTCCCACAGTCCATGTTTCACTACCATACAATTACGTACTCCAGACGTACATCCTCAGAAATTTCTTCCTCAAATTAAGGCCGGTATTTGATATTAGTAGACTTCTCTTGGCCAGAAATGCCTTTTTTGCCATAGCGAGTCTGCTTTTGATGTCTTCCTTGCTCCGTCCGTCATTGGTTATTTTACTGCCTAGGTAGCAGAATTCCTGAACTTCATTGACTTCGTGACCATCAATCCTGATGTTAAGTTTCTCGCTGTTCTCATTTCTACTACTTCTCATTACCTTCGTCTTTTTCCGATTTACTCTCAAACCATACTGTGTACTCATTATACTGTTCATTCCGTTCAGCAGAGCATTTAATTCTTCTCCACTTTCACTCAGGATAGCAATGTCATCAGCGAATCGTATCATTGATATCCTTTCACCTTGCATTTTAATTCCACTCCTGAACCTTTCTTTTATTTCCATCATTGCTTCCTCGATGTACAGATTGAAGAGTAGGGGCGAAAGGCTACAGCCTTGTCTTACACCCTTCTTAATACGAGCACTTCGTTCTTGATCGTCCACTCTTATTATTCCCTCTTGGGTGCTGTACATATTGTATATGACCCGTCTCTCCTTATAGCTTACCCCTACTTTTTCTGAATCTAGGACAGCTTGCACCATTTTATATTGTCGAACGCTTTTTCCAGGTCGACAAATCCTATGAACGTGTCTTGATTTTTCTTTAGCCTTGCTTCCATTATTAGCCGTAACGTCAGAATTGCCTCTCTCGCGCCTTTTCCTAAAGCCAAATTGATCGTCACATAGCACATTCTCAATTTTCTTTTCCATTCTTCTGTATATTATTCTTGTAAGCAGCTTCGATGCATGAGCTGTTAAGCTGATTGTGCGATAACTCCCGCACTTGTCAGCTGTTGCCGTCTTCGGAATTGTGTGGATGATGCTTTTCCGAAAGTCAGATAGTATGTCGCCAGACTCACATATTCTACACACCAACGTGAATAGTCGTTTTGTTGCCACTTCCCCTAATGATTTTAGAAATTCTGATGGAATGTTATCTATCCCTTCTGCCTTATTTGACCGTAAGTCCTCCAAAGCTCTTTTAAATTCCGATTCTAATACTGGATCCCCTATCTCTTCTAAATCGACTCCTGTTTCTTCTTCTATCACATCAGACAAATCTTCACCCTCATAGAGGCTATCAATGTATTCTTTCCACCTATCTGCTCTCTCCTCTGCATTTAACAGTGGAATTCCCGTTGCACTCTTAATGTTACCACCGTTGCTTTTAATGTCACCAAAGGTTGTTTTGACTTTCCTGTATGCTGAGTCTGTCCTTCCGACAATCATATCTTTTTCGATGTCTTCACATTTTTCCTGCAGCCATTTCGTCTTAGCTTCCCTGCACTTCCTATTTATTTCATTCATCAGCGACTTGTATTTCTGTATTCCTGATTTTCCCGGAACATGTTTGTACTTCCTCCTTTCATCAATCAACTGAAGTATTTCTTCTGTTACCCATGGTTTATTCGCAGCTACCTTCTTTGCACCTATGTTTATCTTCCCAACTTTTGTGATGGCCCTTTTTAGAGATGTCCATTCCTCTTCAACTGTACTGCCTACTGTGCTATTCCTTATTGCTGTATCTATAGCGTTAGAGAACTTCAAACGTATCTCGTCATTCCTTAGAACTTCCCTATCCCACTTCTTTGCGTATTGATTCTTCCTGACTAATGTTTTGAGCTTCAGCCTACTCTTCATCACTACCATATTGTGATTTGAGTCTATATCTGCTCCTGGGTACGCCTTACAATCCAGTATCTGATTTCGGAATCTCTGTCTGATCATGATGTAATCTAATTGAAATCTTCCCGTATCTCCCGGCCTTTTCCAAGTATACCTCCTCCTCTTGTGATTCTTGAACAGGGTATTCGCTATTACTAGCTGAAACTTGTTTCAGAAATCAATTAGCCTTTCTCCTCTTTCATTCCTTGTCCCAAGCCCATATTCTCCTGTAACCTCTTCTTCTACTCCTTCCCCTACAACTGCATTCCAATCGCCCAAGTCTAATAGATATAAAAGGTGTGTTTTTAGGGTTCCATACCACAGCCGGTAAAAACAGAAACCTTAAAGGATCACTTTGTTGTCTGCCTTTCTGTCTGACCTCTCTTTCTCAGGAATGAGTAGAGGTATCAAATTGAACGTTATGTCGCATGCTAATGCCTACGATCCCTTGTCGGTGTGAAATTTAATCTTCCAAGTAAGTGGAATCGAAAGATACAGCCATTTGTGTCACATATTTCAGTATTCGCAAACTCGCTATCAAAGCCTACAGGGTACTTGCCATTGACATAGAGTCAATTTGAAAAAAAGCAGAGTTTCACAGTACAAGTAAGTGAAAAAATCTTGAAATTGTTAATTTGTAATTATATCAAACAAAAATATTTTTAGCTATTTGTTGTCCGTCTATCTCTCTGTCAAAACTCCCTTTTCCCAGGAATGGGTATAAGTATAAAGTTGAAATTTATATCAGGTACTAAGGTCTACAGCTCTTTATCAGTGTAAAAATTTAACATTCTAACTCACTGCAATCAAAGGATACGGCCATTTATGTCCCAAATTTTGATACTCGTAAACTCAGTCAGCAAAGCCAATGGCTGAACTACCTATATACAAGGTGCGACAATAAAGTAATGAGACTGATGTGAAAAAAATGTTGCTTACTGTTTTATTCAAGTTTAGTGTTGTCTCCTGATTGCACACACTTTTTCCAGCGCTTCTGCCGTTGATGGTAACATTTCTGGGACTCATCTTCTGTAACATCCTCCAAGGCCCTCGTCACAGTATTTTGGACATCTTGTGTTGTTAGAAAATGGTGTCCCTTGACCGCCGTTTTGACTCTTGGAAATAGGAAAAAGTCGCACGGAGCGATATCTGGTGAATAGGGTGGCTGTGGTAGTACTGAAATTTGTCTTGAGGTTAAAAATTACTGTACTGACAGAGCAGTATGGGATGGCACATTATCATGATGCAGAATCCAATTATCAGCAATATTGGCACGGACACAAAGAACTCTTTTATGAAGTCTTTCTAAAATTTCTTTGTAGTAATAGTGGTTAACTGTTTGTCCAGGAGGAACCCACTCTTTATGAACAATTCCCTTGCAATCAAAGAATCACTTAAGCATGCATTTCACTTTGACATGCGAGCTTTGTCTTTCTGCCTTCACTAAACATTTTTTGCAATGAAAAACTTGAGCTCTTGACATAACCTTCGCTCCAAAAGCATTCTGGAGCTTACAGTAAGCTGTCGTCGCGTTTTCACCCAATTTAACGCAAAAACAAGTGGCATACTATTGCGCAATATTATGTGGCTTCATTTCTGTGACGAGAGACACAAACCCGTGTTAACTTATTACAGCACAACTCACGACTGAATAATTGCAGCGATGTGCCGCTTGGACTAGAAGCAGCTTATAGACCCAGATCAAAGATATTGTGCCTACGCAAGCCTGCAGGGTTGCCACATCTTACAAAGAAATCAGTCTCATCACTTTATTGTCGCACGTTGTACATGTCTGGCCTGGCCGTCCAACAATGCCAGCTCGATAGCTCAGCGTTTTTAGCCAGAGAGCTGGCTGCCATGGGTAAAACAAAGAAAAACTGAGTGAAATAGTCAGTGATCAACTTTAAAACGTGTCATGTAACGTCCGCCCCGACCAAATGCCGAGAGCAATAATGATCAAAATGAAGAAATTAAAATACTAAAGCGCGAGCCTAGACACCGAGAGGTAGCGAGATCGAATCTCGGTCGGACTATGGATTTTTCAGTCTTCTTTTAACCTAGTCTTCACTTCTCAACAATGTGAGGAGACGTCGGAAACACCACCTTGTTCAGATTCCACGCGAAACTGTAGGTCTGCTTTCCGCATTTGGATAACTGGGGGTAGGTGAAGGTCACGGAAGTCGCGTGGCGTCTAAAGCGTGTATTACACGACAATCCGCTGCGAACGGTACTGGTCTAAGGCGACAGCCATCTAACGGTGGAATGAGTGAAACTACGAAAATTAGCAAACACATTGTCCGCGCGCCAGAATAGAGAGCAGTTCTAAACTGCTCTCAATCCGCGCCTGCACAGTAGGCAGCGATAACTCGTGCAAACGCTGAATGGTGTACCATAGTGCTTTCTGCTTATTGTTTAGTTATTGTTTGGCGGTTGGTGGCTAATTTCAGATTTTTGTGTTGGGGATTTTTCGAAATTGGGGATCTTCCGCTTTTTTTTTTAATTAAGCAGGATTCATAAATACAGAAAATAAACTTTTTTGTGGTAGATTCTTTTAAAATAGCTGTTTGTGAAAGGACTTTTTCTGTTGATAGCTTCGGATTGTAGAAATGAAATGGAGCAAAGGAGAGTTAAGCGTCTTCATTCAGGAATAGAGCGAGGAAAGATGTACGTGTGACTCGCTGTATCATGATGCGATACATCGGCAATCATTTCTTTCTGAGTGATATGCATACAACGCGACACGGTGATTTTAAAAAAAAAAAAAATGTTCAAATGTGTGTGAAATCTTACGGGACTTAGGTGCTAAGGTCATCAGTCCCTAATCTTACACACTATTTAACCTAAATGATCCTAAGGACAAACACACACACCCATGCCCGAAGGAGGACTCGAACCTCCGCCGGGATCAGCCGATCAGTCCATGAATTCAGCGTTGTAGACCGCTCGGCTAATCCCGCGCGGCGGTGATTTTCGATTTGTATGGTAATGCCTTAGCTTACGAAAGTTCATGCTTGTTTTGATTGCATCTCCTGTTTATTTCAGCATGCCAGAAAAGAGAAACTGGCAGTGATTGGCGACAAAGTCCGTGCAGTTTCGCCCAGTGCGATAGACGAGGACTGAAAAACTCTGAGTAGCACTTATATACCGTATAGTCAAAACCTGGAAAAATAACAAAAGAACACGTTTAAGTATTGGTCCTTTCAAGTGCTGCAAACTGCAATGCAAATGGTAGCCTGTGCTATTCTGTGGCTAAAAGCCAGACTCTTAAAAGATTCCCCATTCGCCAGGAAACGTACTGTTAAATCCAGCCTGCAACATAACAGGGCGTTTACCGGTATTTTATCAGTGATCTTGGCTGGTGTGATGAAAAAACGTAGAAACACATAAGTCTTACCTTCAAGAAGGTGAGGTGGCCTCCCTCATGACTGCGTCACACTTTCTGATTCCATCTTCTTTCGTAGATAGCAGCTTCTCGAAACAGGCCATGTCCATCCTAAAGATGTTCCGAAATTCTTGTGGATCTCCGGGCCTCAGTTTTTTCATTGACAGTGAATATATTCCCCTGCCTTCGTTCCTTCTTTCCAGCCAGGGTCGAATACAGCAACAACTAACTTTTCGTTTTCGTCACCGTTCTGCCCTAATCAGAAGATTTACTGTCACTGCGAGGGCGATAGCTCCAAAAACAAGTGGATCCTCCACGTGCAATATGCTGTATAAATGTAAATTTTGATACACATATACCTGTGTAACCAAGTGTCGTAATATGAAACTGTTGAGTCTGTAATTCAGAACAGTATTAACCTACATAACAGAAAAACAATTACGTAATAAATAATGGTAAGAACAATTTCTTATTAAATAGGAACCTTGAGCTCACAGCAATAATTGGGACGTATGACGTTCCAGTATATCGTACTGTCACCCTTGAGTTGCGCGCGGTAGAACATCAAGAACTTTACAAGACATCAGACAATTCTATTTTCTTTTCGCGCGTATCATCTGCTGCTGCGCATGGGCGCTAGGTATATCCCGCGTAGATGGTGTAAAATAGGTCGAAAGTGAACCAGTCTGTAGTTACAGGTATGCATGTTAGGTGCGCTGGTGCATAGGTGTACGGTTTAGGCGCATCGTGTAATACGAGCTTAATAGAACCAGGGCCCTGAGCGACAAGAAATTATTTTTATTGTCTGGATGATGATGATGATGATGATGATGATGATGTTTATGTTTGGTTTGTGGGGCGCTCAACTGCGCGGTCATCAGCGCCCGTACAAAGTCTCAATTGATACACAGTCCAATTTATTTACACGGTTCAATCTAGCAACTGTCACGAATTATGATGATGAGGATGAAACGATGAGAACACCCAGTGCCCGGGCAGAGAAAATCCCTAATCCAACTGGGAATCGAACACGGAAGCCGTGATCCAGAGATAACAATGCTAGCCACTAGACCACGAGCTGCGGACTTTATTGCCTTGAGAAGTACTTAAGTTTGTACGGAACCCTCCGAGTGCGAGACCTATTCGCATTTTTACTAAGCTAACTCGCATTTCGGCATAAATGGTTTTTTCAACACACTTTTCATCAGTATTAAGTTTCTCGAACAAGTCCTTATCACCGCTTTTACGCCACTGATAGCAAAAGCCGAAAAGCGGTTAGTAGGAAGCCCCCGGTATTCACACAGTGGTCGCAGAACCCCGCGCAAATCAAAATAAATTAAGAAACATAACGAAAAATCAGTGTCTGAATTCTAAAAGTGGTTCAAATGGCTCTAAGCACTATGGGACTTAACACCTGAGGTCATCAGTCCTCTAGGCTTAGAACTACTTAAACCTAGCTAACCTAAGGACATCACAAACATCCATGCCCGAGGGAGGATTTGAACCTGCGACCGTAGCAGCAGCGTGGTTCCGGACTGAAGCGCCTAGAACCACTCGGCCACAGCGGCCGGCGTCTGAATTCTCGTCACACAAATATCTACTGCCTGAATTGGGCCATTTGCACGAGGTGCTCACCTCTGAAATGTTATTTCGCCTTGAGGTAACTCGTTAGATAAGAACGAAATCGTCAAACGTCTGCTTTCATGAGCTTATGCATAAATTTTGTGGACCAAATATTCAGTGATGGTACATGGACGCCCACTCTACACTTCATCGTAAACATTAGTACTGCTATCTTTAGCCGGCCGCTGTGGCAGAGCGGTTCTAGGCGCTTCAGTCCGGAACCGCGCTGCAGCTACGGTCGCAGGTTCGAATCCTGCCTCGGGCATGGACGTGTGTGATGTCCTTAGGTTAGTTAGGTTTAAGTAGTTCTAAGTTCTAGGGGACTGATGACCTCACATGTTAAGTCCCATAGTGCTCAGAGCCATTTGAACCATTTGTTTTTTGATTTTTTTCTGCATAGTAAAACCAGTTTTCGATCTTTGCAGCACTTTGAAAGCTTATCAAGATCCGAGTGAATATTTATGCAACTTCTTCAGAATGTACTTCATTACAGAGACTCTGTCATCTGGGAGAATTATGAGGTTAATTGTAAATTGAAGGGGATCACTGTCAGCTGCAGTGGGACATTACGCGGAATCAGCGGCGACGAGTGAAAATGTGTGTCAAACTGGGATTCGAGCCCACGATCTCCTGCTTACTAGGCAGGCGCGTTAACCACTGCGCCATCCGGGACAGCGTTATCATAACTGCGCGGACTTTCTCAACACACCTTACGACCACTCCACACTCCCACCGGGTGCCACCTATACGCAGTCCCTGTCCATTGACTCCTGCATCGGATATACTCTCCCCAGGAAGAAACCTGGAATAAAGTTCTGAAAACAACAGTTATCACAAGCAGTCCACATAAGCAGAGACTGGAAGAAGCGGGAAACAAAAGAGGGTAAAAACTAAACGACAATTGGACCTAAAAGACGTATATAGAATCATGCAACCCAGAAGTCAACTACAGCTAAACTCTCGTTTCCTTTAGAAGTTTCAGAGGTGCCTTGGTAGGAGTAATGGTTCTGTCGCAGTGATATAAAAAAACGATTTGACTCACTGTTTGTTATGTAAAAAGTGAGTTCGTGACAAATATGCTAGAGTCAGGAAGTGTTCTTTTGTGAAAATTTTAATTAAAGTCCGTGTGACCAAAGTGAAAAAGTGTAGGGCTGTTAAAGCTTTGCTGTGTTTAAACATAGGCTTAAGTAGGCGACTACGAATAAAATTTCATTAATGGTTTTATTATATGTTTTCGAATACTTTGTATGTGTCTTGCTTTTTTTTATTTACTTACTGTTTCTACTTCTAGCCTGCTACAGTTTGAATACATGTCATTTGGTTTCATATCCGAACTGTTAAAAATAGTATGAAATGTAACTGGCAGACTGTGATGTTTATTGCAGTTTACAGCTATTGCACAGTAGCCCATTACTGGAAACTACCTGGCCCAACAAGGAAACACTTCTGTCTACTACAGTGAAATGCAAGATATAAAAACTACTTAGGCTTGAAACAACCTCTTAGAAAAATAAATGAATTACTGTGCTGGTAAACCCCTTACGTTGATTTTCAAACAGCTGAGCAAAAATTATTCTGGTCATCACTAAACTGACACACAATATTTTTAGCGCAACGCAATCTGACTTTCAAGAATCCCTACAAAAGAATGGCCCTGACTAACAATAACCGATACCTTTCATGAATCGCTTACCTCACAAAAATCTTCGTTACTCGAACTAGTGCAATACAGCGAGCGCCAATACTGCCAGCTAAATAAAAGTTTCTAACTACTGAAGGCACTAATGACTGATTGGCATAGTTAGTAAATGAAAGATTCTGATAGAGAACAACCATGTATTTACCTTAATAGTGTTAGTCATTATATAATCAGTTCATGACATCCAGTCTTACAAATTTACTCTCTCTGATGGACACACGTCCAGATCATCCGCTCTCAAAATTCTGCCATCTCTCTCCCCACCTCCACCACTGCTGGCGGCTCACCTTCAACTGCGCAACACTACGCCCTGTTCACATCCAACTGCCCGAGACTACAATAGCGAATATGCCAACCAGCCACAGACTGCACACAGCACAGCCAGTGATGTTCATACAGAGCGCTACGTGACGTTACCAACATAAAAACCTAAACAGCCTACTTACAGGCTTAAATGGTTAAAATTCTTCTGGGTGTTGTACCGCGTCACTGTATAAAATACTATAACTAAAGAAATTAAAACCAACGTTTGATCATATTACAGCGGCCTTCTGCAGGATAAGACTGGTTTTGATGGCGAAGAGGTGGCTTTATTTACTGCAGATAATCGATGTCAATACGTCATTTTTAAAACTTTATTGACCTTAGAGGGTAGCGGGCTAATCATGACGGAAAGGGGAGGGTAGGAAAGTGAAGTTATTCGTGCGCTAGCCGGCTTGTCAGTGATTTGTGACAGTCTGCAAATCATCGCTTGGCTTTGCTTCTGGCAGAGGTGTGCACATTCCGCTCTCAATCTATCCATGCTTGCGTGTTAGGCAGGCACATTATCAGCAGAACAGGCAGGCTGCTTTTCTCGCATCCAAGGCAAGCTGTGCCCAACCCCAGCAGGCTACAGGAGTGTTGCTTTCCTGCCCCTCTTCCCGCTGTGCTGCGCTACATGGCAGTTTATTCTTTATGCTTTCATTGTAGTGTTATGAAAGGTTTCAGAAGCTGATGTAAATACCCGAATATCACAAGACAAATGGCTCTGAGCACTATGGAACTTAACATCTGAGGTCATCAGTGCCGTAGAACTTAGCACTACTTAAACCTAACTAACCTAAGGACATCACACACATCCATGCCCGAGACAGGATTCAAACCTGCGAACGTAGCGGTCGCGCGGTTCCAGCCTGAAGCGCCTAGAACCGCTCGGTCACACCGGCCGGCAGATGGTCAAAAAAGAAAATGTTTGAAAGAAGAAGCTTTTCTTTCATACTAAGCTTCTTTCGCACTAGGTTGCATACCATCAGAACGTGGTTTTCAATATCCACTGAGCCAAGTTTGATTCTAATTTCAATCAGTGTATGTCTTAAATGTAGAAAGCCTATATACCATTAAATGGCTTCAACATTTCCATACACTTGTCAGCCAATACGCCTTTGTTCCCTTTCAAAACATTTATGGAGTGAGGAAACTGCTGGTCAAACTTACAAAAATGTCGTAACATACTCGAAGTACCCTAATAAAAGTACAGAATTTGCTTTGCGAGACGCCTACATATTTGTTGAAGCTGCCTCATAAACACACGTCAGCCGGCCGCGGTGGTCTAGCGGTTCTAGGCGCTCAGTCCGGAACCGCGCGACTGCTACGGTCGCAGGTTCGAATTCTCCCTTGGGAATGGCTGTGTGTGATGTCCTTAGGTTAGTTAGGTTTAAGTAGTTCTAAGTTCTAGGGGACTGAAGACCACAGATGTTGAGTCCCATAGTGCTCAGAGCCAGTCAAACACACGTCAGCTTTTCCCCTGCTGGATTTGGGCTCTGTTTCGTGACTGGTACAGTATATATTCCTCAATTCTTAATTTCTTCTCAGTCTCCTTTATGTTTGGTTTGTTCATTTTGCTGCTCCTACCGTTATAACATATGAGCAGCAGTGAAAGTCTATAGGCAAACATATACCTGACTAGTGACATCGAATGACGAAAATATTGCTCAAATTCAGGATTTTTTTCCTCCGTACTGGAATGTAGACAAAAGGAATTTGCTGAAATGAATAAAGCATGCACTGAAGTTTTTACTGTCATTTTTATTGAGAAATATTAATATCTTCACAGTGTAATTGGGATTTTCCCGAGGCAACTCTGATAAGAGGTAGTAGCTTCGGTTGCGGTTATCTGAAACGTGAAAATAACATACCACCCTAATCCTTACAGATGTAATTTTAGTTCATCGTAGCGATTTTTTTGGAGCAGTTATAGATATGTGAAACAAATGGCCATTTTTGGACACCTCTTATTTGGCCGAAAAAATAGTAAATATCAACATAAAAAAATTAGCTGCGATGAACTGAAGAGAATTCAATTTGCTTTAAGGGAGACCAAAAATCATTTAAATCGGATGAAAAATTGTAGCGTGGGCGACGACAACTATGCCAAACACGTGGTTTTGAGAAAAACGCGTTTAAAGTTTGACAGGTATTTGTCGTACAAAAAAAAGAACAAGGCTTGAAACTTACGGAATATCGTCGATACCTGGTTCATAATAACTATCGCCCCGACTAGTGGATGGCCGGTTTCTGCCACTTTGACCTAATAAGCCGTCATTCTCATCCTCAAAGCCCTTTTCGTCACCGAGCGCATCGCCTCTGGCGTCTCTATTCTCACAGAAGAGGCGCATTTCATCGCCGATTTTCATTGAAAGGGCTATGGCCAAAACGAGCATTAATGCACTATGCCCTACACTAAATAGCCATACGGCCAAATTTGAAACAATGTTGACAATTTCGCTTCTGCTGGGTGTTATTTTTGAAGCGTATCTCCAAATTAGACTATTGAAACTTTCGATCACATCTTGAGTAAAACTGCCGATCAACGCTCCAGTATATCAGATTTACTTAGGAGCGTTATACACTGGGGTGGCGTCATCGATAACGAATTGTGGCAACCGGTTCTCTAAGGATGAGGCGTGCCGTGGACGCTTGGCTTCAGACACTTACAGAATCGTCGCGCATAATATTTTGGAGAATAATTCTTCAATTTATTTACGAAAGTGAGTCAAATGAAAACCTAAAATTTTTTATAATATTATTTATTGTGCAAAAGTTCTATTAAGCTGTATCACTTTTCAACGTAATCTCCCCCACGCTCAATGCCAAGTCCTCCAGCGCTTACAAAGTGCATAAATTCCTTTAGAAAAAAATTCTTTTGGCAGTCCGCACAGCCACTCCTGCACCACAGACCATATCTCTTCATCATAACAGAACTTCTTTCCTCCCATTGAGTGTTTGGGTGGTCCAAACATATGAAAATCACTTGGGGCAAGGTCTGGTGAGTATGGTGGATGAGGAAGACGCTCAAAATGCAGGTCTGTGACTGTTGCAGCTGTTGTACGGGCAGTGTGGGGCCTTGCATTGTCTTGTTGCAAACGGATACCAGCTGACAGCAATCCACATCGCTTTAAGTTGAATGCTGGCCGCAGATGATTTTTTAGGAGATCTGTGTATGGTGCACTGGTGACAGTGGTCCCTCTAGGCATGTCTTCTGTTAGTGTTCAACCCTGAGGTTGGTTTGCAGCAGAGCGCCATTCCTCTCTTCTGTCTGCCTTCCTCTTCATTTCCACATATGTGTTACATCCAACGTCATTCATGATCTGTTGCATGTATGATATTCTTGGTCGCCCCCGCCGATTCCTTCCCTCAATAACTCCTTCTGCTATTGTTCCAATGATATTGTTGTGTCGTAGGATGTGCCCTACAAGTTTGTCTCTTCTTGTTTGGATGTGCCTCCACAGAGATCTGGTTTCCTGTACTCTTCTAAGCACCTCTTCATTTGTTACTTTGTCTGTCCAGCTGATCTTCATCATCCTTCTATAGCACCACATCTCCAGGGCCTCTAGCCGTCTTCTCTCTGCTCTTCCAACTGTCCAAGTTTCACATCCATATAGGGCCACACTCCAAACGAAACCTTTCATGATGCGTTTCCTTATTTTCAGACTGATGTTGTTGCTGGTGAGTAAGTTCCTTCTCCGATTAAATGCAATTTTGGCCTTTTGTATTCTGGTCGCAATTTCTTTCCGGCTTCTACCATCCCTTGTGATTTTGCTTCCCAGGTAAGTAAATTCCTGTATCACTTCCAGCTCCTCTCTTCCAATTCTAATTCTCGGAGGTTCATATTCTGCTCCTGTACTGCATACCATCACTTTAGTCTTTTTCTTGTTTATTCTCATTCCATACTGATTGTATAGAATTTTTTCCGTTGTTCTGAGGACTTCCTCTAGATCTTCTTCTGTCTCCGTGACTATAGCAATATCATCTGCATAACGTACCATGTCTATCTTCTGCCCATTAATTTTGATCCCCACCTCAGTAGTTTCTCGAACTTGGTCTATAGCTTCCTGGATGTAAGCATTGAATATAAGAGGAGAGAGAGCACATCCTTGTCTTACCCCTTTTCTAATATTTGCTTGTTGTTCCTGGTGACAGTTCCTAATCACTGCCACCTCATTCTTATAGAAACTGAGTATCACGCGAATGTCTTTGTACTTTATTCCAATTTTCCTCAGCACTCTGAACATCTCTTGCCAGATAACGTTATCAAATGCCTTTTCCATGTCTATAAAGGCAATATAAGTTGGTTTATTTTTCTGTAATTGCTTTTCGATAATGAGTCTTAGTGCCAGAATCGCCTCTCTTGTTCCCAATCCCCTTCTGAAACCAAACTGATCTTCACTCAGCATATCCTCCACCTTCTCTTCAATTCTCTTCAGAACTATTTTTATGAGAATTTTTGATGCATGTGATATTAGGCTAAGAGTTCGGTGCTGTTCACATTTTGTAGCTGCTGCCTTCTTTGGTATAGGAACAATGATACATTTCTGGAAGTCTGTCGGTATCTCTCCTGTGTTATAGATGGACCTAAAAGTTTAAGCAGCATCATTTTCATGCCGTCACCAGCATTCTTTATTATTTCTGCAGGGATGTCATCAATACCCGTTGCTTTGTTGTCCTGTAGTTCTTTTAGAGCTCTGTCAAATTCTTCTTGCAGAATGTCATCTCCCTTGTCATCTTCGTCTACTTCCTCTTCTCTTCCTATTACTTCCTCCGAAAGAGGTGTTCCAGCATACAACTCCTCTGTGTATTCTTTCCATCTCTTCAGCATGTCTTCACCAAACAGCATTTTCCCCTCTTTATTTTCTATTGTGCCTGAGAGTACTGTTTTACGTTTGTTAAAAAAAATTGATTTGCTGTTCTGTAGGCTAAATCAGTTCTTCCGTTTTGCATATTTTCTTCTACTTTCCTGCACATTTCTCCAAGAAAATTTTCTTTTGCTTTCCTAGCTTCTCTATTAACTAAATTCCTTAGTCTTCTGTATTCAGCTTTTCCTTGTTCCTCAGTTGCATTTTTGTATAATCTTCTGTTTTCTATAAGCTCAATAATATCTGCTGTAATCCATTTCCTCTTGTTTTTGGGTTCAGTTCTTCCAACTATCTTTTCTGCTGCTTTGTATATACCAGATTTAATCTGATTCCAGTCTTCATTTACTCCACCATGTTGAAAATTTTTAATTAGGTTGTCTGTTTCATGAGCATAGTGCTTTGCCAGTCCCTCAGTTTTCAGTTTTTCTAGTTCCCATTTAAGTTTTACTGGCTTCTTCTTCAAACGTTTGAATCTCAGTGAACTTCTCATCATGACCAGGTTATGATCACTGCCTATGTCTGCAGATGGATAGCTCCTGCAATCTTTTATCTGGTTCCTAAAACGTGCTTTCACTAGAATGTAGTCAATCTGTTGTCTCCTCAGGTCTCCAGGGGCCTTCCATGTATATCTTCTTCGTTTGTGGTGTTGGAAAAGTGTGTTTGCAACAACTAATTGGTGCTTTGAGCAGAACTCGATCAGTCGATCACCTCTTTCATTTCTTCTCTAGGCATGTAATGCTCCAAAATGACGCCTTTTTCGTTCCAAAAGAGAGTCAGCATAATCTTCCCTGCTGACGGTTCTGTTCGAAACTTCTTTAGTTTTGGTGATGAGGAATGGCGCCATTCCTTGCTCGCTCTCTTCGTTTCCGGTTGCTAGAAGTGAACTGAGGTTTCGTCCCCAGTAACTATTCTTGCAAGGAAGCCATCAGCTTCTCGTTTCAAGGGCCGAAGAAGTTGTTCACAAGCATCAACACGTCGCTCTCTCATTTCAGGAGTCAGCTGCCGTGGCACCCATCTTGCAAACACTTTGTGAAACTGGAGCACATCATTCACAGTGCGGTGTGCTGACCCATGACTAATCTGTAAACAGGCTGCAATGTCATTCAGTGTCACTCGGCGGTTTTCCTTCACTATGGCTTCAACTGCTGCAATGTTATGTAGAGGCACAACTCGTTGTGTGTACTGAACCTTCATTCGTCGATGAATTTCAATAAACTTTCACTACGCAAAAACCGAATAACAGAACGCTGTTCTTCCCTGGTGCAAGTCGCAAGTGGGGCGGCCATCTTCATACTGATACCGTAACAGTATGTGTGCATCTGCACTATGCTGCCACCTACAGGCCATTCTGCACGCTGTTTGTAGCACGCTTACCAACTTACAGGATAACGACGCGAAATTTTGATTTGTTATTACAAATTTAAGGTTTTCATTTGACTCGCCCTCGTAGATTCGAACTCCGCCCGCCTCGAGTGGGGAGCAAGTAACTATTTCAGACGAATTTAGTAATTCTTGATTGCTTTTTCAAATAGTTGGAAGTTCGCAATAGCACACCACAAAATTAAGACCTTTATTTAGCACCTTTCCAATTAAAAATTGATTTTCCGTGGGCCTTGCACGAGCAGAGCGGTCACAAACTGTGGCGGACAAGCCGATTAGCGTGACGTCACAAGTTCGTTGCAGGGCCCGTATATCTCGTTGGCCCCGTTCCACACTCACAACATAGTTCTATACTCACGCATTGTGATACGGTCGAAATGTTGATAGGTTTTTAACTGAAGTTTTTTATACAGTGACGTGGTACAACACCCAAATAATTTTAAACAGGAAGAGAGAATGTTCAACTTACACTCAAAATACACTACTGGCCATTAAAATTGCAACACCAAGAAGAAGTGCAGATGATAAACGGGTATTCATTGGACAAATATATTATACTAGAACTGACATGTGATTAAATTTTCACGCAGTTTGGGTGCATAGATCCTGAGAAATCAGTACCCACAACAACCACCTCTGGCCGTAATAACGGCCTTGATACGCCTGGGCATTGAGTCAAACAGAGCTTTGATGGCGTGTACAGGTACAGCTGCCCATGCAGCTTCAACACGATACCACAGTTCATCAAGAGTAGTGACTGTTGTATTGTGACAAGCCAGTTGCTCGGCCACCATTGACCAGACGTTTTCAATTGGTGAGAGATCTGGACAATGTGCTGGCCAGGGCAACAGTCGAACATTTTCTGTATCCAGGAAGGCCCGTCCACGACATGCATTATCCTGCTGAATTGCAGGGTTTCGCAGGCAGCAAATGAAGGGTAGAGCCACGGGTCGTAACACATCTGAAATGTGACGTCCACTGTCCAAAGTGCCGTCAATGCGATCAACAGGTGACTGACACGTGTAACCAATGGCACCCCATACCATCACGCCGGGTGGTACGCCAGAATGGCGATGACGAATACAT
This sequence comes from Schistocerca gregaria, assembly GCF_023897955.1. Taxonomy (NCBI): domain Eukaryota; kingdom Metazoa; phylum Arthropoda; class Insecta; order Orthoptera; family Acrididae; genus Schistocerca; species Schistocerca gregaria. The sequence continues at coordinate 287,538,359 of NC_064925.1, forward strand.
GCTTCCAATGGGCGTTCACTGAGATATCGCCAAACACGAATGCGACCATCATGATGCTGTAAACAGAACCTGGATTCATCCGAAAAAAATGATGTTTTGCCATTCGTGCATCCAGGTTCGTCGTTGAGTACACCATCGCAGGCGTTCCTGTCTGTGATGCAGCGCAAAGGTAACCGCATCCGTGGTCTCCGAACTGATAGTCCATGCTGCTGCAAACTCCGTCAAACTGTTCGTGCAGATGGTTGTTGTCTTGCAAACATCCCCATCTGCTGATTCAGGGATCGAGACGTGGCTGCACGATCCGTTACAGCCATGTGGATAAGATGCCTGTCATCTCGACTGCTAGTGATACGAGGCCGTTGGGATCCAGCACGGCGTTCCGTATTACCCTCCTGAACCCACCGGTTTCATATTCTGCTAACAGTCGTTGGATCTCGACCAATGCTAGCAGATATTTCGCGATGCGATAAACCGCAATCGCGATAGGCTACAATCCGACCTTTATCAAAGTCGGAAACGTGATGCTGCGCATTTCTCCTCCTTACGTGAGGCATCACATTTCACCAGGCAACGCTGGCCAACTGCTGTTTGTGTATGAGAAATCGGATGGAAACTTTCCTCATGTCAGCACGTTGCAGGTGTCTCACTGGTTCCAACCTTGTGTGATTGCTCTGAAAAGCTAATCATTTGCAAATCACAGCATCTCCTTCCTGTCGGTTAAATTTCGCGTCTGTAGCACGTCACCCTCGTGGTGCCGCAATTTTAATGGCCAGTAGCGTAAAATACACTCCTGGAAATTGAAATAAGAACACCGTGAATTCATTGTCCCAGGAAGGGGAAACTTTATTGACACATTCCTGGGGTCAGATACATCACATGATCACACTGACAGAACCACAGGCACATAGACACAGGCAACAGAGCATGCACAATGTCGGCACTAGTACAGTGTATATCCACGTTTCCCAGCAATGCAGGCTGCTATTCTCCCATGGAGACGATCGTAGAGATGCTGGATGTAGTCCTGTGGAACGGCTTGCCATGCCATTTCCACCTGGCGCCTCAGTTGGACCAGCGTTCGTGCTGGACGTGCAGACCGCGTGAGACGACGCTTCATCCAGTCCCAAACATGCTCAATTGGGGGACAGATCCGGAGATCTTGCTGGCCAGGGTAGTTGACTTACACCTTCTAGAGCATGTTGGGAGGCACGGGATACATGCGGACGTGCATTGTCCTGTTGGAACAGCAAGTTCCCTTGCCTGTCTAGGAATGGTAGAACGATGGGTTCGATGACGGTTTGGATGTACCGTGCACTATTCAGTGTCCCCTCGACGATCACCAGAGGTGTACGGCCAGTGTAGGAGATCGCTCCCCACACCATGATGCCGGGTGTTGGCCCTGTGTGCCTCGGTCGTATGCAGTCCTGATTGTGGCGCTCACCTGCACGGCGCCAAACACACATACGACCATCATTGGCACCAAGGCAGAAGCGACTCTCATCGCTGAAGACGACACGTCTCCATTTGTCCCTCCATTCACGCCTGTCGCGACACCACTGGAGGCGGGCTGCACGATGTTGGGGCGTGAGCGGAAGACGGCCTAACGGTGTGCGGGACCGTAGCCCAGCTTCATGGAGACGGTTGCGAATGGTTCTCGCCGATACCCCAGGAGCAACAGTGTCCCTAATTTGCTGGGAAGTGCCTGGCCTCCCGCATGCCCACTATACGCCCTCGCTCAAAGTCCGTCAACTGCACATACGGTTCCCGTCCACGCTGTCGCGGCATGCTACCAGTGTTAAAGACTGCGATGGAGCTCCGTATGCCACGGCAAACTGGCTGACACTGACGTTGGCGGTGCACAAATGCTGCGCAGCTAGCGCCATTCGACGGCCAACACCGCGGTTCCTGGTGTGTCCGCTGTGCCGTGCGTGTGATCATTGCTTGTACAGCCCTCTCGCAGTGTCCGGAGCAAGTATGGTGGGTCTGACACACCGGTGTCAATGTGTTCTTTTTTCCATTTCCCGGAGTGTATTTCGTACAAAATCCGATGATTTTGTTACACATTTTGTTCATGTGCCCGACCTAAATCTACATCTATATCTACATGATTACACTGAAATTCACATTTAAGTGCTTGGCAGAGGGTTCATCGAACCACAGTCATACCATCTCTCTACCATTCCATTCCCAAACAGCACGCGGGAAAGACGAACACCTAAACCTTTCTGTTCGAGCTCTGATTTTATTTTCATGATAATTCCTACCTATGTAGGTTGGGCTCAACAAAATATTTTCGCATTCAAAGAGAAAGTTGGTGACTGAAATTTCGTAAATAGGTCTCGCAGTGACGAAAAACGTCATTGCTTTAATGACTTCCGTCCCAACTCGCGTATCATATCTGCCCCACTCTCTCCCCTATTACGTGATAAACCCTTTAGATGTCCTCCGTCAATCCCACCTGGTAAGGATCCCATAACGCGCAGCAATATTCTAACAGAGGACGAACGAGTGTAGTGTAAGCTGTCTCTTTAGTGGACTTGTTGTATCTTCGAAGTGTCCTGCCTATGAAACACAATCTTTGGCTCACCTTTTCCACAATATTATCTATGTGGTCTTTCCAGCTGAAGTTGTTCGTAATTTTTACACCCAGGTACTTAGCTGAATTGACAGCCTTGAGAATTGTACTATTTATCGAGTAATCGAATTCCAACGGATTTATTTTGGGACTCATGTGGATCACCTCACACTTTTCGTTATTTAGCGTCAACTGCCACCTGCCACACCATACAGCAATCTTTTCTAAATAGCTTTTTAACTGATTCTGGTCTTCGGATGACCTTACTAGACGGTAAATTACAGCATCATCTGCGAACAACGTAAGAGAACTGCTCAGATTGTCACCCAGGTCATTTATATAGATCAGCAACAGCAGAGGTCCCAGGACGCTTCCCTGGGGAACACCTGATATCACTTCAGTTTTACTCGATGATTTGCCGTCTATTACTACGAACTGCGACCTTCCTGACAGGAAATCACGAATCCAGTCGCATAACTGGGACGATACCGCATAAGGCGGCAGGTTGATTAGAAGTCGCTTGTGAGGAACGGTGACAGAAGCTTTCCAGAAATCTAAAAATACGGAATCAACTTGAGATCCCCTGTCGATAGTGGCCATTACTTCGTGTGAATGAAGAGCTAGCTGCATTGCACAAGAACGATGTTTTCTGAAACCATGCTGATTAAGTATCAATAGATCGTTCCCTTCGAGGTGATTCATAATGTTTGAATACAGTGTATTCTCCAAAACCCTACTGCAAACCGACGTCGATGATATAGGTCTGAAGTTCTATGGATTACTCCTACTACCCTTCTTAAACACTGGTGCGACATGCGCAATTTTCCAATCTGTAGGTACAGATCTATCGGTGAGCGAGTGGTTGAGTATGATTGCTAAGTAGGGAGCTATTGTATCAGCGTAATCGATAGCCACCTTCCCCTAACTGTGGTCCCTGAAATCGGAACCGACTTACGGTGTCAGATTAGCATTTTGACGGCAACCTCGCTCGGTGACTGTGCAGGCGGCGCAAGGCGCGGTGCGGCTGGAGGGCGACGTCATCACTGCGAACGGGTCCATCCTGAGCGGGCAGCTGGGCGGCGGCGGCGACGACTCCAGCTCTGGCGGCGGCGACGCGGCGTCGGTGTGCAGCTGCTCGTGCTACCCGCGCGCCTCGGCGGCGCAGCCCCGCTACACGGTGCGCCGCGCGCCCGGCCGCATCCAGCACCTGCTGCCGCTGCAGCCGCTGGCGCTGGCCACGGGCGCCGTGACGCGCGGCGACCTGCCGCCGCTGCACCCGCACCGCGCCTCTATCTGACGCCCGCCCGCCGACGCCGGCTCCTGGTGCTACCAGCGCGTCAAGAGCCTGTCGCGCCGCCGCTGGAACTCGGTGCGCTAGTGCAGCCGGCGGCTTCCGTCAGACTCTGGACTGCGCCACTGTCGCTGCGGTTCCGAAGCGAACGAATACGGCGAAATCGGTTACATCTGCTCTCCGTTCGATACTGACAAACCTCAGCAGTTCCGTTGACGCGGGACCGTACCCGTACGTCTCTACTGCGAAGTGGGATGACACCACTTCCGTAAATGGCAACCACAGTTCGGCCAGAATGAAAGAACACTGTTGCCAAGCTTATACTGAATAGCTTTACACGAGAGCTTACCAACAAGATCTGAAATATTCGGGAGGATCTCTCATTAATTTCACAGGTACCGGCGAAACGGTTTCTATATTTCGTGACAATTAGTTCCGCGAACACTCGCTGCTAGTCAGTAAGTGTTACATGTTCCACTCTTCCTCCGACTGATACCGAATAGTACTCTTGAAATTTTCCCGGCGTAAAGAGTGTTCCGTGAAGTTTCAGGACTGTAGCTGTACGACGTCAACTTCTTGTCGCAGTATTTTCGCTGACAACCGTCTGGCCATCTTCCGGTGCATATTTTGCACTGGAGATTGCCAGTTCACATCAGTAACATTATAACAAAATTTCACGCGGAGACATATGTGCAGATGCAGCTGCTGCACGAGTGACCTGTCTAGTTTTGTACCCTCTTCGAATATTGCTCCATCTACGGCACACGGGCACGTGCATAACGGCGCTACTTTTTTGCACCCTCTCCGTCAGAATGCAGGATTGTGGAACTGTAATTCAGATGTCAGATTAATAAATTTAAATGTCACTGCATTGGTCATAAGTCGTAAAATGTTTCCTTTCTTTCTGATATTGAAGAAATCACTGAGTCCTACACCTTATCCAGCTGAAAACTGCTTCCACAATTAACAACATCTTCCGCTAAACGTATTTCCACCAATTCCTTAATAGCTGAGCATTGCATTTTTACAGGACATTCATATTATTCTGCCACGGAAATCTTGGACTCAACAAGGTCCTTTTCGGATTCAGTGGAAATATGTTTGATGGAAGATTTTATTAATAGTGATATCAGCTTTCAAATGGTTAAGGTATATGACCCAGCCATTTCCTTAATATCTACAGAAGGAACACATTTTGTGAGGACTCAGTTATCTAATGACAATTAATTTCATGAATTTGACATCTAAATTTTAACTCAGCAAGCCTGCATTTCAGCAGAATGTGTGCGTGCAGTACCAGCACCATTCACGTGCCTGGCACCATAGATGGAGCAATATCTGAAGAGGGCACAAAGCTCGACAGAGGTTGCCCGTGTAGCAGCTGCCTTCACACGTTGCTCTCTGCATCAAGTTTTGGTACAAAGTAAACTAGCGATCTCCAGTGCAAAACACTCTCCTTAAGATGGCTGAATGGTTGTCAACCAAAAAATAATCACAAGAAGTCAAAAACATCCAGCTGCAATCCTGAAACTTCATTTTATACTTAACTGAGATGTACAGCTGTAGGGTGGTGGAGGATTTGAGCTTTATTTGTGAATATCGTTTTTCCACAGAGACAGGTGGGGGAGGGGGGCAGATTCTCCATGGCTTTATGTCATCATCTGTAATCTGATCTAAATTGCTTGTTACTTCATTAGTTTACACTGTCCACAGCAGCATCTGAGCAGTCAGCGCATCTGGCTGCCATGTGAAGGATAATTTGGGATCAGATCCTTGTACTTCCACAGATTTTTTGCTTGTTCTTTGGTGGGAGGACTGGATTCAAATGTACACAGCCTTGGCAGGCCAATTAGTATACAGCAAGCTCCTGATGCCAATACATTTCTCAAACATTTTCTGTAAAAAAATTAAAAAAAAACAAAGTCTGAAATGTAATCAGAATGAATATTTTCATTTAGACTACACTAATCTCCCATGTGACTCACATTTCACTTCTAGAATATGTTGCAAGATCCAAAAACATTTTTTCATTGATTCTCATATCTTTTTTGTTAAATCAGGTTACTCTGCCCTTATAACATATTTCCAGCTAATTTTCTGTCTGAATGATTGCCTAACACTTCCCCTAGAAACTGAAGGTTGATAATTTCCAACCTGTTGTTTCTGGTGAGTAACATGTAACCACTACAGTGTACTTTCAACTGTGACATATGGCTTGTTTTGTAAAAACATTAAACAGCAGTTTCTGATAAAAACATGTGTAAATTGGATTATCCTGGTTGTTAGGCTATCCTGCAGTCTTGGGTCCGTATTAACACGTATTAACATGGATAATTGGTAGCCTGATGTACTTGAATGATAAGTAGTGGCTCCAAGGTCTGGAGAGCTTACAATGGATGGGGAGTAGTGTGCTGACACGATACCTCTCCACACCACAGATTAATAATGCTTTGTAGGGATGACACAACAGCCGATCAGCTTCACATGGTCTGTTGTGCCTGACCATAGAGTCACTTTTTTTAGTTGTCACTGGTTCCTCCAATCAGAGCTCTCAACATGACACACAACCTGTTCACCATTGCCAGTTCACCTTACCAGAGCATCAGTTCACTTGCAATCTATCACTATCTAAACACATAATCCACTATCTGGTATTACCGGCACACACTTTTGCTTTTTCACACTCTGTACAATTATGTATAAGAATCTACAGCTCAATCATTACTGGTTTCCTCATATTTTATGTGTGTGTGCACTTTGGTCCACATTACGTCATAGCCGACTGACTCGGCAAAAATTGCACAACTGGTTATCCCACCTTCTAAACCATATTCACCATGACTCAACATCTGACAAACTGTTGTCTTTCAGGTAGGATGGGACCATTTCCACATGAGTCAACTACTACAGTTTGAGAATACATTGAATGTGATGCTAGTCTCTAAATGAGCACTCAATACTACCTCTGTCCTCTATACCATGTTCAACATTAGTTTATAATCAACATGTCATTACCATTCAGATGCAATGATACCATTTCCATACATGTCAATGAAGTTGGAAAAGATGTTATGTTTAACTTGTCTGTTTATTTGAAAGTAACCCCAGCAAGATGCAAATAAGATTTGGAACACCTCAGAAGTGTGATAATGTCAGCACTGTACAGTGTATTAGCTGTTATCTATCTACACTGCCAAAAAAAGTCTGAAACAATGCCTATGAGCTTCTGACTACAGAACACAATTTTTGCACCTTTGTTTACTCAAAAAAAAATATGTTTGTGAAAGATGATACCCAAACTTAATTTTAAATTGTTTCAAACTGTAAGAATTGGTATTTTCTTCTGAACTTCCACATTTTTATTTTTATTCTCTTCTTTATAATAAATTACTTACTGACAGATAAACTAAAATATTATGGCATAGGCAATAAAAGCACGCATCAGTCATATAATTGACACAGTTACTACAACACAAATATTTGCATTCACATACACTTATTGTTTGGAAGCAGTATTAGAATCTTAAGAGTATTTTTTCATGAGTTTTCACTTCTTCCTGTTGTGCTTCTAGCTGTTTCATATGCTATTAGCTGGTCTTTATCATTTAAGGAAGTACTTATTGAGCATTTTGCAGGTAGAGTGAGAAGTTGGTTTTGTAAGTGAACATGCAGGACTGATATAAAACAAACCTCACCATTTATCCAAAATAAAAGCTGTTAGTTTAACTTTCACACAGTCTTCTATTAATAAATCTCCAAAACTAATCTTTAATAAAGCTTTTGGTTGTTATTTCTACCTTTTTTTAAAATATTGTCTTCAAGTACCCTGGTCATGTGACAGTTTGAAACCAAATCATTTTAAGAATGTCACCCTTTAGGAAAAGTCCAACAACTGAAACTGTGAAGACAACATTTTACTTCCTATTCACTCACTGCTAGTAGTGTATTTTTTCCCAAACATAGTTTCCTTCAGTCATGAAACACCATTAATACACTTTGTTCATAACAAATGTAGCCACCATAAAAAGCGAAACACAACACTATTCATAACTAAAAACCCTTTTATGCCACCACAGAATTTTCATTTATTCTTCTCTAAATTGAATCTATGCTCCACTGTTGATTCATTTAAAGTGTAGCTGGAACATCTCTCCAGAAGGATACAACATCACAGTAAGTTACAATATTAAACATACAGAACCCACAGAATAAGCCATAAGGGGATAGCATGTAAAAGTAGTTCCTTCTTCTAGATGACTCCAATGTAATGAGTACCTTGTGCTTTTGACAGTATTTATAACTACTCTTATGGTTTTAAAACCAGTACTTACAAGTAACAGGTAAAAATCAAGGCTTTTTACTGTCCTTAAAATTGTAACAATGATTTACCTCAGACATTATAAATAACAGGAAGATAGTCAATTTAATGAGCACTTTTGAGCACCTAATACACAAAAGTTATAAGCATCAATATCACTTTTAAGAAATGTTGAGAGTATTACAAATCTGCATTTATCTGAACCAGTAGCTTCACATCACTTGAAATGAATATTTAAGCTTTTGATTTTGGAGAACAAATCATCTTGTCACCATAAAACATAGTTCAGGAGACATACATTAAACTCAGTCATCCCACAAGAAAAAAGTATCTTCTCACTTTCTCTTAATGAACACCATAACGGATGTTCTGGATTGCCGTAGCTGTGCCTAGGATAAGATTTGCATGTATCACATTTCACAATATTTTCAGTCTTTTGTGATGCAATATCAGTTCTTGAGTTGGCCAATGTATATTAATTTCCGAGAGAGTTTTGTCTGATGTTTCTCAGTTGCTGCATAAGTACTTTCTCACCAACAGCGAAGAAGTGTAAAAATAAATCATTCTTACCATAATGTAAATAAAACTGGTCCTTAGATACTATGAATAACACATTGTTGAAAACCAATTTATGCTGGTGCAAAAGTATGTGGACATTCCTCTGCTAATATGTATTTAGTAACTCAAAAACTCCCTGCTATTATCATTACATAGATACTGATGTGACATGCACATCCACAGCGAACATGTTTTATCTGTTTTAAGCCCAGTATAAAACACTGAAATGATACATACAGTCAACTACTTTCATTGTACTGTCTACATATTTTTCTTTCTTTTCTTGTACTATTTTTCCTGAGATACAGCGAAGAGTGTAAAGCTTCCTGAACAAATGCAAATTTTTTAGCTTATTGTTTTCCCTAATACCTGGGTAGCTCACAGTAACATTTCAAACACAATCAGATTACTGGAAATTCATTTGCCCTGTGTAAAAGATAAACTAGGCTTAACGGTTTATTCATTTCTTATCAGTGACAATAAACATAAAGAACATGAATGGATTTGTGGAATCAATAATACTAAATGTGTAACATAATAAGTGTTTTACTTCTGTTGTGATACAAGTTTAAAGTGGAGTGGTAACTTTGACCAGTGTTTAATGACTCAGAGCCAGTCTCTGTTTCTGACAGATAATGAACTCCATCATTATGAGTAACATTGAGAGTGAAGTTGATTGTGATTCTTTTTATTGTGAAACTAGGGACTAATTTCTTTATATACGCATCAAACACAACATGCAGGAAGTGTCAGTAGATGTATTTTTTGAGGCTGTGTTGTAAATGAGGTACAACTACTGGTGGCCTTTAATTTGGTGGCATCTGTGACTTTAAATAAAGTGGTGTGTGTGTATGTGTGTGTGTGTGTGTGTGTGCGTGCGTGCGTGCGTGCGTGTGTCCTTCTTTGTAATGAAGACTTGTCTGTCTGTGGGAATTTTCAGCTATGATTACTCTTCTTTTTTTCTTTTTGAGGGGTGATGCTGCTTGCATTTGTAAATAAGAATTGTTCCACTGACTCTCTACTCTTGTAATTTTAATATAGACAATTACTTGTTTAATATTTCACATAAATCACTACCTTACTTATTTCTAAGTAAATACTCCATTTAATTTAAATTAATTTATAATGTTTTACATGGCCCTGACCAGTAACAGAATCTGTACCTGCCTAGGAATGCAAAATCTCAATACATAAATAAATCACAACTGTTGTGATAACAGAGTACAGTGATGATTAACATTCATCATCTAATACCTGAATAGATAACAGTAGCTGACAAGATTTGCAATTTTAAACATTGTGTACACAGGTACACTTTTTTAAGACCATATTTTTCAAAAACAGATACAGTTGATGCTACATGTTAGTGAATTTGTGGCAAGTTTGAGAAATCTTTTCATACAGCTCATGTTTTTGACAATATTTACAATTTCTCAATCAGGAAACACCTGCCAGTATAGAGTATAAATGTAGGTGCTCTGGCTTCACATCAATCCCAAAATATCACTAGTATTTTTCAGCAATTAAAAGATGTAAAGCCATGTTTATTAATAAACACTTTTAATGGTGTTTCACCTGAAATTGTGGCACAATCTGTTAATCCTTTCTTCAGTTATTAAAAATATCACTTTATTCTGTGTTTAATACACTTACTGAAATTTATTTTAATTGTAAACAATTGTTTTAATATAGCACTTGTAAAAAGAAAATACAACCAGCACCACTTCTGTGTGATTACTGCCTCAGATTTTTCTTTCCTAATGAACCATCAATGACAAAGTAAGTTATTTTATTGGAGATAATTGTCTTAAATTGATTTTTAAAATCATTAAAAATTTAATTTAATAACCATTGTACTATAACATAAATGAATGTATAAAGACTCAGCGGTCAGCAGGTTTATTTCAGTTTATTTTTTGACAAAAAATATAAAGTCTTGTCACTTTGGATAAGCTAAATGTGTAATTATTCATAACAGTGTTTCCCCTGCTCTTTAATTTAGTTCTTTCACTTTAAAAAATTCACATTGTGTTTGTCCTTTTTGATTGTGTGCTATGTATTTACATTGATAAATGAAAAGAGACTAGAAATTTTGTGATGATACATACTCCCATCCAAAATCACAAAAGGTAAAGATAAGATTTTTAACAATGCACCTAAGACATCAACAGCCTTCGCTTTCTGTTGGAAACATCTTGCTCCTATTCAAGCATCTATTGATGGATAACCAGTGAGAAGATGAAGCAGTGAGCTAAAAACGCAAAGAAAGTACCAGTGTTGAGCATCTGACTCCACAGCATCAGATAAAAATGTCAAAGATCAATTGGCTAATGAATTTGCTATTATAGGAAGAAATAGCAGAATATTTTATAACTAACTCTAATGTTCTGGTCAAAGGATCACTGCACACTGCTTCACTATCTTCTCCATGAAGTGTTTTGAATTTTGCATTGTAGGTCAGCTATGTAATTTAAAACTGTTCTTTGTGAAGTTGTGCAGACCCATCTTCACAAAAATTGAGTATTTCTTTCTCCTAGCCTCTCAGCATTTTTGTTCCATCTGTGGCTGGAAATTTTACATGAGAAAAGAAAAACATTTCATCCTAACAATAAAATACACATGTTATTCTCACAAAGTATTCATTCATACAGTCACCTGTGTGTCACAAAAATTCAACACATTTGAGTCGTGCTTGCTCATTTAATAGTAATTTGTTACTATTTTTATTGAGGCTTTTGTAAAGTGCAAGAGGTGTTAATATACTTTATCGATGGAATGGAAATTAAATTAAAATGGAAATAATTCCTGTTTTTCCTGGTTATAGAACTTTGTTACATTTTCATTACATGCAATGAATAACATATATTTCCACAATTCTTTATTTTTCAGACATTAATTTTGTATCACTGCACATACAGTACTTAAGAATATTTTCTCAGAAATTCATTCTAAGATCTAAGGAATTTTCACAAGGCATTCTACATAATGCTTAAGTGATGCTCTACATCAAAGTGTTACTTGAAGCTAAGGAAATAAAAATCTTACAAAGTTTCATATCCTACATTTAATTTTTCTGTTATGTTGTGAATTGTGTTTCCCCTTTTTCCATCAAATTCAACTTTGTTTAAACCTAACTGTTGACTGTCTTTTTGGTGTGCTTCTATGAGTCTGTCAATATATGAGCTTTAAATGATTGAATGACAACTACTTGAACATTCCAATAGGAGCAAACAAGAAATATAAAATATGCTGGCAGAACATATGCATACTGTTTCTTCACGATAATTTCCATTGTTGCTGAGGTATAACATGAAGAAAACAATTTTACAATTGTCACAAGGGAGAAGCTCAGGGACAGAGAAAATAACAATTTAACTTAAAAACAATGTTCAACAAAGAACTGAAAATGTAAAGCTCATATAGTTGTTATAATGTTTCTAGCAGTGGAGTTACTTTTTATGAATTGATAAGAGTCTCACCTCTAGCATGTTTCAACAGTTGTGCACCATTATGCTTTCATATTGCTACTGCTCCAACAAATATTTGTAGAAGCACTACCTTATGCTTCAAATTGCTGATTGTCCCTTCATTGAGCTTATTATTCTAGAGGGCAACATTTTATCATTTGCCTATGAAGGATTTTGTGGCCTGTTAATGCAATAATATCTTCACAGGTTTCTTATTTGATATGACTGAAGTGAGTGGATGGTTGTTTGGTGATGGCCAAATGCCAATTTTAAAAAAATGACTACAGTGAGGCTGCTCTCTCTCTCTCTCTCTCTCTCTCTCTCTCTCTCTCTCTCTCTCTCTCTCTCCCCCTCTGTGTGTGTGTGTGTGTGTGTGTGTGTGTGTGTGTGTGTGTGTGTGTGTGTGTGTCTCTTTCCATCATCTGATGAAGTGCATGTGTCACAATTTGCACAATTTGTCAGTTTGTTTTTCTTATATATGTTACATGTCAGCAGCTGGCATTTAAATCTCACAGTGGACAATTCACAACAATGTAAGCTCTTCAAATTCTTCCATGTAAAAGTTCAATACAATTGGTGATAGAGGTGAGCCAATCAAAGCCCCACCAGGCATTAACTATGATCCTTAATAGTACACCATCCTAATGCTCTTTAGGGATGCTACGCAAATGACATGGTGAAGGTGCTTCTGTTTCCAATCACTTCATGATAATTTGTGGCAACCTCATGGCACCCAGATTTGTAGCTGTCTTCCTTTTCATGGAATATGTTTGATCCTTTCCAATTGTCCTGTAAGCTGGATCATTTGGAGGTTGAGTGATAGCAAAAATGTGGAATGTTGCCCAACAGATTTCCTCAGCTGCTTCATGTGAAATTCATCTGATGGCCTGTTCTACTGCACTGATGTTATCTTATTTTGGCGGTGTCCTAGGTGTTAAAACAATGTTTATACCTTTGGCAATAATCAAAGTTGTTGCACCATTAATTTCTCTTGCATTCAAGTTGACTAGAGTTCCTGATAATTATGATCCTATGGTGCATTGCTTCATAGCATTCAACATCTGAAACATTCCAAAATGTCAAGCCATTGCTCTCCTCCATTACAGATGGCTTTGTGACATGGTCATTGCATCTACACTGTCCCATAAACACAGCACCAGAATGCTGTAGAGGAATGGATGGTGAGATAGGAAGTGCCTAATTGTTTTAGCCACTTCTCTGCAAGTATCTCAAATACATCTCCTAAAGTGAGCCTCACTGGTATGGCAGAAGATTCACTGAGAAGCAGTGGTGCTTTCTGCACGGTGGATCTCAGCAAAGCATCAAATGATATCCCGTCCATGGAAATATTGAAGCAAAGCCACTGTGGAAAGCAATATGGCTTCCTTTATCTGCAGTTTCTCCAGATGATGTAACAAGTGGATGGTGTCCTCCCTATGGAGGTGATTGATGTGTCTCTGAAGATTTTTGAAAGGCATCAATGCAATAAAATCTTCTAAAGTTTCTTGCCTCACAAGATCACAGTGTGAGTTCAATGTTTAGGAAACACTACTCTCTCTTTCCATCTTCTGGCAAAGTGCCAGTGTGTCAGAGTCCACCACCGTCAACTGAGGAGCCAAAACATTATGACCATCGGCTTAATAGCTTGTTTCTCCATCTTTGGAATGAAATACATCACTAATTCTGTGATAAGGGCTCTGACAGTTTCTTGGTAGATTTTTGGGGTATATGGCATTAGAAGTCTATGAACAGGTCATATAATTCACATAAACAATGGGCCACTGATTTACATACGATGATGCCACCCAATAGTGACATACACTCCAGGAAATTGAAATAAGAACACCGTGAATTCATTGTCCCAGGAAGGGGAAACTTTATTGACACATTCCTGGGGTCAGATACATCACATGATCACACTGACAGAACCACAGGCACATAGACACAGGCAGCAGAGCATGCACAATGTCGGCACTAGTACAGTGTATATCCACCTTTCGCAGCAATGCAGGTTGCTATTCTCCCATGGAGACGATCGTAGAAATGCTGGATGTAGTCCTGTGGAACGGCTTGCCATGCCATTTCCACCTGGCGCCTCAGTTGGACCAGCGTTCGTGCTGGACGTGCAGACCGCATGAGACGGTTCATCCAGTCCCAAACACGCTCAATGGCGGACAGATCCGGAGATCTTGCTGGCCAGGGTAGTTGACTTACACCTTCTAGAGCATGTTGGGTGGCACGGGATACATGCAGACATGCATTGTCCTGTTGGAACAGCAAGTTCCCTTGCCGGTCTAGGAATGGTAGAACGATGGGTTCGATGATGGTTTGGATGTACCGTGCACTATTCAGTGTCCCCTTGATGATCACCAGAGGTGTACGGCCAGTGTAGGAGATCGCTCCCCACACCATGATGCCGGGTGTTGGCCCTGTGTGCCTCGGTCGTATGCAATCCTGATTGTGGCGCTAACCTGCACGGCGCCAAACACGCATACGACCATCATTGGCACCAAGGCAGAAGCGACTCTCATCGTTGAAGACGACACGTCTCCATTCGTCCCTCCATTCAGGCCTGTCGCGACACCACTGGAGGCGGGCTGCACGATGTTGGGGCGTGAGCGGAAGATGGCCTAACGGTGTGCGGGACCGTAGCCCAGCTTCATGGAGACGGTTGCGAATGGTCTTCGCCGATACCCCAGATGCAACAGTGTCCCTAATTTGCTGGGAAGTGGCGGTGCGATCCCCTACGGCACTGCGTAGGATCCTACGGTCTTGGCGTGCATCCATGCGTCGCTGCGGTCCGGTCCCAGGTCGACGGGCATGTGCACCTTCCGCCGACCACTGGCGTCAACATCAATGTACTGTGGAGACCTCACGCCCCACATGTTGAGCAATTCGGCGGTACGTCCACCCGGCCTCCCGCATGCCCACTATACGCCCTCGCTCAAAGTCCATCAACTGCACATACGGTTCACGTCCACGCTGTCGCGGCATGCTACCAGTGTTAAAGACTGCGATGGAGCTCCGTATGCCACGGCAAACTGGCTGACACTGACGGCCAATACCGCAGTTCCTGGTGTGTCCACCGTGCCGTGCGTGTGATCATTGCTTGTACAGCCCTCTCGCAGTGTCCGGAGCAAGTATGGTGGGTCTGACACACCGGTGTCAATGTGTTCTTTTTTCCATTTCCAGGAGTGTAGATGGGTTCCATAGGATTTACATCAGGCAAATTTGGTTGTCAAGACATGAACGTGAGTTTACTATAAGCTTCTCAAACCACTGTAGCATGGTTAGCATTGTTCTGGCTCTAAGACATGGACAATTATACTGCTGGAAGATGACATTGACATAGGGAAAGACATCAAGCATGAAGGGATGCAGGTCGTTTGCAGCTGTCAGTGTGAGTTTGATTTCTACCACAGGTCCTATGCAAGTGCAGGAGAATGTCTCCCACAACATAATACTGCTCCCACCAGCATGCATCCCTGGCAAACTGCAAGTTTTGAGCCGCTATTCACCTTGATGACAGCCTTTGTGGAGACGACCATCAACATTGTGTAGCAAAAATGAGATACACCTGAAGAGCCAACATATTTCCATTGATCAGTGGTCAAATCTCAATGGTCTCATGTCCACTGCAACAGTTGATGATGACAGTAGGTCAACATGTGAACATATAGGTGTGGCTTGCTGTGGAGCTCTGTGTTCAACAATGTACAATGAAAGGTATGCTTCGAAACACTTGTGGTTGCACCGTTCCCTTTTGACAGAGATGCCAAATTTTATCTCAATTTGCAGAGCAGACAAACCTCCAAGCCCTACGTTCTGTGAAGAGCCATTGGCATCCAACCACTCAGTGCCCAGTGATAGTTCCACTGTCCTACCTCTTTCTGTAGATGCTCTTGACAGTAGCACGTGAAAATTCAACCAGCTTCATTATCTTCAAGATACACATTCACAGGCTCTGTGCAATGCTAATCTGCCCATTGTCATTGTCACTTATCTCAATGGATTTCCTCATTTCCAGCACATATCTTCGCTAGGGTGACCCCTGTCCATGTTTGCTACACTTATATACCTTTGGTACTCTGTTGAGTGTCCACAAGCAACCAGGTGACATTCAACATCATGGTGGGCAGTTATGATGTTTTGGATTATCACTGTATATGCCAGTCACATATACAGTTGGTCGGGCCACAGTTAAAATGTTGTGATTCAAATGTCCACCACTGATACCAAATGCATATAAGGAGATAAAATGTGACACATCAGCATTGCACCATAAGATGAAAGGGTGAGAGTAGTCTTTTCAAGACAACATGCTCACAGTGTGATCTTGTGTAGTTAACTATCCATGAAGATTTTAGAGAATTATCATCTGATTGACATCTGTGTTAATGCATCAACACTGCTAGATATTATTTTCAGTCAAATGTAGATTGAAACATGTCTCACCTCAACGTCAATAGAGATTATAATCATCTTGGACAGCTTCCAGCCTCTGGCCAGGTCTGTTTGGAACATAGGCCTCTCCATCATCTTCAGTCTTGACACCATCTCTCTGTCTTCACATTGGTCTAATCTTCTCCTTTCTTTTGGATACATTCCTCCACTTCTTTCAGCCATCTGTCTCTTGGTCTTCCTCTTGGTCTTTTTCCTTCCAGATTCATCTTGTGTATCCTCCTGGGTATCCTCTTCTCCTCCATTCTCTTAATGTGCCCATACCATCTCAGCCTTGATTTCTCTATCTCCTCCTGCAACTGTTCCACCTTCATTAACTCTCTGATCCTCTCAGTTCTTAACCTGTCTATCTTTGTCCTCCAATACTGTTCCTCAAGAATTTCATCTCACCAGCTTGTACTTTGCTTTTCTCTCTTCCTTTCATAACCCAGGCTTTAGATGCATATGTCAGGATTGGGACACAGTGTGACCAGTATATAAGCTTTTTACTAATTTGGTGTACATTCTTGCTCCATATCAGGCTTCTGACACTCTCCTGAAATGCTCCTGATTTTCTCCCCTGCACATTTATTTCTCTGTCGTTTTTCCCATCTTCCTGTATCAGGCTTCCTAGGCACTTGAAACTCCCCACTTTCCTCAATCATTCCCCACAGTTGTTCCTCTCTCCTTTGTTCTTGTTGTGATAATCATCTCACTCTTACTTATACTAAATTTCATCCCATATTCTCGTATTGTTTGTTCCCATATGTCCGACTGGTCTTGTACTTCCTCCTCCTTATTCCCCCCAAATCATCAGATCATGTGCAAGCACCATAGCTTTCATCTTTCCTTCACCAATTACTTGTACTACTGTATTCATTATATCATCCATCACTACAATGAAGAGTCATGGTGAAACTGTGCTTCCCTGCCTAAAGCCATTCTTCTGTTCTATCTAAGCTGAGCTCTCTGCTCCCACTTTCACACAGCTCACAATTCCATGGCACATTTCCCTTATCTTCCAAATAATCTGTTTTGCTACTCCTCTGTTCTCCAGGGCTTTCCACACTTTGCTTCTACGTACACTATCATACACTTTTTCAATGTGCAGGAAGGTCATTAGTAGATCTGTTCTATATGCATAATGCTGTTCTTGAAGTTGTCTTACATCAAAAATTACATCCACCACGGACCTTTCTGTTCTGAAGCCATGTTGCTCTTCTCTCATCCCTCTTTCTTAATTTGCCCAAATTTGTGCTTCCAAAATTTTCTCAAAGTCTTTGCACAGTGATTCATCAATGTTATCCAACTACTTTCACTCTCTTCTATTGTCCTTCTTAGAGATCGGGACAATTATTCCCTTCTTCCGGTCTTCTGAGATCATCTTATGTCTCCACACAATTTTCATTACTTGATATAGCCATTGTAACCCCACCTCTCCTGCTGCTCTTGCCATCTGTACACTTAGCTCATCCAGACCTGGAGACTTCCGTCCCTTCATCTTGCTCAATGTCTCTTCCACTTCTCCCTGTGTAAGGTCTTTTTCTATTTTCTGTTCCTCCTCTTTTTTTCTCCGTGGCTTGTCCCTCCTCATCCAGGTCTCCATTTGTGTTCAGGGGTTCTTTAAAATGCTCCTTCCACATATTCTTCAGTTCCTCCGTATTCTCAACATCTTGGTCACTTTTGCTCACAATTCAGGCACAACCAGTCGCACCATTCTTCCTCTTACTTTTAATCATCCTCCTCCTTCATTCTGGTCCACTATTCCATCCACTTTCTTCTCTCCTCCGCCGCCACTCTTTTTGCTTCTTTCTTTCTTGCTTTATACTCTTGTTTCAACTGTTCTCTCCTGGAACCATACCCTAAAGGCTTTATTCTTCTGTACCACATTCTTTGTTTTACCATACCACCAGTGTATTTCTTTCTATCTCTTTTTGTTGCTTATCCTCCCATGTACTGCTTATACTGCACTTACTAAAGTCCCCTTGAATCTAGCCCATTCCTCTTCTACCATTTTTGGTTTGTCCTTCGGGATGCTTTCCTTTACTACTTGTGGGTACAGTAGGCTGCTTTCATCCTGATTCAAATTCCATACCCTTATAAGTCTTTCATGGTTTTCTGTCCCATTATTATCCTTAGTCCCTCACAGGTTCATTACGAGCAAATGGTGCTCGCTATCCAAGGCCTCTGATGGTAATACCTTAATGTCAATGATGTTCCCATTCATCTCACTATCATACAGGATTCCGTGATTTCCCTAAATCACTCTGTCAAATGCAGGGATGGTTCATTTCAAAGGGCATGGCTGACTTCCTTCCTCTTCTCAGTTGACTGCAATATTTCTGAAAAACAGTTTGGATCTTTGTATTCAAGTGCATCAACTTTTGTTGCCATACAAAATTCACCACTTTCCATCCAGGTTGGTTTTCTTCGTTGTCGTTTCTCTTCATTAGAAGATTCAGCAGCTTCTGCGTTTAGAAATTCACATGATTCATTTTTGCATTTCTAACAACATGCATGTTCAACACATAAAGTCCATTTTTCACATAAACTGTCATAACAATATTACCATTGACTTGTTTTTGAACACAGACATTATTATAAATAAAAGTAGTACTGTAGCCTCTGCAGGCAATGGCTGTCATAGAGAACAGATTAGCACTTGCATCAGGGACATACAAAACATTGTCCATTCTAGCATTGTACCATTTATTCTTTCATCGAATTTGGATGTAAACTGTTCCTTGACCGTACGCACACATTTTGACATCTTGTTTTCCCAATGAAATTACTTGAGGAGCATCAAATTCACTATATGAAACAAAATACTGCTTGTTGGGAGTGATATGATTTGTAGCACCACTCTTGCAATACCATTTATTTGGGTCACTGTGATTACTGGTACACATACCCATAGTGTATGAAGTAAATGCAGCATGTTCACTTTATCGCTTCTTCTCTTTTCTTTTATTGCTGTCACGAGTGTTCTGTGGACACTGCTGCCCAGTGACCTAATTGTTTGCATATATTACTCAGAAATGTCCATTTTAATTGTGACTTCGTCATCTTTACTTGCTGATTACTTGTTTGCCATTTTCTTGTTTTAGAAACGACAAAAGCTGCACTTCCATTAATGTCTTGTTCACGCAGTTCAGTAGTACAGAGTTTTCAATCAATAAATTCAAGCTTGGCTTTTCAGTTGGTATCATATCCCAGAGATCCTTGAAATTGTCATAGTCTTTTCCCAGTGTAGACAAAATTCGGCCATTTAAGATTCTTTCAGACAGCATATTTTCTTCATGTTTTGTTTCTTCATCATTCAGGTCCACAAATAACTTTTGCAGTTTGGCCACATGTGTGCTAATATCTTCTGTTTCATCGTGTTTAACATGAAAAAATGTTTCAATCAACATATTCAAACGCTGAGTACTGCTACATTCAAATCGGGCGCTTAATTTGTCCCAGATTTCTTTATCATTCTTGCACATTAAGATGAGTTCTGTACCAGGCTTACTTAGTGCACTTGCTATAAGACTTGCTGCCTTTGCGTCATCCTTGTGCCATTCCACATATGCTTCTTTTTGTGCACTTGTCGCATCTTGTGGCAACTCTACACATTAATGCGTACCGTTAATAATATCTTCTTGTCCACATGAACGCAGCACCATAGAAATATGGCATTTCCAATTGGCCCAGTCCTCAGGTACTTCAAGCTTATCAATGCTGACCATGTAACCGTCGCTAGCAATCATGTTTCTTTAGACATAGGCTCATTTCAAATATTGTTTTAATTAAACTATGTTGTTTGCCTTTACACGTGTACTGAGCCCATAACCTGATGAAAAATATTATTTTAAAGGCCAGAAAACATTTTATGAACTTTATAATTACACCCTGGATACGAAAAAAAAACACATTTACTGAAAAAACACAGAAGTTACACAAAAGCAAAGAATAAAGATATTGACAGCAGAGTCATGGAGCAGCACATAAACATTGACCTCAAGGATTTTTTTCTTTTCTTTTAACAATATTCTTCCTTCCCAACTGCTTCTGCATTTCCTCCTCAAACTCTTGCTTCTCCTCAGAAGTACCACCCACTAATGGCGCATACACCTGTATTACCTGTATCGTCGTCCTCTTGAGCGATATTTTTATCTTCATCATCCTATAACTTATTTTCTCACTTCCTCTTTTAACCGATCCCTTACTACTATTTCCACTCCATTTCTCCTTCCCTCCTCATTTCCACTTCAGTACAGTTGGTAGCCTTTCCGCAGTTCTCTCCTTCCTTCTCCTTTCCATCTTGTTTCAGCTAACTCCAATAGGTCTAACTTCATTCTTTCCATCACGTCTACCATCTCCTCCACCTTTCCAGTAAATGTTTATATATTTAATGCTCCAAATGTTAGTCCTCGTTTATAAGCAGTTCATCGTCTATTAAACCCATCCTTTCTGAGGCCAGTTCTATTTTTGAAAGCAGAAATCATAATCCGCTACTGGCTTGCTGGGCCTATCATAGTTTTACCAGAACCCCATTAGCCATCACTTTCCTGGGTGCCTGTAGGAACTACACAGCTACTGTAGTGGTCCCACGTCACACACAGTCCCCACTGTACCTTATCTCAATAGAGATAAGGTACTGCATTATTTGAGTGAATCCCCTTCAGTCACTGTACTGAATTAGTTGCTGTCACCCAACACACTTTATATACACATACAAAGAACATTTTCAGAGAATGTGTTTTTGCAACACAGATATGGTAAAGAACATTGAAATTTTGAAGGACTTCTAAACTTTGATACTTCAGGGACAATATAGCAGCTGTAGAAGTAATACCTAATTCTAATTTTAATTTTAGAGAATTTACCACTGCAGAAGTATCATAATGCACATTTTAGCAGTAATTAAGTGTCAAATAGTTACACTTAATATTGTTACCAAAGACAAAAATATTAAGTACTGTAGAGCTATGATCACACAGCCAGCATTTTTAAAGAACAGTTACCAATCTTTCATCAATTTATAGGATACAAAATAGTCAAATATGTTCCTTTATTTTACTTCAAAATTTCTGTTCTCGTTACATAACAAAGTGAAATATGTATGATAAACAGTTTGGCCTAGAAGAGAATAAAAGTTACAGAACAGGACAGCTACACTATGAGAATGCTGAAAATTAGAGGGGTAGATAAGATAAGCAACAAAAAGCTACTGGTGTGAATGGGGGAGAAAGAAATTCATAGTACAATCTGGTTAAAAGAATGGATCAGATAACAGAACATATCCATGCTGCATTAAGGAACCAACAGTTTGGTAATGGATTGACCTGTGTTCAGTAAAAACTTGTAAGAGGAGACCAAGACATGAATACAGTAAACAGTTTCAAGTGGGTGTAGATTACAATAGTTGTGCAGAGATGATGAGGCTCACACAGGACAAACTAATATGGAGAGCTGCAGCAAATCAGTCTTTGGACTGAAGGGCACAACAACAAGACATGACACTTAACCTAATTTCAGTATCTATTGTAGTACCAGTTACATAGAGCACAGAGAAAACACCTTTTATAGAAAAAATTTTAATTCTCAAATATTTAGTTAACTAAGTAATTTTTATAACTCATATGAAGAACATACTGAAAGCTGTGACAACCCATAGTTACAAATATTAATTTTTATTTTTGAGAAACTCAATCAATATTCCTCTACTGTGTTGTCACTTTACATTGTATTCTCCATTTCTTTCCATTCATTTTTCTCTCTATTCTATAAATGTCCTGTAATGTCTCACATTGTTGACCTCACATCTTTTCTTTTACAGAAACTAAAAGACTGTTGATTAACGGAGCCAAAATAACCTATTTTATCACAAAGTGACACAAGAACTGGTAAGCCAAATGTTATTTTGCTATAGGATGAATTTCTTCCCAGGGTGTCTTCAGGATTTGGAGAGGATTTGCGGTATTTCAAGGCTAAAGAAACTCAACCAGAATACAAGCCTCTGCATCCCACCAAATGTGACCTTTGGTCAAAAAACATGGGCCAAATAAGCACAAACATTTTAATAACCCAACCTTTAAATCTTTTTTATGCAGATATGCATTTTTTATTGAAAGTTTTGTTATGATTTCATTTACAGGGACATGCCTGTATCCTCTATTGAAATCATAAGATTTTTCTTTGTTATGTACCATATTTGAGTGCAGTTACTACAAGGCATATCTTGAATTTGCACACTTCCATCTTTAAAGTGTTTCATCTACCACCTAGCACATATGGTGCCCATGCTCACATCTCTATACAACAGTGAAGTCTGACATGAATTTCAGCAGATTTTTCTTTTTTAACAAAAAATTAAAGAGGCTGCATACTGTCAAAACAAAACATCTGTGACAGCCAGTTTGTAAAGATAGCCTGCGATCAAATAATAAAATTTAATGAAGTCACAATGAGTCAACACATATTGCAAGATATGTAGATTATGATAATGCAATCATATGATCACACTGCCTGAATTTCAGTTGTTACAAAAGATTGCTCATAACTTTCAGTACCTCATACACACGTTTCTCCCAATTAGTATCACAAGTCAGCCATTTTTGGTTAAACAAAATGGCAAGATGTCACTTAATTGCAATTTTCCATTGAACAGCTATCATTAAATAACCTATCTAGGTGTAATAGCCAGCTGCTGTGGCCGAGCAGTTCTAGGTGCTTCAGTCCAGAACCGCATGCCTGCTATGGTTGCAGGTTTGAATCCTGCCTCGGGCATGGATGTGTGTGATGTCCTTAGGTTAGTTAGGTTTAAGTAGTTCTAAGTCTAAGGGACTGATGACCTTATATGTTAAGTCCCATAGTGCATGAGCCATTTAGGCTTAATAAACATGGACATGTGTGGGAACTGCTGCACAGCACTGAAAAATAGTCGAGAGCATACAGACAGCCAACACTTGTTCATGCAGGTTGCTGTGAAGCAACTTTCTTGCAAGGAGATGTGGTCTGTCTTTGGTACTATAGTAGTTGTGCTTACAGAAGATTTTCCTACTGGGTGTAAGTTCCAGTAATGAAGACAAGACAGCTTTATGATCTAATGAAACAAAGGCATGACTTCACAGTCTTTGTTTACTGTACAAGATATTCATGTTCAGCATCTCTGCTCTCTTTGCCCAGTGACACCTGTGCCTCCAAGCAGTGCCACTGATGTTGATATCCCCACATGGATGTCTTATTATTAAGAAGGAACAGCTAATCTTTCAAAGTTTCTATGCCAGTAGTACAAGCACAATTAAAATAGTTAAAAGCTGCAGTTTGAAGCAGTAAGGTAAGGAATAAAGTAATGACTGGACTGCTGACAAACTTGTCAAAGTGGTAGCTGGTGTGGCAGGGCGGTTCTAGGTGCTTCAGTCTGGAACCGCGCAACCGCTATGGTCACAGGTTTGAATTCTGCCTCGGGCATGGATGTGTGTGATGTCCTTAGGTTAGTTAGGTTTAAGTATGTAGTTCTAAGTTCTAGGGGACTGATGACCACAGATGTTAAGTCCCATAGTGATCACAGCCATTTTGAATAAAATGTGTTTCAAAAATCTAGTAACACCAAAGCAGCTAGGGCATTCAGAATATTGTGTGTGACAAGCCTGAGTTCACTTTATCATAATCAATGTTTTTGAAACCCACGCTGATTTTCATGGAGATGGTTAGTATCTTCTAGATACAACAAAATGTTTGAACCCATAATGTGGCCTAACACACTGCTACAAATAGATGCAAGTGATATAGGATGGTAGTTATGTGAATAAGTTTAATTTCCCTTTTTATAAAGTATATCACCTGCACTCTTTTCCTATCATAGTGAACATATCTCTGCTCAAATGATCTGCAGTAAATTACAGTCAAGATTGGAATTAATTCACTTGGAAAATTTTTACAAAGCCTAACATAGTCTCCATTGCGTCCTAATGTTTCATTGGAGTTTAGTAAACTTAACATGCATTTTAACACCACCATTACTAATCATTATGTCACACTTTTTAACAGAGATATGACTATGAAATGTAGGCAAAATTCCTTTTTCTTTCGTTTGTGGAGAAGCATTTGAAGACTGAATTCAACATTTTGGGTTTTGTTTTGCTAGCCTATTATAGTTGCTGCCTTATCATACATGTCTGAATATTGATTTTCATGCCAATGACAACCTAGAATTTCTTGGAGTTTTTACACAGGCCTTGTGATAATATTTTTCTGTAGTAGTTACTGAAGGCACACTTATAGCCTCCCAGGAGCCTTCACCAGACTGATGACCAGCTACATAATAGGATGCACTTTTATGGTTCAACAGGTAGACAATAAAGCAGGATTAGGATTACCACAGGTATCAATTATGGGAACCATCCCCTACAGTACATACACTGTGGACCTGTCTGCAACATCATGGATATGTCTTGCTATATATATGACACTGCACTCATCTCAAGAAGCAGATGGTGTGAAATATTACAAAGAAGACTACAAGAATTCTGCACTGAGCTGGAGAAGTAGAGAATGCCACCAAATATCAGATATACTACTGTCCAAGAGGTAAGCTTAACATCACCGCATTCAACTCTTCAACATAAACATAGCTAAATATTAGGAGCCGACAAATGAAAACAAGACAAATGAAAAAGATGAATCTAAACTTTATTATTTAAAAATTAATCACCAAAACTGTTAATACACTTATCCCAGTGTGAGACAAGATAGTCCATACCTTCATGGAAAAACGTTTGCAGTTGCCTATAGAACCATGATTGTACCAAGATGTACACCTCTTAATCTGAAGCAAATCAACAGCCACAAATGCCTTTCTTCAGGGATCCAAAAATATGGAAATCATGTGGGAAGAGATCAGGACTGGTGTGTAGAGGCTTCTGTGTGAAACTCCTGCAGCATAGTTGAAACAACCTTGGTAACATGTGGGCCCACCCAAGTATCAATCTGTCTTTTGAACAGGGGTGCTGTCCTTGTGTGGAAGTTAGACAATAAAGCTCATGATTCAGAAAAAAAATCTGAGCTCTATTTTGAACACATTTACAACCTAGAGAACTGGTTCCAGTCAAACAGGTTGAAACTGAACATTGTCAAAGCCCATGTGCTACATTTCAAAAGTAAACATTCAAAATATGTAGAGCTTAAAGTACAACTCAACAATCAATTTATGGAAGAAGTTAACATGACTAAAATACTTGAATTAAACAGGGACAATAACTTAAGGTGGAATACAAATATTGGCATCATATCAATTAAATTAAGCAGTTTTGCATTTTGAGTTCAAATACTCATACATACTACTGACATGAACACAAAAATAGTGTATCATAGTTAATTTGAATATGTTATTAGGTATAGTATAATTATCTGAGGGAGTTCAAATAGCATATATTAGCTACTGAAACTGTAGAAGAAAATAATCAGTTACATGTGCACTGCACAGCTAAAAGAATCTTGCTGTCCATTATTTGAGAAACTACAATCCCTAAGTGTTCCTTCCCTATACATTCACAAAATAATAATCTTCTTACACAGGAGACAAATATTATTTGAGAAGAATTATTTTAGACACACACACACACACACACACACACACACACACACACACACACACACACACAATGTGAGAATGACTTAATAGGCAAATATGTACCTAATATGAAGCTAGATACTTAAAAATACAGATGGGAGAATAAAATGATAATTTAAGCAAGAGATAATGGAGTATTATATTTATTTATTGGTTTTAATGATGTTTTACTTCAATTTTTTTGGTGTCTTCTGTAATCTTAATCAAATCATTTAGATTATGCATGTTATGAAACTAATAAATCAAAACATAAAAAACATCCTACTCTATGAAAGATTCCATATCATCAGATGCGGATCATGCCTCCTCCACTGCAAGTTTCATTTACACCTCCTGAAGTCAGTGTGTCAGCTGACCAGGCACAGTTACTAACACAGACTATGCTGCCCACCAACCAGAGCTCGATGAGTAGTAGCACTCAGCAATCTGAGGGGTGGCATGGTACACATTCTGATGTAGGTAAAATTGATTGTTGCAAGCCTAGGCTGGTTGCTTATAGTTGTTCCTAATGTAAAGGATTTGAATACAAAGAAAATGGAAAAAATCTCTTGAGTCGAA
This sequence comes from Schistocerca gregaria, assembly GCF_023897955.1. Classification (NCBI taxonomy): domain Eukaryota; kingdom Metazoa; phylum Arthropoda; class Insecta; order Orthoptera; family Acrididae; genus Schistocerca; species Schistocerca gregaria. The sequence goes on from NC_064925.1 coordinate 287,565,185, forward strand.
ATTAGAAACTCGGAGAATATTGCCTGTCATTAATGTAGTTCAGTTATTTCCATGTTCCATGGTTCATAACTGCATCACTCACTATGTAGTGAAATGACTCAGTTTACACTCATAACACATTTTCTCAGTAAAATACATGGCCACATGCTGCCAATTTAATTAGTTGTCTTTTACTTTAATATTAAGTAACTTTTTTTCATGTGTTTTGTTGATTTATACTTAAGTCTACAACCAATCTCTCCACCCCCCCCCCCCCCCACCGCTCTCTCTCTCTCTCTCTCTCTCTCTCTCTCTCTCTCTCTCTCTCTCTCTCTCTCTCTCTCTCTCTCTCTCTCCTCCCCCTCTCCCCCTCTCTCTCCCCCCACTCCTCTCCTCCCTTCCCCCTCTCTCTCCCACCCCCACTCCTCTCCCTCTCCTTCTCTTCCCCCAAAGTACAAAACATATTCAAAAATTCTGCGTGGAGCAAGAGTTCTGAACCAGATAGGATTTCAGTTTGTGTTGGAAGTCAATGGATTCCACGAAAAACTGACTGAAAACCAACTAAATGTAATAGATGCTTTCCTTCACAAAAATTTTGATGATGGAAGATGAAGAACTTTTCTTTTTGCAAATATTCTATTGGGATCATGCAGAAGAGGTAAAATAAAAAAAAAATATTTTTTACAGAACCATCAGAAGCTTGGGATTTAATTTATGATGAGTTTGTTTACAATTTTAGCATTAAAGGGGATATAGGGGATGGTTGAATAATTTCTAAGTCAATATTTTTACAAAACTTGTGGAAAGATTTGCCCTGCATGAATGTGAGCCAATAAGCACCACTATGAAATTCAATTTTAAAAAAGAGTTGACAATGATAACAGACTACATGGGAAAATGCCTTGCAGAGAATCAATAGTATGCCTGTTTTATGTGACACAAACTACACACCCTAATCCAGCAATAGGTGATAATCAATAGTTGTTTATGAATTAAATTTTGCTAGTGTGAGCCCACTGAATGAAACTATATCAAAAGCAATGCAGACTCTACTAATACTATGCACAATACAATACTATGTACAACACCTTATAGATTTGATAACCCTGGAGAAAACCACAAGGTATCTGAGAGGAACAAATATTTAACAAAAGGAGTTATAGTGACAAACCACATCAAAGTAATCAATGTAAACAGGTTTCTTCAATAAAGAGATTTTTCAAGACATGGATTTCACATGTAAAAGATAGAAAAAACTAAGCTCTGTGCAAATTTATTGAAAGTGCTAGCAAACAACAGACCTACTATCAAATGTCTGACCCCTTCCCATCAACATATTCTGTCTCCATGTACCAATAAATAGAGCCATAATCAAAAAATATGGGAGCCTCAACAGCTGCTGCAAAACCAAGAGAAGCTGCAGAAGCAGAAATACAGCTGCACTCTCCAAGAAGACATGACTACCATATGCAGAAAAGAAGGAAGTAGTCACAGTAAGTACAGAATCTACATCATCTATAGCTGAAGTGATACAAAGTGCTTCAAAACAGTGTAGTCACATAAATCCTGCAGAATGTAATGTAAAGCACACTGCTATCTGTGTCTCAGACAGACCCAAAAAATGCCACAGAGAAGTGACAGTTGTTTTATAGGGTGCTTCAAGAAAGCCCAATTGCAAACTAACTTAGGATCCAGTGCCACACAAACAGTTCTGTGTTCTTCCAAATTGCCCCATAGCATATTAAATCTTCCTCCTTTTAATAATTACTGCATTTCATTTTTACACTTAAATATCAGTCTCCTAAAATATAAGACTGATGAACTTGGTATTCTTTTGGAAGATAATAGAAGAATGATATTATGCTGAAATGAACATAAGCTAAAAGTAGAAGACATAAAATGGTATGTTCCACCAGGTTTTCATCTAATTACAAGTTACTGTAGACACAACGAAGGTTATGGGGGTTATGTATAGAAATATACTAAATACAACATACTAATTTTTGGAAATTTGAACACTGATATTAGAAAAAATACAGTTAAAAATAATAACTCAGCAAATAAGTTAATGCTTCGATAACTTCATAACAAATGTACATAAAAGTCATTTGGAACTAGGACATTTAATATTGGTCACTTATCAGACCATAAATGTGTACTAGGGAAATTAATTACTGAGAAATTAAATGTGGACCAAGAACAAATTCAGTACTGGGATGTTAGATTATTAACTGATAAGAATGTTAACACTTACAGAGAGGGCGACTTCAACAGAGTCATGTACATTATCTCTAAAAGTTTTAATATCTGTTGCCCAAAGATCTAAAAATGATATATTAATAAAGTCAGAACACTCAAGCACCTGACACAAAACAGATCATATATGTCTGACTTAACAGAAACTAAAGCTACTTCTTCTAGTCTCTCTAAAATTGAATGTGATGAAAGATTACTTTCCTTTGATACTGAAGTTTATATATTTACTGGCAGGGATAAACAAGGAAAATGAATGAATACTGATACACATAAAAAGGCATCACAAGTACCAGCAAAAAATATTTTCAAGATTTCTCCAGGCCCTAATATGGTACCAGAAGGTACTGTAGAGGAAACTGAATTGTTCCATAAAATCATCAGTACTGATGTGATAAATGAAACTGTGCATTTTACAAATGTATACATTCACAGAAAAAGCAAGAAGAGACCGTTCCTAGAGGTATGGATGCTATGTTGATAGAATGGAATGAAATATGAACAGTACTGGAATTCTTTATTTGAATGGCCTCACAGATGGATACGGTATAAATGTATATGAACTTTGGTCAAATTATGGAACAGGAGTGACTGTTTCAAGATACTGCCTGAGTTAGAAGAGATTTTTATTCCTTTTCAGGTGTATTAGATTTGATGGTAAAGAAACTAGGATATGAGAGGTGAAACAGATAATTTTGCTGCTATTAGGAGCTTAAGAAGTGAATTTATGAAAAATTGTATGAATTGTTACAATCTTGAAAAATTTGTTACTATTAATGATAAACTAGAAGCATTCAGAAGTCTTTGCAGCTTCACACAATACATTCACAACAAACCAGCTAAATATGGCATCAAAATATTTGTTCTGCGTGATGCTAAGTTACTCTATACTAGCTTGTTGGAAATTTATTGTGACAAACAGGCAGAAGGATTGTTTTGTGTTTCTAATAAGCCATTTCATGTTGTGTGTAGAATAAATGAGCAAAGGAACAAACAGAAATTTGAGAACAGATAACTAATATAATACTCATAGTTATCCAATGGCTCACTCTCTCTGCTGCAAAACAAAATCACTTGTATAGGAACCCTAAGTAAGGATAAAAAAATTTCTACAAAAAGGAACAGAGAAATTGGTTTGGCAGATTTTGCATACTCAAAATACATTACCATATTATCATATGTAAGTAAATGTAACAAATCTGTCATACTCATTTCCCCAATGCACAACAAAGGAGCCATACATGAGGCGACTAAGAAACCTCACACTGTGCTACATTATAACAAGACAAATGACAGGGTTGATACTGTTGACCAAATGCACAATAAATATTCAGCAACCTGAATGACAAGAAGATGGACAATGGCTATATGGCACACATTGTTCAGTGTGGCTATTATCAATGTGCAGATGTTGTTTCAAGCAAATGGAAAGAGTGAGAAACATAAACATCACGTTTTTCTATAAACCTTTCATTTCAACTGATGAAACCATATCAAATGAATTGTGAAACTAAGTTTACAAGCTGATGTTAGCATGTAGCTGTGTCATTACAAGGTTCAAGAAATGTATGTACAAGCAGGACTAATTAAGAAGAGAGGTGAGTTGGAGAAGGGCAAAAAATAGCTCCACATCAATAAGGTGTAGCTCTTATAATAATTTTGTCTGCAACAGTCATTCTCAAACAACAGTTCTCCATGAAAAATGCAGAGTTTGCTCACCAGAGGTTGGAGACAATTAATTTGCATGTAATGTTTACCACTGTAATAAAGCATAAGTTTAAATATCACCTACAATTACTGATGATGTAATGTAAATTACTGCATTAAATGATAAAGCAAAGGCCACTTATCGTCATTGTGTACATAATAAACACAAACCTGCTCATGTAATGTTATAGAATGAACCTGCCTCTAGAGTTGAAAATCTAAAAATCTATAAAAAATATGCCAGGCTGGCACTGTGTGGTACTGACATTGAGTTACAAGGAGATTTTTTTCAGCCTGATACTGTGTCTGTGAATATCACAGTTTCTTTTTAGTCTTCTCCTTCATCAGTGTAACACACTTTAAAGAATAGGAATGTTAATCTGATACATTAACATGGTGAAGGAAGTACATTAAATGATTTGGAAACAGCTTTGATGATTCCCTTATTTCAAGTGCTTTCATTCATTTACATGACACTGTTACATTCTAAAAATGCTGTATGAATTTGTTCAGAATTTGTTTGGTAAGCAATATAGATGCTAAATAATTTGCTACATAGAAAACAGACAACTGATACCTTTACAAAAAAGGTCCCCAAACAAAAGTTTTAATTATAGATTAGTAATGTGCAAAACTACAGCAAGGTTATGATTTATGGACATGGGGCTGAGTGTTTGAAGTAATAATTCTGTATTATGCATGTTAATAATGTGAGTCAGTAACCATTGTTGAGCCATGTTGCAGCTCATGTTGGTGCCGTTGGTAGGATGGCATCGTGTAATAGGGATAGTGGCGTCTCATTTTCTTCTTGTGTTTACTGGTGCCACTACGTTTGCTAGCATTGTCTGTCCACAAGTGGCAGCAGGAACAGTTATTGATATCTAGTATGGTGGTACTATCTTTGGAAGGATGTCAAGTGGGTTTTCCGGGTTGGAGTGTGTCGGGGAATTCAGTTGGGACGGAGCAGCAGTGAGGTTTGGCAGCGCAAGGGCATGCTGGGACCACTGGCGGCACACAAGCACTGCTGTATCTAGGGGCTGTGTTTGCGAGGGCCACAACCCTGTTGTCCACTGGGCCCAGGACGTTTGAGTTGAGTGAACCCAGTAGTGAAACCTCCACTATTTTGAGATCACGCCATTTGTTCTCATGTTGCTGCTTGCAGGGTCGCTGAGATGAAGAGCAACGAGTGGAGTGTTTGGAGTTGGTGAAATTAATTAGCCATTCTCCACTTCTTATTATTAGTCATCGAATTTCTTGTGTTATTTTGGTGAAGTTCAACCAGCGGTATTTTTCTGCCTGGTGGCCGCTAATGCCCCAGTTACCTGCCCTGGAGGTTAACGTATTTTTGCGGCAGTGTACCTTTCCTCACCTTACCGCTGCTGTCCGGTAAGGCATGTAGTTAAACAGCCTCCTTGATTGTGGTTCGGGTATTTGTTTCTTTTGGACTACTTTGGTCATAGTGGTCCCTTCTGCTTCTGGATCTTCTAAACACCGGATTCTGAAGATGCAGTGCTGTCCGGCTGTTCTGCCTTGCCTGGGTTATTTCATCATTGCATTGGTTATCAGACATTAGGAAGATTCTGCAAGAGTTTTGGTCTGCATATAAATTGTCACTAGTTTGAGTTGTCATCTTGTTAAGTGAATACAACTCTTGGCTGCTTGTCACATTGTTTACAAAGTTGAGAAACTTTCCCAGGTCGATCCTTGGAGCACTGTCTGAGGTCCACTTATCTCTTGATTTGGTCAGCTTGTGATTTTTTTAATTAACTTCGAATTATTACTGTTTGGGCTTTCAGCTGACAAAAAATTTGAATTTCTTGTTAATAATGCCTTTATCCTGTGTGCAACTTGTCTTAAGAAATTTTTATAACACAAAATATCTTAACATTGAAATGTTGAGGATTGTTCTTTAAGGATCTCTCTAAGAAATTTAATTGCTTCTCAAAAATTTGCTATCCAGGTCTTCAGTCATCAAACTGCTTTTTGAGTTATTACTGTTGGGGCCTTCAGCTGACAAATAATTTGAATTGCTTGTCAGTGAGGCCTTCAGCCATGAATGCAATTGATCTTAAGAATTCTTAATTAGATATTGTCTCTTAATAGGGAAATTTCAATGATTGTCTTTTTTTAAAAATATTTTAGTATCTCTTGAAGAATGTGCTATCCAGGCCTTCAGCCATCAAATTGTTTTTTGAGTTATTACTATTGGGGCCTTCAACTGACAAATAATTTGAATTTCTGGTCAATAAGGCCTTCAGCTGTGAGTGCAATTTGCGTAAGATTTTTTTAAAAATTAGACATTGTGTCTTAACAGTCAAATTGAATAATTGTTCCTTATTGTTAACTTTATTTGCAATTGTTTCCAAACAAAGTGTATGTGACTAAAAAAGATAAAAAAGAAAAACTGAGCAACCAATGGTAACTTATTACAGCCCTGTCCACACTGTATCCTGCCTTTCTCTAAGCACCAAGTCTCAGTGGTAGCAGAGCATGGTTACGATTGTAATATTGCCATTACAGTTACTGTTTGTTCGAATTGTAACTCTGTCAGTGTTACACGATATTTGTCTTTGCTATTTTGTTGTTTCAGGTGACCAATTCTAATGGTGGTCAGATAGTGCCCCAGGACTGGCCTGTTGAGGAATGACCACCTCATTTATGAGCTGGCAATAAGGCGCCAGCCTATTGAGGGTAGTGTCCCGGACTTAGCTGCCCATTTGATGCTATCATTCTTCAGCCGGTTGACGCCATGCCGGATGTTGTGGGTGAGACAGGAGCAGCAACTGAGATTTTGTTTGAGGCTGTTAGGGGTCGTGAGGACTCCATGGGCTTTTTGGAGGGCACTTGACCTAGTGGCATTCAGTTAGACAGGGTGCGGCGCAGTTAAAACATTTAACCAACTGCATAGCAGATTTAAGAACATTGGTCTGCAGCTCATGGTCTTGCAGTAGCGTTCTCGCTTCCTGCACACAGAGTCCCAGATTCGATTTCCGGCGGGGTCGGGGATTTTTCCTGCCTCAAGATGACTGGGTGTTTTTGTGTCATCTTCACCATCATCATTCATTCTCATTATGGTTGGAGGAAAGCAATGACAAACCACCTCCACTAGGACTTTGCCTAGTACGGTGGCGAGAGTCTCTCGCATAGTCCCCTACGCTCCTCGGAGTGTGGGACCTCATCACCATCATCATCATTATTAGAGGATCATTATAGTTGCAAGGAATCAACCGCTAAATTGGGGTCCTTGATTAATGAATTGCAGTTTAAGATTACATGTTTAGAGCTTGATGGGAAGAGGACTGGGGAGCAAGACTTGCTGTCTTCAGGGTGGTGTGCAAGCCAGCCCGGGAATAATGCACTTATATCTCCCAGAGGTTAGATGCAGCATTTGCTAAATTGCCTAATCCTCTGGTGCATTTCTTTCAGGATATCACAGAATTAGTTATAGACCAATTCAAGCAAATTGAAAGGTTATTATGGTTGTTGGTTCACCTTGAGCAATACGCTGATTCCTTTGGCATTTCACATCAAGTAGTTTTGTCGCTATTGTATCCATTAGCTAGAGGCAAATTGAGGATTCTCATATCCAGAGCCATGGCAGAGCAGTTTTCCTTGCAGTTGTTGAGGGAGCTTCTAATTAACGAAAGACTGACCATGAGACTTCGCAAACAGCTTGAGTGACACTACATTTGGCAGGTGCAGCATGGTAAAGAGGAGTTACATCAATCTGTGGACAGAGTCAAGAAGGCCTGCTTGGCCTTGTCAGTTGACTTGTGAGAATGGGAGTTAGTTTCTATTGTCCTGAGGGGAATGCGAGTGGTGGATAAGTCGCACTTTGTTTTTCGTGGTCGTCCCTCCACCTGGAAAGAACTGTGCCACCACTGTAGCGATATCTGCGTTGCCACTCACAGACAATCCATGCCGTGAAGTTAAAGTTCAGCCCGCAGGCATTATGAAGGAGAACTCTGGATTATCTACATTGGCTGAGTCTACTAAAAGGGAACTGCGGTGTTGCTTCAGATGTGGCTGCACAGGTCATTTAGTTCGTTCTTGCATTCAACCATGTCAATAAATGACACAGGTCTGGGCAGGGATCTTGGGACCAACCCTTTATGCCTTGGTGTGCCTGTGTCACTGCTCAATTATCACCTCCCCTGCCTTATATTTGTTCTTGAGTAGGTGGTGAACCTACCTGTGCCCTCTTGAATTCTTGTAGCTCCTTTTCATCATAGAGCTTGGAATGGTTTCCTGAATTTGGTCATCTTATGAGACTTAGGTCAGTCCCTTCTTCATTGCAGAGATGTCCAGATGCCAATGGGCAGGTGTTGCCTCCACATGGTTGGATCCAAGGGAGTATCTTAGTTGGGGATTTCTCCTGGCCCTTGTCTTTGGCCTTGGTTAAGAAGCTGCCAGTCAATTTGATTTTGGGATGTGATTTTATCAGTAAAACTGGTCTTGTCTTGGATTATTCTGGGTACAACTTCTTCTTTAAGTTTGCTTCTGCTCAGAAGTTTGGGTTCTGTGACTGTGCTAAGCATAAGGTGCATCAAATTGCTGGCATGCTGGCTGTTGATACTAAGGTTAATGAGTTTGATCTCACCCATCTGTCTTCGCAGCAGGCCTTTGAGCTTGGGGATTTGTTGCAGAGGGTCCTCGAGCTTCTCTGTGATAGACTGGGGGTTACTAATGCTCTTGACTACCATATTTGCCTATCTGACCATGTTCCCGTCACCACATAAGATGAAGATACTAAGAGGAAAGATCTCTAAAATGCTCACGCAAGGAGGTATTAAGTCTTCTACATCTGCTTATCTTTCCCACAAATTCCTCCTTCCTAAGGATCAGGGGCAGGATTTTCGGCCTGTTGTTGACTACCGGTGCCTGATAACCAAAGCTGTCCTCAAATCAGTTCCTTTACCTGATCTTCATAACTCTTTTATTTGGTTTGCCAGCACTAATTGGTTCACTGTGCTTGATGTGAATCAATCCTGTTATCAGATTCCCTTAGCCGAAGAAAGTAAACACGTTACAGCATTTTGTACTGATTGGAATCTGGTTGAGTTGAACAGGGTTCACTTTGGTTTGGCAACTGGAGCAGCCATTCTTACTCATTTGCTGGATATTATTCTTGGAGACTCGAAATTGGTCTGTGTTTATAATAGCTTGAACAACTTGGTGATTTATAGCCGTTCAATTCAAAAGCAGTTGTAACATAACCAGCAAGTTTTTGCTAGGTTGCAGCGGGTCAGTTTGACTGTTAAACCCAGTAAGATGACATTAGACAGGCAGCAGGTATCCTTCTTAGGTCACCTAGTATCAGGCGAGGGCATTCGCATTGACCAGGAGTGGACTAAGGCATTGAGAACTCTCCCACCACTTGCTGATAAATGCGGGATTGCCAGGTTCATAGGCATGGCAAATTATTTTAGGCATTTTGTCCCTAATTTTGCTCAGTTGGCGGCTTCTTTAAATGAATTGTGTTGAGGGGTGCATTCTGAATGGGGACCTGCCCAGGGGGCCACGTTTGAGCAAATTGAGGCAGCTATAGCCAACCCTGCAGTTCTTAGAGTGCCTGATTTTAATAAAAAAAATTAGGAATGGAGCAACCAATGGTACGGCCCTATCCACACTGAATCCTACCTTTCTCTTAGTACCAGGTCTCAATCATATTCCAAGGAGTCAAATGTTACATCCTTGCTGCTAACAATAAATGGGTGGAATGTGGCCAAAGGATCTGTCACCGAGTAATCTGGACAGGCAAGCAAAAGATTAGTTGCCGTCAGTGCGCTTTAAGTAAATATAAATTACTCAACTTGTCCAAAATAATTGCTACACTGTTGACAACTTGTGGTAGCAGAGGCCCAACATGAGCACGCATCTACACTATTTGATCAAAAGTATCCAGACTCTTGGCTGAAAATGACTTACAACTTGATGGTGCCCTCCATTGGTAATGCTGGAAATCAATATGGAGTTGGCCCATCCTTAGCTGTGATGACAGCTTACACTCTCACAGGCATATGTTCAATCAGGTGCTGGAAGACTTCTTGGGGAATGGCAGCCCATTGTTGGCAGAGTACTGCACTGATGAGAGGTATCAATGTCAGTCAGTGAGGCCTGGTATGAAGTCGGCATTCCCTGAAACATCCCAAAGGTGTTCTGTAGGGTTCAGGTCAGGACTCTGTGCAGGCCAGACAATTACAGGGATGTTATTGTCATGGAACCACCCCACCACAGGCCGTGTGTTATGAACAGGTGCTCGATTGGGTTGAAAGATGTAATCACCATCCCTGAATTACTCTTCAACAGTGGGAAGCAACAAGGTACTTAAAGCATCAATGTTTGCCTATAATGTGATAGTGCCATGCAAATCAACAAGGGGTGCAGGCTTCCTCCATGAAAAACACAATCACACCATAACACCACCACCTCCAAATTTTACTGTTGGCACTACACACACTGGCAGATGATTTTCACAGGGCATTCGTGCATACCCACACCTTGCCATCGGATTGCACATTGTGTACCATGACTTGTCACTCCACAAAATGTTTTTCCACTGTTCAATCATCTAATGTTTACGCTCTTTACACCAAGCAAGGCATTGTTTGGCATTTACCGGCATGATGTTTCAATTACAAGCAGCTGCTCGACCATCCAAGTTTTCTCACCTCCTGTCTAACTGTCATAGTACTTGCAGTGGATCCTGATAAAGTTTGGAATTCCTCTGTGATGGTGTGGATGGATGTCTGTCTATTATACATTACATCCTCTTCAACTGTCAGTGGTCTCTGTCAGTCAACAGACAAGGTTGGCCTGAACGTTTTTGTTCTGTACATGTCCCTTCACATTTCCACTTCACCATCACATCAGAAACAGTCGACCTAGGGATGTGAAGGAGCGTGGAAATCTCACATACAGATGTATGACACTAGTGACACCCAATCACCAGACTATGTTTGAAGTCCATGAGTTCCGTAGAGCACGCCATTCTGCTCTTTAACGATGTCTAATGACTACTGAGGTCACTGATATGGAGTACCTGACAGTAGGTGGCAGCACAATGCACCTGATATGAGAAACATATGATTTTGGGGTGTCCGAATACTTTTGATCACACAGTGTATGTACAATGGGTGTTTGCTGGTAGAGCTACCTATCAACAACTTGGTTTAAATTTACCAACTAGTGACACAAAAGTAATCCCGACTAGAAGACTGGTGTCTAGGTGTCTGCCACACTGGCAGCCTTCATCGGCCAGTGGTCTGGAGATTCTTCATTGGTGACAGTGTTCACTGCCCCACTCACAGCACCCACAGGAATCTTTGAGGCACCAGCTCAAGCAGTTTAATGAGCTACTACATTACTCTCCTCCCCCTGCCCAACACCCCCCCCCCCCCTCCCAAAACTCCTCAAGATGGTTGTATAGTGATAATTGCTTCAAAGATGGTGGGAAGGATATGTGGATGGAGGAAGTGATGGAGGACAGGAGCCAAAGCTGTAGCTGATGACAAGCCTCAGCCAAACCTGTAGCTGGTGTCCAAGCCTCGGAATTTGCCTTGACACCATTCCAGGACACCAGCTCCTGTATCCAGCAATGGTGTGAGGGCTTCTCGTGATTGAACCATGACAGCATCTTAAAGTGTTGTGGTGGCCCCTGGCTGGCTGCGGAGTGGAGGGGACCAACACCTGTGGAAATCTGCTGTCTACTTTGTGACAGATGAGGTGTGTAGGGGCCAGGTCCATAGATTGAGGGCCAGGTGCTGGCAACACAGGACTCCAGTAGGCTGCATCGTATGGGCTGGCAACTAATCTGGAAACAATGAATCAGTGGCAGTGGCATGCAATTTAAAGACATAAATTTGATGCAGGTGCCATCACTACAACCCACCTGGGCCTTTTATCAAAAACATGCATTTACCAAGCAACTTAATGACAATGCCACATTCCAAGCACTTCAAACCACTATACAATCTGAAAAAAACAGGCTCATTAATCTGATACATTGGCTGAGTGGGTAGAATAGGCACCAGCCACTGTGGTGGGTGCAGCTGCTGGAGCAACATGTGGTGGTGCCATCCATGAAGCAACTCTGCCATACAATGTGCTGTTGCAAGACTGGGAGTGGTATAATGACAAAAGAGCAGTAAAGTTTGGGCCTGCATGTGGTGAGTGCATAGTTTATCCATCTGCAACTAAAAAGTGTTAGTGAAGCATTCCACTTCTCTGTTAGACAGTGGATGAAAAGGCGTACTGTTGATGTGATGAATCCTGTTGCATCTACAGAAGTACTTGAATTCTCCTGACACAAATTGACGTTGTCACTCACAAGTAACTCTGGTAAATCCTCAAGGCAAAATATGAATTGTACAGCTCGAAGGATGCAATGTGTCATCACTGAGAACATGGGAACAAGAGAAGGGATCTTGTTGTATGTGTCAACAACAATCAGTCAACGAATGTTGCAGTAGCCTCCAGCAAAATTCGAATTCAAATGCTGCCAAGACACTTCAGGCTTTGGGCAATCAAAGAATCATTGAGTAGGGACTGGCTGGTGTTCCACACAAGCATGCCACTGAGACATCGTCTACTGTATTTGCAAGTCCGTGCCAAACCATGTGCAATGTCAGCAAGATGGTTGTTTAGTGAAGGCCATGCTCAAATGACCCTGATGAAGCAAACTAAGAACATGTCCCTAGAGAACCTTTGAAATCACTGCACACAATTATTCAGATTCAGTGCACAGCAACAGGACACCTTGTAGCACATACAAGCCAGACTGACATGCAAAGTATTGGCAAATCACTGGGCTAACAATCTGTTTCAGAGTGCATGGCCAACCAGAACAGGCATAGCACACCAGAATCTGCTAGTCTGTATCCACTGCTGTGGCCTGGGTAATTGTCTGGTGATCTAATGGAAGCTGGTCCAGCGTGTCTGAGTCCTGTGCATCAATGTGACAACAATATGCTTCTGATGCATCAAAGTCTGCATCCACTCCAAAGGGAAGACATGAAAGCATGTTTGCAAGGGAATGCTTGGATGTGGACCTGTACATCACCTCGTATTGCTAATGTGATACGATGAGCGCCCAATGTTGCAATTCCTGCACAGTACAATTTGGAATGGATTTGTCCAGATTCAAAAGTGACTCCAAAGAGTTGTTGTTTGGTGAACAATTAGAACTTTCTACCATACAAATACTGATGAAATTTAGTCAATCCATAGATGATGGTAAGAGCCTCCATCGCTATCTGTAAATAGCTGTTCTGAGCTAGGCTCTTTGGTAGTGAAGGTTATTGGTTTATCAGCAGAACCAGTCCTGTCCAAGAGTACAGCATTAATGCTGTACAGAGATAACAGGTTTGGGAGGATCAAAATGAACTATACAATGATCACTGAGCAAAGTGTCTTTGAATCATTGAAAAGCAATGCCACATTCCTGGTGCTACAAAAAAGGCACATTCCTGTAGCAAATGTAGTGCAACAGTGCCGCAATCTGAGCTGCATTTGGAATGAAGTAGATACAATACATCAGCTTCTCTAGTGCTGACTGTAATTCAGTAATATCCCTTGAAGGTTTGAGATCACAAATGGCCTACAAGTCTGACTGCATCAGATGAACACCCTGAGAATTAACCACATGCACCCAGTACTCAGTCTTGGTTTAAAAGACCACATACTCGTCTCTGTTGCATTTAAGGCCTGCCCCTGATAACACTTGGAACAGGGTGCACAAATACTAAGGTCTGCTTTGTGACATGATACCATTGTATCATCTACATAATTTGTACACGAAGGCACAGATGCAGTTAATAGTTCCACATATCACTGGAAAATTGCTGGTGTGGATGCACTACCAAATGGCGGAAAAAAAAAAAAAAAAAAAAAAAAAAAAAAAAGATTGAAGAGACTCCTATATGTATTAATGAAAAACACTTTCTGTGGCTGTTCATCTAAAGGGGTCTGGAGATAGGCATCGCATCAGTCAGTCTTAGAGGAGTAATGACCAGCTCCCAAACTGTCAATATGTTTATCAAGTCAAGGCAAAGGAAATTAATCAATCACTGTTTGGAACTTCACTGTTGCCTTAAAGTCTGCACAAATACACAATTTGCCTGGAGGCTTCTTGATGAGTACTAATGGAGATGCCTACTTACTGGCCATGGTGGGTGCAATAATGCCAATGTTCTGCCACTGTGAAAGGCCCTGAGCAACCTGTTCACAAAGCACATGCGGTACAAAATGAGCCTGAAGAAGTGAGGCTGTGCATTGTTTTTTATGAACACATGAACAAAAAAACTAGAAGCTTTGCCTAAGCCATCAGCAAATGTCTTGGAATTCAGCACACTGTCCTTCAAATCAAAAGGAGTAAATTGTAACAATACAAGTATCATTACCCACTTGTATAAACGGTTACATTTCCACAATAAAACTATTTTTTGTGTCTTGATATTATTGTTATTAGCCATGCATAGATGAATAACAATACACAGAGGGTAGTGAGGTACAATTATGCCATTTAGCAGAAACAGTGACAAAATGAGCTCATCTATTACCATACAGTGCTGCTACTAGACAGATAAAGTGTAGATATGTTGTTTCGAACTTTACTGTTTAAATGATGACTTTTATAATGTTACATGGAAGTGCTTTAGCAGCAGCATTGCTGCCTTTTTACTCACTAGAACATTATCTAATTAGAAGTGGAACATAGTCTCAGGTTACATGTGAAATGGTAAAGACATAAATTATGTGGTGGTGGAAAAAATTGAGCGTAATTATTGCATAAGCCTCAGATGAATGAGATAAATTTGGTACTATTAATTCTGCAGTGTTTTAAGCAGCTTTTTCCCAAGAAAGAGCAGGTGGCTATATATTTTTGTGGGCCAGTTTGAAGTTGTGGTACGCTGGCTTATGGCATGCATTACGTTGCAGCAAGATCCATTGTGTTGGCTGAGTACAATGATGGAAAGTACTGCAACATCTAAGTAACAATTAAAAGTTACAAATTTATCGTACTGTAGCAATTCTCTTAATAGGCTGTAAGCAGTGCTCACCACCTATGAAAAGCCTAAAGCATATTTTTCATTGGTGCAGTTCTTTATAATCTCTTTGTTTGTAAGAATTTATGAGCTAGTGATAAATATACCATGATCTAAATTTCTATTACTGACATCATTGAGTAAAACATTGTAGCATTATCAAAGAATTTTACAAGTTATGTCATTATAAAGAATACTACTAACTGGAAACAGTGTTGCAGAAGAAGACACCAAAATGCACTGTGTAATTTTTCTTAGATAAAACAGAAAATTATTGTGGTGGCATTTCAGTCTACATGATTTTATAAACTTGTTTGTATGTGACTAAAGTAACTTCCAGCTTGTTAAAGTGCAGGACACAGTGTTTCTTTGTTTAATGAAAGTGTAATCACATCACTATAGGCTTGTTTCGACATAAAGTGTAATTAAATGTAAATTGAAGGTGGAGAGGGGAAGAACAGAAAGGAAAGGAAAGGGGAGAGATCATTGTTGTCAGCTGCACTAGGACATTATGTGGAATTGGTGGTGATGAGTGAAAATGTGTACCAGACCAGGATTCGAACCCAGGACCTTCTGCTTACTAGACAGGTGCAGTAACCCCTGTGCCATCTGGGATACAGTGTTATCGTAACTGCATGGATTATCTCAGCTTGCCTCACAGCTGATCCACACTCCCATCGAGCGCCACCTTCCACAGCACTTGTCCATTTCCTCCATATTCACTCTTCTGAGATCCTCAAAAGATGTTGGACATATTTGTACATCAGCATTCAAGAAGATTGATTCATCATCCAGCTAGGCCTATCAAATTATATGAATGTGTGGTGTCTTTTCTGTAGACCTACTGTCTACAAGTTTGTACTGACTGTTTTTTAGCCTGAAAATGTTAAACCTGGCAGCTGGAACATGTACTTTCCCATTATAGTATTTGTTCAAAGCATGAATTAATTGTACATAGTTGGCAAATTCAGGCTGCAGCATGGGGAACAATTTGCAGCATATCCTGTATACTGACACACTGGCTGCTGATAAGGAAAAAGCTCGTTAACAGTATTTCGTACTTTGTGTGTAGATAGATGAGCTTCAAGATGGGCTAAGTACTTAACCTGTCCCTCTTTGTCCTCTTCCAATAGGCGAAACATAAGCACTAATGATGGCTGCATAAGTTGTGGCACTGCCGTACTTAGTGTTGTCTAATAGTGATTCTCACTAGCTGCCATCTACAGTTGAATGGTGCCCATCGCCATGTCAGTAAGCTGCATTATTTGTTGCATCTGTAACTGAAAAATTGGTATTATATCAACTGTTGGTGCCAAGGGCAATTGCAATTGTGTTGCTGATAAATATGAGGCACACATGTTTGGGGCTTGGGGCAGTAAGATAGACAAAGAAAATCAAAAAATTCTATAGATAAATGCATATTTAGCAGCATAATCAAGTAAACTGAACAAAACAGGCAAACACAGATCTGAAACAGAAATATCTGCAACCACAAGTGGTAAAAGCACACACATAAATGTTCAGAAAACAATAAAAAATAGGCAAGAAAGGAAGTAAAATGATGTGGTGGTGTAGATTCAACAAGGTTCATCGCCTGATGTTATGATGTGAGTCGGCTGCCTCTGTGTTCTAAGGAGCCAAATCTTATTTCCATGTTGTTAAGGATAAATGAGTGGAAGGTGGCCAAAGGGATCTGTTGCTGTAGGAATCTGGACAGCTAAGCAAAAGACTAGTTGACACAAGTGCACTTAAATAAATATGTTGCACTCAACTTGTGCAAAAGAACTGCTACACTGTTGACAACTTGTGGCAGCCATGGCTGGCTATAAGCAGAGGCCTGACAAGGGTGTACATCTACGTACAATGAATGCTTGCCAGCAGAGCTAACTATCAACAATTTGGTGTAACATCCAGCACTAACAAGGAACTAGAAGTAATCTCCACTAGAAGCAATCTTGAACGGGAAGACTAGTGCCTAGGTGAACACAGCTTATAACACCAAACTGGTGGTGTGCATTAGTCGGTGGCCTGGAGACTCTTCATTTGTGGCAATGTTCAACATGTTGCTTGTGGGCCTGCAGAAATCCTCTACGCACAAGCTCCAGCAGTATCGACAGGATACAGTACTACAAACAGCATTAATTATCTGACAGGCCTTAGTTTCTTTTTTACATTGACTCAAATTTTCAAAATTTTAAACAGATTTTGGTTATAAAAATACAAATTTGTGACTTTGGATCATGTAAAGGAACTGAAAATATTGTGATTTAATCGCAGAGGTGCTGAAAAATTGTTCCAGTGACACACCAGAGAAATATCTGGTAAACCTTTTATCTTTGAGAGACATAGGAACAATTTCGCCCTTCATTTTTTATTTCTTGTATGAACGACTACTTTTTGTTCTGATGGGCTGGGGGGATGTCATACTGTCTAATTACTAGTGTGTGTGTGTGTGGTAAATGAATGAGTTAAAAGACGCAAGATGTGTTTTATATTATTTTCATCGCACAACAAGCCTTATTCCCATGCCTATGGAGTATTTATGTTAAGCAGAGAAGGCGAGTTTTAGATGGAACCGAAGATCTTCAAAACGGCACTGCTCAACAATAGAGGTACGTGATTGTGCTCTCTACTTTCCTTTCGTGGCCGCTAAAATTACTTCCGATTCGTTTTGCCGAGACATTCAGAACCTGCAATCTTCTTTTTCTTATAAAAATACTAGTCCGATGCAAAAGAAATACTCTTAGATTTAAATAATTGCCATTCTTTTACCCAGGCCACAGGGAATGATAGAACGTACGTGCCTCTACTCTGAATGTACGTTCGCAATCTCCGAGTGTGTTACGACGAAATTATTTCACAACGAAAATTTCTCATCAGACCGCAACCACTCGCACGCGAATGTACGTACCCTCTGAATGTATCTAGTCAGTCACGCGCGTTGTTCAAAAGCTTTACTTTTAATATTCAGTGGATTACATTTCCGAAATTAATTTTTGTTTATGCTGCAAATCGTACTTCACGCGAAGTATTTATTACGTAAGTTTCAGGCTCAATTTAATAAAAAAAAAAAAAGATTCTGAATAATAGAAATAAAGAATAACAATCAAACAAATCAAACCTAAATAAACAGAAAGAGGGAACGTTACAATCATTTCACTTTCTCTAGTTTGATAGTGGTATAATAGCATATTTACAAAGTTATCACATAGGATTTAATTGCATTCCTAGTCTTTGTGTTTCCATAGAACATACTCATATGAAGTTTTAATGTGACTCTTCCTAACTTGCACAGAGAGAAAATATTCATTTTTAACAAACTTGCATTACATTTTAAGAAAAAATGCAATTAGTGTTCATTTTAACTTGCCCAAGATAATAAAAATAAAACTTATAAGTTAATACTTACATCACCCTTTGGTCCTAAGGTTAGATGGATTCCAGAAACAAATGCTTCATAAGTAATATTGTCTGTATTGAATCTTAAAATTTTTGTCATTCAGTCATCCTCTTTTTTGTTCACTTTATATATATATAAAGTTGATGTGACTTACCAAACAAAAGCACTGGCAGGTCGATAGATACACAAACATACACACAAAATTCAAGCTTCTTCTTCAGGAAAGAGGGAAAGACGAAAGGGTGTGGGTTTTAAGGGAGAGGGTAAGGAGTCATTCCAATCCCGGGAGCGGAAAGACTTACTTTAAGGGGAAAGAAGGACAGGTATACACTCGCACACACACACATATCCATCCGCACATACATAGACACAACATATTTATTTCCCCTTAAGGTAAATCTTTCTGCTCCCGGGATTAGGATGACTCCTTACCCTCTCCCTTAAAACCCACATCTTTTCGAATTCCTTTACAAATATCTGTTTCTGTCTGTGTATGTGCGAGTGAATATGTGTGTGTGCGAGTGTATACCTGTCCTTTTTTCCCCTTAAGGTAAGTCTTTCCGCTTCCGGGATTGGAATGACTCCTTACCCTCTCTCTTAAAACCCACATCCTTTCGTCTTTCCCTCTCCTTTCATCTTTCCCTCTCCTTCCCTCTTTCCTGAAGAAGCAACCATTGGTTGCGAAAGCTTGAATTTTGTGTGTATGTCTGTGTTTGTTTGTGTATCCATCGACCTGCCAGCGCTTTTGTTTGGTAAGTCACATCAACTTTGTTTTTAGACATATTTTTCCCATGTGGAATGTTTCCCTCTTCCATTGCCCTCACCCACCTAATCCTTCACCTACACATCAACTCAGCCAATGAACACACCTGTCAAATCCTATCCTTAATAAAAACCCTCAATCTTTCCTCTCCCACATCCACACTGGCTGTTCAGAGCATCCTCCTACAAGCCAACCGCAAATTAGAACAGCATGCCACCCTCCACCTCAATAAACTATCCAATCTCCTGATTTCCCACCTCTGGAAAGGCTACTCACTCACCCTTCACAACCTTTCCAGCAAACCTCAACCTCCTCTCATTGCACACAGACCCAGTCTCTTCCATCTACTCAATCTCCCACTTCCAGCTCCACTCCCCCCAAAACCTCAAAATTTGAATCAACACAATCTGTAACCACAACTCCATAATTCATTAGTTAACCTTTCCTCCAAACCTCTCTCCCAATCCAAAACCTCTGTCCTATCCAAAGGCTTCACCTTCAGCCCTACTCCTAGATTCAACCAAACAGCTCTCGTCAAAGATTTACTGTCCTACACTTGTACTCTCTGCTGGAAATATCACTTTGCCATGGAGAAAAATGATCCTAATCCCACTCCTAATGATCCACCTCCCCAAGACATTATCCAAATTGAACCCTGCCTGAAACAGTTCCATCCTCCGTCACAGTGGGATCCACCGCCTCTTCCCCAAAATCACCCCCTCCAAACCTTCCAGGAATTTCTCACTTCCAGCCTTGCCTCTCAATCCTTAAAAAACCTTAATCCTACTCCCAACACCACCACTGCTGAAGCCCAGGCTATCCATGATCTGAAGGCTGACCGATCCATCGTCATTTTTCTGGCGGACAAGGGTTCCACGACCGTGGTACTTGATAGTCAGGAGTATGTGGCCGAGGGACTGCGTCAGCTCCCAGACAACACTGCATACAAAGTTTGCCAAGGTAATCCCATTTCTGATGTCCAGGTGGAGCTTCATGGAATCCTCAGAACCTTAGGACCCCTGCAAAACCTTTCACGTGACTCCATCAACCTCCTGACCCCACTGACATCCCACACCCCTGCCTTCTACCTACTTCTTAAAATTCACAAACCCAATCATCCCAGCCGCCTCATTGTAGCTGGTTACCCAGCCCCCACAGAACTATCTCTCCCTATGTAGATCAATACCTTCAACCCATTACATGCAGTCTCCCATCCTTCATCAAAGACATCAACCACTTTCTTGAATGCCTGGAATCCTTACCCAATCTGTTACCCCCGGAAACCATACTTGTAACCATTGATGCCACTTCCTTATACACAAATATTCTGCATGTCCAGGGCCTCGCTGTGATGGAGCACTTCCTTTCACGCCAATCACCTGCCACCCTACCTAAAACCTCTTCCCTCATTACCTTAGCCAGCTTCATCCTGACTCACAACTTCACTTTTGAAGGCCAGATATACCAACAATTAAAGGGAACAGCCATGGGTACCAGGATGGCCCCCTTCGTACGCCAACCTATTTATGGGTCGCTTAGAGGAAGCCTTCTTAGTTACCCAGGCCTGCCAACCCACAGTTTTTTGATGACGTCTTCATGATCTGGACTCACAGTGAGGAAGAACTCCAGAATTTCCTCTCCAACTTCAATTCCTTTGGTTCCATCAGATTCACCTGGTCCTACTCCAAATCCCTTGCCACTTTCCTTGACGTTGACCTCCATCTGTCCAATGGCCAGCTTCACACGTCCGTCCACATCATACCCACCAACAAGCAACAGTACCTCCATTATGACAGCTGCCACCCATTCCACATCTAAGGTCCCTTCCCTACAGCCTAGGTCTTCATGGCAAACGAATCTGCTCCAGTCCTGAATCCCTGAACCATTACACCAACAACCTGAAAACAGCTTTTGCATCCCGCAACTACCCTTCTGACCTGGTACAGAAGCAAATTACCAGAGCCACTTCCTCATCCCCTCAAACCCAGAACCTTACACAGAAGAAACTGAAAAGTGCCTCACTTGTGACAGGATATTTTCTGGGACTGGATCAGACTCTGAATGTGGCTCTCCAGCAGGGATATGACTTCCTCAAATCCTGCCCTGAAATTCCTTCATGAAATCCTCCCCACACCACCAAGAGTGTCTTTCCACTGTCCACCTAACCTTCGTAGCCTCTTGGTTCATCCCTATGAAATCCCCAAACCACCTTTACTACCCTCTGGCTCCTACCCTTGTAACCACCCCCGATGTAAAACCTGTCCCATGCACCCTCCCACCACCACCTACTCCAGTCCTGTAACCCGGAAGGTGTACACAATCAAAGGCAGAGCCATGTGTGAAGGCGCCCACGTGATTTACCAACTGACCTGCCTACACCGTGAAGCTTTCTACGTGCGAATGACAAGCAACAAACTGTCCATTCACACGAATGGACAGAGGCAGACAGTGTTTGTTGGTAATGAGGATCACCCTGTGGCTAAACATGCCTTGGTGCACGGCCAGCACATCTTGGCACAGTGTTACACCGTCCGGGTCATCTGGATACTTCCCACTAACACCAACCTGTCAGAACTCCAGAGATGGGAACTTGCCCTTCAGTATATCTTCTATTCCTGTTACCCACCAGGCCTCAACCTCCGCTAATTTCAAGTTGCCGCCGCTCATACCTCACCTGTCATTCAACAACATCTTTGCCTCTGTACTTCCGCCTCGACTGAAATCTCTGCCCAAACTCTTTGTCTTTACAAATGTCTGCTTGTGTCTCTGTATGTTCGGATGGTTATGTGTCCGTGTGCGAGTGTATACCTGTCCTTTTTTCCCCCTAAGGTAAGTCTTTCCACTCCTGGGATTGGAATGACTCCTTACCCTCCCCCTTAAAACCCACATCCTCTTGTCTTTCCCTCTCCCTCCCTCTTTCCTGACGAAGCAATCGGCACAAACACCTCAAGCAAAGGCACGTTCGAGATTGGGGGGGGAAGGGGGGGCATGAGATACCTCAACAGGCTGAGGCAGGCGACTGGGGAGAGATTGAAGGGACTGGAGAAGGGCCCGGCGGCAAAGGCATGATCGTAGGGAAGCTCAACATTGGGAGCATGTGATCACTCGATGGAGTGCGTGAGACCAGAGTAGAGGGCAAGGTCAAAGAAGAGCTCGATGATTGGAGCTGGAAGTCACTCGACTGAGTGAATAAGTCCAATGTGGAGGGAGTAGTCAGAGCATTGTGAGCCACGACCTGGCCTGAAGGGGGGTAGAAGCGGGCTCGACATGAGCAGGCTTAAGTCTGTTGAGAGAGACTGTCACAGATGCATCTTTTATCTGGATGTCATAGGTGTCGGCTGAGCACTGGAGAAGTTGGTATGGATCAGTATATGGGGGTTGGAGGGGAGCATGGACAATGTCATCCCAGAGCACGACTTACTCGCAATTGTTCAGAGATTTTGGGACGTGAACCTTAGGGTGGGAATGGCAGGCAGGTGGAGGGATGTGGATGTTGATGAAGTGGTGTCTGACGTGGTCCACGAAGGAAGGTAAGTCAGACTGAGGGAGAGAAGCGACCATCACAAGTTCGCCAGGGAGAACAATGTTCTGGCCATATACGAACTCGGCTATTGTGCCTTTGAGGTCTTCCTTATAGATCGCACAAATGCCAAGTAGCACAAGGGGAAGGGCCTCCATCCAAAGAGAGTCGTGGCATCAAAGAGCCGCCTTGAAAGTGTGGTTCCAGCGCCCAACTAGCCTGTTACTTTGCGGGTGATATGCTGTGGTATGGAGGCGACGGATGCTGCAGATGTTACAAATCTCGTTGAACAAGGCCAACTCAAATTGTCTGCCCTGGTCAGTTGTGATGATAGCTAGACATCCAAAATGCGATACCCATGACACGATGAATGCTCGATCAACAGTTTCTGCCATGATATTGGGGAGGGGGACTGCCTTGACCCAGCAAGTTGTTCAGTCGATAGACAAGAGAACATAACGAAAGCCGTTAAGAGGGGGTGAGAGGGCCAACAATGTCAATGTGAATATGCTGGAAATGCCCAGGAGGGACCGAAAAGGCGCCGAGAGGGGGGGGGGGGGGGGGGGTGAAGTGTGCTTGTGTACTTTGCAGCATTTGCACACGACACAGGAGCATGCCTATTCCTGACAGTCCGTGTTGACATTTCTCCACACAAAGTGCTCTGCTACGAGGCGGGCGGACGCACAAACACCGGGGTGGGCTAAATTATGCAGTGTGTTGAAGACAGCTCGACAGAGCATGGTTGGGATGTAACGTGTCTGTACTATCATCACACCAGATCTCACCATAAATGCCAGGGAAGGTGGTGCGGATGAAGTGTAGTGAAGAGGTAGAGTCTGAAATCAGGTTTTGTGAGTCCTCATCAGCGGGTTGGAGGTTAGGCAGTTCAGAGAGGTCTAACAGCAAATGAACAGCATCGACTCGTGAAAGGAAACCAGCAACTATATTGTTGGCACCCTTTATGTGTCTGACATCGGTGGTGAACTGAGATATGAAGTCCATGTATCTGAAGCAGCGAGGAGGCATGTCAGCTGGCAGGTTTGAAATGGTGGCAGCCAGGGGCTTGTGGTCTGTTAAAACATAGAAAGGGCATCCCTCAACATCAGTCTTAAAATTCTTGATCGCTTCATAGACAGTGAGCAACTCCCTGTCAAACGCAGAAAATTTCCGTTGTGCATTGGTGAGCTTGCGCGAGAAGAACTACAGAGGCGAAGTTTCGCAGTCGACTGTCTGGCTAAGGACAACGCCGATGGCAGTATTGCTCGCGTCTGTGGTGATGAAAAGCTGCGCATTGCAATGAGGATGCTCGATGGTGCAGGACTCGGCAAGAAGATTTTTGAGGGCAGTGAAAAGTCATAGCAGGGGTCCATGGAACAGGCAGATCCAGAAGTCTTGGTGGCTGCCAAGGCATCCGTCAGTGGAGCCTGAATCTCCACAGCCCGAGGTAGATGACGGCGATATTAATTAACCGTCCCCAGAAACCGCCGGAGCTCTTTGAATGACGAAGGTCTGGGTAGGTTTAGTATTGTTTGTGCTTTGTCAGGGGGCAGTGAAATGCCGTCGGCAGAGACCCGAAAACGAAGAAAAGTGAGATCGGGTTGATGTAGCTGCAATTTGTCCTGATTGGTCTCAATGCCTGCTGCTGTGAGAGTGTCCATAACTGTTTTCACATGTCAAATGTTGTCCTCGATGGAGGACCTGAACACAAGAATGTCATCAAGATATGCAAAGCAGAATTTTAGTTCGACTAGCACTTCATTGATGAAGCGTTGCCAGGTCTGGGTTGCGTTTTTCAGACCAAAGGGCATGAATCGAAATTGAAATATTGAAATTGAAATAACCTGATTGGGGTGGCGATTGCTGTCTTCTCGATGTCTTAAGGAGCCATGGGGATCTGGTGGTAGGCCCGTTTGCAATCAATGACAGACAACGTGGTCACACCTGCGAGGGAACTGGTAAAGTCGGCAATGTTGGGATGGGGTAGGTGTCCATGATTGTTGATGCGCTTAGTCGACCGTAGTCTCTGCACATGCACCAGCGCCCATCTGTCTTGGGTGTCACATGAATGGGCATAGACCAGCTGCTGGAAGAGGGTTTGATGACGCCAGAGCTTAGAAGTTCAGAAATCTGCATTTTAAGGTCGGAAAGGCGCTCGAGACAAAGTCGACATGGGTTACTGGAGATCAGGGAGCTTGGCATGAGGCGAAGCTTATGAACCGTGCCATTGGTGACGACAGAAATGTTGCTGGTGGCACGGGAGGCAGTTTGTTTACAAAGTACGGCGGGTGGGGCAGGTGAAGCGAGGTCGTGGTGTTTGGAGACACTAGGCGGATCCAACGGGAGCTGAGGCGGCAAAGTGTCCCAGGAGTCAATGTGACAAGATGGCCGCCAGCCCGAAGCAGTGGCACCATGGTCGAGTGAGCTCGGTAGAGCTCGTGAAGCGTTAGTGAGTACATTGTCTGAGGAAGCGGCCTGTGGCAGCACAGTCGCAGGCGAAGCGCTAGGTGTGAGTGCACTGCTTGTGTTGTCTGTGGCGGTCGCACGGTGGTGTGCAGGAGCTGAAGTTGCATAGTTTGAGGTGCTACCCATGAGACGAGGGGTAGTGTCAGTTCGGGAACACGTGACACTCGTCGCGCATGCGCACTCGTGTCCGGCCGAGTGTCAAATGCTGCCATGTTAGGGGGGTGTGGTACTGTCAGTACGCATTAAGGTAGGTTTGATAGCATAGTTGCGAGGGGTAACAGGAGGTAAGCACACGGAGGCTCGATTGCTGGGACTACAAGCAGATTCGGCACACTTACTGATCTTGCTTTGTCCTTGCTGCAGTGTCTGTAATTCCTTTGCTGCGTCAGATAGCTGGAGCCGAGTATCGTAGAGCTGGAGGGAGAGCTCAAAGTTTTCCTTGCGTAGGTGAGCGATGTTTTCAAGCTCGACAAGGCACTTGTGCGTTGTTTCTTGTAACGTCATTGACAGGCCCAAGCATGTATGGATGAGATGAGCACGGACCGACGTGTCACGGGGGGGTTTTCTCGATGGAGCACTGGGGAAGTGAGTTTTGGATGGGTGATGAAACACCGTGTTTCACACTAGGTCCGGTGAAAGTTTGTGGTGTCGTAACAAGTCAATGCCTAGTATAGGTTCCTCAATATTGCACACTAAAAATGTCCACTCAAATTTGCAGTTTGAGGAGAGTGAGATGACGTGGGAGGTTGAACCTGAGCATTGTAGTTTAGTAGAATTCACAGCTTGCAGTGAAGTATGATAAGGGTGGATGTTCAAAGACACTAAGGACGTAGGCAGCAGCGAAACATTGGCACCTGCGTCCACTAGAAAAAAGTGGCCCGTTGAAATATCTTTAATATAAAGTTGTCCGTGATTATCCAATTGTTCCCAGACAGAATAAAGCACTGGGAGGTGCCTGTCATGTTGCACACAGGAGGTGGCACGCAGACCTACCAGCAATTGGCGTTTGGGAAGCAGCAGGGTGGTCTGCAGTTCCGTGCCGCCTCACCAAACCATGTGTGGAAGTAAATTTCCTCCGGAAAGTTTGTTGCCAGAGGCGGTGGTTGAGGTTCGGTGGCTGCAGCAAGATTGGGCAGAGCTGGTGACGTCCCAGTAGCTTGTTTACTGTGTCCCGGAGTGAGAGGAAGAGTCGGTACAGTGCGGTCCCGGCCGCATCCGGCCGTGGGATGAGGAGCCTGAACCTGAGACTTGCCAGGTAGGCAGTGGCTGGCGAAATAGAGCAGTGAAGCATCATGTAGTTTGTCAGCAATTGTCATTCGTTGCTAGACAGGTTTGGGAGACCTCTGAGCCAGAGAAAAGCGGACGTGGGGAGGTAGTTTATCTGTCCAGATAGCAAGGAGAGCTGTGTCAGAGAGTAGATCGTCCCTGACCAGGGCCCGTAGCCATCTCCAGAGTTGTGAAGGTTCGTCATTGCCTTGTTGCTCCATGTGGAGCACTTGCCATATTGCTGTCTCAGCTGAGCATGCAAGCCGAAGTAGAATTGTCTTTTTGGTTAGAGTGTAACGGGTAGCAGAGTCCGGGATGTCAACCAGGTCAGCAATCAAGTCCTCCTGGTGGTGCAGGTGGGTGATAAGGCACAGAAATCTGGTTGATTCGTCGGGTTTGAAGTGGTCGAACACTTCGTCCACGATTTTGAACCAGGTTGTTGCCCTGTCGGGATTGAAAGGCGGCAGCATTGGTAAGCGTTGTAGGACATTTGGAAGAACAGGTCGAGTTGAATTCATCAGGGCACTGCCTGCCACGAGCTGTTATTGCTGCAGTATTCCAGGAAGTGTATCTCCAGGGTATGTGGCAATGACAGCTGGTTGGGTGCCAGCATGGAGGTGATGCGTTTTAGTTGAACATGATCTGTCACAACACGGAAGGCCGACATGGGTGAGACACCGTAATGTGTCAATTGCGGTTGCAGAAGTTCGACTGGAGCTGGCGTGGGAGCAACAGGTGAGAAGAAGTTCAAAGTTTGAAAATGTGTGCCAGTCCACGGGAAACTCGACGTGCGGTCAGAGTCGGGGCCACCTGTGTTGCAGAGAGGCTGCGGAGCAGCAGTTTGTCCAGAAGCACTGTGAGGAAAATGATGTTGAACGTCGGGCAGAATGTGTGAATGTTCACTGTTCATAGTCACTCCACTAAAAACGGTGTGCGGATAAGGTGAATGTCGTGGCACAAAACACTGAGGCATAGCAGTATGATGGAGGTGGAGGTCAGGCACAGATAACTAGCCATTGTTCCTGTTGCAGGCCGAGGCATTGATGCAGGAAGGCATGTGCTGATGCTCAACCGAGGCAGGCACGGGCGTGGTCGGGTGCTGAGGAGGTGGACCTGTGAACAAAGCAGTTCCGGCCACGTGGCAGGAATCCATGTGGTACTGCACAGATTGTGGCATGGCAAACCGTTGTACTAGTGGTGGTAGGTTATCCAACGAAGCATTTGCAGAAATCGGAACTGATCCACACTGCATGGAGATCTGAAGAGGTAGCTGCGCCGTCGATGAGGGAGGGCACATGTGGTGGGAACAAAGGTGTCTGATAGCCGGAGTCATGCACACTCCTAACCTTACTTATTGTTGCAGGCATGAAAACATCCGGCGAAATCGGCATAATCGATGAGTGAGAGGCATCGTGTTACAGTCCTGGTGGGTGTAAATCGCCCACAACATGATGCATGTCGATCACAAAATCGAGCGTTAGGCGTTGGGCTGAAGCCATTGTTTGAATGTTGTGTTGATGTAATACACGCAAAAATAACCAACGCGGAGGCTGCGGACACAGTAAAATGGCGAAGACGGAAGACACGACTCGGGGTCACCAGTGAGGCGGTTGCTCGGGTGAGATACTCCAAACTACACCTTATAATCAGGAGTTCGTTTACTAATGTCTTCACCCAAGTAATGCTTGCACAGAACTGCATGGCAGAACTACACAAAGATAATGTTTTGCTTAGTCCAAAGATGATACTAAGATTGATAATGGTGTCAAGCTATTCGACGCAACACCCTATTTGATACATTGAAATCCTAGTTCTTGATTAATCAGGTAATTACTTATATGTATTTCAACTGCTTCTTTGGAGTCCCAGTACATGGCAACAGATGAGACAGTCATTGTCTCTTCATAGTTCCTGCTATGTTCATGTCAAGACAGCGTTCAGCAACAGCAGACTAGTAGACTAGTGTGCATCTCATGTTCAGAGCATCTATCTCTGAGAGTGCAACACATCTGGCCAATATATGATTTCCCATGCTGGCACAGAATTTTATATATCCACTGTCTCCTCAGTCCTTGGTTTTAACTAACTGAAAAAAATCATTGTTTTAATGTCATTTTTACCAATTCTAACCGTCCCCCCTCCCCCAGTCTGATGTACACTAGTGTACAGTGTTGCCATGGTACATAACAATAATAAAAGAATGGATACCAAGATATCCTAAACATGAAACATCTGTTTGTGGCAATCTGCTTTGGCACTGCAGAGCAGTGATTTCAATTCTTACATCAAAAATGCTTATTACAAAACATACACTCCTGGAAATGGAAAAAAGAACACATTGACACCAGTGTGTCAGACCCACCATACTTGCTCCGGACACTGCGAGAGGGCTGTACAAGCAATGATCACACGCACGGCACAGCGGACACACCAGGAACCGCGGTGTTGGCCGTCGAATGGCGCTAGCTGCGCAGCATTTGTGCACCGCCGCTGTCAGTGTCAGCCAGTTCGCCATGACATACGGAGCTCCATCGCAGTCTTTAAGACTGGTAGCATGCCGCGACAGCGTGGACGTGAACCGTATGTACAGTTGACGGACTTTGAGCGAGGGCGTATTGTGGGCATGCGGGAGGCCTGGTGGACGTACCGCCGAATTGCTCAACACGTGGGGCGTGAGGTCTCCACAGTACATCGATGTTGTCGCCAGTGGTCGGCGGAAGGTGCACGTGCCCGTCGACCTGGGACCGGACCGCAGCGACGCACGGATGCACGCCAAGACCGTAGGATCCTACGCAGTGCCGTAGGGGACCGCACCGCCATTTCCCAGCAAATTAGGGACACTGTTGCTCCTGGGGTATCGGCGAGGACCATTCGCAACTGTCTCCATGAAGCTGGGCTACGGTCCCGCACACCGTTAGGCCGTCTTCCACTCACGCCCCAACATCGTGCTGCCCGCCTCCAGTGGTGTCGCAACAGGCGTGAATGGAGGGACGAATGGAGACGTGTCGTCTTCAGCGATGAGAGTCACTTCTGCCTTGGTGCCAATGATGCTCGTATGCGTGTTTGGCGCCGTGCAGGTGAGCGCCACAATCAGGACTGCATACGACCGAGGCACACAGGGCCCACACCCGGCATCATGGTGTGGGAAGCGATCTCCTACACTGGCCGTACACCTCTGGTGATCGTCGAGGGGACATTGAATAGTGCACGGTACATCCAAACCGTCATCGAACCCATCGTTCTACCATTCCTAGACCGGCAAGGGAACTTGCTGTTCCAACAGGACAATGCACGTCCGCATGTATCCCGTGCCACCCAACGTGCTCTAGAAGATGTAAGTCAACTACCCTGGCCAGCAAGATCTCCGGATCTGTCCCCCATTGAGCATGTTTGGGACTGGATGAAGCGTCGTCTCACGCGGTCTGCACGTCCAGCACGAACGCTGGTCCAACTGAGGCGCGAGGTGGAAATGGCATGGCAAGCCGTTCCACAGGACTACATCCAGCATCTCTACGATCGTCTCCATGGGAGAATAGCAGCCTGCATTGCTGCGAAAGGTGGATATACACTGTACTAGTGCCGACATTGTGCATGCTCTGTTGCCTGTGTCTATGTGCCTGTGGTTCTGTCAATGTGATCATGTGATGTATCTGACCCCAGGAATGTGTCAATAAAGTTTCCCCTTCGTGGGACAATGAATTCATGGTGTTCTTATTTCAATTTCCAGGAGTGTATATAAGTGTATTTATATAGAATGCTCTCTCTCTCCTTTCAGTATGCATTTATGCTTAAGATTCACTTAATTATCCAAGTATACTGACAAATCATACATGGAGTTTTGTTAAGACAGTAAGAAAATTTCTTCAACCTTTCCAGGATATAAATGATTTTCAGTAATGTAATTATGCACAAAAATCTCGAATTCAAAGGAATTAGCTTAATCCTCTAGCCTATATCAAATGGATACACTGTACAGACTACAAAATATTCTTTCACTAAATTGAAAAAAAAAGTAACCTCACTGTGTTGTACCAATATTTTACCATGCATATAGTGCCATATTAATTATCTTGTAATCATGAATAATTATTATTGGTTTTTCTTCAGTTACAATTCCTTGTTTTTGTTAGAGCTCAATGTTTTAATTAATGAGTCAGTCAGTTCCCAAGATTTATGCTCTGATGTTAATTATTCATAATCTGCTGCACTGTTATAACCATCATTTCATCTATATCATTCTAGTTATTTTAATAATGACATCACTATATCATTCCTGCAATCTATTCAACCACCGTGAGGGGTAGCTGCACAGTCTGAGACACCACAATTTGGTCCCATAGGAACTTACCGAAGGTTTTCAAATCTATTCAACCACAATCTACATATCAGAAATATGTCAGACTATCAGCAGAGAGTAAATGCTGAAAGAAAACCCTCACCTGTGTTAGGTCTAGTAAATCAGCAGCTGAGCAAATATAAACTGCTCTCAAACCTAAACCAAGCCTCAGATGGAAGAATGAATTAAACAGAAGACATGACAGTTCTTCTAGTACCACTTGAAGTAATGTTGGACAAATGCCTGATGCTCACCAAATATACCAGAAGACACAAAATTCTCCCAAAAAGGAAGAGCTGAAAATTGGAACACTCAATATCTTCTCTCTCACCAACAAATGTGAAGAACTAGTAGAGCTTATGAACAGGTGTCAGCTCAGGATATTGGGGTTGAGTGAGACAAAGAGGGAAATCTGTGGGAAGAAACCACTGAGAAATGGATATGTTCTATACTAGAGTGGTAAAAGCAGTGAATCCAAAAATGGAGTTGGCCTTATCCTCCATAAAGATAAGGACGTACAGACAGACGTCAAATACATGAGTTACAGGATCTTCCAGATGAGACTAAGGGCTGCTAATATACAGCATACTGTTTTGCAAGTATATAAACCATCAAAAGAATGCACTGCGGAGGAGAAGGAGCATTTCCTTAATGAACTTGAAGAACAAATAACAGATGAGAACACAATCTTTATGGATGATCTGAATGCTCAAGCTGGTAAAGAAAGTCTATGGTGTGAAAACATCATTGGTCCTCATGGTTATGGGAACATAAACCCAAAAGGAGAGAATCTAATTGATTTCTGTGTGCAAAACAACTTAGCGATAAGGAACATGTGGTATCAAAAGAGGGAAAGTCTTAAAATAACGAGATACAGCTGAGATGGTAAGCTCAAAACTATGATAGGCTTCATCATCACTGATAGAAAAGCTAGTCAGTATGTTACAGATGTTAAAGTCATAACAGTGAGTGACTAGATAGTGACCACTCCCTATTAACTGCTGACCTAAAAGATGTTTGAGTGCCAAAATTTAAACAAAAGAGAATGCCAAAGATTAAGACTTGGTTGTTGAAGGACATGGAAAAGAAAGGAAAGTATAAAATACAAATAGCAGGCAGATTACCCAAAACTGAGGAAGGGGGAGTAGAAAAAGAATGGTCCTTATTCAAAGAAACCATTGTTCGATAAACCAGAACAAGTGCCACACCAAAAGAGAAGGAAACACCTTGGTGGATGACTGAATAAAGACAGCAGTAAAACATAGAAATGTACTAAAAAGTAAATTAGATAATGAAAAACAGAAAATATATGACAGACAAAATGAATTAGCAATTCAACATCTGTCTCAGGAATACTGGAGAAAGGAACTAGCTATGAAAAGACTGATCCTGAAAGAAAAGGAAAGGTGCTGCAGACATTTTACTACAAGGCTGAAGAAAGACTGACAGGAAAGTAGGAAATTATTATACAAAGTACTAAAAATTAAATGAAATGAATATGTATATACCCTTGCCCTGGACCCAAATTACGGAAACTTAATACAAACAGACAAAATGGTCAGGGATGAAATGAAAAAGTACTTCAACATGCTGCTAAATGGAGATGGGGACAACACAACCATCAACAACTGTAGAGTAATTAATGAAGTCCAAACCAACGGACATCCATTAAAATAGCATAAGGTAGAAACAGCATTAAAGAGCATGTGGAATGGAAAGTCAATAGCCTTTGATGATCTCAGCTCAGACATGATAAAGGCAGCTGGAATATTAGGCTTAAATTGGTTATATAGAGTGATCAGTGGTTTGGAAAGAAAACAATATCCCAGAAGATTGGAGTAAAGGAGTCATCATCCCTCTGTTCAAAAAAGGAAATGGATGAAAATGTGGAAATTACAGAGGCATCACGCTGCTGTCACACACTCTAAAGCTGTTAGGAATGATCATAGAAATAACAATTAAAAGTATAGTAGAACCTTTGCTTGAGGAAGAACAATATGGATTCAGGAAAGACCAAGGTACTATGGATCTTATTTTTTCAGTGAGAATGCTGACAGAAAAGTACTGGTAATATGGAAGAAATCTTGTGATTGTATTTGTGGACATTGAAAAAGCATATGACCGAGTTCCTCAAAACAAGATATGGAAATGTTTGGAAGACCTAAAGGTGCCAAAGTACCTAATCAATAAAGTTGAGATGCTTTACCAAAAGTGTTACAGCTGCGTGCAGATGGGCAATGGGTGATCAGAATAGTTTAAAAGGGAGGTGTCCAACAAGGAAGTGCCCTGTCATCACTCCTGTTTGTACTAGGAATGGAAAAGATCATATAATCTATCAACAAAATAGACAGTAAACCAAATGCCCTGGTTTTTGCTGATGATTTGATAGTATGCGGAGAGACAGAAACTGAAGCAGAGAAGAAACTTAATGACTGGAACAACATATTCAAAAATTTCAGACGAAAAATATGTAAAACAAACACAGTAGAAATGATCATCAACAGGTGAGGAACAACCTCAAACATATTTCAAGAAAAAGTCAAAGTAGAATCTGTTTCACATTTCAAGTACCTGGAAAGCATGATCTCAAAAGACAACACCATTCAGCAGGCAACACTCAGCAGGACACAGAAAACATCCAAATTCTACAGTCAAATCAGAAATCTTCTATGGAATCATAAAATGCCACAAATAGCAAAAGTGCCCATATACCACATCTATTTTGTACCAAACCTAACATATGGTTTAGAAACATGAACCCTACTAAACAAGGACCTCAGCAGAATTCAGGAAACAGAAATGAGATCCATTGGAACTATGAATCAGACAACTAGAAAGAAAAAAATCAGGAATGAGATGAGCAGAATCTGGTATTAAGATTCCTGTTACCGGTCTTGTAAAGAAATTCAGGCTTCAATGGTACAGGCAAATAATGAGAATGAACAGCCAAAGACCTGACAAAACATATTTCATAGGAAGAACGCCACTGAGAAGACCAAGAAAATGCTGGATAGAGACTGTAAGCTCAGATGTGGAGGAGGAAGGACAAAAATGGGGAACTGTCCTGGAACAGAATATGTATCAAGACAGAAGGAGATGGTGAGCACTTGTACACCACACCTGGGAAACTGGAGTTGGAAAATGATGATGATGATGATGATGATGATGATGATGAGGGTGGTGATTATCAGCAAATATTTCAATAGCTCATGAACAGAACCTCAGATAAAAACTGTACTACAGCAAACAAGACTAACTGAGCATAGACATTTCTCTCAGTTTACAGTCATGAACAAGACTATTATAAATAATACAACAGGCCTAATCAACCTAGCATGACCATAACCATCACAATATTTATCACAAACATATTCAAAGTGTATCCTGTAGCCCTCATCATATTGTACTAGTGCATGAGCTCGTAACATTTTTCCATATATATAATAAACACAACAGAGCCACATAAAAGGGACTTTAGTCATCAATAATACAGTATGTGATCAAAAGTACCCAGACACCTAGATGAATATGACTTACAACTTCGTGGCACCCTCCATCAATAATGCTAGAATTCAATACAGTGTTGGCCCACGTTTAGCCTTGCAGGCATATGTTCAGTCAGGTTCTGGAAGGTTTCTTGGGGAATAGCAGCCATTCTTCATGGAGTTCTGCACTGAGTAGAGGTATCAATGTTGGTTGGTGAGGCCTGGCACAAAGTTGGTTCTCCAAAACATCCCAGAGGTGTTCTATAGGATTCAGGCTAGACCATTACAGGGATGTTATTGTCACGTAACCACTCTGCCGCAGACTGTACATTATGAACAGGTACTCGATCATGTTGAAAGATGCAATCACCATCCCCGAATTACTCGTCAACAGTGGGAAGTGAGAAGGTGCTTAAAACATCAATGTAGGCCTGTGCTGCGATAGTGCCATACAAAAAAACATGGGTTGCAAGCCTCCTCCATGAAGAACATGACTACGACATACTTCAGCACCCCCAGATTTTACTGTTGGCACTACACACACTGGCAGATGACATTCACCAGGCATTCGCCATACCCACAACCTGACATCGGATTGCCTCATCAGGTACTGTGATTTGCCACTCCACTGTTCAATCATCCAATGTTTACACATCTTACACCAAGCAAGGTGTAATTTGGCATTTACCAGTGTGATGTATGGCTTATGAGCAGCCACTTGACCATGAAATCCAAGTTTTCTCACGTCCCACCTAACTGTTACAGTACTTGCAGTGGATCCTGATGCAGTTTGGAATTCCTGTGTGACGGTCTGGATAGATGTCTGCCTATTACACATTATAACCCTCTTCACCTATCGGTGGTCTCTGTCAGTCAACAGACGAGGCCGGCCTATACGCTTTTTAATGACCTCCTTTGTTAGGCACATTGGATGACCATTAATTGTAATAATTGTTCATGGATTTACAATATTCTTGGCCACATCTAGTGGCAGTTTAAAAAAAATAAATACTCATATTATTTGTGAGGATCTCCTTAAATCGGTTGCTTGAATTTTATTCTGTCTGGAAACCAAGTTCTCTTGTTGGTCTGGAAGATCTGTAGGTTGACGTTTTTGTAGAATAATGTAGATGACAAAACTGATTCCTATGTAATTTTCATATTTAATAGTCCTAGATGCCGTGCTGCCCTAAATTTACAATGTTGACTCAGTGAAATTAAATTTATATGCAATTCCAGAAAACTTTACATTTCTCCTTCCTTCCTTCCTCCCCCCCTCCCCCCCCCCCCCCCCCCCCCACACACACACACACACACACTCAATGTACCAGCAAACCACATCCAGTTAACATCATTCCAAAGTACATCAGTAAAGATATAGTCATACTAAGATTGAAGCATAGAACATTAAATTGAAAATAATTTACAACAAATGACATTTACTCAAAAGCACAACACAACAAATTTTTTATTCACAGGGATTAATTGTGTTAGCACAACATATACTACTATACAGTTAGAGTTTATATCATTTCAAATAAGATCAAAAAGGGATAAGATCATTAATTTGAGATTATACATGGTTGAAACAGCTTACTGCAAGTTACACAAACCCCAAGAGTTTCGCTCACATTCCACTGCCAATGAAAGTCTTGCAGATGTGCATGACATTCAAAAATTTGAAAAGTAGAGCATGCAGTAAAACAGATGTTCTTGAAATATTATCTTAGGTTTCTGTGGTACGAATAGTTGAAGGCTGGTAAAAGGAGGCATCTGGTGTATGCTGAATTGGAGGGTGGTGTCCAATGTTTCTTCACACTGCTGATGATCTTGATGATTTTATTTTAGGAGTGGACACAGCTCCCAGGGTATTTCCTATAACATTTTTCGGTGTATCAGCTTCAGAATCCAACATTCCCTAATCATATACATGGAATATTTCATGTGAAAAATGCAAGATAAACCAGGCTCTCAGAATCTGAATAAAAAAAAAAAAAAAAAAAAAAAAAAAAAAAAAAAAAAAAAAAACAGAAATGTCAAAATGGCTTCTTTAGTGACTTGAAGTGAAATGGAGGAATACTTGACATTCCCTTAGGCAAAAGCAAACACCAACTCATCTTTAAAAAAATTTGAAAAAGATTACTTCTTGCAAAAAATGTTTTAGATTTTGTCAGATGTAATTATGCTGTTGAATTTTGCATAAATAGTATTTAACAATATTAAAGAAAAAATACTTACACTAAGACAAAATTATAAATCAAATATTAATGCATTATGGGTAACTAGACTAAAACTAAAATTCAACAAACAGTAAATGTTAACTTGGATGCAGAAAATGATAAGATAAATGATTGTTCTCTTATACACTTGACTTCCTAAAGTTACTCAATTTTTGAGAAGTCAATATTACTTTGAAAACAGTCTTTTCTGTTACTTTCATCAAAGCTGTAAAATACAATACCACTTGCAATAATGTAGATTATGATACCAATTTCACTACCAAAAATGTGATACCACATCTCAGAAGCAAGTTCTCAGTCCCTTTTTGGCACTACCATGGCTTACAATACCATTTTACATTTTCAATAGTTCATGAAATACTAGACGCTACGAAAACATCAAAGCATTTTATAGAGTTATATGTGCTACATAAGCACTACCCAGTTCCAGAGACCGAGCAAGGTGGCGCAGTGGTTAGACACTGGACTCGCATTTGGGAGGACGACGGCTCAATCCCGCGTCCGGCCATCCTGATTTAGGTTTTCCGTGATTTCCCTAAATCGCTCCAGGCAGATGCCGGGATGGTTCCTTTTAAAGGGCACAGCCGACTTCCTTCCCCGTCCTTCCCTAATCCGATGAGACCTATGACCTCGCTGTCTGGTCTCCTTTCCCAAACCAACCAACCAACCAACCAACCAACCAGTTCCAGGATACTAGATTATGTGTATATAAGTCTGAAGTGCTAACATGGCACAACTTCAGTTGAGGATACCATGTAATGTGTTTAAACACACAGCTAAGTTCATTATCAGTTTGACTCAATTCATGGCTGAGAATACTATACAACATCAGTGAAATAACTTATATTTATAAGCACTATGTTGAAAGTCCACAGAACATGTCATGTAACTAACAATCAAAGCTCAAAAATGAAAATGTCCTTCCCAGATTGTGGGGTTGTCTGAAATTTACATACCATTTCTGGTTGAAAATTCACTTAAAACTAGATAGAACTGAAAAATGTCTACTTAGGTAATACACAAAATTATGTGCTGTACACAAATGATATTATGTATCAAAGTTTGGGAAACAAGCGTCCACGGATTTCAATAACTCTCTTGATATGTTTTACACACTTTGGTGAAGATAGGATTTGTTTGTTGTAGAGCTCTGCATCATAGACATCTACACAACATTGCATGGTACCATCTGCAGTGCTTACAAGTAGTTCAAGGACAAACAATAGTATACACATATTACTAGTTATCAGACAGAATCTTCAAGGTATTTACAGAAATGATAAAATATTATGCAGTTTCTCTCTCTCTCTCTCTCTCTCTCTCTCTCTCTCTCTCTCTCTCTCTCTCTCTTTTGTGGGGTGTGGGTATAGTATTCAATGGCAAAGTAGTCTTGAACTGTTAGCATAATTCAAGAATCCCTCCAGTACTCATAGTTGGTTAAGTAAATAACAAAATATCAAAGAAAAAATGCAATAGCACTAAGATATTTAAAAGTCATTGTGTGGAATATGGTTGTGTTAAAACACTTACTACCTAGAATTTCTGTACAGATAATTGTTGATCATTACATGTTTCACTAAGTCACTATATGGTTGTAACACTTCATGCACGAGACAAATTCAGTATAGAGCCTCCCATTTGGAGTAAAATGTTTCAAAAACTTAATACATACCTCATCATATATTCAGAAAAGTAACAAAATAACTCTCATCTCTCATTATACTTTCAGAAACAGCAACAAAACAGTTATATCAAGTATATTGTCTGATACAATAAGAAGTTCAATTCATATAGCCTTTTGAGTACTGAATATGTCAACCATCAAGTGTTCAGATGCGTCATCCTGACTTACCTTATATGAATCAAATGCAAGTATAAAAAATTTTGTATGTTGAGAAATAAATAGTTTTCATTTCTCATTACCTTTCAACAGTGTACAAGTACTCGTATGTAGTGTTGTATAGGTATAGTTGATAATTCACTAAAAATATTCTCCTGTTTACTTCTTATTTTCAAGGGTCATGCTCTTCACATTAATTAACAACACTTTTCAGTGTACAGATTATTGATCTGTTTCCTAATTACAAAAGATGTCACACTCCACATAAAATCAACCTTTCTGCATGAATATAACTAAGTATTTACTTGCATCTGTTACTTCAAATCAAAAACAACTTGCATTACAAACCTTGCTGACTATGTGTGTTTTTCATAAACTTCCTCCACAGTAAGAAAAAACAGGTTCCCTAACCAGTCCCTAACTAACATCATTCTCCTCATTACATCAAGAATACATCAGTACTTCATTAAATACACCGAATATCTCCTCAGTGCATCAACATAATAACTCCACCTCATATCCTCATAATATCGCCTCATTACTCCCCTAAATACTCCATAACAATAATTGCCTGCGAAAAATCACTTGCTTCATTTCACACAATTTATCAACCTCACAAAATAGCATCACATAGCAGCAGACCTCACAACTGGTATAACTTTTCTTGTAATAATAGAAACAGACAATGCACTATTTACATGTTTTATTATTTTACTGTATGTAATAATCACTGCATTGCTTGCACAGCTCATTATTACATATTTTCATATTACTTTGACTTAAGGGTCAGAAAGGTAACAATCCCTACAATCGCTTCATTATTTTCATATATGCTTCACCAGGCAACTGTACTTTCACTTGTTACAATTTACAAAGACTCTGAAAACTAATGCAATACACTAAATATCTCAGGTGTACTCTTCTACTA
Source organism: Schistocerca gregaria (assembly GCF_023897955.1). Classification (NCBI taxonomy): domain Eukaryota; kingdom Metazoa; phylum Arthropoda; class Insecta; order Orthoptera; family Acrididae; genus Schistocerca; species Schistocerca gregaria. The sequence goes on from NC_064925.1 coordinate 287,604,410, forward strand.
ATAGCTATATATATCATATACTTCTTCAAAACTTAACAAAAATTGTGTATACACTGTGTACTAATCTCATTACTCCTGCAATTATACAACCTTTTACACTTACATGTTTACTGGTTACTCAGAGTGTTCAACATAATTTGATACACTTGTACATTTTGTAAAATTCCATTACCTTACCTTTTTGGTATAATCAATAAACTTCTTTTCACTACCTAACTTTTTACAAACTAATGGCTGGATAGGGAGAAGAATAAGTGATATCACCACTGAAGTGCCCCAGACAGATCTTGGGACCCCCTACTTGTCTTCTGCAAATTTTGAAAATTTTGCAAAGATAGGAGTTTTCTAGAATTAGGGTATACCAGTCTGTATGCCTTGGGGTGAGGATTTCATGTACTTCAAAAGGCCCATTGTAAATATGGAAGAATTTCTTAAGTTTGCAAGTGAGTAATTTTGATTGTTCGTGAGTCTTAACAAGGATCAAGTCGCCAAGATTTGTCTGAGTGATTTTTACTTTGTTTTCATATCTCTTTTTTCTAGCATCACCTTGTTTCTTCATTATGTTTCTAACAATTTCATCTCTTTCCTGGGCCGAAATGGGTGTACAACTTGGGAAATCCATGGATTCATTTATGAAATTTGGTGGCTTCCTATTAAACACAACTCCAAAAGGACAAAAACCTGTACTTAAGTATTGTAAACTATTTATAACATCTTCAAATTCTGCAATGTGCTCAAACCAAGATGTATGTTTATGGCTACAGTACGTTCTACACAATCTCCCAATCTCTCGCATGTTTCCCTCTGCTGGGTTACTGGACGGATTATATGCAGATATTAAAATGTGTTTAATTTTTGTTCTTTGAATCATATATCTACAATTATTTTCAATGAATTGTGACCCATTATCTGATAAGATGGCTTCAGGTTTACCTACTGTAGGGATATATTTGTTTTCATCTATTGGTGCAATTGCATGGCTGGTGGCTTTCCTAATAGGGCAGAGTTTAGTAAATTTTGAGAAAATGTCTACCATCACCATAATGTATCTATGTCCTCCTTTTGATGTGGGAAGAGGTCCATAAAGATTGACAGCCACAAGACTTAATGGTTTTTCAGGTAAAATATTTTGCATCAAACCTCAACTAGTTTGATTACTCACCTTTACACTTTGGAATTTATCATAACTAGCAGTAATTTTCTAAACATGTTTTGACATACTATAAAAATGTACATTTTCCTGTAATTTTTGTAAACATTTTTGTGCACCAAAATGTCCATAGCTTTCATGAGTATAACTAACTAATTTTTCAAAAAATTGTTCTGGCCCGCATAATTTCCAAAAATCTGAGTCTTCTTGGGTTCTACAAAATAGTATACCTTTGTGTACTTCATAAAATTTTGCTACTTTATCTTCACCTGGCTTGCCTAATAGGCTCTTAACTAGTCTCCAATTGTTATCATGATTTGGTTCCTTCTGATGTCATCACTAATGGTCTCACCTTTTACTCCTTTCATATACATAAGTGTAAACTCTTTCTCTTTCTCTTGGTAATGAATTATTTGGTCATTACCTACAGGTAATTGAGATAATGCATCTGCAGTTTTGTTATCTGAATCTTTGATGTACCTAATTTCATAATCGGATTCCTGATCTGACTAACCACCTGTTGTACAATCTACATTCCTGCAAGTGACTCAGTGACTTATGGTGAGAAAATACTATTTCTTTGTGGTATAGAAGGTAAGTCTTAAATTTTGTAAAAGCCCAATTTATAGCATGAAGTTCCTTTTCAGTCATTGTGTATTTATGCTCATGTTTTAATAGGATTCTACTCGCAAATGCTATTGCACAACACTTCCTTACTCCATTTTCTTCATGTATTTGAAATAAATGATGTCCTAAGCCATAGTCACTTGAGTCACAATATAAACAAAATGGTAGAGAAAAGCTCGGTCTAAATAGAATTCTACCATTGCATAGGGTTTGTTTGATCTTTTCAAAAGCTTCCTGGCAATTCTGATCCAATTTCCAAATTACGTTTTTCTTGCGGTTACTGACATTGTGCATTTAATACTTGGCTGTCTAAAAATTTTTGGTAAAATCCTACCAAACCAAAAAATGATTTCAACTGCTTCCTATTCTGTGGGGCTGGTAACTTAGCAATGGCTTCTATCTTTTCAGCAACAAGCAAAATACGTTCTTCCGAAATGTAATGACCTAAAAATTTTATTCCTTTCATTCCAAAATTACACTTTTCTTTTTTTAAAGTCATACTCCCTTCCCTTAATTTTGAAAAAATTTCCTTCAACAACCAGTAATGATCATCATGATTTGAGTTTCATACCAAAATGTCATCTACATAGGTAGCTAATTTAGATCTGAGTCCTTCATCCAGTACACTGTCCAATGCCCTAATGAATTCAGCCAATGGCAGTTAAACCACATGGTACAATCCTGTACTCATAACACTTACCATTGTACAAGAAGGCAGTATATTTTCTAGATTCTGGTGACACAGGTATTTGATGAAAACCTGATGTTAAATCTAGGGTACTCATTAGCTTTACTCTCATGAATTTATGTAAGAGTTCATCCATATATTCAGGGTGGTCATTTTCTCTTTGTGCATATCTGTTCAACAACTGAGAGTCCAGAATAATTCTAATACACCAACATCATTTAGAAATAAGGACTATTGGGTTGTTGTATTCACTCTTATTCCTTTCTATAATCCCAAATCTTTCAAGTTTTTGTAACTCTTTTTCTACTCCTTCTCTCTTAGAAACTGGAACATCATATGGATTCTGAAAAAATGGGGTATGAGGTTTCATCCTAAGTCCACATTCAAAATTCTAATTTATGCCTGGTACATCACTAAAAATATCACAATACTCATAAAGTAAGGACTTAAGTTCACTTTCTGCCCATCATCTAGACTGTTTGCATTTGTGACCTTTTCATTAACAGTTTGTCTGAAGTCATCATATACAAGGCGAGTCACCTAACATTACCATTGGATATATTTCGTAAACCACATCAAATACTGACAAGTCAATTGCACAGACCGAACGTGAGGAGAGGGGCTAGTGTAATTGGTTAATACAAACCATAAAAAAATTCAACGAAGTATGTTTTTTGACACAAACCTACGTTTTTTTAAATGGAACCCCGTTAGTTTTGTTAGCACATCTGAACATATAAACAAATACGTAATCAGTGCCGTTTGTTGCATTGTAAAATGTTAATTACATCCGGAGATATTGTAACCTAAAGTTGACACTTTAGTACCACTCCTCCCCTGTTCGATCGTGTGTATCGGAGAGCACCGAATTACGTAGGGATCCAAAGGGAACGGTGATGGACCTTAGGTACAGAAGAGACTGGAACAGCACATTACATCCATATGCTAACACCTTGGATACAATTGTTATCCTATATCCTATTTGGTGGGAAAAAGCAAAAACAGGTATAAAATGTAAAGAATTGCCTATGATTACTGATAATAATAATGTGTCTAATTATGTTTGTGTTAAGAATCCTAGTTGGCTTCTGCACAATGTGCAGACTGAAAATAGTTTACCTTATGTCAAACAAAATGATGATCTGAAATTTTAAAAGCATAGAAGATGACTTGATGCATGAAGATGTTGGTGAGCAGGAGAGTGAAATTGTAGGAAGTCCATACATGCAAATTTGTATTAATGATTAGACAGGTTATTGTTTGATTGATACTGGAAGCCCGATATCAGGAATCAGTGAAAAATTGAGGGATAGGATAAATAAAAACCGTGAATTTGCAGAATTACCAGTAGTTGAGGTTAAAATTAGGGGATCGACAGGAAGATTCAGTAAAACAGTAAAATGTCAAATTCTTTTGTCTTTCAAAGTTGGAGATGTGGTCTTTGATCAGGGTTGTCTTGTCATTCCGGACCTGAGTGAGGACATACTTCTAGGTATGGATTGGATAGTAAAAGTGGATATGGGATTTAATTGGAAAAACAAAACTGTCAAATTTAGGGAACCAACAGATAAAAATAAGTTGTATACAGAGAGCTTCATTGAGAATAATAGTAATAGTCATAATCAGATCAGGGGGGTGGATTATTTAGATGATGGGAGATGCACTGATCCTTTTGAAAAACAGACTTCTATTGATGACAAAGATTATCAAAGCATAGTAGAAAATAAGATTGCTGAAGCAGAGAGTTTAACTAGGGAACAACAATCTGATCTCATGGAACTTTTATGGGAATATTCTGATGTATTTAGTGACAGACCAGGCAGAGTGAAAGGGTATGAATGTGAAATTGTACTCAAACCGCATGATCCATTTTTCATTAAACCTTATGGGATTCCATTAAGCAGGAGGAAAGCTGTAGAGAGGGAGTTGGAAAAGATGCAGACTTGGGGGGTTATTCAGAGGTGTAATAGCGAATATAATAATCCTATCATAGCCATTGTCAAGAAGGATAATAGTGTAAGACTTGTCCTAGACTCTAGGTTCCTCAATAAATTATGATGTAGGGAAACTGATCATCCTGAAAACATTGATGAATTACTACACAAGTTTGAACATGTAAAGTTTATGTCTAGCCTCGATCTGACCTCTGGATTTCATCAAATACCATTAGCAAGGGAATCTCAGACATACACAGCATTCTTATATAATGGAAAATGTTAAACCTTTACTGTAATACCATTTGGGCTGAATGTATCTGTTGCAGAGTTTATCAGAGCTTTAGATTATGTGTTGGGAAAGGAATAGTTACACAAATTAACTATATATGTAGATGATATTTTGGTATCCAGTAAAAGTTGGGAAGAACACATAGGGTTACTTAAGGAAATTTGTGAAGAGTTTAGAAAAGGAGGAATGTCACTGAAGTTATCGAAATGTAAATTTGCAGTCAAACAATTAAAAGTTTTGGGGCACATTATATCTGACAATGGAATTATGCCAGATGATGAGAAAATTGAAGCAATTGCAAAGTTTCCACCACCTAGGAATAAGAAACAGCTAAAGTCATTTCTCGGACTGTGTGGATTCTATAGGAAGTATTGTGCTACTCAGGCTCTTAATGCACCTTGTTTAGGGAATTTGCTTAAAAAGAATACTATATGGGATTGGAATAAAGATTGTCAGATTGCTTTTGAAGAGATTAAACACCAGTTGGTAAATAGTAAAATCTTATGTAAGCCAGATTTTGGGTTGGCTTTCTGTATTATGCCTGACAGTAGTAACTATGGTTTAGGGGCACACCTTTTCCAAGTGAGAAGTCAGAATGGGGTGGAAGAACATAGATCTATTGCTTTTGCCAGCAGGACATTGCAGAAACACGAGAGGCAGTACACCATTACAGAAAAGGAACTATTGGCCGTTCATTGGGCTTTCTCCAAATTTAAGAATTATTTATTGGTTCACGAGGTGCTAGTCTTTTCAGATCATAAAGCACTATCCTACTTACAAGAATGTAAATTATACCATAGTAGAATCACGAGATGGGCACTTTTTCTTCAGCAGTTTAACTACACCATCAAATGTATTAAAGGTGATGAAAATTGCATAGCAGATACTCTTTCAAGGCATCCTTTGGGAGAATCTATTGGTGACAATGGTAATGAAGGAGGGAATTAATTTAAAATTATGTATTTAAAAGGGATAAATGAGGAGAAAGACGTCGTGAAAATCTGCAGTAACATTAGACGGTTTCAGAATCATGATGAAGAGTGGAAACTGGTGAAAAGTTATATTGGAAAGAAGGGAAAAGAAAAAGTAGGGAAGTATTACAAAGTTCATAGGGGAATATTATTTCGGAGGATGAAGGAAGATAGTGAGGTATGGAAGTTATGTTGGCCATATGAATTTGTCAAATTACTTGTAAAATATACCCATGAAAGTTATGGTCATTGTGGGGCAGCAAAATGTATACAAAAGATTCAAGAAAACATTTACTTTTACAATATGGCGAGGACTGTGAGGAAAATCTTGTCCACTTGTGACTTGTGTCAGAGAGTCAAGGTAACCAATCAAACGAGTAGAGGTCAGATGCAAAATATACTTCCGAAACAGCAGCTTGATGTTGTAGCAATTGACTTGTATGGGTGACTGCCAACCACTAGAGGAGGGTTTATGAATATTTTTGTAGTGGTGGACTTATTTTCCAAATTTATTAAGTTGTACCCGTTGAGGAATGCTACTAGCAAAAACATTATTTCATGTTCTACCTGTGACTATTTTAAATGTGTAGGTGTACCCAAGGCAATTCTTAGTGACAACGGATCACAGTTTACATCCAAAAGTTGGGAAACATTTATATATAGAGAGGACATCAACCACATACTTATTTCAGCTTATCACCCATCCAGCAACTCAGCCGAAAGATACATGCATGAAATTGGGAGATTATTTAGGACTTACTGTCATACTGACCACAACACCTGGATACATTACATTAGCAAAGTTGAAGATGTGATGAATAGCTTACAGCACAGTTCAACAGGATTCTCTCCACATGAGATACTTTATGATAAAAAGCCACCAAATCCTATTAGTGAATTGATTGAGTTTCCAGCATGTAACAGCTTGTCAAAAGAAGAAAGAGAGGAGATTGTAAGGAACAACATGAAAAAGCAAGGGGAAATTAGGAAGAGTAGACATGATAAGAGGGGGAAAATGTGCGAGTTTAATGTGGGAGATTTAGTTCTAGTGAAAACAGTAGAAAAGTCAAAATCATTGTCAATCTATTTCTCATGTAATTGTGCAAAGAAATTACAGAACGATTGTTTTGAATAAGAAGAGAACTGCTCGCAAAAATTTTAAAAGAATACAATTTAGTTTAAACCACAATTGACGATAACAGTAAGAGTTTATTGTGGCATTCATTAATGTTTGAAATTTCACAATACATCACAATACAAACAGATATTGATACAACCAATGAAAGATTATGCAGAAATGATGTGAACAGTAAAATTGTGAATCTAGAACTGTAAATTGGTACATGACCTTGTATGAGTGGTCTTGCACAAATGGAAATTCCTAAGCTGGCTTTTATACATAAATAAACATGTGTATTGCATGGATTATTCACTTCGCTGATTCTGCGCACGCTTCTACACTGGTGAGCTGAAGAACAACATTGCAGTGACAGTTTATATCAATCAAAATTACTAAAATGTGCACCACCAACAAAGCACGTCTTCTGCCAGTTCCAGCTTACAATGCACTGATTGATACTGTGGAAGATGAAGCAACTGAATATAAAACAAATTTCACTGAAAAAATTGAGGAAATTGGGTAAAAGTTTTGAAATAATGTACAATGTAACAAAACAAGAAATCCATTTATTTAGGTCAGAGATGGGACAAAACAATCAAAATCTTGAATGTAAAATTAATAATTTGGAAACAAAACAGAAAACCAACTCTTTGTTATTATTGAGATAGAAAAAAGTTGTAAATAGCAATGTGGCTGCATGTAATAGCCATTTAGGATGGGGCCAATCCTCCCAACACTCTCATCTCCTGGTGCTGAGGAAGATGGGGCCAGCCATAGACGATGGAGGCCTGGACCAAGTGCACTGCAAAACCATGGTGTTGGAATTGACGCAGGTTGAGGAGATGTAGGCGGTACGCCTACACATTGCCATTGATGGGCACTCTCTGTTTGTCTGTTGCGCCTCAGGGGCTCAGCATTGATTTGTTGGATACAGGCTTGGCTATCCCGAGGTTCCTGAGCTGGGGACTGGTATGCGCTGCCAGTCTTCTGTCACCGTAAGCTGTTGGCATGCTTTAGCGACCACCATGTGGCGTGGTGGTGGAACGTTGTATCTCTCAGCAAATGGGGATCTTGGCTTGATCACCCGGATTGTGAGGATGGAATAAACCACGATAAAAATCCCTCAGTCTCAAAGTGTGCTGCACACTGACGGGAGATGCGTGGCTGTTGAAGCGGAACAGTCATTAGCAAGCAACCTCTGGGGAACCTGCCGCATCTCAGTTGTATAAGGATTACCTAGGCACACAGGGCTCTGACTAGGTGGACTTGTAGATCCCTAGCTGGTCGTGGGACTGAGATGGAACCTTTGAAATCAGCTCTTCCTCTTCCCAGCGGAAAGGGTGGGCTGCTGGTAGGTACCAATACCCAAACAAACAAGAGGACTTGTTTAGCCAGTCCTCCAGACTTGGAGTTTACACAGACTCTTTCAGGCATGAGTAACAGAACTACTGCTGGTGGCCAGAATGTGTTTCTTATAATTAAACAGAAAGAGGGGAGCTTTCAGAAGATTTCACAGTTTTACATTCAAAAAGGGTTAGAGGGAATCGCTGGCACTCTGAAAACTGTCAAGTGCTTGTGGAATGGGAACCTGTTGATCGAAATGTCCAATTCTCAATGGGTCAAGAACATCCAGAAAGCTCAGTGCCTCGGGGAGTATACAATCGAAACTGAACTGCAACACTACAGCAAAGGTGTTGTGACTTGCAGGGATCTGGTTGAAATTCCCCAAAAAGAACTGAAAGCTGATTGGTATCAGGAAGGAATCGTTGATGTCCAGAACATTATGAAATGAGTGGATGGTGACCTTGTGAAGTCAGACTCGTTGATACTGACTTTCAGGAGCACAAAACTTCGTAAGTACATTACAGCTGGTTTCTCCCACCTCGGTGTGTGACCTTATTTCCCTAGCTCGATGCGCTGTTTTACCTGCCAACGCTTTGGGCACACCACCTCATGTTATAAGGGGGCTGCCACATGTGGCAAATGTGGTAAGGCCACCCATGATGGTGTTGGTTGTGCATCTCCTCCAAAGTGTGTCAACTGCTCTGGTGATCACTGTGTCTGGAGTAGGGACTGCTGTGTCTTCCTTGAAGAAAGGAAGATACAGGAAATCAAAACAACTTGACGTATTTCATATGGAGAGGCCAAAAAGATCTATAAGGCCATGCACCCCCCTGCATTTGATACATCCTTAGCGTCTGCTCTGAAACAACCAGATGGGAAGACTGAAACTGTTACCCAAATGGAGGTTGCTAGTGTTAGCACTAGCACCTGCATTTGCCAGTGTACTTGTGCTGCTGCAATTCCCTCAAAGTCCACTCCCGAAACATTGGACAAGTCTGTTGTTGCTGACACTGCAGAGCTCCCTACTCCCTCAAAGGCTCAGTCTGGGCCACCGTCCAGCGCTGCCACTACCCTCGCCATGATTTTCGGCCTAAAGCCTACCCAGGGCAAAAAATCGAAAGCCAAGCGTCCACCACTGCCGGAGTCTGGACTTAAACAGTCCACTGATGTGGATGTCTTCCTCTCTGATGTCTCTCTTGATTCATTGGTAGAAATAATGGAGCTTGATGTCAGACAGGGGCAATCATCTTGCCCAAACACCCATTAGTGCTCCCCGTCCCTCCGCAAAGACAGGGTGAAAGGAGAACACCCATGATAGATGGCTTCCATATTACAATGGAACATTAATGGGCTCAGGACACATGTGGAGGAACTGAAAATCCTAGGAGAGGAACGCCCTCTGTGCCTGTTTTTCCAAGAAACACATTTTAAAGCCACTGACTCCCCTGTGCTACATGGGTATACCCTTTACCAGAAGGATGACCTGACCGACGACAGGGCAGAGGGTGTTGTTGTTGTGTTTGTCAATGAAGTGCATCACTCCTCTGCTCTCCTCCTGGCTACCAACCTGTGAGCAGTTGCTGTCGAAATTTATAGGTGTCGGATGATCACTGTTTGCCCACTGTATCTCCCTCCATAAGATGTGATTGACTCTGGGGCTCTTACAGCTCTCATGGAACAACTACCTCGACCTTTTCTTATCCTGGGAGATTTCAATGCTCACCATGTTTTGTGGGACTCAACCTCTACTTGCCCTCTTGGTCGAGTTTTGCTAGAGCCCCATGGCATCTTACGAGTTGTGCATTCTAAACACAGGTACTCACACTCATTTTTGTACTGCTCCTGGGTCCTTCTCCACCATCAATCTCTCTTTCTGTTCGCCAGCCCTCGCAGACTCTGTTCAGTGGGTGGTCATTGACAACCTCCAATCCAGTGACCACTTCCCGTTCTGCATTCACCTATTTCACTGAGCCATACATGAAGAGCAGCCACCAAAATGGTTGGTCAACGGGGCTAACTGGATGCTGGTCGAAGTAGAGTGTGATTGTGAAGTTATCTGAACATGTTTAACAGGGCTAGGGGAAATAAAGTTAATTGTTGGGTGTTATTACCGACCACCAGGTTCTAGAAACATTCAAAGGGAGTCTGCATTCTGTATCGCAGAAGTACCCGGATCATGCTATATTAGTCAGAGGCAACTTCAACATAACTAGTATAGACTGGGATGTCTATGGATTCTTTACAGGTGGTACAGACAAGCCGTCGTGTGAATTACTTTTGAACACATTATCCGAAAACTGTCTTGAGCAGCTAAATCGACAGCCAACGTGTAATGGAAATATTTTAGATCGGGCAGCCACGAACAGACCAGACCTCATCAATGGTGTCAGTGTTGAGACAGGGATTAGTGATCATGATGTTGTCATTACGACTATGGTTATGAAAGTTAAAAAGTCAGTCAAGGAGGCTAGGAGAGTATTCTTACTAGAAAGAGCAGATAATCAGTTGTTAGCATCCCACTTAGTAAATGAGTCGACTTCATTTACTTCCGGTATGATGGATGTGGAAGAATTATGGGCAAATTTTAAACACATTGTAAATCACACATTGGACAAGTATGTGCCGAAAAAGTGGATTACGGACGGAAAAAGACCCACCGTGGTTTAACAGCGCAATTCGGAGAATGCTCAGGAAGCAAAGACAGTTGCACTCACAGTACAAGAAAGATTGGGAGAATGAGGACAGATAAAAGTTAGTAGAGATTCGTGCTGCTGCAAAAAGAGCAATGTGCAAAGCATTCAAACACTACCACTGTCATACCTTAGCAAAATATCTTGCTGAGAACCCAAGGAAATTCTGGTCTTATGTAAAATCGGTATGCAGGTCGAAGGTTTCCATCCAGTCACTCACTGATCAGTCTGGCCTGGAAGACAGCAAAACGAAAGCTGAAATTTTAAATTTAGCATTTGAGAAATCTTTCACACAGGAGTCTCGTACAGATTCCCGTATGGAGGACATAGTGATAGACATCCCTGGGGTTGTGAAGCAGCTGAATGGGTTGAAAATAAATTAATCGCCAGGTCCTGATGGGATTCCAATTTGGTTTTACAGAGAGACCTCTACTGCATCGACTGCTTACTTAGCTTGCATTTATTGGTAATCTCTTGCCCAACGTCTCAAGTGACTGGAAAAAAGTGCAGGTAACGCCTGTATATAAGTAGTGTAGAAGGACAGATCCTCAAAATTACAGACCAATATCCTTAACATCAGTTTGTTACAGGATTCTCAAACACATTCTCAGTTCGAATATAATGAATTTCCTTGAGACAGAGATGTTGCTGTCCATGCATCAGCACAGCTTTAGAAAGCATCGTTCCTGTGAAACGCAATTCACCCTTTTTTCACATGATATCTTGCGAACCATGGATGAAGGGTATCAGACGGATGCCATATTCCTTGACTTCCGGAAAGCATTTGACTTGGTGGCCCACTGCAGACTCCTAACTAAGATACAAGCATATGAAATTGGTTCCCAAATATGTGAGTGGCTTGAAGACTTTTCAAGTAATACAACCGAGTATGTTGTTCTTGATGGTGAGTGTTCATCAGAGTTGAGGGTATCATCTGGAGTGCCCCAGGGAAGTGTGGTAGATCTGCTGTTGTTTTCTATCTACATAAATGATCTTTTGGATAGGGTGGATAGCAATGTGCGGCTGTTTGCTGATGATGCTGTGGTGTACGGGAAGGTGTCGTCGTTGAGTGACTGTAGGAGGATACAACATGACTTGGACAGGATCTGTGATTGGTGCAAAGAATGGCAGCTAACTCTAATTATAGATAAATGTAAATTAATCCAGATGAATAGGAAAAAGAATCCTGTAATGTTTGAATACTCCATTAGTAGTGTAGCACTTGACACAGTCACGTCGATTAAATATTTGGGCATAACATTGCAGAGCAATATGAAGTGGGGCAAGCATGTAATCGCTGTTGTGGGGGAGGAAGGTAGTCGTCTTCGGTTCATTGGTAGAATTTTGGGAAGATGTGGTTCATCCGTAAAGGAGGCCGCTTATAAAACACTAATACGACCTATTCTTGAGTACTGCTTGAGCGTTTGGGATCCCTATGAGGTCGGATTGAGGGAGGACATAGAAGCAGTTCAGAGGCGGGCTGCTAGACTTGTTACTGGTAGGTTTGATCATCACGCGATTGTTATGGAAATGCTTCAGGAACTTGGGTTGGAGTCTCTAGAGGAACGGAGGCATTCCTTCATGAATCACTATTTAGAGAACCAGCATTTGAGGTTGACTGCGGAACACTTTTACTGCCGCCAACTTACATTTCACGGAAAGACCGCAAAGTTAAGATAAGAGAGATTAGGGCTCGTATAGAGACATATAGGCAGTCGTTTTTCCCTTGTTCTGCTTGGGAGTGGAACAGGGAGAGAAGATGCTAGTTGTGGTACAAGGTATCCTCTGCCACGCACCGTATGGTGGATTGCGGAGTATGTATGTAGATGTAGAAGTAGATGTTCAGCCAGTTGGCTGTGTTTGAACCATTGCTAAAGCACCCAGGAATGGGTCGACCATATCACACAAGTGATGCAGTTGGCTTACTCTCCCCAAAGTCCTCGGGTCATCTCTGGAGGCGACCTGTGCCCTGGTGGATGGATGAGTGCCGTTCTGCCATTCGGAACAGGCATGCAGCTTTTCAATGATTTAAACGCTGCCCTATGACAGACCACCTTATAGCCTTTCGAGTAGCAAGAACAAACGCCTGACACATGATTAAGGAGAGCAAGAAACCATCATGGCAAGTGTTCCATTCCACTTGTTCATACGAAAGTATGGGGAGCCATCAAGAGGATTTCTGGTTAGTGCAGTTGTTCACCATTAGCTGCAGTGCTGACACGAGAATGTCTCCAAACAGCACCTGGATACATTGCTCAGATGCTGGCAGGGACCTTCGCACAAACGACTGCAAATGCCAGCCAGGATCTGGCGTCTTGTTGTTACCGTGTGACTGCAGAGAGGAGTAAATTGGACTTTGGTTCCAATGATTGCGAAAGTTACAACTCTCCCTTCTCCATGTAGGAGCTGGAATCAGCCCTGTCTGAGATTCATGATAAGGCACCTGGTCACCAGATCCGGTACTGCATGCTTACACAATTGCCAGCAGTATCGAAAACAATCCTCCTCGAATGTTTTAATCTTATATGGCACACAGGTCACTTCCCCATCTCTTGGGGAGAGGCAGTTTTGATACTATTTCTCAAACCAGGAAAGGACTGCACATCTCCCAGTAGTTATCAGACTATTGCCTTAATGAGCTGTTTAGGCAAGACCCTGGAGTGAATGGTTACCTGGCATCTGGTCTGGCTATTAGAGACCAGGCAACTCCTTAGCCACTCTGTGTGGAATCCTAAGATTTCAGTCCATAGTTGATGAACTGACTCTGCTCAAGGCAGCTGTTCAGCAGTTTTTCTCACGTAGACATCACTGCATTGGAATATTCTTTGATATCAGTAAGGCACATGATACTACACTACTGGTCATTAAAATTGCTACACCACGAAGATGATGTGCTACAGACACGAAATTTAACCGACAGGACGAAGATGCTGTGATATGCAAGTGATTAGCTTTTCAGAGTATTCACACAAGGTTGGCACCAGTGGTGACACCTACAACATTCTGACATGAGGAAAGTTTCCAACCGATTTCTCATACACAAACAGCAGTTGACACATTGCCTGGTAAAACGCTATTGTGATGCCTCATGTGAGGAGGAGAAATGTATACCATCACGTTTCCGACTTTGATAAAGGTTGGATTGTAGCCTATTGCAATTGTGGTTTATCGTATCATGACATTGCTGCTCGTGTTGGTCGAGATTGAATGACTGTTAGCTGAATATGGAATCGATGGGTTTGGGAGGGTAATACGTAACGCCGTGCTGGAACCCAATAGCCTTATATCACCAGCAGTCGAGATGACAGGCATCTTATCCCCATGGCTGTAACAGATCGTGCAGCCACTTCTCGATCCCTGAGTCAACAGATGGGGACGTTTGCATGACAACAACTATCTGCACGAATAGTTCGATGACGTTTACAGCAGCATGGACTATCAGCTTGGAGACCATGATTGCTGTTACCCTTGACACTGCATAACAGACAGGAGCAAGTGCGATAGTGTACTCAACGACAAACCTGGGTGCACAAATGGCAAAACGTCATTTTTTCTGATGAATCCAGGTTTTGTTTACAGCATCATGATGGTCGCATCCGTGTTTGGCGACATTGCGGTGAACACACATTGTAAGCGTGTATTCATCATTGCCATACTGCTATATCACCCGACGTGATGGTATGGGGTGCCATTGGTTATATGTCTTGGTCACATCTTGTTCACATTGACGGCACTTTGAACAGTGTACTTTACATTTCAGATGTGTTGCGACCTATGGCTCTATCCTTCATTCAATCCCTGCGAAACCCTACATTTCAGCAGGATAATGCATGACTGCATTTTGTAGGTCCTTTACGGGCCTTTCTGGATACAGAAAATGTTCGACTGCTGCCCTGGCCAGTACATTCTCCAGACCTCTCACCAATTGAAAACGTCTGGTCAGTGGTGGCTGATCAACTGGCTCATCACAATACGCTAGTCACTACTCTTGATGAACTGTGGTATCATGTTGAAGCTGCATGGGCAACTGTACCTGTACATGCCATCGAAGCTCTGTTTGACTCAATGCCCAGGCGTATCAAGGCCGTTATTACGGCCAGAGGTGGTTGTTCTGGGTACTGATTTTTCAGGATCTATGCATCCAAATTACGTGAAAATGTTATTGTGTGTCAGTTCTATTATAATATATTTGTCAATGAATACCCGTTTATCATCTGCATTTCTTCTTGGTGTAGCAATTTTAATGGCCAGTAGTGTACTTGGCAACAGTGTATTCTCGCTCAACTGCGTCAATGGGGCTTTCGTGGCCATCTCCCCATCTGCATTCGGTCCTTCCTGTCCGAGCGCTATTTTAGGACCTGAGTTGACCACATGTTGTCAGTTTGTTTTGCGCAGGAGAATGATGTCACTCAGGGCAGTATTTTAGATGTTACCCTCTTTACCATAGCCATCAATAGTTACACATCTACAGTGTTGAGTCCAGTGAAGTGCTGCTTATTTGTAGACAATTTTGCTGTTTCCTGTTCCTCCTCCAGTGTTGCGTCAGCAAGCCGTCAGTGCAACTTACTGTGCGGCAGTTAGACGAGTGGGCTGCAAGTAGAAGTTTCCAATTTTCTGTGGATAAGTGTGTGTGTGTTCATTTTAATCATTCTTGTAGTATTTTTCATTTACCTGCCTTGTGTATGAGGAACATCATCCTAAGTTTTAGAAATTCTGTGCAGTTTCCGGGCCTCATTTCTGACTACCAATTGTCGCGGTTGGTGCACCTGCGAGATCTGAAACCCAGAACCCTGCAGGCACTGAATATCTTATAGTGCCTTAGTAACAGGTCTTGGGGAGTGGACAGGGCACGTTTCCTCCAGTTTTATAGGGCTTTCGTGTGTTCATGGCTGGACTACGTGTGCACAGTGTATGGATCGGCTAGGTCTTCCTATTTGAAGATCATTGATGCTCTCCATCATGAGGGTCTTCGGCTGTCCACGGGTGCTTATGGGAACAGTCCCATACCCAGTCTCTGTACTGAGGCAGGGGAACCACCACTTTTAATATCTGCCAGCAGCTCCTCCTGGTGTGCCAAGCGTGTAAGTTTATTGCAGCTCCAAGTTCGCCCGCTCACCATATTTTTGCTCTTCCGCCTCTGGACCGTCTTTTTTTCTCACCGTCCCTGAGCCATGATGCTGTTTGGGATCCATATGCAACGTGTGCTGGAGTCCCTTGGTGTGGAGCCTGTACACCCCCAAATCCAGGGTTTTCACCACCTGCCACCCTGGTCACTGGAGAGGCCCAGAGCGATTTTAGATTTGGTGTGGTACAAGAGAGATTGCACTCCTGCTCCCATTTTCTGCCATTTTATCTGAGCTCCATGTCTATGTAGCAGTTTTTATGGATGGGTCGTAACAGGATGATTCTGTTTGTTGCTCTGTTGTTTTTCCAGATCGTGTCCTCAAGGTCTGGCTGCCTCCAGGATTTACTGTCTTTGATGCAGAATTCTCTGCAATCTTACAGGTACTGGAGCAGATGAGGTGCTCTTCTCATCTTAAATTTCTTGTCTGTTCTGATTCACTCAGTGCCCTTCACTCGTTGGAACATTTGTATCCAGCAGTTAAAATGGTTGCCCTCCTCCAACTACGACCACAGGAGGAGGAGGTGGCTTTCTGCTGAGTTCCAGGGCATGTATTGCTGTGAATGAAAGGGCAGATTTGCAGCCAAGGAGGCGTGTCTCGATCCACAAGTATTTCAGTGTGTCATCCCCCTTCATGCTCTCACTTCGCTGTTGAGCTCAAGAGTCTTGTGTCTTTGGGAGGATGAGTGGCTGGAAGTGACTGACAATAAGCTCTGTTTAGTCAAGCCCACAATGGGTTTGTGGTCTACTTCCTTCCAGCCACGTAGACAGGATGAGGTTCTCTTCATTCATCTTCAGGTAGGCCACAGTCCTATGACACATGGCTTCTTGCTCCTGCGAGAGGACCCTCTGGTGTGTGGTGCTTGTGGCACCAGGTTCTATTGGATTGTGTTTTATTTTCTGACTAGCAGGCCGTGGCTGACTTGCCTGCAGATCTGCCATCTCTTTTAGGTAAAAATCAGGCGATTGCAGGGTTAGAATTTTCAAGTTTTGTGACTTGTCCAATGTTTTTACCAAGATTTCAGAGAGAGGGCGTTAATTTGTTCACAGCATTACTGGCTCACCCATATTTTACGTAAGTGGCCAGCCAGTGACAATTTCCTGTGGTGTTCTTGAAGCTCCTTTCTCATTTCATTTAAGTTTTATTCTCTTGTACAACATTTTTCGTCTTTTCCTGCTTTGTTTGCATGTATGCTCTCATTTTACAAATGTTGTTCACATTCGTTCTTTTAATGTGTGTCAAGGGCACTGATAACCTCGGCGTTGAGTGCCCATAAGCCCCAACACACACACACTTACTCTCTCTCTCTCTCTCTCTCTCTCTCTCTCTCTCTCTCTCTATCCGGCACTGTCCAGGGGCAGCACCAGTGGGTCGTGAGACCAGTTGGTTACTATCTAGATGAGATTTTTCTTCAGTGCCACCCATGCCCACATCAATGCCTTCCCAACGAAGGTGGGGCACAGTTGGGGGCAAGAGGCAGACACCTGATGCTGCGTGGGTTGAAGAGCTGTCGTAACCGCCAACCATGTTTTTCAGGCTTCCTACCAGACGCATAGGTCCCACATGAAGAGACCCGATGCCATCGTGAAGTATGTCACCTGTGGACTCGTGCAAATGGGCTTTGATGTCACCATGGAGCAGGCATCCATGAGCTAATGGTTTCCACAGCAACATTGAACTAGTGAACCGGTGGGGGCTGGTCCCCTGCGTCGGCACATGACCTCATTGTCCAGGGCATCAATTCCCCAAGAGTTCTTGGTATTGAGTGCCAGAGTCCAGCAGTCATACTATTCATCATACAGGATTTTTGAATGGATGAAGGCGAGAAGGCTGATGCCTAGAGTAGGAATTAGGTGAAATGTAGTGGGGAGCAAGACTTTTTATTTATCTTTTGTTGGTCAAAAATGCGACAAAATGTTAAACCATAGAATTTAGTCATGAATTTAACTTCGTATTGAAATTTCTTGGGTCAATAAAATTGTTTTATAAACACAGGTCACATGGAGACAACTCCCATCCACACTACACCTCAAATTGCTCTGCACGTATGCGAATTTGATGGCTTGGGTGCACCATGAAAGATTCTAGGTAGCACTGGGCTGCTTGTTGCTACTGCTGATACAGTTAACAGTCACACATGTAGCCTGAAAGGGAGAAGGTACTTCTTTCACACAACTCAACTGCATGTAGGCATGAGTCCAGTGGCAGCTGTTGAAATGAAGCTAATGTGAACAGTTGTGACGTTAAACTCACCGGAAGCTATTTGTTGTTATGAAGTATTGCAGTCTTCGTTGTAAAACCTTTGACACATTTTACTGTTGGCAGATGCTGGGGTGTGCACTATGTTTTGTTGTTGTTAAGTGCGTGTTTCCTTTGGAACTTAAGTTTTACTTTGTTTTTTTGTTCTAGTTTATATTTTATTGCTGCAGTATTATTCTGCAGTGGTGAGATACTGTAGAATTCTTTGTTAGAGTATCAGTTCCTACCAGTCAAAATTACAAAGGTTTAACTGGATAGTAAAACAATGAAAAATTACCAGAATTCTAAAAAATTCTCTGATTTTTCTCAGTCTCTCTTGGATGAAAAAATCCCTAGGTTTTTCCCAGATTTCCCAGGGTGTATATACACCCTGTAAATTAATAAGACATATTCTTGTTAAGATTACTTATTTAAAACATGTCCAAAGATTCAGTTGTACATGTTTGATAAAGATATGAAAAACTCCCATTACACAGATATTACAACACATTTCTTTTTTCTTTTAATATTGACACTTTCTCCAAAGAAAAATAAAAGGTGAGTACTGATTTTCACATGGATTTAACGTTCTGCACGCCAATTCTTTCATGCAGCATCTTGAGTCGAACCCTTTCAAGTGGCTTGGTTAGTAGATCAGCTAACTGATTAGTCCCATCATTGTGTTCTAATTCAGGAACACCATTCAAGAATCTTTCCCTGATGTAGAAGTGATGGACTTCTGTGTCATTTGATTTTTCATGATATGTTGGATTTTTGGACAGTTTTACTGTACTTTAATTGTCAACATACAGTGTAGAAGGTTTCACTTGTTTGGAAGTTCCAATCAGTTCATACAACAACCTTTTTTAACCAGATCAGCTCCTTTGCTTCTTCACTGGCTGATATTATTTCTGCTTCCATAGTATATGTTGCCACTGTCTTTTGAAACTGAGTGTTCCGTGATACAGCCCCATAACTGATAGCTGTGATGACACCTATTGTTGAATGTCTTATGTCCATGTCACCAGCATAATTGGCACCACTGTAGACTTTCAACGTCTTTTTGTTGTTGTACGTAATTCTGTAGTCCGCTGTATTCTTCAAGTACCTAAAAATTTGTTTTACTTGATTCTAGTCTTGAACTATAGGATTTTCCATCGCTGTAGCTGTTTTGTTCACTGCGAAAGCAATGTTCAGATGTAGTCAAATACATCAGACAACCCACTGCATCACGATATGGAACTTTGGCTGAGATCTTCTCTTTGTCGTTATTTTTTTCACGTCTAATTGGAGTACAAACTCCATTAGACTTGGCCATTACAAATCTTTTCAGAATTTTCTTTGTGTAGTCTTCTTGGTTCACTGCTATTGACCCGTCTTTGTTTTGCTGTATCTTCATACCCAAAAAGTTGTTGAGAGACCTGCTAGTTGTATGGAACTCCAGCTTCAATATTTTCATGAACTCTTCAGTGTCTGCTCTGTTGCTACCCACAACTAAACTGTCATCGACATAGATTTCAATGTATATACAGTTCTTGTTGCTCCAACAGTAGAAGAGACACAGATCAGCATCACTGTTTTTAAATCCAGCCTTCATCATGAAGTCTAAGGAATGTTTGCTCCAATGATGTGGTGCCTGTTTGAGACCATACAGACTTTTCTTCAGCAAACAAACATCACCCAGTACCATCTTCAAAACCTTCAGGTTGTTCCATGTACACATCTTCTTTGAGTACACCATTTAGAAAAGCTGTTATGACATTAAACTGTTCGAGCTTCAATTTCTCTGCAGCAGCAAGTGCCAACAGAGTTAGAATCATAACACATGACAGGGCTGAACGTTTCTTCATAGTAAGTTCCATGTCTTTGTATGTGTCCTTTGGCCTCAAGTCAACCCTTGAAATGAACTTTCCCATTTACTGCAGTTTTCTTTTGTAAGACCCATCGGTTTTGCAAAGTCTGTACACCATTTGGAGGCTCAACTAATATTCAAGTATTATTCTCTTCCAGGGGCTTTAATTCTTTGTGAATGGCCTCCAGCCACTATTTTTTATTGCTAGACTGTAAAGCTTCTGTGTAAGAACTTGGATCCTTGTCTTTGATGATTGGAGTTCCAGCCATGTACTCATAATCTCCACTGGTCATCCATTCTGGTTTCTTCTCGCATTTGCTTCTTCATTTTCCTCCAGAACTTGATACCATATCCAGACCTTCTTCCTCCTTATTACATCCTCCGTAACTTGACATTGTCTCCAACCCCTCTCCCAATTCACTTTCCCCTTTCTGTCATGGCTGACAGCTTCTGATTCCTTTCTCTTGTCGGACATCTGATTAGGCTGACTCTGTTGAACAGTGTCTTTACTAGCAACTTCAAATTCAGCAGCAAATTTTACATCATGACTTAGTACAACTTTTGTTTGAGATGAAATACAGACTCTAAAGCCACCTCTGTCATTTTCTGTGGGACATTGCTGCCCAGTAGCCTACCTGCCTACATTTGTAACAAAGAAATCTTTGTTTGACCCATTCAGTATTCTTTTTTGATTTCTCAGTACTGATGTCGTCACTTTCGTTTCACTGAATTTTCCTTTTAGGTCAACTGCATGTAACAAATGCAGCTGTTTCAACCATACTTTGATCATGCAATTCAATTGTACACAATTTTTTAATCAAAAGCTCCACACTTTGATTTTCAGATGGAATCATGTCCCACAGGTCCTTGAAATAGTCATATTCTTTGCCTTGTGTCGAGATAATTCGTTCATTTAAAATTCTTCCAACAAAACATTTTGACTGCTTCTGCAATTCGTCTTTCAAATCCATGAAAAGCTTCTGCAGTTTCATGAAGCGTGTGTTAATGTCCTCTTTGGTATCATGTTGAATACAAAAAAATGCTTCTATCAACATGTTCAGACATTGTGTACTGCTTCGTTCAAATCACACATGTAAATTATCCCAAACTTCACTTGCATGTGTACACATTAACCCAAGCTCGGCAACAGATTTTCCTCACACACTTGTTAATAAACTTGTTGCTTTTGCATCGCCTTTCAATCATTGCTGATGTGCCGCTTTTTTCTTTGCGGTCAAATTGTGTGGCCATTCAGGACACTCGTACATACCATTTACGACGTCTTCAAATGCATATACTCACAGCAGCATCAACACTTGCTATTTCCATTTCATCCAGTCTTCAGATGCTTCGAGGTTTTCCACTTGTATTTTGTAAGCACCATCACCTGCTGCCATTTTCGTCAAATACACAAACAACCAGCAAATTCATGTTGCTTTAGTCATGAGCAAAGACAATTACTTCGCAGCTGTTCACATGCAGTCTGGGCCCAACCTGTTAAGATTGTTTTAAGTTCGTCACAGGCACTCTCTCTCTCTCTCTCTCTCTCTCTCTCTCTCTCTCTCTCTCTCTCTCTAACACACACACACAGACACAAAACAGGTGACAAGAATGAGAACCCTCTGTTCTACTGTCCAAAGATTCAATTGCACACATATGACTAAGATATGAAAAGCCCAGACTGCACAGATATTACAATATATTTAATTTTTCTTTTAATATTGACACTCCTTATATCACAAATTTACCAGAATTACTTTTAAATGACCAATGCCTCTGAATTATCTTTTAATTATAAATCAAACCCTCCACCCCCTGAAAGGATTAACCAAATCAGCATCAAATCTGTAGTAGCTCTCTTTTACTGAAATTACTCTGAATTCCCTTTGGAAGGTTTACAGCTCAGGATCTACTTCTTCCAGTTATCCACACAGACAGGAAATCAGATCCATGGCCATTTCCCTTTGGCACATGAACAAGATTGTTTTCTTACTCATTTGCAGAACATAAGTACTTCAGGAACAATTCATATGATTGATTTAGACACATTCACAACACAAATTCACAACCCCTACTCTCAGACAAGATATCATACCTCACCATTGCGAGAGCAAAGGCAGACATTTGTGGAACAGTCAGTTATTCTAGTGCAACAAGATGGCATCAATATGGATAGAATCCACAACTCTCAGTACCCTACATACTCCCATAAACTACTTCCAATGTTTAATATGCAGACTAAACCCTGAAAATGTGGAGTCACATGGAGTGCACTACACTATAACATGTTGGTAAGGAGTGAAGCAATGCCCCTTTATCCACATCCATCAGATGATGATGGACACATCAGTTAATGCTCAATGGAGGCTCTTGGCTCCGCACAAGGGTAAACACTCTCAGCACTGTGTCTGTCATACTGCTTCCTTTCAGAAGAATTCACACTTTGTGCCATTCAGTGACTTCTGAAACACATGCAACTCATATAAACAGCCGGCCAGCAGCCACAGTGAAGAGCATCAACCATATCCACTGACTTCCAAGAAGTAACTCCTTTTCTGCTCCCTCCACACACTTGTGCATTCCAGACATATGATCCACTCAACATCTCTCCTTCAGTGATTACCCCAACCGTTGGCACATTGAGTAAAACAAGGTGACCTATTTTACAAATGACAATATATTGTTACTGTTTGCAAGTTATGAAAAGCTGTAAAAATGGCAGTAACAATAATGTTATTTACAAAATTTCATTTCTTTTATGGGGTTCTCCACATGGTGACTATTCAGTTTTCTTAATCAAATTGTCTGTGGCTCTTTACCAATTGTTACTGTTAGGATTTATTTCTGCAGGGTTGAGTATAGCTCTTACTGGAGCAGGCGCTAATGACATTGCGCTTCTGTTAACAGTTCCATTAATGTGTGTTATATTTCTATTCATAATAATTTAGCTTAAATGTAAGTTTACAGAATGACTCAAACATTTCTACACTTCCCAATTCAGAGAACTGAGTAAACATAATCATTTGATATAATTTTTTTTCATTAGTAAAACTTTAAATTACCTTCACAAATCATAGAATTTTTGTTACATTTTCATTTATGAACAAAACCAGTTATGTTGCATAAAAATTCCTATCAATAATCGAATCATCATATTCGATACTACATCTTTAGTAAATAATACAGGTAAATAATAAAGTTCACAAAACATTTTAAGAAAATTGATATAATAATAATATGTAGCAATTGATACCTGAAAGACAAACTCTCAAAATTCTCTTTGAATATGATGCCAGAAACAGATCTCCCATCTCATATCTCCCTAGTCACATGCCGTTCCCCAAATTCCCATTGTTTGGCTTGAAGGAACAACCCACTCCTGACTCAGTACCACAGAGGACTGGGGCAACTGAATCCCATTCTGGGCTAGGGTTTTGACCACCTCTTGCTGTTCCCTGGAATGAGAGATATCCGTCACATCCCTCCTACAGAAGTATTGTGCCATCTCCCCAACACACACAATATCCATATCTGTCCCTATTCCATCTCTGCATTCAATCCCTTAACCCTTAGCTGATTTCTCTGTGGTAGACTTAGATGCACGACATGTCTTGTATGTTCTTTGACTAACATCCACTCCAGTCCCGCCACAAGCATATCATTCCCCATCAAAGACAGGACCACCTATGAAAGCTGCCAAGTGATCTTCCAGCTGAACTGCAGCCATTATGCCACTTTCTATGTGGGTATGATCACTAACAAGCTTTCTGTCCGCATAAATGAGCACTGCCAAGTTGTGGCCAGGGAGACAGCTAGATCACCCAGTTGCTGTGGCCCTTAGCACCTGAAGACAACAGTGGCCAAGTTTGTGTAAGTTATGCGTATGTGAATGTGTCTGTTTTTTGTTTTGTCTATGTCTGATGAAGGACTTAATCCAATATCTAACAGGCTTTATTTCAAAGTGCCTGTCTGTTCTCAGTTTCCACCAGTGCTTGAAGTATGATTAACGATCTTATATTCCAGTGAAGTGAGGTTTTCTATAAAGTTTTTGGTTACATCAGGAGATGGGCCTGGTGGGCGATGCAAGGATTGAATTGTCATTTTATGCCCATTTCAATCTCAGTGGATTTGAGTTTCTTGTCTACTGTGATAAATAAATCACTTCCATTTACCTTTTGATACACACTTAAATTTTCCCCAAAAAATCCCAATGCTATCAATTTCAGGTTTCAACCAGCTTTGTATGTGTAGTATTATATGAACTTCAATGCTTTTCATGAGCACTTCAAACTCTAGCACTTTGTTGCAAATACTTCGGCAGTTTACCATTAGGATTTTAATACTCTCATCTGTGGGAGGCACTTCTTTCCATCTTACACTGATACTTCTGGGTTTCCTACAGCTGTCATTATCTGGATTCGGTGGAGAGTAACCTAATCAAAAAAACCCTTGGGTGCGCCCTGCACACAGTCAGCTTCTTGAGTAGCAGCTTCTGATGTGTAGTGCACACCTGACCTATATAGGGGGCCCTACAGTTCTCACTCCTATGGCACAAGTCCAGGAAGTCACAGCCTGGCTTGTCACAGAACCTTCAAAGTCTCTAGTTTAGTCATTACACTCTGCTCAGGTCTGGGGACAATGTTGCAAATTATGAACCTCATTGAATACATGTGCAAGGCTGGTCCTCTCAACCTTCTGTGCCAGTCACTGGAATGACCCAAGAATGACCTCAGAGTCCAGACAACAGACATCATTTGTTCCAACATGTGCCACAATCTGCATTTGGTTGCACCCTGTTCCCTCAGTGGTTGCTGGAATAGCCTCTTCAACATGTTGAATGAGGCCCCCCAAGACACACACACTTGGTATCCTTTCCATAAGGGGCACCATCATTAGCCAACGATAAATAGACCACTTTCTTTTTGTATTTATCTCCTCCTGACACTGAACAAAACAAATTTGCCAAAACAGGTGAATTAAATCCCACTGGCTCAGTTTCAGTTCAGTGAAAGATAGCACCTCAAACTTGTTGGTTGGGTGGATCGGTACAGCGCCCTAAGTCGTTCCTGGTCCCTGGCTACTCTGTACATGATGCCTAGATCTACCATTGACATGCCACTTGCAGTCAGGTAGATGGGTAGGGTCAGATCCTGTATTTTCTGCAGAGGGAAAAGGAGGCTGCATTTTGGCTGGTTTAACATATTACAAGGCAGTGAACAAATAACTTTAAATTAAGCCCACAGATTATCTATTAATTTGTTGAGTTAAGAAGTTTCTACCTCCCTATAAGAAGGGAAGCAAATACACAAAATGAGATTTATGTAAACACAACACAAAAAGCTGTGGTAAAAATTACTAGTTTCCTAAAACACCTTATTATTAACTATAGTTGTTTGCAAACTCAAAAACAGAGTTATTGCAGGCGATACGTAGGGATACTCCTCTTCAAGAGACAACTAGTTGTAACACAGTACTCCTCTTCAAGAGACAAGTAGATGTAACACAGTAGTTTAGTTCGAAAATCTGCTACAGTAACCAAATCATAAATACCAATTTGCTACAAATAACTCATAGAATATGCAAACAACAATTAAGAAAATTCTCAAAAAATGCACATTTTTCGTGTTGATATATAATGAAGTTCAGGGGTGATGTATTCTTTGGGAGAACTGTGAACCACAAATGCTGATTCACTACAAAGTGAATTATGAATCCAAAGCACTCAATCCTGTAAGTTACAAAAATAGTTTTTTAAGCACCTGAAAATCTGAAACTAATCTATTTCTCATGTAATTGTGCAATGAAATTAGAGAACAATTGTTTTGAATAAGAAGAGAACTGCTCGCAAAAATTTTAAAAGAATACAATTTAGTTTAAACCACAATTGACGATAACAGTAAGAGTTTATTGTGGCATTCATTAATGTTTGAAATTTCACAATACAAACAGATATTGATACAACCAATGAAAGATTATGCAGAAATGATGTGAACAGTAAAATTGTGAATCTAGAACTGTAAATTGGTACATGACCTTGTATGAATGGTCTTGCACAAATTGAAATTCCTAAGCCAGCTTTTATACATAAATAAACATGTGTATTGCATGGATTATTCACTTCGCTGATTCTGCGCACGCTTCTACACTGGTGTGCTGAGAAACAACATTGCAGTGAGAGTTTATATCAATCAAAATTACTAAAATGTGCACCACCAACAAAGCATGTCTTCTGCCAGTTCCAGCTTACAATGCACTGATAGATACTGTGGAAGATGAAGCAACTGAATATAAAACAAATTTCACTGAAAAAATTGAGGAAATTGGGTAAAAGTTTTGAAATAATGTACAATGTAACAAAACAAGAAATCCATTTATTTAGGTCAGAGATGGGACAAAACAATCAAAATCTTGAATGTAAAATTAATAATTTGGAAACAAAACAGAAAACCTACTCTTTGTTATTACTGAGGTAGAAAAAAGTTGTAAATAGCAATGTGGCTGCATGTAATAGCCATTTAGGTAATCTTTGGGAAAAAGAACTAGCTGACTTGGAAGAAAGATTTGCCACTAAAAATTTCAGTACTAACAATAGTGTTATGTGGGACAACGTAACAATTAAAAGTTTTCCGGGAGATGATAAACTTTACTCAGTTGATTTTCTACAACACTGTCATGATAATTTGGTGGTTTGACTGATTTGCATGAAATAAAGTTTGTAAAAGTTTCTGGTTGGAGAAGCACTCTCTTAGGTTAATCAATATGCTAATACAGAGTCAAACCTTTCTAAATAAATTTTGGCCAGAAACTGAACAAGCTAGAATCAAAACTGAATTCTTAAATGGACCACATTGTAGAGGAAGGAATAGTAGTAGGAAAGTTGTGTGAGAAGCAACTGAGATGGTTAACCCATTCAGATAAACCATTTGATGAGCTTACCCAAATATATGAATTAAAGATTATCAGGGAAAGTTAAATGGGGTTTCGTTTATGGGTGAGATGATTCTGCTGAGCAATTTATTAAATATGCTGATAAACTAGATGGACATTAGAGAGGAGTGAAAGATATAATTTTAATCAGAATGAGAATGGTGGGAAGCAGCATGGGGCGAAGGAATTAAAATTAAAATAACACAAGTAGTTATGGAAGAATAAAGGGAAGAAATTACAGAATAATTTTCAGAAATTAGGAGACATGAAAATAGAAAGCGTCCATGGGAAGGAAACCACAGATGATTAAAGCACAATCTGTATGAAAATAAAGGCAATGATCTAGTAATTTAAAGATCACCTTATTGCAAGCCTGTCATTTTAGAGTGGGGAGAAACAGGACAGTTTAGACTAACTATTTCAACAAAAATGAGAGATGGAGAAACTTTGATCCATATTGGCAACAAAACAATAATATGGACAGAATAGACCAAAAAGATTAAATTTTGATAGGAGTTTTTGGGAGGCAGTGAACCTACTTGTGTGTGAAAAAAAGAAAGGTTCTCATAATGTGGAAGTATGTAGAACCAGATGCACAATATGTAACAAATCTTTACAGTGTATCAAGGGATGATGATTTTGATGAATTTGGCTTAATTAATGAAGATGTAGCAGACACAAAATTTGAATTTTATTGTTTTTAATATTGAAGCTGATGAAACTGTCAATCAATTACCTAGGGTAGAGAAAGTATATTACGTAGTAGTAGTAAGATAGTGAAGAGGGTATAGTAGATGATTATAATGAGGTTAGTAAGGAAGATGTAATTGTTAATCATAGTGAGAACAGTGAAGATGTTGTACAAGATTTTGAAGAGAAAATAGGAAGTGAGATGGACTTAGATGGAGTGATATATGTAGAAGTGTTAGAGGAAGGTATTTCTGATGATAGTAATGAATATATTTAAGAAATCTAGAACTGTGATAGGGAGTTGTGTGGGTGAAGTTTTACCAGCTGATATCAGTAAATGATTGTGAGGATGAAAGGGAATATGGAAAGTATATCATCATCATTATCTTGGACAGCCTCCAGTCTATGGCTAGGTCTGTATGGAACATAGGCCTCTCCATCATCTTCTGTCTTGCCACCATCTCTCCGTCATCATCTTGGCCCAGTCTTCTCCTTTCTTCTGGATGTATTTCTCTACTCCGTTCAGCCATCTGTCTCTCGGTCTTCCTCTTGGTATCTTTCCTTCCAGTTTCATCTTGTGTATCCTCTTCTCCTCCATTCTCTTAACGTGTCCATACCATCTCAGCCTTGATTTCTCTATCTCTTCCTGTAATGGTCCCACCTTCATTAACTCTCTGATCCTCTCATTTATTAACCTGTCTATCTTTGTCACTCCAATACTGTTTCTCAAGAATTTCATCTCACTAGCTTGTACTTTGTTTTTCTCTCCTCCTTTTATAACCCAGGTTTCTGATGCACATGTCAGCATTGGGACATAGAATACTTGTGTATAACCTTTTTACTGATTTGGGGTACATCCTTGCTCGATATCAGGCTTCTGACACTCTTCCAGAATGCTTCTGCTTTTCTCCCCCAGTCATTTATTTCTCTGTTGTTTTTTCCATTTTCCTGTATCAGGCTTACTAGTTACTTGAAACTCTCCACTCTCGTCAATCATTCCTTACCAATTGTTATTCCAGTTGTTCCTCTCTCCTTCTTTCTTGTTATGATAATCCTTTCACTCTTACTTATATTAAATTTCATCCCATATTCTTTTACTGTTCATTACCATATGTCCAACTACTCTTGTACTTCATCCTCCTTATTACCCCAAATCATTAGATCCTCTGCAAACACCATAGCTTTCACCTCCCTTCCACCAATTACTTGTGCTACTGTACTCATCCATCACTACAGTGAAGAGTAATGGTGAAAGAGCACCTTCCTGCCTCAAGCCACTCTTTTGTTCAATCCCAGCTGATCGCTCTCCTCCCACTTTCACACAGCTCATACTTCCATGGTACATTTCCCTTATCCTCCAAATAACCTGCTTTGCTACTCCTCTGTTCTCCAGGGCTTTCCACACTTTGCTTCTACGTACACTATCATACGCTTTTTCAATGTGCAGGAAGGTTATTAGTAGATCTATTCCATTTTCATAGTGCTCTTCCTGCTGTTGCATTACAGCAAATGTTAGATCCACCATGGACCTTCCTGTTCTGAAGCTGCATTGCTCTTCCCTCATTCTTCCTTTTAATTTTGCCAGAATATGTGCTTCCAAAATTTTCTCAAAAATCTTTGCACAATGACTCATCAATTTTATCTCCTAATAGCTCTTGCAGTCTTTTCTGTTTCCCTTCTTAAAGATCGGGACTATTATTCCCTTCTTCCAGTCTTCTGGGATCATCTTCCATCTCCACACAATTTTCATTACTCGATATAGCCATTGTATCACCACCTCTCCTGCTGCTCTCACCATCTTTAAACTTAGCTCATCCAGACCTAGTAACTTCCCTTCCTTCATGGTGCCCAATGTATCTTCCACTTCTCCCCATTGAAGGTCTTTTTCTATTTGCTGTTCCTCCTCTTTTTTCTCCTCGGCTTGTTCCTCCTCATCCAGGTCACCATTCGGGTTCAGGAGTTCTTCAGAATACTCCTTTCACAAATTCTTGATTCCCTCCTTATTCTCTACATTTTGTCCACTTTTGTTCACTATTCAAGCATAACATGTCATACCGCTCTTCCTCTTACTTTTAATCATCTCATATAACACCTCTTTTAAACCTTCACTATGCTCCTCCAACATTCTGGTCCACTGTTCCATCCACTTTCTTCTTTCCTCCACCACCACTCTTTTTGCTTCTTTCTTTCTTGCCTGATACTCTTTCCTTGTCTCTACTGTTCTCTTCTGGAACCATACCCTAAAGGCTCTATTCTTCTTTTGAACTATATCCTTTGTTTTATCATTCCACCAGGGTGTTTCTTTCCATCTCTTTTTGTTGCTTGTCCTCCCACATGTTGCTTCCGCCGCACTCACTAATGTTCCCTCAAATCTAACCCATTTCTCTTCTACTATTTTTTGTTCATTCTTTGGGATGCTTTCCTTTACTACTTGTAGGTACTGAAGCCTGCTTTCTTCCTTCTTCAGCTTCCAAGCCCTTATACTTCTTTCCTGGTTTTCTGTCCCTTTATCATCCTTAGTCCTTCTCGGGTTTATTACCAGCAAATGGTGGTCGCTATACAAGGCCTCTGATGGTAATACCTTAATGTCAATTATGTCCATATTCATCTCACTATCGACTTTCTCTTTAAGTCTTGACTTTACCAGGTAATCTTGTGGCTTTCCCTTTTCCTGAACCAAGAGTTACCAACCAGCAAGCCATTCCTTTGACAGAACTCCAATAGTCTTTCGCCTTCCTCATTTTGGCAGCCGCAACCCTCTGGTCCAAGCACACTTTCACAGTCTTGTCTTTCTCTTCCAATGTGCATGTTTAAATACCCCATTACTATCATATTCTTCCTTCCCATCTGCTTCTGCATTTCCTCCTCAAACGCTTGCTTCTCCTCAGAAGTGCTACCCACTTGTGTCGCATACACTTGTATTACCTCTATGGCCATCGCCTTGACTGATATTTTGGTCTTCATCATCCTATCACTTATTCTCTTCACTTCCTCTTTTAATCCATCTCTTACTACTATTCCCACTCCATTTCTCCTTCCCTCCTCATTTCCACTCCAGTGCAGTCGGTAGCCTTTCCTCAGTTCTCTCCTTCCTTCTCCTTTCCATCTCATTTCAGCTAACCCCAATAAGTCTAACTTCCTTCTTTCCATCATGTCTACCATCTCCTCCACCTTTCTAGTCAATGTTTATATATTTAATGCTCTAAATCTTAGTCCTTGTTTATAGCCAGTTCGTCGTCGATTAAATCTGTCCTTTCTGAGACCCATTCTATTTTTGAAAGCAGAAATCATAATCCATTACTGGCTTTCTGGGCCTATCATAGCTTCACCAGAGCCCCGTTAGCCATCACTTTTCAGGATTCCTGTAGTACCTTCACAGCCACCGTAGCAGACCCGGGCACACACAGTCCCCACTGCACCTTGCTCCTAAAGGCAATTCCCTACTTCATGCCGTTGCCTATCTCCCATGACTTGGACGAGGGGTTGGACTTGTGGAAGAAAGGAAAGTGTATAAATATTGAAATTTTAAAGGGAGCCTGGTATCATTTTAGCAATGATTGTAGAATAAAAGATAAACTGGAAAAGGTATATGAAAGCCTGTATCCAGAGTTGTGGGAAGAGAGAAGAAATAATGTAGAGAACTTGGAAAGAAACTGATACACCTGTGAGTGCCATGCAACCGATAGTAAAAACAGAAATAAACAAAGATGAAATAAAATATTTGGGGCTCAGAGGAATTGAGAGTGGTGCTTTAGATGAACCAGAGAAGAAAGGTGATAGTAATCTACAGGGAAGTTTGTACATTCAGACTGAAACTGTAATTGGGAAGGTAACTGCCTAATTGATAAAAAGAATAAAGTTTATAGTGTGTCTGAAGAAGGATAGAATAAAACACAGTCCAAATTTTGTTGAATTAAGTATGATAGGAGTTAAGATAAGAGGAGCCATGGGAAGACATAGTAAAATAGTGAATAAATAAATGTTTTCATTTAGAATTAATAACATATCATTTATTCCTGATTTGAGTGAGAAAATTATTTTGAGCACGAATTGTACTGTAAAAACTGAAGTAGGATTTCATTGGACAAATAAGAAACTCTACTTTATGGAACCAAGAAGTGGAATTTTTTCTCAAAGAAGACTGTTCATTATGAAAGGCATAAATAGCAGTAATCAAGTAAGGGGATAAAGAGTATAGATGACAGAGGGTACATTGAAGAAGAATGTAGTTTAACTGAGATGGAAGATTTAGAATATTATCACAATTTAGTTGAAACCAACATAGAAGGTGCAGACAAACTTAACAAGAGTCAGAAATAGGAGTTAATGAAATGTAGTGGGAGTGTTGGGATGTTTCCATTGAGAAACTGGGAAGAGTAAGGAGTTACCAGTTGTAATGTAACGGACTACTGAAGAGTGCGATACCACTCTTATAGTCGCATCTGCCCTTGCAGGGTCATTGCTCCAATTTCATTTCTATGATTTTTTATTTTATATTATTGCATGTAGTATTTAATTTTGCCCAAATCTTTTTTATTATATTATTCTATAATGTGAACTTTATTTGTTTATTTCTGGAGAATATGTTGG
This sequence comes from Schistocerca gregaria, assembly GCF_023897955.1. Classification (NCBI taxonomy): domain Eukaryota; kingdom Metazoa; phylum Arthropoda; class Insecta; order Orthoptera; family Acrididae; genus Schistocerca; species Schistocerca gregaria. The sequence continues at coordinate 287,636,646 of NC_064925.1, forward strand.
CACCAGTGTGAGCCAAAGACATTCATGTGTGAAAGGTAGAGAGTCAGACGTTGTTAAGGTGACTGTTGGAGTGAGTTAGTTGGACTGTTGTGGGGAGAGCATGGTTTTGGCGAGGTGGACTGTTGATGAGAGTACGGAAGGAAGTTTGTCGTCTTATATAGAGAGTATCTATAAATAGGATGTGGTATGAAGATGGAAATTATTGTGAAAAAGTTAAATTAATAAAAATGAAGAATCAATAGTAAAACAAAAAGCGAGTACCAGTTTTCATTAGCACACAAAGACCCGGACCTAATATTAACAATGTTAGATGGATGGAAGGCACAGTGGCGAGGATCAAGACAATGAGACCAATTTCAGCATCTAAAGGTAAGGTATTTTAATTAGTTTTAGTATTCTGTGATGTATCATTCTTTTGTCTAAATATTAAGCTTAACATCGACTGTTGTAGATACAGACCACCCAAGCTGGCGGGGTGTCGTCAATTGATCATCATAATCTCAGGGTTTGAAATAGCATTTAAATGAATTGAAAGTTTGTCACTTGATATTTGATTTTCACCCCGGACGAAAGAAGGTACATTACAATTGGTGGCTCTTGTCCGGGATCCATTTATTATTGGACTGATACTCGTTTTATGTTAATAGGTATGGACTAATAATGTATTAGAAAGAAGAGGAGAACGATCTAAATGAAAGGAAATATAATCTACTGACAAATGGAAGTAACAACCCAACAAGAATAAGAAAAGTAAATAATAACGGATGTGGGACCACGCAGAAAAACGAGATAAGTACACCTATTAAGTTATTTGTATTGTTGGTATTTTGGGTGTTTTGTCGGAGCAAGAGTTTCTTAATTCGATTAAAAATGACAGTGACAAACGAGTTGGAACAAAATCAGCAGGGGGATAAAAAGTCTATCCCATCGATTCCATATTCTGCTAACAGTCATTTGATCTCGACCAACGCGATCAGCAACGTCATGATACGATAAACCGCAATTGCGATAGGCTACAATCCAACCTTTATCAAAGTCGGAAACGTGATGGTATACATTTCTCCTCCTCACATGAGGCATCACAATAGCTTTTTACCAGGCAATGCGTCAACTGCTGTTTGTGTATGAGAAATCGGTTGGAAACTTTCCTCATGTCAGCATGTTGTAGGTGTCACCACTGGTGCCAGCCTTGTGTGAATGCTCTAAAAAGCTAATCATTTGCATATCACAGCATCTTCGTCCTGTCAGTTAAATTTCGCGTCTGTAGCACGTAATCTTCGCGGTGTAGCAATTTTAATGACCAGTAGTGTAATATCATGTGCCTTACTGATATCAAAGAATATTCCAATGCAGTGATGTCTACGTGGGAAAGACTGCTAAACAGCTGCCTTGAGCAGTGTCAGTTCATCAACAGTGGACCGAAATCTTCGGATTCCACACAGAGTGGCTAAGGAGTTGCCTGGTCTCTAATAGCCAGACCAGATGCCGGGTAACCATTCACTCCAGGGTCTTGCCTAAACAGCTCATTAAGGCAATAGTCTGATAACTACTGGGAGATGTGCGGTCCTTTCCTGGTTTGAGAAATAGTATCAAAACTGCCTCTCCCCAAGAGATGGGGAAGTGACCTGTGTGCCATATAAGATTAAAACATTCGAGGAGGATTGTTTTCGATACTGCTGGCAATTGTGTAAGCATGCAGTACCGGATCTGGTGACCAGGTGCCTTATCATGAGTCTCAGACAGAGCTGATTCCAGCTCCTACATGGAGAAGGGAGAGTTGTAACTTTCGCAATCATTGGAACCAAAGTCCAATTTACTCCTCTCTGCAGTCACACGGTAGCAACAAAACACCAGATCCTGGCTGGCATTTGCAGTCGTTTGTGCGAAGGTCTCTGCCAGCATCTGAGCAATGTCTCCAGGTGCTGTTTGGAGACATTCTCGTGTCAGCACTGCAGCTAATGGTGAACAACTGCACTAACCAGAAATCCTCTTGATGGCTCCCCATACTTTCGTATGAACAAGTGGAATGGAACACTTGCCATGATGGTTTCTTGCTCTCCTTAATCATGTGTCAGGCGTTTGTTCTTGCTACTCGAAAGGCTATAAGGTGGTCTGTCATAGGGCAGCGTTTAAATCATTGAAAAGCTGCATGCCTGTTCTGAATGGCAGAACGGCACTCATCCATCCACCAGGGCACAGGTCGCCTCCAGGGATGACCCGAGGACTTTGGGGAGAGTAAGCCAACTGCATCACTTGTGTGATATGGTCGACCCATTCCTGGGTGCTTTAGCAATGGTTCAAACACAGCCAACTGGCTGAACATCTACTTCTACATCTACATACATACTCTGCAATCCACCATACGGTGCATGGCACAGGGTACCTTCTACCACAACTAGCATTTTCTCTCCCTGTTCCACTCCCAAGCAGAACAAGGGAAAAACGACTGCCTATATGTCTCTGTACGAGCCCTAATCTCTCTTATCTTAACTTTGTGGTCTTTCCGTGAAATGTAAGTTGGCGGCAGTAAAAGTGTTCTGCAGTCAACCTCAAATGCTGGTTCTCTAAATAGTGATTCATGAAGGAATGCCTCCGTTCCTCTAGAGACTCCGACCGAAGTTCCTGAAGCATTTCCATAACAATCGCGTGACGATCAAACCAACCAGTAACAAGTCTAGCAGCCCACTTCTGAACTGCTTCTATGTCCTCCCTCAATCCGACCTCATAGGGATCCCAAACGCTCAAGCAGTTCTCAAGAATAGGTCGTATTAGTGTTTTATAAGCGGCCTCCTTTACGGATGAACCACATCTTCCCAAAATTCTACCAATGAACCGAAGACGACTACCTGCCTCCCCCACAACAGCCATTACATGCTTGCCCCACTTCATATTGCTCTGCAATGTTATGCCCAAAATATTTAATCGACGTGACTGTGTCAAGCGCTACATTACTAATGGAGTATTCAAACATTACAGGATTCTTTTCCTATTCATCTGGATTAATTTACATTTATCTATAATTAGAGTTAGCTGCCATTCTTTGCACCAATCACAGATCCTGTCCAAGTCATCTTGTATCCTCCTACAGTCACTCAACGACGACACCTTCCTGTACACCACAGCATCATCAGCAAACAGCCGCACATTGCTATCCACCCTATCCAAAAAATCATTTATGTAGTTAGAAAACAACAGCGGATCTACCACACTTCCCTGGGGCACTCCAGATGATACCCTCAACTCTGATGAACACTCACCATCAAGAACAACATACTCGGTTGTATTACTTAAAAAGTCTTCAAGCCACTCACATATTTGGGAACCAATCTCGTATGCTCGTATCTTAGTTAGGAGTCTGCAGTGGGCCACCAAGTCAAATGCTTTCCGGAAGTCAAGGAATATGGCATCCGTCTGATACCCTTCATCCATGGTTCACAAGATATCATGTGAAAAAAGGGTGAATTGCGTTTCACAGGAACGATGCTTTCTAAAGCCGTGCTGATGCATGGACAGCAACATCTCTTTCTCAAGGAAATTCATTATATTCGAACTGAGAATGTGTTTGAGAATCCTGTAACAAACTGATGTTAAGGATATTGGTCTGTAATTTTGAGGATCCGTCCTTCTACACTACTTATATACAAGCATTACCTGCACTTTTTTCCAGTCGCTTGAGACGTTGGGCAAGAGATTCCCAATAAATGCAAGCTAAGTAAGCAGTCAATGCAGTAGAGGTCTCTCTGTAAAACCGAATTGGAATCCCATGAGGACCTGGCGATTAATTTATTTTCAACCCATTCAGCTGCTTCACAACCCCAGGGATGTCTATCACTATGTCCTCCATACGGGAATCTGTATGAGACTCCTGTGTGAAAGATTTCTCAAATGCTAAATTTAAAATTTCAGCATTCGTTTTGCTGTCTTCCAGGCCAGACTGATCAGTGAGTGACTGGATGGAAGCCTTCGACCTGCTTACCGATTTTACATAAGACCAGAATTTCCTTGGGTTCTCAGCAAGATATTTTGCTAAGGTATGACAGTGGTAGTGTTTGAATGCTTTGCACATTGCTCTTTTTGCAGCAGCACGAATCTCTACTAACTTTTATCTGTCCTCATTCTCCCAATCTTTCTTGTACCGTGAGTGCAACTGTCTTTGCTTCCTGAGCATTCTCCGAATTGCGCTGTTAAACCACGGTGGGTCTTTTTCCGTCCGCAACCCACTTTTTTGGCACATACTTGTCCAATGTGTGATTTACAATGTGTTTAAAATTTGTCCATAATTCTTCCATCGTACCGGAAGTAAATGAAGTCGACTCATTTACTAAGTGGGATGCTAACAACTGATTATCTGCTCTTTCTAGTAAGAATACTCTCCTAGCCTCCTTGACTGACTTTTTAACTTTCATAACCATAGTCGTAATGACAACATCATGATCACTAATCCCTGTCTCAACACTGACACCATTGATGAGGTCTGGTCTGTTCGTGGCTGCCCGATCTAAAATATTTCCATTACACGTTGGCTGTCGATTTAGCTGCTCAAGACAGTTTTCGGATAATGTGTTCAAAAGTAATTCACACGACGGCTTGTCTGTACCACCTGTAAAGAATCCATAGACATCCCAGTCTATACTAGTTATGTTGAAGTTGCCTCTGACTAATATAGCATGATCCGGGTACTTCTGCGATACAGAATGCAGACTCCCTTTGAATGTTTCTAGAACCTGGTGGTCGGTAATAACACCCAACAATTAACTTTATTTCCCCTAGCCCTGTTAAACATGTTCAGATAACTTCACAATCACACTCTACTTCGACCAGCATCCAGTTAGCCCCGTTGACCAACCATTTTGGTGGCTGCTCTTCATGTATGGCTCAGTGAAATAGGTGAATGCAGAACGGGAAGTGGTCACTGGATTGGAGGTTGTCAATGACCGCCCACTGAACAGAGTCTGCGAGGGCTGGCGAACAGAAAGAGAGATTGATGGTGGAGAAGGACCCAGGAGCAGTACAAAAATGAGTGTGAGTACCTGTGTTTAGAATGCACAACTCGTAAGATGCCATGGGGCTCTAGCAAAACTCGACCAAGAGGGCAAGTAGAGGTTGAGTCCCACAAAACATGGTGAGCATTGAAATCTCCCAGGATAAGAAAAGGTCGAGGTAGTTGTTCCATGAGAGCTGTAAGAGCCCCAGAGTCAATCACATCTTATGGAGGGAGATACAGTGGGCAAACAGTGATCATCCGACACCTATAAATTTCGACAGCAACTGCTCACAGGTTGGTAGCCAGGAGGAGAGCAGAGGAGTGATGCACTTCATTGACAAACACAACAACATCACCCTCTGCCCTGTCGTCGGTCAGGTCATCCTTCTGGTAAAGGGTATACCCATGTAGCACAGGGGAGTCAGTGGCTTTAAAATGTGTTTCTTGGAAAAACAGGCACAGAGGGCGTTCCTCTCCTAGGATTTTCAGTTCCTCCACATGTGTCCTGAGCCCATTAATGTTCCATTGTAATATGGAAGCCATCTATCATGGGTGTTCTCCTTTCACCCTGTCTTTGCGGAGGGACGGGGAGCACTAATGGGTGTTTGGGCAAGATGATTGCCCCTGTCTGACATCAAGCTCCATTATTTCTACCAATGAATCAAGAGAGACATCAGAGAGGAAGACATCCACATCAGTGGACTGTTTAAGTCCAGACTCCGGCAGTGGTGGACGCTTGGCTTTCGATTTTTTGCCCTGGGTAGGCTTTAGGCCGAAAATCATGGCGAGGGTAGTGGCAGCGCTGGACGGTGGCCCAGACTGAGCCTTTGAGGGAGTAGGGAGCTCTGCAGTGTCAGCAACAACAGACTTGTCCAATGTTTCGGGAGTGGACTTTGAGGGAATTGCAGCAGCACAAGTACACTGGCAAATGCAGGTGCTAGTGCTAACACTAGCAACCTCCATTTGGGTAACAGTTTCAGTCTTCCCATCTGGTTGTTTCAGAGCAGACGCTAAGGATGTATCAAATGCAGGGGGGTGCATGGCCTTATAGATCTTTTTGGCCTCTCCATATGAAATACGTCAAGTTGTTTTGATTTCCTGTATCTTCCTTTCTTCAAGGAAGACACAGCAGTCCCTACTCCAGACACAGTGATCACCAGAGCAGTTGACACACTTTGGAGGAGATGCACAACCAACACCATCATGGGTGGCCTTACCACATTTGCCACATGTGGCAGCCCCCTTATAACATGAGGTGGTGTGCCCAAAGCGTTGGCAGGTAAAACAGCGCATCGAGCTAGGGAAATAAGGTCACACACCGAGGTGGGAGAAACCAGCTGTAATGTACTTACGAAGTTTTGTGCTCCTGAAAGTCAGTATCAACGAGTCTGACTTCACAAGGTCACCATCCACTCATTTCATAATGTTCTGGACATCAACGATTCCTTCCTGATACCAATCAGCTTTCAGTTCTTTTTGGGGAATTTCAACCAGATCCCTGCAAGTCACAACACCTTTGCTGTAGTGTTGCAGTTCAGTTTCGATTGTATACTCCCCGAGGCACTGAGCTTTCTGGATGTTCTTGACCCATTGAGAATTGGACATTTCGATCAACAGGTTCCCATTCCACAAGCGCTTGACAGTTTTCAGAGTGCCAGCGATTCCCTCTAACCCTTTTTGAATGTAAAAATGTGAAATCTTCTGAAAGCTCCCCTCTTTCTGTTTAATTATAAGAAACACATTCTGGCCACCAGCATTAGTTCTGTTACTCATGCCTGAAAGAGTCTGTGCAAACTCCAAGTCTGGAGGACTGGCTAAACAAGTCCTCTTGTTCGTTTGGGTATTGGTACCTACCAGCAGCCCACCCTTTCCGCTGGGAAGAGGAAGAGAAGATTTCAAAGGTTCCATCTCAGTCCCACGACCAGCTAGGGAACTACAAGTCCACCTAGTCAGAGCCCTGTGTGCCTAGGTAATCCTTATACAACTGAGATGCGGCAGGTTCCCCAGAGGTTGCTTGCTAATGACTGTTCCACTTCAACAGCCACGCATCTCTCGTCAGTGTGCAGCACACTTTGAGACTGAGGGATTTTTATCGTGGTTTATTCCATCCTCACGATCCGGGTGGTCAAACCAAGATCCCCATTTGCTGAGAGACACAACGTTCCACCACCACGCCACATGGTGATCGCTAAAGCATGCCAACAACTTACGCTGACAGAGGACTGGCAGCGCTTACCAGTCCCCAGCTCAGGAACCTCGGAATAGCCAAGCCTGTGTCCAACAAATCAATGCTGAGCCCCTGAGGCGCAACAGACAAACAGAGCGCCCATCGATGGCAATGTGTAGGCGTACTGCCTACATCTCCCCAACCTGCGTCAATTCCAACACCATGGTTTTGCAGTGCACCTGGTCCAGGCCTCCATCTTCCTCAGCGCCAGGAGATGAGAGTGTTGGGAGGATTGGCCCCATCCAGTGCCACGATGGAATGCCAAGTCCTCCCTGGCCCAAAGGAGCTGTAAGTAGCCCAGAGGAGTGTCCGCCAGGAGTCGGAACCATCTGCTGATGGCAGTTTGGATGACGATGTCCGCCCACTTCAAAGCACCAACCCAGGTGCAGCTGAGGGCCAGCTCATGGTACAGGCCAAGCAGAAGCACATTGATGAGCACATAGAGGCACTGTTGCAGCTTCAATGGAGCTCAGGAGATGATGTCCAGCTACTCCTCCAGATGTCATCGAGGGTTCAACAGGCACTGACCCAACATTAATAACTGCAGCCCCAGATAGTGGAAGGTATCACCCACACGTAAGGTCAGCATGGTGGTGGTGCCAGCCTTGGAAGATGACGTCACCAACCACGTTCACTTTCTTGTTGTGGCCCAAAGCAACCGAAACATTTGTGCAGATTGATGTGCAAGCCCCAGATGTGTGAGGGCTGTCACAGCTACTTCAATGAGGAACAGCTGGCCCCTCTTGGTAACACACGCATGCACACACAACCTCTGGAAGGCCTTCTGTGTCCATGTGTATATCCATTGGTGTGTTTGCGCTGCTGCTGTGGTGGCCCTGCAGGCAGCCACTTGGGTGGCGGGCGCAGTTTCTGCTTCCTCAGCTTTTTCTCCTCTCTGGAACCAGCTGATACATACCAAATGTGACATCGGGCTGTGTCCCTGGCCCCAGACTGATGGTGTGGTCCAGGGCTGAGAACTGCTGGGCAGAAGTGAGTAGCCCCACCAGGTGTTCCCAGACGGCGCCATTGATCAGCTCCCCTGGCAGCGACTTGGTGTTGCTAGTCGTGCTGTCCCTTGCAACTTACTCGACATAGGTAGCAGTGTTGCGCCCATATTGAGCGGGGGTCTTTTCGCACCCCCCCCCCCCCCACCCCCCAAGTCAGACACCAGCTCTTCTCCTTGACTGTTTTTAAGTGCCTCCATGAATTCATGGGCCCTCTGTTTGCAGACAGGTTTCCGTCTCTGGCACTTAATTGATTCGAGTGTGTGATCAGGGATAATCCTGATTAGTTCTTGATTAACAAGGAAGAACTTGATGTCCCTCTTGAGGAACAGTTCGGCCTCCACATGGGCAAGTGACAGGACTTCCTCTACTGTCCAGCCCATGCAATGTGTATCTGTGACAATCTCTTCATTTGTGGCCACAAAGTGTTGGCGGCGGCAATGGACCCCGAGACAGTTCTTCATTGTGAAAGTGCGATCGCACTCATTGCAGGTGGATGCTACCCCACTCCCCCCCCCCCCCCCAAACAGGATCCTCGACTAGGCCGATTGGCTGAGTGGGTGTTGGGGTGGCACCTTCAGCGGAAGGGTTGTACTGCTCCCAACTATCTATGTCTATAATGCGGGTACTGTGACGTCATACACTCAAAGATTATGAACCATGAGCAACATGAAGACAGCACTCTGGACGAGATGATTGCGAGGTCCTACACCTTGAAGCCCAGATTGAGGAGGTCATTCGCGGACTGTGAAGACCACGTTCCACTCCAGTTCAACGTGGTCAATGAATAGTAGACACTCTGGATGCCGGGAAGCAGGTCGAGGACGGCATGCCTGATGGACGGTGTGTTTTATTTCCTCACTTTCTGCTGGTGGCACCAGCCGAGCGGACAGTGGTTACCGACTATCTGGGAATTGTCTATGTGGGTTGGTCAACTTTGACCGTAATGATGTCAGGCTTGTGGTGTCTTACCAATGTTCAAAGGTGGGACTCTACAGAGACAAAAAGCCCCTTTGCGCAAGTCCACGCGCAAGATACTTCACATGGGACCTGTGCATTTTTCTGCAAGTCTGGTTGACGTGGTTAGCATTTTCAACAGCACTGCAGCCTGCGCAGCATCACTTTTCGGTCACCCATTCCTGACTGCTCTGCAACTTGGAGGGCATGGCATTTACCCGGGTGCAGAGGGCATTGATGTAGTTGCACCCAGACAGGAGTCGAATGGTGTCGGTGACCCACTGTTGCTGTCCCAGATGGCGGCAGACTCGGAGAGGGGTGCACCATCAAAGGTGACATGTAGGCGAGCCACCCACATTTCCCCAAGCTGCTCCAGCATCGTAAGGAGGTGGCCTTCCCACGTCTAGTGCCACTCAAGCGCCACAACCTCATGCTGCACCTTGCACAAGTCCGCATCATTCACAGCTGATCCCATCCTATGCAGTGTCAGGAGTCGGGCCCACCATAGGGTAGAGCCCATAAAGAGGGTAGATGACTGCCAAGTCATCCATGAGTGTAGGAGAGTGGATGTAGCCCAAGGGGGTGTCCACCAGGAGGCGGAACCACCTCCTGACACCTGCTGCTTGCACCACCATATCCGCGGCATTCAGGACACCCATCTGGGTGTGACTGAGGGCCAGCCCATGGAACAGAACTGGCAGCAGCACATTCATGAGGGCACAGAGGTGCAGCTGTGGCTTCAGGGGAGCCCGGATGATGATACCCAGATGCTTCTGCAGATGACGGCGAGGATGGAACAGGTGCCGACCAGAAGAGAATTGCAGGCCCAGGTAGCAGGTCTCACCCATACATAGCATCGGCATGGTGGTGTTTCCGGCTGTGAAGGTGATCGAGCCGTCCACCTTCACCACCTCCTCGCAACCAGAGGCCACTAAAGGTGAGGGTGAAACACTTCCACGCATTTATATGCAACCCCAGATGGGCAAGGGCTACCACGGCTACATTGATGAGGAATTGCAGGCCCATTTTCGTCGATGCAACAGCAGGACATCATCAGCGAAGGTTGCCGCATTGACTCTGCGACCTAGAATCCAGACTCCTATGTGGGGAGGCAAGCTGTTCAGCACAGTGTCCATGGCCATGTTGAAAAGGAGGGGAGAGAGATCATCCTCTTGATGGACACCCCTCGATGGTTGCACAGTCACACTCACGCCACTGCTGCCTCCCGCTATCGCCATCGTGCTGCCTCTGTAGGAACTATCAACATAATCGGCAAATTCGCTTGGGACGCCATGTGCTTTCAGCACGGAGCATAGAGCAGCATGGTGTAGTGAGTCGAATGCCTTAGACTTGTTGACAGACACAACAAAGATAGAACGGCAGGAGTGGACTGCGTCAAGGGCCTGGTCTAAGATGAATGCGTTTTCTAGCATCCCATCCCGAGGGATGACTGCCCACTAATATTCGCCCACAGCACACAGACACATCGGGCACAAGGCCAGAACCTTGTGGAAAGTCCTCACAAGTACCGAGCATATGGTAATGGGACGAGTCAGTGGGGGATGATGATGCAGCCATTTTGGGGAGCAAAGTAGTCTGAACACAGAGGAGGCAACCAGGGAGTGATCACGCAAGGAGGAGGAGATTCATAATCTTGACCATGACATTGCATGGCAGGCACTGCACCACGGCAGGGCAGGCCATTTGGGCCTGGAGCAGAGCTCCTGTGCAGCAGGGAAACAGTGACTTCTTCGGCTGTGACCGGCCTCCACAGGCACTCAAAGTCGACAGGCTGCGAGTGCAGCAGCAGGCAGTCACTAATGTTGCCAACGGTGGACAGCAGCTGCTGCTGCTGCTGCTGGAAGTGGTCAGCCAAGAAGTTATGCAGGCAAAAGATGTCAGGTGGCAGCTGTAGCAAGATGCCATCCAGGAAACCCCACATGCAACACACATGTTCCCTTCCCTGGAGCTGACAGCTATGAGGACATCCAAGAGCATGCCTAAGATGGTGGCTGGTTGTGTCCCAGGCTCCAAACCAATGATGTGGTCCAGGGCCAAGAATCGCTGTGCAGATGCAGGAAGCCCCGCGAGATGCTTTCAGACGGCTGCGCCAACACCGGCATCTGGCAGCAGTGGCCCCGGTGGTGTCGTGCTGTCTTCTTCCCCATCCAGTGGCGGCAACCTCGCCAGCCCTTGGCTGGACCCCAGTCCCTCCTCAACCCTCTCCCGCAGGAAGGCCAGAAACTCCTGCACACACTGATGGTGTGCAGGCTTACACCTCTGGCACTTGATGGTGATGAGTGTCCTGTCAGAGGAGCTCCTGCTTGGCGAAGAACCACCATGCGTCCCTCTCGTTATGAGCTCCCTAATAAGGAACTGGAGGAGATGGAAACGACTCCATATACTCTTATTACAGGGTGCCCAAGTATCCCATGTGCCAACAACAGGTGGCATAATATCTGGCGGGAGGCTTAGTTTCTACTTCAGCTGCAGAATGCTGAGAACACTTGGCTGTTCATATTTCTGCCTTTTAAAAACTTCAGCACGATTGAGGCTCCTAGTATATTCATATTCTATAGTTGTCTGTAGCACTGTCCCTTGCCCAGTCCCCGACTTGCCCTCAGTGTCATATATAACAAGGTCTGAGTGACAGATGGATTGTAACAACCTTGTAATAGCCACTATCCCCTATTTCCTTTCTGACAGCACTACCTACTCGATCGTGCCTATCTACTCTCGCGAAGTAAATGGACAACACTGAAGAACATGCTGTAGACTCTCCTGCGAGAACCTCCTGCTCTGCAATTGGCAGCAGAACCTGCAAGATCCTCTCGCTTCTAAACTGATACTGTTATTACTCAGCTTAGCTGCGAGTCCAGAGAGTGTGGTGTATGTGATGTACAGTATAATTGATCAGCATTTCCACCCGGAATTTGCAAGTGTAAGTCGGACCTTCCTTGATCCACCTTGGTGGGTCGTGTCGTCTGATTTCCTCCTCCCTGCGCGTGGTGCAGCTCTCATAAATGTTGTCCCGTACAGAGTCTTCATTGGCGCATTGGATGTCTTTCTCAGTGGAAGCTAATTATCTGCTGTTGCTCAACTTTGTGGTATCTATTTACTCGAAATTAACATTCCATAATGTCACATTTATTCCTATTAGATCAATAATGAAACACTCATGTCACGAACTACTTGTAAATGAGAGCATGGCTACCATCGAACAAGACAGGAAGAGCTCTTAACGCCAACTGTCGACTTTGGCGTGCACTCCGTACCTCTTACTAGTTTCGTCAATTTCGGATCAAGTTCGTACTTACTAAGATATGCATTTGTTAATGAATGGGTGTGAATTTTAACGTGGCAAAATTTGGATAAACAGTTTTAAACATCCAGAGGCTCCTCCTAGTATTCATGTTGACATAAATGGCTTTAATTATTAAATATAAATAAACAAAATCGGTGACTTTGGCGCCAAGATGGCGGTACTTCCCGTCATGTATATTTCCCAGGCTGACTCTCGTTGCTACGGTCCAGCGCCGAGCTCCACCCCACTACACGCAGCATATGGACGCTTCGTCACCTAGCCAGCCAGCATGGAAAATGCTCTCTGATTCATCGCCGGCTTTGGACTACAGCACTTCCTGACTATTGTGAATACATCAATAAGAGACAATAATTTATTAAAACTGGTAAAAATGTCTTCCTCATGTAAGAGGCACCTTACAAACCTCATATATTTATTACACATGGAGGCATGCTGACAATACTCCAAGCCGTGGCCTAGTGCAGTATTGTGAAACTGTGTCCACCATTAGCTTGTAACCCAGTCAATTGCTGGGATGACCTCTCCACCTTTCACCCTTAAGATTTTCTTAAGTGTGGCTACAAGCTTGGCCACGATTCCTGTTTTAGTTATGGCTTGCTGATGTGTATCATTAATAGAAGGCAGCTACTGAATTCTTCTGTAGAAAACTGAACCAATCAGCAGCCTTAACGCAAGTACTCCCAAGCCACCACCGCACTACTTAGAGTGGAGGAATTGCATTGGAGTTGTCCTAGGCAAATGGAGAATGATCAGGCGATCCAAATAACCCAGCTTCTTGGCTATACTATTGCTATTCTGAAGAACATGAACAATCCTGTGTATTAAGTACGTGTGGAGAGCAGTTACTTTATGCCATGGCTTAAGAGCTGCTCATATAAGCCAGTTCTACAAGCATTAAAAAAATAGATGGAGAAGGAGTCAAAATTACTTGTTGCTCAAAAACGTAGCCAAGGTAGTGTAGCTGCTCCTGTACATTCAAGGCAGGTGTTTTTATACCTGGTAACTTAAACAGACTCCTTGTTTCAACTGCACATCACTTGGGCCACTCTAATAAATTGGAAAGCCTTGCTTTTTGAGGGGTTTAATTCATGCACTGTGCTCTTTGTAAATCTCTCAACACAGATTTTGCTGCATACCCTCTTTAGTTGACGAGAGAAGAACAATATCATTGGCGAAGCCAAGAACTGCAAATTTTTCGCAGTTAACCTACACCCCATAGGACTGGTTTACAAGATCCCATAAGCCCATCCATCACCATATTAAAGATAACAGGTGTTAATGGATCCCCTTGCTTGACTCCCTTATGAAATTCAACTTCACCAAGGCTGTCTTTACCTAGCTGGTCGTTTGTCCTTTATAAGACGATAATATGTAATCCAGAGTCAGCTCATCCACTCCATGCAACCCCAGTGCATGAAGGAAGGCACTCCAAGATACCTGGTCAAAGGCTTTTGTTAAGTTAAGGGTTACAACAAAAATCGGCTTTCCATGTTCCCTATGCTCTTTGATTATAACATTGAGATACAGTGAGTCACGCCGTCAGGACCAGCTGCTGTTTAATTTAACTAATGCAACCATCTCCTCGATTCACTCAAAGAGGAAGGCATGCTCGTCTCCCTGATGGTGTTGGGATTCCTGGGCATCAGTGCTGTCTTCAGGCCATGTTCCTCCTTTGAATAGTAGCTCCTGAAATAATCTACAAGCAGGCTTATATCAGATCTCATAGTTGTTTCATTGCCTTCAACACCATTGAGAATTTCTTTAATTAAATTAGTCCTGCAATTTAACCACCGATACTGGGCATCAAGAGATCTATCCTGCTGCCTCACCTTCCGCTGTTCATTCTTGCCACCCTTCCATGGCATGTTGGCAGCTGGTCGTCTCCACACTCTCTTAGGTCTTGAATGTGGCGATGTACTCAATCCCTGCATAATTTCCATGGCCTGCTCACTGATGGAGGACCAAGATGATGCACTGTCGTGAACCAAAACAACCAATAATTTCCTGTAAGTGGGAAATAATGTACTCATTGTTTATCCAACATCATTGTTCTACTGAAGTGGCAGAAGTAGCAAATTCTATATCCACATCAGGTACCTCAGGAAGGACATCCTCCAACTTGCTTCTCAGATTTCCCAGGATCTGCTTATATTCTGGCAATGCCCTCCGTTTCTTAATACCTTCAGCTGTTCTTCCTAACTGTCTACCAAGATACAAATTTAATTGTACTTGAGTAGACCACTTGCCCTCATATTCCACTTCTAACACCACCATTTCCTCCACCTCAGGGCTACTCCAATTGCCTTTCCACTTCCCAGGGGCTTGCATTAGGTCAGCAGCATTAAACTGAACAGGATTTGCTTGTTTCTCATGCAACCAATGGCCAGTCAAGGTCATAAATTCTTGTTCATGGAAGGCACATTTGTGCAAGCCATCCTTGTTGGGTGCATGTATCATGCTGCTACACCTACAGATGTTCTGTTTCTGGGTGGGGGGGCATGTTTGCCTACTAATATCCAATCCACATTTAGGACATGTTACGCTATCTGAACTTGGCGAATTAATATTCCTGCCAAGTCTTCTGCCTGTGGTAGCCACATTTGAAAGTTGAGCATCCTGTACATTAGGACCCTCCATACAAGACACCATTGAATTTGATGTCACAATTAAGGCTCTCCCTAGGGAAGAGGGGAGGTAGGCTGCGAACCCGACTCTCCTGCAGCCAATAGGCTTATGAAACCAAGGACTCATCTCAGATACTAGGACAGAGAGATCTGCCCTGACATCTCATCTTGGATACTAGAACAGACACCTGAAACGATGGCCCTGTGGCCCTGCCCCATTAGCTGCAAACAGGTCTCCCCTTAACTTGCCTCGGCTCCCCAAGAGGCAACCCATTTGGACCAGACTCACGTCCCGATTAGGCTAGTGCTTGGACTTCACTGCAGAAAGGCTTAAGGCACCACACACCGATCGCAGCCACACGGACATGGGACACAGTGGAGCTACCTTATATTACGCGTCATGCGGGCAAGAGTGTCACAGTTACTCTCGCCATCCAAGCTGTCAAATTCACACATGTGCAGAGTAGTCTGAGGTGTAGTGGAAAGGGGGGTTGTCTCCATATGGCCCGTGTTTACATTTAATGATTTTTGCAATTTCCTCATTGTTTACAGCTCTCACGTCAAATAAAACCAAAACTGATTTCTGTGGTCAGGAGCTATTAAGTGAATTTCATTTATTACAATTATGAAACGCTAAAATATTTTATTAGTTTCTGTTTTCTAGTTTTATGTTATTTTTGTGTTTTTGGCAGTTCCAGTCTTTTTATTGGTTTGCTAAAGAAATTTGGTTTTCATTCATCATTTCCGCAGAGGCAATCAATATATTTGAAACAAAGTGTTTCATTCTGCACTATTGGTTGGTTTCAACTGTTCGTTGAATTTCAAGTAGACGTTTTCATCTTCTGGCACGTATAGCATTATGCCATAATAAATAACCAAACATGAAACAATACAGTACCAGTACTCCAAGAAAATTTACATCTCAAAAACCACACTGAAAAGCTTAATGTCAGGTAGAGGCCTACTTCATTGTGAATCTGGGCATATAAATGCGCACTTTAAACTAAATTATACATTTTAGTATTGTTTACGAAATTCCAATGCTCTTGAAGTATCCTCTGATGTCCTGTTTCTTTAATAAGGTAATGTAAGCTCTCTTAACACCATATACAAAAAACATACATGTTTCCTACATCATCATAGCTGCGGTCGTGCAGTAACTTCTGTTCTCTGGCACACTCTCATAATTGGTGAAATGAACCTGCTTCTAATAGGTTGTGGGAAAATATTGAGAATGGTGGTTTGACAAAGGTTACTTTGAAAGTAAATTTCCTTTTATGCAAGATGAATTATATTACATCTGAGAACGTGCAATGAATCACAGACTGTTTTACTGTCATTTCTTTAAAACTTAAACTTTGAGGACCAGTCGCTTACACGAATACACCAGACATTTACTTCGTTATTTAAAATTTTACTGGCATATTTGTGATGTAACACAGCAAAAAAGGACCAATATTATGTGAAAGCTTAGCTTTTTCTGTAGCTGGAGTATGTATATTAATTTAAACCATCAAATTTTTCTATTTGTGTGTTCACGCTACTGAACAGTAATGTTGCTATTGGCTGACTACATCACATGTCCTATGCTCTGAATATCTGCTGTCAACGGCTGCCGAGATCATATGACATGAACTCTAATCAGCTTATAAAAGCACGTCGTAATCTCAATTATAATGCTTCAGAAAGTAATGTGCTGTGTTTGGTGGAATTCAAATTTATACCTTTGTAATATGAAAATGTGCAGCATACAAGTTGCACATCAAAGATTTTTCCAAAATACTGTCACTTAGCAAGGGAAAAGAATATTTTCATCGGGGAAAAAAGTGAACATTTTTTTTTTTTTTTTAATCTTAAATTAGTGGTAAGGTTCTATGGGACCAAACTGCTGAGGTCATTGGTCCCTAGGCTTACACACTAATTAAACTAACTTATGCTAAGGACAACACACACACCCATGCTTAAGGGAGGACTCGAACCTCCGGCGGGGGGAGCCACGCAAAACGTAAGGTGCCTCACTCACACCGCACGGCTACCCCACGCAGCAGAGTATTTTTAATCGGGAAATCTGGGAATTGTTTTCCTTGTCTGCATATTCACCCTGTTAATGCAAAAAATACTTGGAACTGGTCAAGTTGCCGCTATAAATTACAGCAAAGGTTAATGTATTTCAAAACAATAAATGAATTTTTTTTAACTAAATTCAATGAGACATTTGCTGTTATGTCCATATTTTACCTTAATCAGCTACTGCCAACAAGGTTTGGTTTCATGATCTCCACACTTGCAGAACTGAAGTCATGATTGAGTTACTACACTATTTAATTAACATGTTTGTTATTCATAATTGATGCTATGTAATAGGAACCATGACCCTTTTGTTATAATGAGTAAACAAACACTGTCTGGATCAAAACTGTGTATTTACCAACTACTGTTTTCAACCAGTGTTGCAGATTATGTTCAAATTTAAGTCAGGAAAAAAGGCAATAACAATAATGGTTTTACAGAAGTATGATATTACAAACACTTGTCGTATGATCTGTAAAAATAGCAACAAAATATTCAAATATACACTTGCAGTGCGGTACAGTTGTCAACAGCTGTATGAAACTAACACAAAAAATGAAGTTATGGTGGGGGGAAATAACTTTTGCACAGCCACATAACAAGACCGCAAGTCATAGATAAATATATTAAAATAATGTAAAGAAATTTTGTCATACATAATTAAAGAAAAAATTGTTATTAATTCATACTGTTTAGGTTAAGGTAAATGAGAGTATTACCTTCCTTTGTTTCTAAAGTAAACTGTATTACTGTATTTTAGGATATATGGTACATATTTCAGTAGGTACTTGCTTCATGTCTTTCCCATCCCCCCCCCCCCAAAAAAAAAAAAAAAAAAAAAAAAAAAAAATTATTGCCTCATTGACATGCCTCTTATAGTAAAGAATTTGATGTTTAACCATTCATGTTTTTGAAAAAAGTTCATTTCAACATCACTGAAAAAGTAAGTCTGCAAAATTGCCTGCCAGACTGTTGCCCACAGCCAGACCCTCTATCTCCTGGTATATTTTATCATTAAACACGAGAAATGGTAGAAAAATGTTAGCGCAACAAACTCTACCAGTTCGGTAATTTCACTTCAGTTGGCTTTTTAAAATTTTAATTAGTGGAATAATTTCTTTAATTGATACATTTTACACAAATTTTTAACATCAAGTTAAGGTAGTATTGTGTCATGAGGTACATCAAGGTGTTTCAAGTTGATTAAAGAGTTCAAAGCCGTTCTTAATGCAAAATGTTTCAGGGAAAGAGTACAAAGCTCTAAGTTTTTTTTTGTTCAGCTTTTATTGAAGAAGTAACAGAGGAATATTACTGAATGTAGGGCACATACTCTTTTCCATTTTGTGTAATGTAACTTAGAACTTATAATTTCCGAATGGCAGGATTCATAACTTTGAAGTGCTTCTTTTCTATGTCTCAGAAGAGAAATAAAGTCATCTATTTTTTTTTCTTCTTTCAGTTTGAAATTCTTTTTGCAGGTCCTTACTTACCTATGCAACAATATTTTCTGCAAAGAACTTCTCTCTTTTTTCTATGTAATCCCCATCATGGACCAGGACAGCTGTAGTTTCCTTATCAGCTTTGTCCACAATAGCTTGTTGTTCTGTAAGTATGTTATTTAAGGGTGTTAAAAAAAATTGCCTGATTCATTGGGTCTACATTTGTGGATGCTCTTTCAAGTTCTAAGAATTTTTAATTTCTACAGCACCAAGAATCATTCAAGCCTGCTACATTTAGTACTGCTACATGCAACTTTTACTTGAGCGACTGTTTCTTTTTCCTGCTTACTGAGCAACACAGGTCTTAATAATAAATGAGAAGCATCAGTTTGCTTTTGTTCTACAATATTACTTTTATTGTGTTAACCGGTTTACGGCTTACAAGGCCATAGTCAGACGTTCACTGAGTATTGTCATTAAAGAAGTTACAATGTTCGCAAGCAACATTGGAAGAGAAGTAACACGTCTAGACTGAAGGAGAAACATACAGTAACAAATATCTTTGACAGTGTGGTGGTAATGCAATGAAAAAGTAAAAAAATTGAACAGTAAATAAATAAAAATGAAGTAGACAGAAAAAGCTTTAACACGAAATAGGAACAGCATGCCTACATGACAGTTTCTAATAATAAATCTAATAAAAGAAAGTAAAATCAGTTTAAACTACAGTCTATATGGAATACACAGACAACATCAATAAAACAAAAGAACTAAATGAATACAGGAAAATGGGAATATGTAGAAACAGACAGTGTGGGAAGTAATGAACAACAGAGATGATTATATGAAGTTTAGGAGAGGGAAAGTGTTGAGTTGTGTCTGGTCATTTAGGATTAGATCTGGACAAAAGCAAACTGGTGCTTTTCATTTATTATAATGTTACTAGGTTTTAAATCATATTATGAGCAGGAAAGTTGCTACTCACCATATAGCAGAGATGCTGAGTTGCAGACTGGCACCACAAAAAGACTCTTGTAGTTTAAGCTTTTGGCCATTAAAGCCTTCATCATCAACATCAAAACACACACACACACACACACACACACACACACACACACACACACACGACTGCAGTCTCAGGCAACTGAAACTACACTGCGAGCGGCTGGACCAGTACACGATGGGAGTGGCGATTGGGTGAGGTAAGGATGAGGCTGGGGCGGGGAGGGGGAGGGATAGTGTGGTGGGGTTGGCGGACACTGAAGTGCTGCAGGTTAGATGGAGGGCAAATGAGAGGTGGGAAGGAGGTGCAGGAAGTAGTGGAAAAAGAGATAAATAAAAGGAGAGAAATAAAAGGACTGGGTGTGGTCATGGAATGATGGCTGTGCAGTGCTGTATATTACTACACAATGTAAAGAACATTTTAAAACAGAGTTAAGCATTTCAGCTTTTGCTTTGCTACCGTCAATTTTAGTTCCTGTCTCATTTGCTAGGGACTGAACACTAACTTGGGTGCCACTGACAGCCTTTGCATGTGACCAGAATTTCTTTGGGTTTTGTGAAAGATCATTTGAAAATGTTCTGCCTATCCTGCTAGGGTAGTCATTGAAGGTTTTATACATTGCTCTAACGACAGCCAAATGCATTTCATTCAGCAACATTCTATGTATATTCCTATCTTTGTTTTACACCTATTGTGCAATAATCTTTATTTCCTTATAAATTTCTGTAAAGCGACTGTATAGCACGGAGGGTCCCTCCCATTATGAACTGGTTCTACTGAGTACATGTCTGCCCAGTGCATTGTCAGCTATTCTTTTCAACTTGAGCCATAGTTCCTCTACACACTCCTGCCATGTGCTGAAAGTTTCAAGTTCCTTACTGAGATATGACACTAGTGACTTTTTTTTTAAATATGTTTTTAATGAACATATATATCTTTGAGCTTGTTTTAGTTGCCCTTTGTAGTTTGGCAATCACTGTTGCCACAATCACATCATGATCACCAATACCAATTTTGATGTGGACGTTCTCAAATAGGTCAGGTATATTTGCTGCCATTAGATCTAACATATTTCCATAATGAGTGGGAGTTGAAACTATTTGTTCTAGGTAGTTTTCAGAGAAGGCATTTAGTTATGTTTCACAGGATGTCTTGCTGTGCCCACCACTAACAAAACTGTAAATTCCCTAATTGATTATTGTATAATTATGGTCTCCACCAATGATTACAGTATGACTGGGGAACTTATGTACAAGCAAAACGAGGTTTTCTCTAAGTTTTCAGTTACATCAGGAGATGAGTCTGGTGGACGATAGAAGGATCCAATTACAGTTTTATGGCCATCTGTGGTACTGAGTCTTGCCCAAGCAATTTCCCATGCAACTTCACTTTCTATATCAGCGGATTTGAGTTTCTTGTCTACTGCGACAAACATACTGCCTCCATTTCCCATTCTTTTGATACGCAGTTACATTGTCTCCAAAAAAACTCACTGCTATCAATTCCAGGTTTCAACCAGCTCCTGCACCTAGTATTATGTGAGCTTCACTGCTTTTCTGGAATGCTTCGAACTCTGGAACTTTGTTTAAAACGCTTTGGTAGTTAATCACTAGGATTTTAATACTATCATCTGTGGGAGGCACTTCTTATGATCTTGCTACAGATTTTGGCATCTGGATTGGATGGAGAGTTGTCCAATCTACACAGTACACTACCTGGACAGCAGCCTCTGATGTGTAGCGTACACCTGTCCCAAGGAGGGGCAAACTACAGTTCTCAACCCTGTGGTACAAGTCCAGGAAGTTACAGCCTCTCTTGTCACAGAACTTACGAACTCTGGCTCAGTCCTTCCACTTGGTTTAAAACCATGAGAGCATGGCCAATTCTGGGGACAATGCTACAACTTGTGAGCTTCATTGAAACTCTGGCAGAGAAGGTGGAGAAGACTAGTCTTGTGCCCAGCCCCTGGAATAATCCCAAGTATGACCTTGGAGCCCAGAAAACATGCACCATTTGTTCCAATGTGCACCACAATCAGCAGTTTCTTGCACCCTATTCCCTCAAGGGCTGCCAATATAGCCTGTTCAACATGCTGAATGAGGCCCCCAGGCACACACACTGAGTGCACCTGGTGACCTTTCCTGTCTCTTGGTGCCATTTTTCTGGTGGATTTCATCATTTGCTCTATGTTTGGGCTGCCAGTGATTAGTAGACTCCTACTTTTTTGCATTTGTCCCCCTCTGACACTGGAAAAAACAGGTTTCCCCAAAACAGGTGAAGTGAGTCTCACTGGCTCAGTTTTAGGTTAAGTGAAAGACAGCACTTCAAACTTGGGGCATCAGTATAATACCCTGAGGCCTAACTGGCCCCGAACACAATGTACAGGATACCTAGATCTACCACTGAACCACCACTTGCCCTCAGGTGGACGAGTAATGATAGATCCTGTACTTTCTGCAGAGGAGACAGGATCCATCAGGAGAGGATAGTACTTGAGATACCTTTAGTACCGATACTACAGGTATATGACTCTTGGGAGCTTTTCCAACTCACCAATTTTCAGTAGCTGCCAATCATTTGATAGTAATCAGAGCAAGAACAGCATTCCCAGGTTACACATTGCCATGATGATAATAATAAAGAGTGAGGTAAAAGTTCTGTATCATTCTGCTGCAATAATATCTGTATTTGTAAAATACTTCATTTCAAAATATTCAATTTGGAATGATACACAAATTACTGATTTTTACATGTACTAATGCACAATTGATAGTAGTACAAATGCAATAACTTGACAAGATCAAATTTTCTTATCTCATAAAGGATGTCAATTTATTTCTTACATTACGTTAAAAGATGGGCTCCACATCATTACTGATTCTCCTTGCTTCTTAATTCCCTTAACAATCTAATGGTTTAAAGTCATGAAAACTTCCAGTTCTAGGAAGTGCTTGAAGTTCTGCAAAGTGTTCTGCAAGGTCAGAATGCATGTGATTCACAGACACTTCAGAAATAAAACTTAACTTCATTGATGTTAACATTACAAAACTGAAAAAAACTGATGCCGGTTATATTTGATTTCATTACATTGTAAACTCTCCTTTCATGCTTATTTTTAACTGTTCTACCTATCTGTCATACTGTGTTTTCCCATAGTTAGTCCCAAAAAAGGAACTGTTCTGACGGGGACTAGGGATTATAAAATAAAATTTATTTTGTTTTGGCCTCCACAGCTATCACTAAAATAATGAAGCTCTTTTAATACTGTATGTAAATATGTTTCTTTGCTGGATTCAATTACAGCTTTTTGAATTATGTGGACCATACAAACATGATGTCTCATGTGATCAGATATAACACAAAAAATTTAATTCTTCTTTCACCGTCACAGGTTTTTTATATTATTATTGTTATTATTATTTCACTTGAGTAAATTCATACTGAGAAAACTTTACATCAGATTTTTCTTTACGTATCTTACAATATTTTGATTGTGAGTGAGAAAGTATTTCTTTCCAATTTTGATGAAAGGTCCTCATTGAAGTAAGCAACATTTGCAATACAAGTGCTCATTTTTATTTATGAAAAAGGTTTTATATTCATTCAAGTTTTCAATTTTTTTTATTCTAAGAAACATTATACAGGTAGTTTTATTTTGGAGGGCATTCATTGTAGTGTCACAGCATACATGCAGAGCAACAGGTTTTCACATACTAGCATTTTTGTGAGATCTTTATAGTTTTCTTCACATGGTACTGTGTCATTAGTAAAATTATGTTCTAATGAATTATGAATTGTGCAATACCAAATGGGTTCTATTAGCACTTACTGAAACAGTACTGAAAAGGCTTTAAAAAAACCTACTTTTGCTTCTTGATATTTGCTTTTAAAAATTAAATAAATTTCATGTAAATAGACTTAATTTTTTTAGTTGAGTGACTACGAATTTAAATCAAAAAATTCATCTATTGAATAGAAGTCTTTGTCATTCAGAAATACTTTTAATTTGTTTTTGACTACTGGTTGGCTACATGTCGGACTTTCGATGGTATTCGGCAAGTGACCAAAGACTTTTGTGGCAGCATAATTCACACTCTTCTGTGCCAAAGCTAGATTTAAGCCAGAACAGTGAAGATCAACTTTAGTCCTAGTACTGTGGTGAAGCACATTGTTATTAC
Source organism: Schistocerca gregaria (assembly GCF_023897955.1). Classification (NCBI taxonomy): domain Eukaryota; kingdom Metazoa; phylum Arthropoda; class Insecta; order Orthoptera; family Acrididae; genus Schistocerca; species Schistocerca gregaria. Next base: position 287,660,457 of record NC_064925.1, read on the forward strand.
TTTTGAAGTGGAATGGGTTATTAATAACAAATTTCACAATGGAATATATGTATTGTGAAGCTTCTGGGAATAACCTTAGTTCCTTAAACAAACAGACTGTTCATCACTTTCATACAAATTTATTAATAATGCAATTACCACGAGTTTTAGTTCTTTCACTCAGGTTTGGCACTGCCAAGAAACCTTGCTATGCTGAGTATGTGCGAACTTTGAAAATATTTATACTTTTTTACTGAGACCAGCTCAATGATGCAGGATTAGTCAGAAACTGAATTTGTTGCTTCTTTATAGCTTGCTGTGTAAACTGCTCTGTATCAGCAGCTTTTCATTCTACTGTCTTTTCCAATGTACTTTCTGACACTTCAACATCTAAATCAATTTTCTTTCATAGACTTACCCCCAATATTTGAAGATAACCTTCTGTATCAAATAACTAATGAGGAGTTATTGAATAGAATTGGGGAGAAGAGGAGCTTGTGGCTCAACTTGACTAGAAGAAGAGATCAATTGGTAGGACATGTTCTGAGACATCGAGGGATCACCAATTTAGTATTGGAGAGCAGTGTGGAGGGTAAAAATCATAGAGGGAGACCAAGAGATGAATACATTAAGCAGAGTCAAAAGGATGTAGGCTGCAGTAGATACTGGGAGATGAAGAAGCTTGCACAGGATAGAGTAGCATGAAGAGCTGCATCAAACCAGTCACAGGACTGAAGACCACAACAACAACAACAACAACTGCCTTTTGAAGTTCTCACTACAACTAGGTCTTTGAAACTAGTATTTACAGACTTCTTTGCTGTTTCTTTTTATAATTATGTTATTTCTGTGTTCACTCAGTTAGAAGTATTTATCAACAACATCACTGTCATCAGTGGTATTAAGCCATGTTTTATGATGGAATGCACATAACTTTTCTCTTGGATTAATTTTAATCTTTCTGAGAGACATTGAGTGTGGATACTACATCACAGACACAGTTCCTCTGACTATTCAGAGATGTAAACAATCTTGCATGAGCAGCGCCTATCAGATGGAAGGGGTCTGACAGCTGTTCAGTTCCACTCATTACACCAGGTGTTGTCTGTAGTTCAGCCATGCCTAGACGGTCAATACTGCTGTTCGATCATGTCTGCATTGTCACTTTGTGCCTGGAAGGGCTCTCAACAAGGGAAGTGTCCAGGCATCTCTGAGTGAAACAAAGCGATGTTGTTCGGACATGGAGGAGATACAGAGAGACAGGAACTATTGATGACATGCCTCGCTCTTGCTGCCTAAGGATTATGGCTCAGAGGAAACCTGACAGCAATGCCACCATGTTGAATTATGTTTTCGTGCAGCCACAGGACATCGTGTTACAACTAAAACTGTGCGCAATATGCTGCATGATGCGCAACTTCACTCCCGACGTCCACGGCAAGGTCCATCTTTGCAACCAGGACATCATGCAGCGTGGTACAGATGGACCCAAAACATGCCGAAGCGACTGCTTAGCACTGGCATCATGTTCTTTTCACCAACGAGTGTCACATTTGCCTTCAACCAGACAATCGTTGGAGACATGGTTTGAGGTGACCCGGTCAGGCTGAATGCTTCATACACACTGTTCAGTGAACGCAGAAAAGTGGAGGTACCCTGCTGTTTTGTGGTGGCATTATGTGGGGCCAATGTATGCCGCTGGTGGTCATGGGAGGCACCATAAGCGGCTGTATGATACATGAATGCAACCCTCCGACTGATAGTGAAATCATTTCAGCAGCATATTGGCAAGGCATTTGTCTTCATAGACAACAATTCACACCCCCATTGCGCACATCTTGTGAATGACTTCCTTCAGGATAACGACATCACTCAACTAGAGTGGCCAGCATGTTCTTTGCACATGAACCCTATCGAACATGTCTGGGATAGATTGGAAAGGGCTGTTTATGGATGTGACCCACCAACCACTCTGAGGGATCTACGCTGAATCGCCATCGAGAAGCGGAACAATCTGAATCAACAGTGCCTTGATGAACTTGTGGATAGTATGCTACGACGAACATAGGCATGCATCAATGCAAGGGGACATGCTGCTGGGTATCAGAGGTACCAGTGAGTACAGCAATCTGGAGCACCACTTCTGAAGGTCGCGCACGGCTCACCATCAGACTGCAAAAGAAGGTCCCTGTGAAATATGATACTCAGGACCATATTTAAGCTCTTAAGGAGTGTGATGGAAACAGAAACATCATCCAGCAATGCACAGGTGAGTAATGCCCGTGATTGGGCAGAGGATGCTGTTTTGATCTAGACTGATCCTGGCCGCATTTTGGACAAGCTCTCCACCTTCCCAAACTTGTAATCTAAATGCTCCACAAAAAACCGAGGTTTCATTGACGTACGAGGTACCAGGGCGAATAAGCGTCACTGCCATCCTTAGCCTGACGTTCCTCCCGTTGTGTGGCCGAGAGGTCGTATTTCTTAGCATTGAGCATTGAAGTTAGACCTTGACCACTCAGAGACTGCTGGTGTTTGACCACCAGCAAGAGATGATGTAATACGCTTCATGGTGTGTCATCTGCCCTGATACCACTCACTCCAACCAGAGGCCCTCCCCACAGGCGGCACCCTGCTGCGACAAAGGCTACCTGGCAGGATGGCCTTTCCCAGGAGTCCCGATGCCCCAGGGTGACGGGCATTTACTCCTTGGCGTACACGGGGAGTTAACAGTACAGGCATCAGCAGAGAGATCTCTGTGTGGTTAGGGGGCTAGGACCAACAGGGTACATGGTGGCCCTACCATAGTGGACTGGCTACCATGCTGGATATCAGGTGCAAATGAGCTAAGAAGTCCATTATCGTCGACAGTGCAGAAAGTGATATTGCACAGAGGATGGATGAAAATGCACCCAGGAGGGTGACCTCCCCAAGAGCTGGAGTATGAGTGAAAGTGCAGATCCATGTCTACGAAGGATGCGAGAGGTCTCAGCGCATGATGGACACTATGCACCACGTAAGACGCCCTTCCCCAACTGGCTCACCCTTAGGGAAAATTTTGAAAAATGGAGGTCAAACCCTACAGAGGACTATCAAATAAAGGCCAAAACATGTGAGACTCCAATTAGTCACCTCTTACAACAGGCAGGAATTCCTCGGGCATATTCTAACCCCCAGATCTGCAGGAGTGTTCTATTTTTAATGATAATTTATTTTCAAAACGTTATCAAGTGTCACTTGGTCACACTGTTAAAAATAACAAAACTTGAAAACTTTGAAGAGCCCTGAAATGGAAACAGAAAGACATAAAATCTTAAAATTTATTATGGTTCCTTATGCTAATAGGGAAAAACAAGTCAGTCTAAAAAAAAATTTCATCAACAATCTCAGATGGTGGAGGGTGGATGACTTAACAAGGTATGATGAGCTGCTGCAATTTGTTTTGTTAGCTTTTTGATATGTAGTGACCAAGAATATTGATGTTTTACAAAACATAGATATGGGTTATCCTCTCATAACCAGATGGCCGTGTCAATGGTGTGGAAGAGGCTATCTGAATAAGAGGAGCTGACAAATGCAAACCTTCGACCATAGATATTTAGTAGACTGAGCAAGCTATACAGAAGCTATAGAACTGTCCTTGTTGTGACACAGAACAATGTGACTGTTGGCAAATCATAAGCAGGTCTAAACAACACTTCAGCAGTTTTCAATAAATGTCATTAAATTAAACTAATAACACTTCAAATTAATCATGCCCTGTCTACCAGTACCTATGGAAGTTAGCAATTAGAATAAACAGTGCTGTCAGGCTGACACGACGTGAAGCCTGGGAACATTGCTGAATTGGTGACTATCAGATCACCTTCCACTAATCTGTTGTACTCTGATTCCCGATTGATTTAATAGTTTCTGGATCTTTGGAATACAAGCATTTTGCTGAAATACACACTTGGCTTATTTAGTGCAGCAAGTACATAATGAGCTTTCTAAAAGCTCATAACATTGTGTGATGTGGACAAGTACTGTAAGTATGTGCATTCAACAGGTTACACCATCTAATTTCTCTTTTTATCCTTTCAACTAAACAATGAATGGCTGTGTCACGACTTGTATTTTAACTATGTACTACTGATATGTACTGCATGAACTCGAGAATCACTACATGGCTAAAACTATGTAGCTTGCGAATGATATGAAATAAAAGGATGGTTTAATCCTAAAAATAACAACAAATGCAGCAAACTAATATAATTCAAGAAACACACCGATAAGTTCGTGAATGCTCAAGTGTGGGGAATGGTTTTAAGTTGACCAATACACATATCAGCTATGTAGGCATATACACAGTGAACATAAAATGACTGACAAGAAAGTCAAGCATCAGGCTGACCTACTTATGTTGTCTGATAATATGCTGATACCATTGCAGTTGTTATTTTTCGTTCTGGGCATGCTGCAACTTACTTTCCAAATAAGGTAATCAAAAGGGCACTAAACAGCAATGTAAAAAGCTATGGAACACTCGAGGGATCGAAGCATATTGTGAAAGGAGAAGAACTGTGACTGATGCTCGAAGAACCGGGAACTAACATGCATCGAGATTAAAAAATAATCCATTTATAGGGGCTACGCACTAGCCGAAATCTGGATTTGTGTAATAAAACCTGCAAAAAAGAAAGGACGACTGATTGCTATGTTCTATAATTTATAAATCACATAACAGTTGCTGAGTGCACTCACCTTCCTAATGGAAGGTAACCTGAGAAAAAGGGACATGTATCTTTTGGCAAGAACAAGTACAGATCCTGCAGTAGCTGCACATTATAAAAACTACTCAAAATTATTAAGGAAGGTTATTAAAATATCAAATAACTTGCACATAATGTCAGAAATTAGTACTTCCAATGACAGACTTGAGGATATATGCAATGTAATGAAACAAGAGACAGGACAACCAGCCACAAAACAAGATAAAGTCACTACTGAACAAACTGGGAGGACAATAAATGATGAGTCACATGGGGCAAATGCATTTTATAATCATTTCTAAAATATGATAAAAAGCATAGGGACACAAAATTGCAGTAATATGTTGAAAACGTAACTTTCATAAAATTCAGTCATATGAATGTATCACCCCCTCCCAGGGGACGCCGCCTTATCAGAGGCACCTTCAGTGTCAGGCGGGAGGGTTTGCATGCTCTGATGAAGTCAAGAGCTGCATCGGCAGTAGCGTAGCCACTGGCAAGATCACCAAGCTGGAGTGGTCTTGACAAAGGAGCCACACAAAGTGTGTCTCACAACAAAGAGCAGGGAGGGCTGTATATAGGCGTAGTGAAGCCAGCTTCCCTACAGGAGTAAACTTCATACAAATCCTGCTCCCCCAAGTTGGGAGTCGGGTAAGCGGCTAACAACCCCTCCCTGTAAAAAAAAAAAAAAAAAAAAAAAAAAAAAAAAAAAAAAAAAAAAAAAAAAAAAAAAAAATTCTTGTTCAGAAACCTCAAAGTAAAGAAGCCAGACGGATTTATAGATGGTGACATGGCACTGTCAAAGGCAAATGAAAATGAAAAAATGATGTGTTTGTTGGAACCTGGAACGTACAATCGCTAGAGGTTACTGCTAGATAAACTCAATAAAACGAAATGCAATGGACTGGACATGGAGTGCTTGATATGGGAACCTGTATAATTTTCTACCGTGGTTCAGAGAGCCACCATGAATTTGGTATATGGTTCATGGTAAGACAAAATTTAAGCATCTAGTGAGTGGATTCACTGGAACAACATCTAGAATCTCACATATGAGATGGAAAACCCGATTCTCAAACCACTCATTGATCAATGTACATGCATCCACAGAAGTATCAGATGACCAGGATAAAGACACTTTCTGCGAGAATCTCGAGAGAACTTATGACAGATTCCCTGTTATGACATTAAAATAATTACTGGAGACCTCAATGCACAGATTGGTACAGAAGACCATTACCTCCCAGCAATAGAAAAGCACAGCCTCCTTGAATACACAAATGACAATGGCCACAGAGTCATAACATGGCTGTAGGTAGAACCATATTCCCACACAAAAGGATTCATTAAGCAACATTGTGCAGCCCTGATAAGTGTACTTTCAACCAAATTGATCAGGTAATTATTCATGGCAGGCATTCCTCAAACTTACTAGATGTACATAGGAATTAAAGTAGATTCAGACCACTACCATGTAATTGTGAAAATAACAGTTCGCATATCCAGTGCAAAAAAATTCAAAGGAATACCTCAACATAAGTGTATGGTATCGAAGCTAAGAAATGAAGACATCTCCAAAATGCACTCTGAGAAGGTTGCTGAGAATCTTGCATTATACACCCCTAGCGTAAGTGATAATCTGGATCAGGAATGGATTGCTTGCAGGGATGCAGTCATTAAGGCAGCAGAACAAGTGCTACGTAAAGAAGGAAGACAACCAAGAAATTCCTTGTTTGATGTGAATGTAAGAGAATAAGTCAGGAGAAAAATGTGGCATACAGGAAAATGCTTGAGAAATCATATACTCATCTAGCAGTAATACATTATCAAGATAAAAGCAAAGAAGAGAAGAAACTACATCGGAGAAAGAGAAGGGAATGGGAAAGAAAACAGATTGAAGAACTGGAGACAATGGGAAAAACAAATGATGTTAGAAAATTTTATCAGAAAATTAATAGTGAAAGAAGAGTATTTAAGCCGTGTATCAACCTATGTGAAAGTAAAAATGGGACACTACTAGCCAATGATCAAGAGGTAATGGAGTGCTGGGTAGAGCATTTCAGTGAACTGTTGGATGCTTCAGAGTCCTCTATTGAAGATATCCCAGCCTCGTCAGAAGATGATGCCATAGTACCTCACCATTCACAAGGGGAACGAACAAAACAATTGCCCGACTGAAGAACCATAAAGCACCAGGGACTGACAATATAACATCTGAACATTTGAAAGCTGGAGGAGTTAAGCTAAAGCTTAGTATCTACAAGACTGTATGCCTCATCGGGGAAAAGGAAGAGTAGCCACAAAAATGGAATGTAGGGATAGTGTGTCTGGTGCATAAGAAAGGAGATCTATTTGAATACAGCAATTACAGAGGCATAACACTCTAAAATATTATGTATAAAGTACTATCAAATATCCTGTTTAGTAGACTTACACCTATAGCTGAAGGCATTATTGGAAGCTATCAATGCGGGTTCAGGCCAACTGTAAACCAGATATTTACTATCCGACAAATAGTAGAAAAGTCCAATGGATTTAATGTTGATGTGCACCATCCTGTCTCCATATGACACAATACACTGGGCCAAACTTTATGAGGCAATGCGGGAATTTTGAGTGCCTGGAAAACGTGCGTTTAATAGGTCACCCCGAAGTACCCCCAGTGTACTATTCGAGCGCAGTTCAGGCTATCACCTCAATTTCCCACTTGAACTGGGCTAAGACAAGGAGATGGGCTTTTCTGCCTACTTTTCAACCTGGCACTTGAAAAAGTGGTACAGAAATCGGGTATTCAGACAAGAGGTACTATTTAATATAGGTCTGTACAATTGCTGGGACATGCAGATAACTTGGATTTAATGAGCAGAACACATAGAGATCTACAAGGCACAAGTTCAGCTCTACAGAGCACAGAGAAGATGGGCCTGGAAACTAATGAAGGAAAGATGAAGTATATGTATAACGGCACTATCCAACCTTCACAGGCCACAACAACCCTTGATGGAATGACATTTGAGAGAGTGAAATATTTCACCTGTCTGGACTCAAAGATAAAAGCAGATGGCACCACCTTTACTGAAATTATGGACCACAGAAGTGCTTCTAACAAATGTACTTTGGAATGTTGCGACATTTTAAATCCAAGCTTCTATCACAAGGGACTAAGTGATAACTTTACAAAACACTGATATACCCAGTACTTACTTATGGCTCAGAAACATGAACAATTATAATGCAGGGTAAAAAGAAACTGATATCACATGAAAGTAGTATATTGAGGAGGATTTTTGAACCTGTATATGAAAATGGGACCAGGAGAAGGCGAAGGAATCAAGAACTTTATGACTACTATATGGAGGATGATGTGGTAAAGTTCATAAAGCTGTATAGACTGAGATGGGCTGGATATATAATGCAACATGATTAGATAGATCCTGCAAGGAAAGCCTGCTGCAGTGAACCTAGAGGAAGAAGGGCAAGAGGATGACCTCGGTTGAGATGGAGCGATGAGGTTGGACAGGACGCTGCCCAAGTCGGTTACCGTAACTAGACGTCCACAGCGAAGTCTAGAAAGTGATGGCAGAAAATTATTGAGAAGGCCAAGTCCCACCCCAGGATGTAGTGCCAACGGAATAAAAGAAGAATGTATCACCAGCTTCTCCTTCTGAAATTAAGAAAATTATACATTCTCTCAAAAATAAAAGCCAACCTGGTTTTGATGGTGCTTCCAATAGAGTACTGAAAAATTGGTCTCATGTAATAAGCCCAGTCTTGAAACTTCCTGGCAGATTAAAACTGTGTGCCCGACCGAGACTCTAACTCGGGACCTTTGCCTTTCGCTGGCAAGTGCTCTACCATCTGAGGTACCGAAGCACGACTCACGCCCGGTACTCACAGCTTTACTTCTGCCAGTATCTCGTCTCCTACCTTCCAAACTATACAGAAGCTCTCAGCAGAAGAGGCACTGATGAGACACACATTAGTAAGCTAACATATTTTGCGTATTTTCATTCAGTAATATCGTATAGAATAATGTTCAGGGGTAACTCGTCTGTAAGACAGAAAGACTTCATTGTGCAAATGTGCTTTAAGAATAATATGTGGTGCTCACCCACAGTAACCTTGTAGACATATGTTTACGAGATTCGGCATTCTGGCTGCTGTTTCACAGTGTATTTATTCCTCAGGCAGCCTGTTGTAAATAAACCACTGCAGTTCAAAAAGAACAATGAAGTTCATAATTACAATACCAGACATAAAAGTGACACTCATTACTCCATATTAAGGTTGTCTTTGGCACAAGAAAGGGTGCACAATGCCGCTACAAAATTTTTTGATCCCTTACATAGTGATATAAAATGTCAGACAGATGGAAAGGTAAAATTTGATAACAAACCGAGAAACTTTCTCTTTGAGGACTAGCCTATGAGGAAAAAATTTTTTTAAAGGTTTAGAATGTAACTGTATGTACAAATTAATTTGCAATGTGAATGTACGATGACTCGTTCACATCGCTGTGATCCATGGCACTTGTAACTAACTAGTAACAGCCTATTGGAATTGGGTCAATAATAATCAAAACAATCAATGTTATCAGCTATCAGTATTTGTAATTGTTAAAATATATTTCTGCTTTATCAATAAAAGTGAAATGTGAATGCTGAACCTTCCAGACAGGCAAAGATCAAAACAACACACCAACCTGAGTTTGGGGTGTAGTTTTTATGCACCGCCTGTTGTTGGCACAGTTTCCCTTAACATAGTTCTTGGCTGTTTCGTACCACTGACGTCTCTGGGCTATCAGAATAGTTGGCAGGAAACAGTGGTACGTTAAATTCACCTCTACCATTGACTAAAAATAGCTCAGTCGACGACATTAATTCTTATTTCATTTCATATGCTGACGATACACAGAATCCAACGCCTTGACTTCTGTTGCTGTCTTGTGCAATCCATAAAGTTAATGTGGCCTAACAGAGGAAATTCATCTTTTTGGCAGCACGTTGCTCCCAATAATAATTAGACAAATAACACAATCATGGAGAGCACGACTCTTTATAAAAATCTGCTGTAAAGTGCTGTAATTATCCAGATTTTGTTCATCCTTTTGTTGTTGGCAGCAATATTATAACCAAGACATTATTTGTGCTATTTAAAGACATGCTCAGCAGTGTGTAAGTAATATTATCACCTCAGTCGTGGCATCTCGCATGCGTGTTTCTAAGTATCACGTTGATGATGAACTACAGCTCAGAATGAATTCAAAGTTAGTTTTCCTGAATTGAAAATAATATTCGAACAACACTTCCACTGGTAACGGTTTCATTGGTGTGTTTGATTCCCCAAATGTTTCCATGATAAATGCCTTCTTGTACGTAACATTTTTGGGATTGTTTTCTTTCCGTTGACATTTCTGTACACCCTTCAGTTAATTGCACTGCTACAATTAACGACATACGACTTATGCCATGTTGAATTAACAAACAAAACACAGGAAATTCCGGCTGTGCATGCGCATTTGTTTACGTTTACTGGACTCCAAAGGCGATGGTTGGTGGATGTATGTATTAACTTTTCATTGCGTGTGGAAACTCAGTTAAAAAGTTGTTTGACGTTTCTGACTTTCACCTCAATATGCCAACAGAAGGTTTCCACAGACAAATTGGTTCACATGAGAGTTTCTACACGTATGCATGTGCAAGCTTTCGGTGTATATGGAAACGTACATATTAATCGTTTGAAATGATTTTGGAACATCGACTATCAATATATCGATAGTCAAAATGGATTCCGTAGAATGGAGTATCTTTGACGAGTAGGTGTTTGCGCGGTTTAATGTGTTGATTGTAGATGTTTTAATGTTTTGACAGATACGCGCTGTTATTGATCATTTGGTGTCGGGTAGTCTGCGGTGAGACATGATTTCAAAAGAAAAGGTAATGTTATGCTGAGCTTGAATACTAATAGAAAATACGCTGACTTAATCGTAATTATGTGTTTATTGACTGTTGTAACGAGCACAGCATCAGTATAAGCTTCAATTTTCAGTCAAAAGTGTAACTTTCAGTAAATCCTTACGCGAAATATAACAGTTCATGAGCTGCACAGTACAACTAGACATCGAATTTTATACAAATCAATGACTGCCAATCCGGATTTGCTTGCAGCTGACTATCTACGCTTCCTGTTTTGTGAAATTTTGTGTGTATCTAAATGAAGTTGCTACATTTAGTGGATTGGTTTATTGTGGATGCAATACAAAGTGTTTCTTATTGATGTTACTGTGCGTGTAAAATGTAGCTAATACTAAGTATGCTTGCCTTTGTTTACGTATTACGAGGGACTATGGAAGTAAACATTTGTAGCTTACTGACACACACTGTAGTTCGCTCATTAAAGCGTGCTGTTATTGCTTTTGTTTACACCTCATATTTAGGATTCGATTTGCTACTATCAATAGTAAAACGTCGAAGGTAAAGTGCATTGTGTTTTATCTTACTTGTTTATTATCCGAAATCGTGGTTAACTGATAGATGGCTTCTAGCTCCTCAAACTACATTGAAGTCAGTTGGCACTAACCATACGAAACTCGAAATGTGCCAATCATTTTAGAAGTTCGTGGTAAACGCCCGTTCAATAATTTTGAATCATTGGATTATCTTTTTCCTAGAATTAGCAAACACTTTCATCAGTTTAATTTCGGTAACTACTGAAGTATCCTGTATTATGTCATATATCTTCGATGGCATTTTTATCGGCAGAGGCATGTATCACACTGTTGCACAGTTACATACGATATAATCTGAGATACTTGCCCTATGCATTAAGAAGTATTCATTGGCAATACTTCGTTCTTTTGCCGTGTTAGTGAAGGTCTTAATGCATCTGTGCTTGGAAAACTTTAGGGGTAGTGTATTATGTAAAACCCAGAGCAAAGGATGATTCTCGATCTCTAAGCAGAGTCAAAATGAACCCATACTCAGGATGTGTGTGTTTTGGAGCAGATGCAGGAAGTCTGCATTGCCACCCCATCAAGGTCATAATGGATGTGATTTTGCTATTGTCCTCCTCCTGATCTGTTATGAAGTATCAAGTGTCATGTGAATGGCTGTGATGATTGCATGTGCAGCAAAATCTTGGATTTGTTATGGATGAAACCTAGTCCCAACAGGTAGCCAGTGTCTCTTGAACAGCACCAAGGCAGTCACTGAGCTTATCATCCCCATCCTACAGGCCTATCATCATCAGCAGTGTCACATACCCTCTGGAGAGGTTTGGAATTTAATCTGGAACATGCCACTACTTTTCCCCATTTTGCTGGACAAATACTGGCAGTGAGAATTTTCCGCCATGGGGAATTGGACCAGCGTACCTCAAAGTTGAGTGCTACTGTGTATGCTTGTGTTAGTGACTTTCTCTATGGAGGCAGTTGAGCCTAGGTGTAGAGATTCATTTTATACAATGTCATCAGTTTGTTTGTTTATTGTGGTAGGAGATGTTTCATATGAAATGTGAAAACTATGATAATGATGATAATCTAAAAGGCTTGTGCCATGGCAAGTGACATTTAAAAAGGATTCGAAAGTTTCACTTCTTTATCAGATTTAGTATCTATGCAGCTCAAATGACTTCACAGTAGGCCTATTAATTGAACATGAAACAATTATAATATAAAAAATAACAAGACAGTTACAACTCAAGATCTCTGTTGTTATGTGTGCCTAACATGCTCCACAGTACCCACCATCCCCCAAAATATAATATTCACAAGTAAACCAAATAACACATCAGTGATATGAATGTAAAAGAAATCCCTAATATCAACTAAACACACATTAGTACATTCACAATCAAACCCAAAATCAGGATAAATGCATATTAACAACATGCTTACTACTCAAAAAACAAAATTGTACAAAAATAACTGCTATGGTCTATTGATAAACAAAACACTGTAATACACTCTTTTTTATCATACGAACCAAGAAATGAATATAACTAAATAATTTCTACCACACCCCCTGTCCTCTGTCAATACCGTCTGCATACCCATATGAAATACTTCATGAGAAAAAAGCCCTTGCAAACAGAAAGAAGTATATGAAAGTTAAGTAAATAAGCAAGCTTTCAGAGCCAGTAGCCCCTTTCTTCTGGCAGAAGGGTTGAAGGGGGACGAAGGAAAATAACAGACATGGTTTATGAAATGGGGAGAGTTTGGAAATGTCATGTGGAACACTGGGTCATGGGAGACTTACCAGACAGAATGAGGAGGACAGACTGATTCTTGGGGACTGCACTTGTCCTGTAAGTCTCTCCTGACATGGGACTTTCCTGAACTCTCCCCATTTCCTAAACTTTGCCAGGCCTTTTCCTTCCCCAACAACCCTTCTACCAGAGGACAGAGCCACTGACTCAAAAAGCTTGCACATTTACTTTATGTTTCTGTACATTTTCTCCTGCTGCTGCTTGGTGAGTAGATTTTTTGTCTAACCAATTACATTATATTTTAAAGACTTGATTATTTTTGCTGAAGAAACTTTAAAATATACAGCTCCCCACTCTTGTTTCTGCGAACAATAAATAAATAATTACTCATGGGCATAAATACATACAGATGATTGACACCAAACATAATAAATAAAGTGTATGATATTGTAGATCACCTTGCTAGATTTTATGAACCAAGATTCCTGTTGAATCAGATTTCACTCAACAGTTCCCCATAAAAATGGGATGAAATCATATTGATAGGCTTTCCACGCTTATGGGATTTTATATGACCCACCAACGGGCCTGTACCAGACCCCGAAGAAAGTCTATAAGGCTTGAAATATCGTACAATTCTTCTGTCAATGTATGCATGTTGAACTTCATGGTTGAATCCATCACACACAACAAACTCATCCACTTCGCTGCAAGAGAATGCCATATCAAGCAGCCCACCTATTTCATAATGCTCTCTTCTCAAAGGCCGACTTTCAAATACACTGTCCATGTTTGACATTGCTACGTCTAAGTTCAAAAGCCAATAACCAGTCCCAAATGCTTCCGTTGACCCCTGCTCAATGTGCTTTTCATCTCCAGAAAATCTGTTTTAAAGTTTTGCAGCTCAATATTGAGCTACGTCCAGTGTTTCTTGTTGAGCCGTATGTCATTAGGGGAACATCTCATGGGGCAGTTGGAACATTGTAAATTTTCCATATCCTGGACTTCACCTCAGTCATGTTTGTTGTCTGCTGCAACTTTGAAGCCTCATTTAATGACATATGTTTTGACTGGTGCTACACCGTTCTGTTGTGATTCAATGTTCTCTAAATCTTCCAGCATGATGATTTGCCTCTTGTGAGGCAGCATTGGCTTTTGGGGGCTTACTTAGCTCATTGCTAAAGAATCTCTCGTGTGAAAAAAGTCTTTCATTTCCATGTGGAGCATTTATTTTTAAAATGAATGGTCAAGATCGCAATAATATTTGTTTATTTACTAGTTTTGGCTTATGTTAAACTCATCTTCAGAATTTTTGGCTCTCTATGGCTAGTGCTGGCGGCTCTGTGGTTTTCTTGTGATACCACGATTGTACACCATGCATGATCATGGTATCATGAGAAAACCAAGGAGCTGCCAGTACCTGGCATAAGGCGGTCAAAAATTCTGAAGATAATTTTAACGGGAGCCGAAACTGGTAAATAAACAAATATTATTGCAATCTCGACAGATAATTTTAATATAAATATAGCATCAGGTCTGTGCTATCCATAGACAGTGTTGTCTAAATTTATGATGTAGAGCATGGCACTCATCGAAAGTCTGTTGAAATATTTGTGTGAGATCATATACAATTGTTTGGAATTCGGGTCTAAGAATCTGGCCAGTTTGTATAGCTTCCCAAGTGGTGTAGGTTTCATGCATCCTGTTCTAACCTGCTTGTGTCATTTAGGTTTGTATTGCTACAGTTGTGAAAAGATACTTGGTATTAGGTGATTTAAATTAAAGCGATATGATATATTCAATATTATTTGTCTACTCACTACCACATCTTTCATATTGTAACAGTAAGTTTTGTTAAATATTAGCATATCTTATGGTTGCAGGGGCCAGTACTATCGGTAGGTATGTGTAAACTGCAAAAGATAAAAATATTCATAATCCAATCTAAACACCATAACAACAGCTTATCTCTAAATTTCTGGATTAAACTGCAGTTGTCTAGCCTCTATAGTGATTTAAGGTGGATAATACTAGCTCAGAGAAAGGCAGAGACCTGATTAGATCATTGGAAGAATGCTAATGAAGTGTAATTCAGCCACAAATGCATTCACAAACATTTTTATGATGGTTCCAAATGTAAACACTGAAATGAATAAACATACCAAATTGCCATACAAGGTATCCTAAAATCATTGCAACAATGCTTGAGGGGCTGTATAGGATGTCTTGAGAAGTAAATTAAGTAGAGGAACCCATGTCTATAAACATCGTCCAATGATGCTACCGAGCATCAAAGTTATAGATGCCAGCTCATGCCACTAGGCCACCCCTTTTGCAGCAAATAGTATTTCGTATCCTGACAGACTGTAGGTAGAATGTTTCACAATGTTGTTTGTTATTCAATGATTGCAGCTGATTGTCACAATCACCAATAGAGAAAATTGAGCTAGCAGCTACGTAGAAAAAAAGCCTTGTCTCCTGTGAGTGAGATGATCAGTTACCTTGAATGATGGTTTTTGACATGGGTTTCCATCTACAGTTTATTTTTCTTCCGAAACCCTCTAAAATCTGCAATATTTTTTGGAGTAAAGGAGGAAACTGCAGATGGAAACCTGTGTCAGAAACCGTCATCCACCAAGGCAACAGAGCATCGCATTCATAGGAGATGAGGCTTGTCTATGCGGCAGCTAGCTCCATCTTCTGCACTGGCGATCATGGCAATCAGTAATAATCACTGAATAACAAACAACATTGTGGGATGTTCTGCCTCCAATCTGTCAGCATACAAAGTCACATTTCTTGCCAAAGGCTGGACTAGTAGCAGGTACCGGCACCTATAATGTCAATACTCAGTAGCGTTATTGGATGATGTTTCCAGAAACAGGTTGAGCCTCGATTTGTTCCTCGAGACAACCTCTACAAACCCTCAAAGTTTGTCGCAACATTTCTGGGACACCCTGTAACATTGTGGGATGTTCTGCCTCCAATCTGTCAGCATACAAATTCACATTTCTTGCCAAAGGCTGGACTAGTAGCAGGTACCGGCACCTATAATGTCAATACTCAGTAGCGTTATTGGATGATGTTTCCAGAAACAGGTTGAGCCTCGATTTGTTCCTCGAGACAACCTTTACAAACCCTCAAAGTTTGTCGCAACATTTCTGGGACACCCTGTACAGTGTCAGTCACATAACTGAGAGCTGAAATCACATAGCTGAGTGTACAAACTTGCTTTCTTGTTAAGATCCCACACAGAGCTACTGTGTCTTGGCTCTGTAGCCAGTGTGATAGTCACATGCCATCCGTCTTACGTGCTTGAAGCAAAAACATTGTCAATTTGAAGAGAGCTACTGTTCAGAGATGGGAAAATAAAACTCTAATACAAACAGTAAATTAACATATGCAGTATGTGGCATACTTCAGACTTCTGTAGGTAGCTATTAACAATAATTAAATAATTTCATACACGTTATTTGCCATGGACATTCGTCTCCCTATATTTGCCAAGAACAGTTAGGCACCATTGTACTTCAGAAACAAATTACGTGATACCATCTTGTTTCATGGGGCTGTGTGTTGATTTGATGAGTCTAAATATTCATTCTTACATTCTTTGTTTAAGTATTTAATAGTAAACATTTTACTTACCTTTGAAAATGATTGTTCTCTCCACTTCGTGCATTGGACACAGAAGTGCCATTTCTTGCATTGTCTGTACTGAATGCCTCAATGACAATTATTTCTCAAGTGTGAAAATCTAATAACCATTGGCAGCTTTTTACATTCAGCAGAGTAATTGCTGCTCACCATTTGAGCACTAGGAGCATTGTACAAGCTATGCTAGGTGAGTCTCTGCATCATCTCAGTGAATCTACGTCTATACTCTGCAAACCACCATGAGCTGCATGGCAGAGGGTACATTCCATTGTACCTCTTATTAGATTTTCTTCCTGTTCCACTCACCTATGGAGTGTGGGAAGAATGATTGTTTGAATTCCTCTGTGTGTGCAGTAATTATCCTAGGAAAATTAAAGAGACCTTTGGAGAAAGAGAACCACTTGCATTAATATCAGATGGAAACCCAGTTCTAAGCAAAGAATGGAAAGCAGAAAGGTGGAAGGAGTGTATAGAGGGTCTATACTAGGGCGATGTACTTGAGGGCAATATTATGGAAATTGAAGAGAATGTAGATGAAGATGAAATGGGAGATACAATACTGCGTGAAGAGTCTGACAGAGCACTGAAAGACCTGAGTCAAAACAAGGCCTCTGAAGTAGACAGCATTCCACTAGAACTACTGACAGCCTTGGGAGAGCCAGTCCTGACAAAACTCTACCATTTGGTGAGCAAGCTTTATGAGAGAGGCGAAATACCGTCAGACTTCAAGAAAAAAATAATAATTCCAATCCCAAAGAAAGCAGGTGTTGACAGATGTGAAAATTACCGAACTATCAGCTTAATAAGTCACAGCTGCAAAATGCTAACGCGAATTCTTTACAGGCGAATGAAAAAACTGATAGAAGCCAACCTCGGGGAAGATCAGTTTGGATTCTGTAGAAATGTTGGAACACGTGAGGCAATACTGACCCTACGACTTATTTTAGAAGAAAGATTAAGGAAAGGCAAACCTACGTTTCTAGTATTTGTAGACTTAGAGAAAGCTTTTGACAATATTGATTGGAATAATCTCTTTCAAATTCTGAAGTTGGCAGGGGCAAAGTACAGGGAGCAAAAGGCTATTTACAATTTGTACATAAAGCAGATGGCAGTTATAAGAGTCGAGGGACATGAAAGGGAAGCAGTGGTTGGGAAGGGAGTGAGACAGGGTTGTATCTTATACCCGATGTTATTCGATCTGTATATTGAGCAAGCAATAAGGGAAACAAAAGAAAAGTTCGGAGTAAGTATTAAAATACATGGAGAAGAAATAAAAACTTTGATGTTCGCCAATGACATTGTAATTCCGTCAGAGACAGCAAAGGATTTGGAAGAGCAGTTGAACGGAATGGACAGTGTCTTGAAAGGAGGGTATAAGATGAATATCAACAAAAGCTAAACGAGGATAATGGAATGTAGTCGAACTAAGTCGGGTGATGCTGAGAAAATTAGATTAGGAAATGAGACACTTACAGTAGTAAAGGAGTTTTGCTATTTGGGGAGCAAAATAACTGATGATGGGTGAAGTAGAGAGGATATAAAATGTAGCCTGGCAATGGCAAGGACAGCGTTTCTGAAGAAGAGAAATTTGTTAACATCAAGTATAGATTTGAATGTCAGGAAGTCGTTTCTGAAAGTATTTGTATGGAGTGTAGCCATGTATGGAAGTGAAACATGGACGATAAATAGTTTGGACAAGAAGAGAATAGAAGCTTTCGAAATGTGGTGCTACAGAAGAATGCTGAAGATTAGATGGGTAGACCACATAAATAATGAGGAGGTATTGAATAGAATTGGGGAGAGGAGGAGCTTGTGGCACATCTTGACTAGAAGAAGGGATCAGTTGGTAGGACATGTTCTGAGTCATTGAGCGATTACCAATTTAGTATTGGAGGGCAGCGTGGAGGGTAAAAATCGTAGAGGGAGACCAAGAGATGAATACACTAAGCAGATTCAGAAGGATGTGGGCTTGCAGTAGGTACTGGGAGATGAAGAACCTTGCACAGGATAGAGTAGCATGGAGAGCTGCATCAAACCAGTCTCAGGACTGAAGATCACAACAACAACATCCTCACAATCCCTATGTTAGCAGTTGTAGGTGGTTGTAGTATTTCCCTAGAGTAATCATTTAAAGCCGGTTCTTGAATCTTTGTTAATAGCCATTCTTGGGATAGTTTATGTATGTCTTCAAGAGTCTGCCATTTCAGTTCCTTTAGTATCTCAGTGACACATCCCCATAGATTAAGCAAACCTGTGACCAATCGTGCTGCTGCCCTCCTCTGCATACTTTCAATATCCCCTGTTAGCCCTGTGTGATACGGGTCTCAAATACCTGATCAATATTCTAGAACTGGTTGCACAAGTGATTTGCAAGCAATCTATTTTGTAGACTGATTTCACTTACCCAGTATTCTACCATTAAACTGAAGTCTACCACCTGCTCTACCCACGACTTGAACCTTTGTGGTCATTCCATTTCATGTACCTACAAAGTGTTACACCCAGGTATTTGTATGAGTTGGCAGATTACAACACTCACTCATTGATATTATAGTAATAGGATACTGTGTTTTTTTCATTTTGAGACATACAGAATTTCACATTTATGAGCATATGGAGCAAGTAGGCAATCTCTGAACCATGTTGAAATCTTATCAAGATCTGACTGAATATTTATGCAGCTTCCCTCAGATAGTACTTCATTATAGGTAACTGTATCATCTGCAAAAAGCCTAATTTTACTATTAATACTGTCTGCAAGGTCATTAATATACAACATGAACAGCAAGGGTCCCAACACATTTCTCTGGGGCACACCCAAAGTTACTTCTTCATCTGATGCTCACTCTCCATCCAAGATAACATGCTGTGTCCTCCCTGCCAAAAAGTCCTCAATCCAGTCACAAATTTCACTTGATATCCCATACGACTGTACTTTTGAGAATAAGTGTAGGTGCAGTACTGAGTCAGATGTTTTTTAGGAAATCAAGGAACACTGCATCTGCCTGGTGGCCTTGATCCAGTGCTTTCGGTATGTCATATGAGAAAAGTGCGAGTTGGATTTCACATGATCAATGTTTTCGGACTCCGTGTTGGTTGGCATTGAGGAGGTCATTCTGTTCAAGATACCTCATTATGTTTGAGCTCAGAATATGTTCTAAGATTCTTCAACATATCAATGTCATGGATATTGGACAGTAGTTTTATGCATCACTTTTAATACTCCTCTTGTAGATGGCTGTGACCCGTGCTTTTTCCAAGAACTGGGCACAATTTATTGTTCTAGGATCTATGATAGAATATAGCAAGAAGCCGGGCTAGCTGAGCCACAAATTGAGTGTAGGATCTGACAGGGATTCCATCAGGGCCTGCAGCTTTTTTTAAATTTTTTAACGATTTCAGCTGTTTCTCAATGCCACTGGTGCTAATAATTATTTCATTCCTCTTTTCAGTCATGCAAGGGTTAAATTGGGGCAATTCTCCTATGTTTTCCTTTGTTAAAGAAACATTTTAAAATAGATTTAAGCATTTCAGCTTTTGCTTCATTACCCTCATTTTCAGTTCCTGGCTCATTCGCTAGGGCCAGGACACTGTCTTTGGTGTCACAAACAGCCACTACATACAACAATAATTTCACTGGATTTTGTGAAATGTCATTTGACAATACCCTGCTACTGTAGTTATGGAAGGCATCGCTTGCGCCACAGTCTGTAGTTGGTTGCACTCTGTTCCCTCAATGGGTGCCGGGATAGCTCCCAGGCATACACACAGAGTGCACACTTTCCTGTCTCTTGGCAGCCAAACGTGTTTCATTTAGCATCTCTCTGTCTATAACCATACACTTTGTTTTACGTGTATTATGCAGTAATCTCTGTTTCTTTAGAAGCTTCTTTACTGTGAATATATACCATGGAGGTTCCCTATCATTATGAACTGTTCTGTCCAGTGCATATTCGACACTTCTTTTAAACTCAAGCCAAGGTTCCTCCACACTGATTTTTTTTATCTAGTTTACTGAATATATATCTCCTTCTGCTTGTTTTAGTTGTCCATTGTACTTTGGTAATCATTGTTGTCTCAACTGCGTCATGGTTACTGATACCAGTTTCAAAGTGTACATCCTCAAAAAGGTCAGGTCTATTTGTTGCCATTAGATCCAATATATTTCCATCATCCTCTGTGCAACTGACCTATTTAGTGGGACCGTGCAGTTCTCAACCCTATTGTGCAAGTCCAGGAAGTCGCCGCCTATCTTGTCAGAGAACTTTCAATGTCTCTGGTTCAGTCCTTCCACTCAACTCAGAACCATAGGGCCATGATCAGTTCTGGGGACAATTCTGCAAATTGTGAGCTTCATTGAAACTCCACACTCAAAGCTGACCTCCTCCATCTTCTCTGCCAGTTGCTGGAATGAACAAAGAATGACCCTGGACCCCAGACGACAGGTGTCATTTGTTCGAGCTTGCGCCACAGTCTGCAGTTGGTTGCACCCTGTTCCCTCAATGGGTGCCGGGACACCTCCCAGGCATACACACAGAGTGCACACTTTCCTGTCTCTTGCTTCTATTTCGCTAAGGGTACTATCATTCGCCATACATTTGAACTGCCGACAATTAATAGACCCCTACCCTTTTGCATTTGCTTCCTTGTGAGACCGGGCAGAACAGGTTCCCCCACAACAGGTGAAGTGAGTACCATTGGGTCAGTTTGTCAAAGACAGCATCTCAAACTTGTTGGTTAGGTAGATCGGTACAACATGCTGAATCTTCCCTAATCCCCCATCCACTCGGTACAGGATATCTAAGTCTACCATTGACACACCACTCCCAGTCAAGTGAGTGTGTAATGACAGATCCTATACTTTCTGCAGAGGAGACAGGATCCACAGGAGAAGATAGTACTTGAGGCACCTCTGGTACTAGTATAACAGGTTCACAACTGCAATGATATAGCTGTACAAGGTCTGTGAGCAAATGTTCTGTACATTCTGGGTGACTCTCACAGTATTGTTCTAATGATCTGACATCTTACAGAAATAAAGCACAATTAATCCTGTAACCTTCCACTCAAATTAAATGAATCAAATCAGAAATCAATAGACTGATCTATGATTGTATGGTTATTTGTGTTAGCCTCCCAAAATACCACGATTAGTGAGTGGGCAATAAAAAGCCTCACACAGCTAATTCCAGCAAATGCTAGTGATGGTGGTTTGTCATTGCTTGTCTTTTGCTATAACATCAACTTAAAAACAAATGGCACTGGATACATAAGCTATCTGGATGGAGGCAAAGTTCAGTAAAAGTGAGTGCATGTGGTGTACGATTTAGTCTTCACTTTTTATAACTCTTGTGTGCATAAAAAAGTAAGACACAGTTTAGATTTCAGACCAATTGCCAGTTGAGACAATTACAGCCCTGTATAAAGAAAAACGTGTGCCATATCTACTCGGGCAGAAATTATTAAAGAAAGAGTACTTGCAACCAGCGTTCCCATTGAGACTTAATTTACTGCTACTACGTTTTTTCCCCTCTCACTGAACCAAATCAGAGCAGCTAATATAAGAGTACCTCTTGCCATTGCATTTGGTACTTGCTTTAGCGATGGTATTGACAGTTTCTTTATTAAACCTTGCTGCTGTGGAATTTTTTCTTGTGTGATCTGCAAAATACCAGACTAATTTGTGACAGTTGTAAAACAAAACTGGTTTGTGCAAACATGATGAGGTACTGGGTAGCAGCCATTCCTGAAAATATCTGCCAAAATCTCTGCACCAGTTTTTAGTTGGCATTGTTGATTGTAATTTAGTTTCTGATTGTTGTTGTTGATGGGGGTGGGGGTGGGGGTGGGCTAGAGGTAGTTTTCAAAAGCCGAAGTGCCATCTTTGATTCCATACAACTGTTAATATTTTGCACCATGTAGGTCTACAACCTAGTAAATCTTCCTAACAAGTCATCATTGTATAACACACATTTTAACTGCTCTATTTGCCATTGTGACACATAAATATTATCATTTATCGCTTTCAAACCTTTATTAAAAATGTCAGTTGAAAATGTGTATTAATTAGTGTAGCTGTCAACTTATTATTTATTTATTTATTGAACCTGTAATGTTAATGTAAATGTGAAGTACTATGTTAATACAAATTGCTCTTAAAACACATCTGTCTTTGGCTAAATTAGCTTGTTACTCAATGTAGTATTTTACACAGTTCATTTTTATGTCCTTGAGAATAAGAAATTTGTGTTTTTTGTAATGTACTTGTTGCAGTAATGCCAAATGATGATGTGGGTGTGTGGTGTCCTGTTTTGCATCTTGTCATATCTATTCCCCTTAACTTGTTGCTGCCTACTGTAATTGCATCTGTGAGATGTTAGAGCAGTTGGTAGGAAAATACAGGGTCAACATTAATAAGACGGACAAACTGCAAGAAAGATTTCCTGACTGGACAGGAAGGAAAAAAGGTCTAATATACATGTGTCTGGAAATATATCTTTGCCACATCAGATGGCAGTGATAAGTGATAGTTCCTCTAACCATGTGCTGTGTTTTCCTTGTGTGTTGCAGGCGTGTGATCTATGCAGCACACTGTAAGCAGCAGAATGGTCCGGTATTAAGTCGGAAACAAGCCAAGATTGTGTTTGTGGATGGCCAAGCAGATGGAAACAGTCATGAGGCAGCAAAACAAGTATACTCATAGACACCAACCACATCACACAACATTTCTAGGCCTCTTCTCATTAGGACACACATAATCGTATTTTAGTTTATGCCATGTTGGCGGGCCACTTGCCTGCGTATTGTGTTAAGGTTCATCCTGTAGAACCTGGTCCTCGAAATCTGGTGTATGCACAGTCTGCCACTTCTCTTCACATCCATCTTTCTGAAAGGACCCATAACCACATAAATACCCAAAAATGGCTTGAAATATTGCGTGATGTGGTCGGAGCCTGTAAGAGTACTTCTTTTGGTATAACCATGCTGTCTCTTGACCATTTTCATCTGCTCGGGCACACAAAAACAACACCATCTCAGCTTGTTCCCAACATGAATACCAGCCCATTCTGCTGCTTACAGTGTGCTGCATCAGTTGCACAGCCTGCAGCTCACAAAGAACCCACATCATGTTGTCAGAGGAAATGTCATTCGTGAGAGCCATCTTCTATGGCAACAGTTTATTTCCAGACACAAGTTCATATGACTTTTTTTTCCTCCATTTCCAGTCAGGAATCAACCCCTGCAGTTTTTTTGGTTTTGTTAATATTCACCCTGTATAAGCAGGTACAACTTTACAGCATTAACGTTTCACTTGTGTTATCTATTGAAGGTAGTTTTGTAGAAGAATCATTGTTAAACTCTTTGACACTCTTGTCTTCAATACAGAAAATAAGAATGCTTTCATTTCCTCAAATAATTTCTCCAAAACCATTCTTGGCTTTAAGATAAGATGTAAGTTGTATTGTGGGGGGGAGTGAAAAGTGTGAATGACTGAATCATTGACATCAATCACTGCACTGTAGTATTTTGTGTTGCCTTTGCTCTTCTAAGTATTTGACATACACACCAACATATTAGATTCCAAATCCAAATTATTTGAAGTAAGTGCATATTCGAGAAGGCACTCCATATTTTCATGTCTTTGTCATTGGCAGGGTTGTGGTATTCAACCATTTTAGACACCAAAGAATTCAGTCAGCATTTGCCTGATTGCCCACATCCACAATTTGCATTATATCATGCATGAAAGCAAACTACTCTGCTTGACATGAGTCATTCTACCTAAATCCACTCTGATTTTTGGAGATACATTTTTGGCTCTCTAGAAATGACACTGTACTCAAGACCCCAATGGGATCAGTAGTAGCAAGGTTTGATTTCTTATGAACTACTTGATTTAATAGAGTATTGTGAATTTGATATTTTATTTGGGCATACACTGTGAGCCATTGGATTAGATGCTGCTGCTATGTGGTGTGAGAGATGTGCTACTGCTGTGGAGGATAGAATTATGCAGCATGTCTCACGATTAGAGTAATGTTAAACGTTATGCTGTCCATTAGTATATCAGTCAAGTATTCAGGTAGGCAATACACATGGTGTCAATGCATTTGGTCGAGGCTGTGTCATGAATGCCCAATAAATGGGTTACTCCACCGCCAAGGTTGTGCTACAACTGGTATTTTCAAATGCCATTGTGTCAGGAGTTTACTATGAATACCTTGATTCAAGGAAAAATACCACTGCCAGAGAAAACATTGTGTTGGGGACATGCATTTCTCTTGATTGTGGAGGGTGTGATTCTTCAACACACTAAGCAATCTTCACCAATGAGAGACTGCTTGATGCAGTGTGCTTTTATTTCCTTTCCCTGAAGTTAGTAAGAACCAGTGTTCATATTGAAAGTTATGTAATTATGATAGCATTAATATGCTCTGTACTTCCTCAAAAAAAAAAAAAAAAAAAAAGGTTGCTGCTGTCTGGTGGATGATAAATCACTCTGATATCAAAATTTTGTACAGTTGTAAAAACAATTACATGACAGAACTACTGGCTAGTATTCACATTCAGAATGTGAAATATTCAGTACTGCAGAGAGCCACATATAAAAATACACAATACGCTATCTTTCAGAAGAAAGCGAGGATGGTGTATGTCCTTTTGTGTGTGTCTATTGGCAGTATGTAATGTTTCACTCCATGAAGGACTGCCTCAGAACCATTTTTTCCACAGATGAATTTTCCTTTTGTGCAATTTTTTCACATGTGTATTTCACCACAAGTAGCAAACACACACATTTTTGTGAGATACTATTAGACCATCTTGGCAGAGGAACTGTAAAACATTTGGTGAATGAAGAATTAAGTACAGCAAAGAGCAAATCTATCAGAATTGATATGTAGATCATTTTAATGTTCATCTTAAAGGCTTATAACTAAGTTCTGTAAGTTAAGATTTAAACGATGATGATTCTCTTTATTTGTCTCTTTTCTGTCACAGGCTGCTTTTGTACACAAGTGTAAATGTAAGTAAGCCCATTTTACTATGGTGTTTAAAAATTAAGATCTCGGCTAGATGAAGGGTCTCTGTTGTAGTTTAGTACTTTTTCTTTTCTAAAACCTGCTGCAGTGTCAGAGGCTCCACTGCTCCTTTTGCTATAACTTGGAATGCTGTCAGAGCAGTACTGGCCAATAGTCTGATGTGTGATGATAAAATAAGTTAGTTTTAACATAATATTTTGCTTTATTTTTCTTAAGTGAGTTTATCCAACTACTTCAACATAATCCATTAAATATTATATTTAATTCTATATTCTTCCTGTAATACAATTTCTTATATACAACATTATTTGTTAGGCCACAGTTGTTTATGTGCCCTTATCTGCATTTTTAAGTTATATAGATTTGTTTGCAACCAAGTTTGAAGACAGTTTGTGCCATCGTGAATTTTTTCTTTAAGCTCTAAAATGTGCAAGTCAGCCCCCTTCAGTATTACATCAGATATTATGAGAAAAGTGTAAATTGTGACTTGGACATGGATAATGTACCAAAGACTTTTTTTATATATATATATATTTGCCCCATAGCAATGTAACAAAGCCAATACACAGTTTTTTTCTTAAAAAGACAATCAGCATTAATTTTATAAAACCCTATGATGAAAGACTGTTGTAAGGTCCCATTATAATATATTTGGTAGTGTGTCACCCATTGGAAAGCACATCTTTATGTAACATTGATGCGTCACTTGTAATTTTTACACGTGTAGGTGAACATCTTATTTTTGTATGGAAGCTTTCAGTGAACATGATATCAAAATTTTGACTTATTAGTGTGAAATGTTGATAGAAGTGGCACCATTAACAGTTTTGTTATTGTATGCTCAGTTTTCATATTTCACACTGCTAGTTTCTATTCGCAGATACCCCAGTTTTGAAGTATTAACTGTCTTATCCAGTTTGGTTTCATTGTTAAGTTGATATTTACACACACACTTTAATTACTGTTGAGTTCATCTTTCTTTTGTAGTATTGACAAAGATTATATGGCTATCAGTCACGACACTCTAGGTATTATCCAGTTGCGAAGATATCCACCTGTAAATATGAGTGAATTAGCAGCTCGTAACACATACAAGGCGAGTGGGGTAATTTTTAATGGAGTATGTGTCCATTTCCATTAAGTTTAATGCAAGAGGTCAAAGAAATCTATTAATACCTGCTGGATTTGTTTATGTAGGCCTAAACAGGATAGGGTACATATTTTATTGTTTTCCCAATTGTGTTAGTCAATTGCTACCAGTATACTTATAACCCAAACTGTGTGTATGTGTGTGTGTTTCTTGTGGAGACAGTGACATTTCATGTATTTGGATTTAATTAAAAATGGGATTCTGATCTTTTAAAACTTATATTATTCTCCCTTGAGCAGCAGAAATACAAAAGAATGAGGAACAAATACGACCCAAACATAAGTCACAAATAATTCCAAAATGTAATACTATCATTTCAAGAACACTCGTTACTGATTAGGTTATGAATTACATTCTTATTTGTAGTGAGGCATAAATACAAAATGTTTCTTACAAATTCTCTCAAGAGGAAATGAATATGAGTTTTAGCTGAATGATTTTTTTGTTACTTAAATGCCTGTG
Organism: Schistocerca gregaria; assembly: GCF_023897955.1. NCBI lineage: Eukaryota > Metazoa > Arthropoda > Insecta > Orthoptera > Acrididae > Schistocerca > Schistocerca gregaria. The sequence goes on from NC_064925.1 coordinate 287,687,702, forward strand.
TTTAGCCACTTATTATTTCAAGTTGACACTGATAACTAATGCACAAGTCAAGTACTTAGACCCATGTGTAAAGAAACATTGCAAGCATTTGAAACTTCCTGGCAGATCAAAACTGTGTGCCAGAATGTTGCTCGAACCCAGGGCCTTTACCTTTATTACGAAGCCATCCTCATGGCCTTATTTCCGCCAGTACCCCATCACCTACCTTCAAGACTCTAATTGAAATTATATGTTTTAGACAATCTTGTGCTTGGTAACAAAACATATTTACAACTGTACACATGCACTATACTGAAAAGTTAATAATTTGAATCACATGTTAAAATTGTGCACTGAATATCAGTCCTTGGTACTACCGATAAACAGTACTCATTCTCAGTTCTATTCATCCTTATTTTTATTGACCTGGCACAGTCTTTTCACTTTTCCTCACTCTGCATCTGCATTTATTCTTTTAACTAGTTAACTTACAAATTTGTAAAATCGTTGTTGTACAATTAAAATAAGTCACTGAAGAGAAACTTTTGCGATGTGTGTTTGATCGAATCTATTTTCTTAGTAACTTGTAGTGCTTTCTATTGTTTTGTCAGAAGGTTGATATAGAAATTTTTAAAAACAATGTTTTACAACTTAAGTCATTGCTCTGTAAACTGCATAGAGAATTTCTGAATGTAATAATAGCAACTTAACCAACTGAAGTATGGTCAACAACATAGTAACAGTCTTTTATGATGACATAATAGTTTCATTTTCATTCATTTTGAATCTGAACTCCTAATTTCTACTTTTACCAGATACACTTAACACTTGTACATGCTGCTGTGAAATACCTTGTTGACTTAGTCAGTATTATGTTTCGAATATAAGTATGTATTCACCCAGAATGATTTTTTTATGAATACTGACAAAAAATAATTTTTAAAAAAGTTAAATGTGATGGTGATTTCTACATTTTCCTTCTTTCAAGAGCTCATAAACTTACTATTTTAATGTCTCTCTGTTGCAAAGAAAAATACTGTCGTAACCCAGTGACTCATTTTATCATATCTCAATTTATTTACACCAAGTGTTGGAACATTCCAGTATTTGCCCTGCTTGCAAGCCATCTGAGAAAGTTTAGCCTTGTAGTGGAATCACTGCAACTATGAGTGTAAACTCAAACAGTTTGTTAGCCGTTGCTTGCCACATATTTTCCTTGCAAACAAATTTTTTTCTTCACTTTTTATGACAACTGTAGATATTAAGAGTTTTACAGTATTACACACTTACCAAGAAGAAATATTTCCTGAGATCTCTAGGCTGGGAACATTTCACATCACTTTGCTTACATACTGCATAATCAGTTTTAGTGAATGTGACTCTATTTACCACATAATTAATGTTGTAGCATTAATTTTCAGCTTGACTCTAATTAACATCTGAAAATTGCTTTTAAATTGCATTGCTAGAATTCAGAACTGAGGCCTCCCATTATGTACACATTCTGTAAAAGAGCAGTATTTCTGTACTCATTACTCATTAATCTAGTGGTGATACGAACTTAGATAACAAAGAGAGAAATCCCATGTAAAGCATTTTACTTTATGTAGGACTCAAAAAAATTTACCCTTTCCTAGCTTAGTTATTTTTCACATTTACAACAGCTAAGTACATTCAATATTTCTTTCCTTTTCAGCATGCTCTCTAACCAGAGAATAACCCATAAAACTAACAGTTCCAATGAACCTCCGATGTTTTCATTGTAAATGGTAAAAACTTACAAAACAAATTAGAGACATGCTTCATAATGTCAGGTCAGCGTTTGGGTTATTACGGTCTACTGTTATAACAAAACTAATTTTATCAGTCCTGTAAGGTATGTTATTAAGTGTTACTAGTGTGTATTGCTTTTGCATGGCAACACTCGTGTTTGTATAAAACTTCATTTTCTTATCAGCGTTGTTTATGTGACTTTGTTTGTTTCTTTTCTATGTGTATCTGCTTTCAAGACAGTTTACAAATGTCTGTGTAAGTCAGATTTTTGTTTGTATATCTTTCACACACTTCTGTTGTTTAGATTACATTTTTGGTAATTTGTGATTGTGATTTTATTATGTGTTGTGTTGTGTCTTTGTGCATAAACCTGATTATGTCTTGCTTTCAGGAAGCAGCATCAAGCTCTGAGGCGTCTAGTTCAAGTAACAGCTCCTCCTCATCTTCGAGTTCATCTTCTTCTAGTGGTTCTGATTCAAGTTCTTCAGACACGGAGAATACGTCGACATCACAGGGTAGTGCGGAGAAGAGTGCAAATGGGTCGACCGATTCGGACACTAGAAAAGTGGCAAAAAAGAAAAACTCACCTGTCAAGAGTAGTAAAAGTACAACAGTTTCAAATGATACCGAGACTGCAAAACCTAAAGAGAAGTCGCAGGTTTCAAATTCAAAAACTAGGCAATCTAAAGCTAATGCCACGGCTGCATGTTCATCAGAGTCTGAAGATTCACCTGTGAAGCCAACTGTGAAGCGGAAAGCTTCAACAAAACCAAAAGCAACTGCCACTGTTACTCCAATTCAGAAGCCTTCTAGAGCTAACACAACAAAAAACAATGCTGGATCAGGACAAAAGGGAGTAAAAGAATCTGGCTCAAATGCCAATGCTAAGTCGACAGCCGAAAAAACCACTACAAAGTCTGCTGCTGCAAGTAAACAGGCAGATTCCACAACACAGAGGAAACTAAAAACTAAAAGCATATTTAGTCCCGAGAACAGTAGTGAAAGTGATGATCAAGCAACACAGCCACCAAAGTTAAGCCCAGTGAAGAATTCTGCATCAAAAGCAATTGCCCAGACAAGAACTCGAAAAGCTGTTGCTAAACCAGAACCACTGCAGTCACCACCAAGCAAATCTGGCGCAAGCACAGAGACCTCAACAACAGCATCCTCAGCTTCCTCAGGTAAATCAGTTGCATTTTTCAAATATGTGAGCTATATAAAATTGCCTATTTTCCTGTCTTACCAATAGGGGGTTCCTTTTTTTTTTCTTTAAAAATGGAGGGAGGGGGGTGGGGGGAAAATGTGACTACCATAAGACAATGAATTTCAGCCTCTGAGAAAAATTTTGATTTTGCATCTCGGTGATGTTAACATATAGATGTATAGACCCTTTGTGGTACTGTGGTGTTAACAGGCATATCTTTCCTGTTGTATACACTCATGAAATTCTTATATTTTCTGTGTGCAACACAGAAACATGCTTGTAGCAAAGCAAAGGGTACCATTATATCAAGAAAACTTGCAACAGGAGGTTGTTCTCTAGGGTCAGCAGCAGCAGAAATTTTTAACTCCTTAAGTTGCCTGAAGCAAGGGAAGTGGTGGTGTGTGCATAACAGAATATTATGTTCATTATGCACCGATTGTCTTCATATATATATAATCAGACTGTTACTAGACAGAATAAAAAAAAAAGAACTGCTATCTACAGGTGATGTGTGTGGCTTTGTGAAAAATTTGAATGAGTTGGTGGAGTAAGTTATGTGACTTGCAGAATGCACATTTTCTCTAAACATCAATAAAACACAGTGCATACAATGTCTGGCAGAGAATTGTCATTAAAGTGACATAATCAAATACACAGTAAAATCAAACATAATAAATACCTGGGACTGAAAGTAGGTAATTATCCACATTATGAATCTTGTGCAGAAACGGGGTGGTTCCAGTTTTTTCATCAGGCCACTTTCCACTATTACTAATAAAATTACAGAATTCAGTTGATACCTTTACAAGAAAAGCAGTTTGAAGTTTGATATAGTTTCATTAGCTATTTGGGCAAAAAGATGTGTACTGCACCTAAATTTTGTTTTGATGTGACTTCCAGGAAAAAAAAAAGAAAGAAAAAACAGACAAATTGAGCAGTAATACTCAGATTTCTGATCTGAGACAATAGAATTCTTTGTGGAGCACTCCTCTTATTTTACCTTGTGCTCTCTTGCAATAGCTTAGGGTTTCACTGCAATATAGTTGATGTATGTGTACACCATGATTTTTATATATACATTTAAAAAACATAGGAACCCTTTAAGTTATGTATGTGGAGGCTTGTTTGGTGGACCCTGTAACTGTCACGCCAGATGTACCAAAACATTATGAAGAAAAGTAAAACAGTTTTCATGTATGATAGTTTGATGAGATAGCCGTGTAACAGCACATCTCAGTGCTGAGAACAATACATATAATAAAAATGATGTTACAGATAATCCTTTTACTGGCCTAATGTGTCACGGACTTTTAGAGGACTACAGAAAACTTTCAATCTTTAACTTTATGTTGGTTTTCCTGCTGATCAGCCCTATGTGATGACTTAATTAATATCTGTAAAAGCAATATCTCACACATGCCATTTCCTTTCCTCAGTCTTGTCTTTCCATTATTATCCCCAATTAATTAATATCTGTAACATCTGCATCTCACACATGCCATTTTCTTTCCTCAGTCCTATCTTTCCATTATTATCCCCAACACATTTTCCATTCCTCTGTCTCTTTAGCCTATAACTATTAGACTATAGCTGTGTTGTTTATCATTCTTGGATTTTTCTGTTCAACAAATAGCAGTTGCTTGCATAATAATAATAATAATAATAATAATAATAATAATAATGTTTGAGAGTTTCATATTCATAAGTGTTTGCAATTTTTAATTACTACTATAATGAAGCTTTCACCAGCCATCGGTGAGAGCAGATTGGCTATAGTGGCAGAAAACAGTATATTTTATGAAGCTGAACATCAAAACATTATGGGTCTTGTAGTTCACTTAGCTCTATCTATTTCCACTGAGAGGATGGGAATCTTCTTACGTGCCATGTGGAACTTTGAAGTAAAAGTTTCATGATAAACTCTTACATATCACTCTTCATATGCTCAAATCTCTGCCCCTCCCCCCAACCCACTCTTTCGTAGTAAGTTTGACTTTCTTTTCTCTGGTGTTGTTGTATTTGTGTGTACATTCAGGTTCACTATTCTCAACATTTGCTCTATACAGTGACAGACAGTAGTCTCCTCATTCCATTACATATTTTTATTGCTTTTATATTACATTTTCTGCCTGACACTGATACAATGCTTAACTGAAGTCATTGAAGTCACCACAAACTACACTGGGCTTAATTTTATTAGGGAACTAAGGTAGTAAGGTTGTTTTGGGTGTTTGTGGGTGCTTGTGTATGTCTGCAGATCTTATGCAGTACCTGCTGTTGGGCACTGATGAACCATTTAAGACAATGTCCTTGTACTAGATCGTGATTGCGTAAATAATGGAAGTTGTTGAAAAGCACATTACATGAAAGTAACTCAGTATCTTCATTCTAGTTGCATGTAAGTTGGCAGGGTGGCTAAGACCATTCTCTAGCCATTGGATGGTACCATTCTCTTTACTAGTGGCATCTTTTGGCCTTGTCACATCAGTTCACTTTACATTCTTCCAAAGTACATATGGCTGCACCATTCTCTGTTTCAATCAGTAAAGAATGGTATCCTATAATCAGTTTTTGTGATCTGAAGGTGTGCCAGTGATTCAAATACACAGAAAGCTTTCAGCATACTACAGGGACGGTATTTTATCATGACAGTGTTTACTGCTTGATCGGACTAGTCAAAAGTAGCTGAACAATAAAGAAGAGCGAGGAAAGAGTTGAATGTCCAGTCACACCCATTACTGACGCTAACACTGGAAAAGTCTGTGACCTGATTATGAATAAATAAGGAGCAATTTTTGATGAAGTGGCAAGCCATAAGCACATTAATCATGTGGTTCTGCATATGATGTCATCCATAACACATCCAACTTTCGCAGTTAGTGTGAGATGGAGCTCAACAAAACACATTGAAGAGCACAAGCACAATGTGTGAGAATCTGTTAGCAGCTGCTGGACTGTCAGGCTAGTGAAGAGGAAATGTTTTTGAAATGACACGTCACCACACATGAAAAAATGTTCATGAAGAGTTATACATAAGAGGCTGTCATAAAATTTTGGAGTCAAAGTTTCCATGTGGCATGTAAGAAGACTCCCACACTCTCAGTGGAAGTAAGTAGAGCTAAGTGAATTGCAAGAACTATAATGTTCTGATGTACAGCTTCATAAAATGTACTGTTGTTTTAATTAATCTGAAAAATGTAGTGCAGGCACGTTCTGATGTACCATCATCTACTCCAAGCCAAAAAGGTTATGCTCACAGGACACTGCTAATGGTTTATAACTTTTAGGAAGTGACTGTTTCTGGGACATTTACAATTTACAGCGGTTGAGTTTGTCACAAACGTCTCTGCTCAATCAGATTCATCATTTTTCAATTAAAACCTATTGAAATGTATATTGCCTAATTCCTTCAAATCACTGATGATGCTGCAGTCTGAAATGTACTTACGGTCTTCATCTGGATTGGTAACGCGTTGGTTTTGTTAGCAAGTACTCATTCATGAGGATAATAGTGATGGTGTTGGTATTATAGTACACATTTATGACCCTTGATGGACAGAAAGTGTGCATAGTATTGACAATCTCAAGTCATATGAGCTATGGACACTTAAAGTAAGAACTGGTGTGGCAGGGACATTGCCATCTACAATGTCAAAACTTGTCTAGTAATAGGCTGTACTCGAATGGGAATGAGCACTTGTTTGTCTTATCACTAACAATTTGTTACAGTAATAACTGCTATCCTTTTAAGAAAGCTGAGACTATCATAAATAATACAGGGTTAATGCTGTGTTATTGCTGATTGTCTGTGCTTTCTTAAAAGGATAACAGTTATTACTGTAATAAATTGTCAGTGATAAGACAAACAAGTGCTGCTGATACCTTGTCTGTAGTGCTGGTGCTCACATGCACATTAGTGTAAGGTATTTCATATAGCCTTCATCATATACACGATCAGTCATCCATTGAACGAAGCTGGGCCCTTTTGTTTCATACTGGCATCAAATTGTTTCACAAGTATGCATTATCTAATTGATTTGCATTTGTGTACAAACAAGGGTATACATTGTGTCACTGTAAACATAATGCTGGTCGTGTGTGAGATGCTGCATTGTTTCAGACTTCAGAAATTTATAGTGTCATTTCTGTGCAAGTACATACACACTAATCATCACTTACACAGTTTGCTGTGCATACAAAATCAGAAACAACTGAATAAATAAAAGTTATGACTGATAGTCAGTGTTTCAGTTTTAAAATATTGTTTCCTCTGTCTTGTTTTTATTTTATGTATTTAACAATTGTAATGGATAGTGTAGAATTTCTCCCTTCTGTTGTGTTTATTTCCCTTTCACTTCTACTCAGAGATGTGTGATCTTATGTAATTCTGCCTGCAATCACTAGCTTGTATCTCTGTCCTTGTTATTGTGTTATGCTTGTATTTTTGGACGTTAAATAGGCTTGTGGTATGTATCTAATAGTATATTTATGTTGTAGATTGAAATTGGAATTTTGCACTTAATTTGTAGTAATTGTTAGAATGTGACTGTGACTATTATTAGTATTGCCTTTTGTGTTAAAATATAAATCACTACAAAGTGACTGAATATGATATAATATTACAGAATTAAGGTATCTTAGCATGAGGCTCACATTAAAGAGTCAGGTTTCACACTTAAATCTAGGTTATACAAGGAAGTCTTTTGATGAGCAGGAAGGTATTTCAGATAAGTGGTACAATCCATATGCTCCCCCCTTGGTATTTGTGGATTTTGTGCATCTTAAATACATTATAAATGACAATAAGCACACTCATAGCATTACTATATCTTTAAATTGCACGTTTCGCCATTACTGAGAAGGCAGGTTTAGTAACATTTTCTGAAGTCTTAGATATCAGAAATTGACTTCTGTGAGAAACTGCTGCCGCCTCATATGTTATTTCTGCTCTAAAGTGAATTTCATGCTGATTGGTGAGTAATTCCCCATATAATTTTAACTTTTGTGTGAAGGAAGACACTTGGGCATTTAGGTGCTTTGAGTTTTGCAGAATGGTGTTCTCTTTTAATGCTTTCACTATCTCACTTCATGTTGACACAGAAAGTTCACACAAACAGCTACCATATGTGTTACTGTTTTCATTTGTTATCATGATGTTGAGTAATGGGCTCAACTCTGAAGCTAGTCACATAGTTTTATTCAGAAACAAAAAATCTGATTGTTTCTCAAGATTATTACATGAATCTGATATTCATAACACTATTTGTTACAAACCCCCCAAGACTGTCAAGTGCTGTGACATGCACATGGGCACAAGACCGAAAATTAAAACAGAGGCTGAATAGGGTAGTAATCCATAAGTAATAAATCTGGTGACAGACTCAAAACTACTTAAAAGAGTTCAGGGAGAAAGGAAGATATGTAATAATGATTCCTGACATACTGAAGAAGCAAAATCTAGAAACTGATATTGGCATTCGTCATTTTGAGGGGAGTTAATTTATTCAAGTTGTCATCAACCACTAACAGTGCTTTAAGTTTTAAACAAGAGTTCCTTCCTCATGTGGCATGTGTCAGAAAAACCCATCATTTAGACAGCTGACACTGCACTTGTTTAGGGGATGAAAAAAAAGTGCTTGGTTTCTATGTCCCAGCAGGCAAACTCCAGCCACTATCTATCCTGCAAAGGTGATAATAACACTATATTTTTAAGTCGGAGGCTTGCCAGAATGAAACACCAGTCAGTCCGTAAGTGGTCTGCGTGCCATCACATCCGGCCCATCCTGAACTCGGACCCTGATCAGCAGCTGCAGCCTCATCGTTCTTCATGTTTATTCTTAGGTTGTGTAACTCCGTTTTTATTACTTCAGAACCTTTTTCCTATATTACAAATTTGTGCCACCTTTCTCCAGTATCCAAATCAATCGGGGACCCCCCTCTGCTGGTGGGATGTTATCGTTGCCTCACGCAGTCAGATAATGGATAGGAAACCAAATTAAAATCCCAGTGACCAGTTTATGTTTCTCTAGTCAGAAAACTGTGGGAAATTCTTTTCATTTATGTCACCTGGGATTATGAGGTCTGTGCCATATGCCTAGGGTGTGGTAGTTCATACTATTTCCATTTACAACAGTATTATGAAAAAGATGGATTCCTACTCGCCATACAGAGATGATGTTGAGTCATAGACAGGCACAATGAAAAGACTGCTATGTATTTAAGCTTTCGGCCAAAAGGCTGCTTCTCACTGCACAGAGAAGACGTCGAGTCGTAGACAAGCACAATGAAAAGACTGCTATATATTTAAGCTTGCATTCAAAAGGTCTTCTTCTGAACTAGAAAATGCACACACATTCGAACAGCTACAACTTTACACACTCGACAACTGTCTGCGGCCATTGTGCCTGGACTGCAGATTGCAACTGCACCTGATGGGAGCAGCAAACTGGTGTGGATAGTGGGAGTGAGGAAGAGGCATATGGTGCGGAGGGAGAGGGATAGCAGGGTAGGGGTGGGGAGAGATGTAGACCTGCTTGTGGAACACTAAGGAGAAAAGATACAGCAGCTAAATGCAGTTGGGAAGCTTGAGAAAAAGGGGGGGGGGGGAGAAGTAGAGAAAGGGTAAAAGATGTGGGTGTGTTGGTGGAATACAAGTGTCTAGTGGAAGGGAAGGAAATAGGTTGGAGCAGGACAGGGACGAGGGAAGTTTTTGTATGTCTATCTTTGTGATTGGAGGTATGACGAGCTTCAGCTGTTCCCTTATGTAATAAAATGGAACGTATATAACTGTCCTTAAGATGTCATTTATTATATGGCTACCAGTTTCAGTTCTTCTTTGTACCTTCTTCAGGCTTTAACTGACACTGAAGGGGTCAATACCACTCGTATACACAATTCATCAGTGGCCAACATTTATAACTGGTTTCTGCAGACTGTAACAGCAGTGTTGTCTCTCCAACCATCAGCTATCAACTAGGAAAGGTGGAGTCCAGAAATGTTACAGGAACATAGGATACAGTATATTGCAGGGAGAGCTCTCACCTGCGCAATTCAGAAAACCTGGAGTTGCGTGAAAGGGCCCAGGTGGCACAAGCCGTGAAGCTGTCATTGGAATGAAGCACATCATGTTGGGCAGCATTTTCAGCAGCTGGATGATCCAGCTGTCTCTTGACCACAGTTTGGCAGTAACCATCCAGGTGGACATCAGCTCATTTGTTGTCATGCCCACATAATATGCAGCACAGCGGTTGCAGCTTAGTTTGTAGATCACATGGCTTCTTTGAGAGGTACCCCTGCCTTTGACGGGACAAGAGATGGCTGTGACCAGACTAGAGTAGATGGTGGTAGGAGGATGCATGGGACAGGCCTTGTAGGTCTGTTGCAAGGATAATGACCATGATGCACGGGATTGGGAGTAGGAGTGGATTAGGAATGGACAAGGATATTGCATAAGTTCGGTGGGTGGCAGAATATCATTGTGAGAGGGGTGGGAAGCACAATGTGTAGGATATTCCTGATTTCAGAGCATGGTGATAGGTAGTCAGATTCCTGGTGGAGGATATGATTCAGTTGCTCCAGTTCTGGGTGGTACTGAGTCACACGAGGAGTGCTGTTTTGTGACTGGACAGTGGATTTGTGGTAGGTAGTAGAAGGAAGGCGACTGGAGAGACAAAGCACGCGAGATCTGTTTCTGTACAACATTGGTAGAGTAATTTCAGCCTGTGAAGTTCTCAGTGAGACGCTTGGTACATTGGTTGCTCATCACTACACATGTGATGACCCCAAGTGTATAAGTTGTATGGAGAAGGACTTCTTGGTATGGAATGGGTGTCAGCTGTTGAAATGCAGGAATTTCTGGTGGTTGGCAGGTTTTATATGGATGGAGGTTCCAATGTAATCATCCCAGAGATAGTCTACTCTCTGTCCTCCATCTATTTGTCCCCTTCCCAGCTCCAACTCCAGCACTTCTCTATCTCTTTCCTAGCTTTTGAAACAATTATTTTCTCGGCCAGGAAAGAGGGATGGGGGGGGGGGGGGGTATAGAATGGAGCGATAGGTCACTCAGATCTTAGGGTGACAGGAACCTACAGGTTGTGAGAATGACAGGAAACAAAAATATTTGTAGTCTTACGTGTGCCTTTCATCAGTCCACAGAATCTGGCTTCCCAAATGTAAATAGTGGCCAGCTATTCTGTCTCCTTGTAACATTCTAGTTTTCTCAAGTGAGTTGTACATCGGAGCATTCTAAATACCATTTTATTTAATTAAAGACAAAAGAAATTATCTTCTCCTTCTGTGGCTCTACAGCTCACTGTGAACCTTGACCTCTTTGGGTTTGACAAGGCATGGCCTGCACCTCAATAGGTCTGGCAAGGGGAAGCTGGCAAAAGCTTATGGGTAACAGTGTAGTGGGTGGTGGTGGGATCACTCACGGAAAAATTCCTGTAATAGTTGGTGTTACAGCTGCACCTTTTTTTTAAAAGGAATCAGCATATTTCATCAAAATATAGGAGGTATTAGAGACAAAGTTAGTGAACTGCTTATAGATGTTGACTCTGAAATTATTGATATATCAGAGCACCATTTAAATAATTTGACAATTCATCGGCTTCCTTTACCATGATCCAGATTAGCTGGCTGTTTTGCAAAGAGTTCCTAGCGGGGAGTGGCTATGTATGTAAAAACAGTATTCCATTTGAGTCCATAGACATATCATGGCACTGCACTGAACAGATATTTGAATGTTGTGCAGGGGCAGTTGAATTTAGTGAAACGAAACTTCTAATTGTTGTTGTTTATAGGTCCCGTAACTCTTGACTTCAGAGTATTTCTGTTCAAGGTAGAGAGGGTTCTTGATTCATTTTGTAGGAAGTACCAGAAATTAGTTATATGTGGTGACTTCAATATAAATTTTGTATATGATGGTTCAAGAATAAGGATCCTGGTAGATGTCCTAAATTCATATAATCTGAAGCGGATTGTGTTTTTTTCGAATCAGGGTGAAGGGGAAAGTAGCACAGCCATAGACAATATTTTTATTCATTCTTCATTATTAGATGGGCATTCTGTTAGTAAAAGGGTGAATGGCCTTTCAGACCAGGATGCACAAATTTTAACACTAAAAGGCTTTTGTCCTAAAATAAATGTCATGTATAATTACTGACTATGTAGGAAGGTTAATCCAACAAAAATATAGAGATTTTTAAACCTTGTCAAGGAACAAGAGTGCAAGATGTTTATGGTGCTGATAAGAAAGATGACAAATACAGGGTGTTTATAAATGAATGTCAGTATTTTAACACTTTATAATTTTATTACATTAAATGTACAGTTATAAATGGTATGTCAAATGAAAGGGCAGCTCAAACAGTTTTACCGAGAACCTTAAAAATGTTCAATGCGAGCACCATTTCTCACACGACACACATCAAGTCTATAGCCAAGTGCTGGATAGGCCGCAAGGGGCCTAATGACAGGGCTTGCTTTACATGGCCTCCAAGTGCAGCCGATCTAACACCATGCGATTTTTCCTGTGGGGCTTCATCAAGGATTGTGTGTACATGTCTCCGTTACCAGCAGACCTCCCTGAATTAAGAAATTGGATTGAAGCACTTGTTGCTACAATCACTGAAGACACACTTATCAATGTTTGGGAAGAACTCGGCTATAGACTTGATGTGTGCATTGTGACAAATGGTGCTCACATTGAACATTTATAAGGTTCTTGGTAATACTATTTGAGTTGCTCTTTCATTTGACATATCATTTATAAAAGTTAACATAATAAATATTATAAAGCATTAAAACCTCAATATTCATTTATAAACACCCTGTATAATTGGTCAAATAGATTTCGGGCTTGCAGCCGGTCGTCGTAAACTTCTTCGCACGATATTGCGGCTGGACAACTGCCAGCCATCTTCAGGTGAGCCGTCACTCTTCCGTTTAACCAGAACATCCAGGAATGGAAGGACACTCTGTTTACCGTAAGCCGACTCACACTGATTTGTACCTGCATTCTTCCCGTTGCCATCACCCATCCCAAACCATGAGTATACTTAAAACCCTTGTGCACAGGGCACACACGGTGTCGGATGCAGAAAATTTGCCTAAGGAACTTGCACATTTACGAACGGTGTTCAGGGACAATGGTTACTCGACCCGGCAAATTAACAGGGCCTTCGCAACTAGAGCCAGGAACCGGGAAGTGGATAAAGAAGAGAGTGCGCCAGCCAAGTCTCTAGCGTTTCTTCCCTTCGTTGGTAATATCTCTTTTAAAATAGCAAGGATTCTAAATACTTTTCATGTGAAAGGTTTTTTTCGTCCACCTTCTAAGATTTCAGATTTGCTGGGTTCGGTGAAGGATGATCTGTTGCTGCGGAAGGCGGGAATTTACAAAATACCGTGTAATGTGGTATGGCCTATATAGGACAAACAACACATACTGTGGAAGAGCGTTGTACAGAACATCAACGTTGCACCCGTCTACTGTAACCCAGTAAATCTGCAGTTGCGGAACATTGTATTTCTAACGGACATTCAATGGAGTACTACAAAACTTCGATTTTGGCCACAGCAACAACTTCCATTATTAAAGAATCCATTGAAATACGCAGTGCTGGAAATTTATTGAACCGGGACAGTGGTTACCAATTGAATAATGCATGGAATCCCGTCATCACAGAAATTTTCTCGAGACGAAGACGCCAGAAGACATCTCATACCTGCGGCCAGCGACAATACCGACGGCACCTGAGTTTCGCAGTTCCACCAGCGAGGACGCTGTTGCTGGGTGGTGTGGTTCTTCTGTCTCCGCGACTGCAACGCATGGGCGGCAGCACTATCGTGCGCACTATATAAGACGGAACGGAGAACGTCTTCGTCAGTCCTCGTTCAGCTCACCTGAAGATGGCTGGCAGTTGTCCAGCCGAAATATCGTGCGAAGAAGTTTACGACGACCGGCTGCAAGCCCGAAATCTATTTGAACAATTGATTCGCCAGGAAAATTTCAAATTTTACACCCTGTATAATGCTTTCCGTAACACATTTTTCATGCTCTCCGATAGTTGCTTTCCGTTAGAACATTCCGAACGGGTTACTAGCAGTAATAGCCAGCCAAGGTGGCTGACTACTGGGATAAGGGTATTATGTAGAATAAAGTGGGAATTATATCAAAATGTTAGAATTAGTCACAATCAAACTGCAGTAAGCCATTACAAACAGTATTGTAAGGTGCTTAACAATGCTATTAGTAAGGCAAAGAGTATGTGGTAAGTAAATAGAATAGCTAATTCACAGAATAAAATTAAAATCATGTGGTCAGTTTGAAAGAAGTGTCTGGTCAGCAGCACAAGGAAAACGATATAAAGTCAGTTCGTAGTAAAAATATTTCTGTTACTGATACATCAGATATATGTACTGTATTTAATAATCATTTTATGAGCATTGCTGTTGAATTAAATAAAAATTTAGTTTCCAAAGGAATCATATAACTTTCATGGCAAATGCCTTTCCGAGATTGTTGTCTGAAATACTCCTCTGTGATACAGACGAGGGAGATTGAGTCAATAATCAAATCACTGAAGACAAAGGAGTCTCATGGATATGATAGAGTGCCTAGCAGAATATTAAAGTACTGTGCTGCACATGTTAGCCCTGTATTTAGCCATATTTGCAATTTTTCCTTTAGGAATGGTCAGTTTCCTGTACAATTAAAGTATTTAGTAGTAAAACTGCTTTATAAAAAGGGAGGAAGGAATAATGTAGACAATTTTAGACCTATTTCTATACCATCAGTGTTTGCTAAAGTTATTGGAAAGGCTGTTTAGAAGTCAACAACTGAAAATGCTATATTATCTTTTCTCTCTGAGGTGCTGGATGGGTTAAACAAAAGCTTTCAAACGCTAGGCATATATTTTTATTTAGCTAAGGCATTTGATTGTGTTGACCACAAACTATTGCTCCAGAAGTTGGACCATTACGGAATACGGGAAGTAGCTCACAATTGGTTTACCTCTTACTTTAGCAACAGACAGCAAAAGATCATTATTCACAATGTTTAGAATGACTGTTATGTGGTGCCTGAGTGGGGTACAGTCAAGTGGGGGTGCCCGAGGAATCTGTGTTGGGGCCACTCCTGTTCCTTATTTATATAAATGATATGCCCTCCAATATTACAGGTAGCTCTAAAATATTTCTGTTTGTTGGTGACACTAGCTTGGCAGTAAAGGATGTTGCGTGCAGCATTGGCCCAGTTTCAAATAGTGCAGTTCTTGACCCAAGTTCATGGCTTGTAGAAAATAAACTAGCGCTAAATCACAGTTAGACTCAGTTTTTCCAGATTTTCTGCCTTGTGGTTGTCTTTAACAACAACATTAAGAAAAGAATTTTGAATTTTATGTTGAGATAGTTCAGTGAAAAGTTTTGAATTTATTTAAAATTTATATTGTACAGCTGATTCACATAGCCACACTAACCCTTCAATGTATTTTCTTAAATAAAGATATTTATGTATAATAATGGAGGATAGCTTGAGATGTTGTTGCATATGAAACTTGTTTCCACACTGAAACATTTTACCGTGTGTATCCAATTAGCAGGCCTTTATCCCAATCATTTTAAACATATCTGTATTTCATTTTACTTGATTCTTAACTAATAAAATATACTCTTGTCTACATTTCTGATTAGTATATAGCACTTCATACTAAAGGGGAGATAGGATAGGGCATAATTCAGAAACACACAGAAATAAAATGAACCTTCATTAGACCTCAAAATTATAACTTGCTGGCTTATGTCAAAATTATATACAAGAAAATTGAAGAAACATGCAGTCAGTTTATTTTCTTAATTTTTAATGTGCCCTTTCATTAGTCACAATCCTTAAGTTGTTTGTACCTTTTAAACCAGTAATGTTTTCCATACAGATAGCAGTTCAGACAGTGAGTCTTCAGCTGATTCCTCAGCTGCACCAGCTAAAGCTCCACAGAAACGTGGGAATGCTGCAAAGAAGAGAGTAAGACCTCGGCCTCGGGGTCCGACACCTTCTCAGACAAAACCAGCCCAGTCCGAAAGTGATGGAGAGGGGCCAAAGCCAAGTGTAGTCACTCGCAAACAGACTAGGTCGTCTAGTGCCCGGCGAAGTAAACATGTTGTTGCAAAAGCAACTGATACAGAGTCAGAAGCAGGTAAGTATTTTATTCCTGATGTTTGCTAAATACTAAATATGGTGGCTACTTACCTTAGTTTTTCAGTGTAACATCTTATAATGGTCATCCACTGCTTTGACAGAATACCCCTCCCCTTTGCGGTCAGCAGGCAATTAATATCATGCACTGATCATTCAGCTACAGATTAACCAAATTGTTGACATACAGGATTGCCACATACTACTTGTATT
Organism: Schistocerca gregaria; assembly: GCF_023897955.1. Taxonomy (NCBI): domain Eukaryota; kingdom Metazoa; phylum Arthropoda; class Insecta; order Orthoptera; family Acrididae; genus Schistocerca; species Schistocerca gregaria. Next base: position 287,704,060 of record NC_064925.1, read on the forward strand.
TCATGTGTCTGAAGTTGTAGTTATTTAACTGATGTAGTACGTTAATGCCTGCATTGATGAAAGTATGAATTGGAATTGCTTTTGGGTCTGAATGTTGTCTGATTTGAGTATTCTGTTGTATTGCTTCTGAGGGATTTAAAACTAGACAGAATAGTGTGGGTTGTCATCTTGATCACAGATCACGTTGCTTACACAGCAGCCATAGCAGGAGTTGCATGATGGTTATTATGTGAACTGTGTCTATCAGTGTCCTCCTTACAGCTGTGTTTATCACTTGCCTCCATATTTTGTAGTTAAATTTCACCCAATGTAGCAGTTAAATTTAAACATTGCATATCATTTTACTGTATGTATGTATTTTATTTTAGTTGTTTGTGTGTGGAATGTAATCTGTGAATGTATTCTAAGTCATTTAGCATATGCCATCATGCCATGCACTCTAATTTATATACAGTAGAAAGACAATTAATAATGCTTTATTAAATGCATGTTTGTGATTATTATTGAAATTATGTGAACAGACTATTCTGTTTTCTGATGAGTGTGTGTATATGCTCTGTTACATTGTTTGAACTGTGTTTGGTGTTTGAAACACAGTCATCGTCAGTTTCAGTAGGTGTATTAAATATTTCAATAATGGTAAACTATCCTATGATTTGTATAATTATATATTCTTTATTACTGATTAGAAGGTGGTGTTATATACTGATGAGCCCAAACATAACGACAATTGAACTTTAGTTGTAAATGTCAGCAACTGAATTAATGCAAACAGCACATCTCACAGAATGTGGCTGTGGAAACAGATGGGAGGATGGTACAGTTATGCCCTGAGGAATTAAACTATTAAGAGAAATCTATTCAGTGATCAGGAGACGTAAAAAGCAAAGATATTTATTCTGCCTGACAAAAAAAGTGAAGCACACAGAAAGGAAGGAAGAAACAAAATGAAATTTCACAAATTCAGAGGGTATGTGATGTTATGTTAGTGATAACATGATTGAGTCAAATGTACAAAACACATTTCAATATGAACCATTGCATTCCCCTCTGGCCTGGATGCACACACACAGATCTGCAGATATTGCTGGTCACAGGCGTATCTTGACATAACACAGACAGTTTATAGAGGCACGTGTCCTGTGTGAGCGATCATTCTCCTGTTGGAAAACGTCACCACAACACTGTAATAAGAGGGATAACACAGGACATGACATTGAAGTTCTCTTAGTCACCACCAGCCATGACCTGAAGTCATACCTGATAGCTTCCCACAACAGCAGAAGTAACGTCACTCTATCTCTGCAAAACATTGGAAGAATGGGATCTTTCCCTATATGCCACCATACTCGCCAACAATGGCCATCCAGGGTAGTATTGTGCCAAAATTCATCAATGGTAGTTATCAACAGGCTATACTTCCCATTACTAGTTCTCGAATGACAGGCACAAATGTGAAGCCATTACAAAGTGTTTGGCGCTCAATATGGCGATCCTCCCTTGTAATTGCAAGGCATGATCAACCAGAACCTTGATGATGAGTGCGCCTGCCCTGATGTTCCCATGCAATCCGACATCGAGCCACTGTCAATTCCAAATGCCACACAAGTCTGGATATTACTCAATTCAATTAGCCAGCAAAATGGAGATCCTCCCAATGAGGCTCCTTTCAGATTGTGTCAGGTGCTGAAAATGCTGTCTCATACAGGTATGTGACATCTCCATGTTCTTCACAGTTATCACTCAATATCTGGCGATGTTCACACCCCTTGTGTACGTACCAGGCCAGGCAACAGCACTACACATGAACATTGCAAACACACTCTTTTGGCCATTTCACCTGTCTCGATGAATTCCAGTTGTGTCAGGCAGTGTGTATTCCATAAGGAATAAAACCATTAAGAGAACTGTTTTCAGTGATCAGAGTATGTAAAAAGCAAAGCTATATTCTTACGGAGCCTGTTTCATTTATTTGATTGTTGTGAACTTTATACGTACGGTGTGAACAGAGTAGTTGAGAATCCAGAGTTCTGGATAATACCACCGGTACAATATTTTGAGGTTATAGTTATGTCATTTTGAAATAATGTTCCATCAAGTTTCCACGTGTTCAAACATTGCTTCAAAGTTCACTGCTGCTCCAGAGGCTTTCAGTGACAGAAAAATTATAGTGGGTGTACAAAAGTATGGAAACGCCAGAAATGCCTAATGTGGCATAGGAAAATAGTTTGCATCCAAAACAGCTTCCAGTAGTCTTGCAGAGGTACCGTTCATGGTCAACAGTGCCACATACTGGCTTGGCTATAATCTGCATTTATTCGTGAGCAAACATTTCTCATGGTGTTCTCATATTTTAATCCAACCCCTGCATTTGTCAATTAGTACTCTATAATAATACCGTCTGCAACAACATAACTAGTTCTGCATTGTTTCTACATACAAAGGAACATCTGGATCTCCTTTGACAGAACATAACAATACTCACACACAGTGCTAATGACCAACTTAAAGAGGTGGTTCTTACAGCTGTGGTATAGTTTGGTGTAGTGTGCACATCTGTTTAGACAATCTAAATAAATAATGAAACTGGTTTTTATTTGTTTAATTTCTACCTAATGTACAAAGTGTCTTTTGTATCTTGCAGAGAGTAAAATGAGCACTGCCAGTAGCAAGTCTCCTGTGAAGAAGCCAGCAGGACCGAAAGCCCCACCAGCTCAACAGCGCAACAAGTCTAAACCGCGAAGCTCTGGAGGCAGTGGTCGTGGGGATGGGGAAACTGGCTCCTTGCAGGAGGAAGAGCGGCAGTGTCCTCTAGAGGGTTGCGACTCTGTGGGTCACCTGGGCGGTCGTCTCGAGAGACATTTTACAATTGAGGCCTGTCCGATGTATCATAATAAGACTGTGCAAGAATGCAAGGTATGTTGTTAACCACAATTTGTAAATAACTCATAAATATAAAACACTATGTTGTCGAGTATTTAACAGACTATTACTGTTTGAGAACATTGTAGCACCCCAGTGAATCTGGGCCATGCATCAGACATTTTTGGTATAAAACTAAGATTTTTTTATGATTCATAGCTTGGTTATAATTCGATTTTTGCTACTTGAGCCATTGTAGACAGAAAACTGTTTACCTTATGGGACCTTAATATATAGGGATGATGTTGAAGCTGTGTGCTGCAGCATTTACTTTGTTAGTAGTATTAGTGTCACAACTTGCCTTTAGGCACCAGTACTCATACGACAACGTAGGGTTAAACACAAGCATCAGTGTGCACTACAGTTGCAGACAATCAGCACGGATCTAGAAAGGTGAGTAGGGTTTTACTTGCAAAGCTGTTTTATCAAACTGACACACTGAAGAAATCCACACTGATGATGGACATGATTCGAAAGTTCAAATTAACTGACATTTTGGGAATTGCACGTGATAGAGGCCGACAGCCAATTGTGCCACAAATTGTTGAAAAAGTTACTGTTGCTGAGGGTGCTGTATGCAGTGTGTGTGATTTTCAAGCTGTGTCACGGCACTGAGCATTCCATAGTCCACGTGGCACAGGAGATGTTTCAGACTTCATTAGAGTTATCTATAGTGTGGTTCCAGGATGTTGTGGATGCAGATGGTCATCATACATGTAATCTGGAATGTAAACATGGTACGAAATTAACAGATGTTACCCTCCCATGTGGAAATTAAAATCTGTTGCTTCAGTGGTTTATTCAGTATTTCTCTTCTGCAAACCCTTACAAATGTTTCCACAATGTTTCATGTTGCTGTTTTTCATAGGGGCCCTCCCAAGCAATGAAAGTTTGATTATAACACCATCTGTTAAACTCCATTTAATACTATCAAAGCTGTAGACTTCACTGTGATGAACTGAATGAATTGTCAGGTTTAAAATAGAGGATTATTTAGTTATCTGATGTATTGGCTGAGTGTGCACTGTCATTGTGCAGCAGTGCAAACGTGGACAGCACAAACACACTCACAAAATCACAACTGTATGTGGAATGAGACAGATACTATTGTTGTGAAGCTATGACAAATTTTAAAGCACAGTATTCTGTATATGGCAGTGATGCTCTATAAGAAGAAGTGTTGTTGAGCAGTTATTCTGTCATGCATAGAGAATTGTGCAGCTTATTTGTTTACTGTCAGTAAAATCATTGCTTAGCCTCAAGAACAGCTGGAACAAGCTGCAGCAACTAATTTAATAAGTTTGCATTATGAATTGGTTAATATTGTCATTTGTTTAAGGTCTGGAAGATTATCAGTATCTTTTAGTGAAGTCAAAGTAAGCACTTCCAGTTTAAAGTCATTGTATAATTAAATTTCAAATATATCATTTTGTTTTGGCGATGGAAGTTTTTTTCATAGTTCTCTTATTAACAACAATCACATGTAAGATATTTAACTCATTTTTTTATCAGGCCACCATGTTCAGGAAAAATATTGTTATGTGGTTTGATCTTAGAAGCCCCACAGTAAATAAATAATCAGCTTTAGATTCCCCTCAGAGTATCTTGGCAGTCTCTTAACGCAGTGTTTGTAAACATATTAGTGATAACTTCATCACTAGAGTTTGTGGAAATGCATCACCTGTACTCGTGTTGGTGTTTCCTTGTTAATCTGTGCAGTGCTATAGTGTTCCCTTAATTCAGCTCTGATGTCCAGAACCAAACATTTCCTGTGTTAATAACCTCTATAGTGTCCACTTGTTAGTAATGGGTATAGAATAAGTTGCAGTATTAAATATGGTGTCAATAGTTATTGCAGTTTTCTCATTCAAAGCTTAAGTCTTAATGCCACCGAGGTAATGTTATAGGATTTTAATCACTTCTATAACCAAATTTATGTTTGTCACAAATGCTGCTTTAATCAAGTTAACATTTAATGTGTGTGAGTTTTGCGAATGACATCCAAAAAATGATAATACGTCTCTAGTATTATAATTTTTTGGATGTCATTCGCAAAACTCACACATTTCATCATCACATTTTATGGAAAAATCATGTAACCTGTTTCTGACATTTCATTTTGGCTGTCCAAAAATAAGTATCTGCACTAGATTTTGGTACCGCTACTTTTTATTTGTAGTGACAGAATACACCCACCAGTTTGGGAGAAGCATGCATTTTATTTTGTGCATTCAGTATCTGTTTCTCTTGGGTCTCAATCCAGGAAGCATATTTGGAACACCGTAAACGGGAAGAAGAACGGCGCAAGGCACTCGCAGTTCTAACACGTCGCCCATCGAAAGCACCACCCACGGCAGAGCAGCGACAGTATCAGATGAAAATTCGAGAATTGCGTCGCTCTGGAGAAAAGGATGATGACAAAGGACCCTCAGCCAATAGTAATGGGACTGCAGATGAAAAAGAAAGGGAACCACGTCTCACAGGGGTTCCTGAATATGACTTGCGTCTTTTCCACGAGGCCCAAGCCATTGCCAGTGAAAAAATTGTGAGTGCCAGCTTTCTGTAGCAAAAAATGTAAATTTATAACAGAAGTAGCTCTGGATGTATTTAGTAAAACTACCAAACTATAGACTGGTTTAGTAAATCAATTACCATTACGTATGTAACTTAATTGCATATGTAGATATTTAAAAGAGTGTAATAAACACTCAAAGCTTTGCTTCTTCTGCATATGCTTTATCATTCTTATACACCGAGCGAGGAGGCGCAGTGGTTAGCACACTGGACTCGCATTCGGGAGGACGACGGTTCAATCCTGTCTCCAGCCATCCTGATTTAGGTTTTCCGTGCTTTCCCTAAATTGTTTCAGGCAAATGCCGGGATGGTTCCTTTGAAAGGGCACGGCCGATTTCCTTCCTAATCCTTCCCTAACCCAAGCTTGCACTCCATCTCTAATGACCTCGTTGTCGACGGGACGTTAAACGCTAACCACCACCACCATTCTCATACAGTGTTGAGGTTCCTGCTAATACAGATTGTTTGATGTGCACACTGTGCAGGCACAAAATCATCTTTCTTCAGATGTTTTCAGAATACTACTTGTACAATTGGACAGTTGTCATGTACATACCTTAAACATATTATTTTGTATTTTAAATTGTCATTCCATTTCTTTCAGTTTTAATGCAGAGTTCACTACTACTAAATTAACAAATGCCTTACTTCTAAAATATGTGTACAGAGCAGTCGAGTGTAATATGTTTCAGACAGCTGTTCTGAATGAATGTGGCATTCTTTTATTTGATTATTTAAGCTTCTTTGTAAAATAACACCCAGTTACATCCATATGTGAGCAACATTATGACATGACATATTCATAATTTTGTCAAACAAATGTACTATTTATGTAACAAATAAAAAACATTTTTGGCAGGAAGAAGAACTGAGCAACCTCCCTCATGTGAAGGGTACGAAGTATGTAGAAATGGGTAAACATGAAATGGAAGTGTGGTACCAAAGTCCGTACCCTGATGATTATGCTAGAGTACCCAAGCTGTACCTTTGTGAATACTGTTTGCGTTATATGAAGACTCGAACGATACTTAAAAGACACATGGTGAAGTGTGTGTGGAGGCACCCACCAGGGGAAGAAGTCTATAGGTATGTCAACAAATGAGCTTTTCCTGTTTGTTTGGATACGCAACATTTCCATTAGGCCTACTGACATGTAAATTTCAGATCTGAGGCTTACGAATGTAGGAGTGAAATGAGTAATCTTTCCACAGCTACCTTAAATTATTTACATTACATGAAGTAATAAACTCATTCTAGTACACTTCTGGTTTGAATGCCTAGCCTTTATGGAATAATTATGCTTGTGCCATTTACCAAAAAGTCATGGCCACACATTTTCTCATTGAAATAATAGACATTTGAGCTACAGTCACAGAAAAGAAATAAAAGAAATGAATGGACAATGGAGTTAGTCAGTCTGGTGCACATTTTGATTGGTCACTACAAAAATAAATAACCATATTATCATAAGATACCGTGAGTGTCCTATCGCCAATTATCAACAAGCATCTGTAAACATGCCTCTGCCAGAAATATGTATTTAGTTTCCAGCAATTCTGTGTCCCCCACCCCTTCTCCTCCTCCACACTGTAGGCCGTAAGTGTTTTTTCATTCAGTGTTTCATTACATTGAATACTTGTGTGAACTATATATTTATTGCAATTGTTTTGAAAACAATTCTTATGTACTCCACTTATTACTTTTTTCATGCACAGGAAGGACAGACTCTCAGTGTGGGAAGTGGACGGCAAGAGATATAAACAGTATTGTCAAAATCTCTGCCTATTGGCGAAGTTTTTTCTTGACCATAAAACACTGTACTATGATGTAGAGCCATTTCTTTTTTATGTTATGACCATCTGTGACTCTGAAGGCTGCCATACAGTTGGTTACTTCAGTAAGGTAAGTCTTTTATCAGTTTATATGTTATTTATTGCCTGTATCAAAATGCTACTGGACTTTAGTAAATTTCTTATAGTTGTTAGTATATTGCCCGTTTTACAAATTAAAATAGGAAATCTCTGAATATAAAAATTAATGATGTGTTGTGTTGCACCTAACACAAAATGCAAAATTCTCTAAACATTAACTAACTACATTGGCCTTCTAACAATTTTATTGATGAGCAGTCTTTTGCTGAATACTTACATATGTTCACACATTACTGTGAGGAAGAAGAATGCAAAATGTAGTTGCTATTTTAATTTTTTGGTTACATAAAATAAGTAAGTAAAATATGCTGCGAAATATTGTTATACAAATCATTACAAAGGTAAGCAGTAGTAACCTTAATGTTTCGTTGTTATACCTATGTATTAATCGAGAATGATGTGTCATTCATTAATAAAATTAAAACAAATTCATTTCAATTATTATCCTAGAACATCAGAGACTTTTAAGCAGCTGTATAAATAAGTGCTACATTCCATTTAAAACTGTTACAACCAATTTAATGGAAAGGAGACCATGAGGTGTGCCTATATAGCTTGCTTGGCATGTGCACTGCTCACGAAAGTAAAGGATTGCAAATTGAGTCCTATTTCAGTGTACAGCTTCAGTCTGTCTAGAAATTTCATTGTGGCACACTCTGCTGCAGAGTAAAGATTCATTCTGGAACCATGCAGCTGATCAAATCATTCGATTGTTAGATCAGTTTACAGCCACTTTGTTTTTCATGTAACTTTGTCCATGTAAAAATTTTTCAGGTTGTTAAATGTTTTCCTGTAGTGCTACCCAGGAGATTGCAAGCTAAGTGCACTTATCCTTCACAATTGTAAAATGTTTATAGATTTTATCTATGCTGTACTAACCATATTTCCATATATTTAGAAGCTACCGTAATCGCTTCAGATGGATTTTAACTGCATTTGCATGTTTACGGGGAGTACTGTATTTTGACTAATGTTCCAGAAGTTATGGGGTGTCTTGCTATATTTTGTAGACCCTTAACATTTCAGTCTTTTGGTTAATGTGTAACAAGATGCTGCAGTGCAGATTTCAGAATAGATTATTTGTTTGGGAGAAATTACTAGTTAGCAGCTCTATACAGTATTTTCACTTGTAATTTACTGTGTTCAACAAAGTTTGTAGTGATTAATAATACATTATTGTTCACTTTGATTAAGGAAGAATGTCCTTGTAACACAGTTTAGGCTTGTTCTTGGCATCTATATCACATATTCTCTGTCAGCCAATGAGCATTCAGAAGTGTTCTGAGCACTCTGCTGTGAATGCCGCAGTTAATGCAAGCTTTAAACATGATCATAGTGAGTTGTTCAGAGAATTTCTATACCATTTGTCGGAGTTATCACTGATGGTAAGTGATAAATTCTACATGAGTGCCCGAGAGACATACTTTGCAGAAAATATGTTTTCTTCAAGCAGAAAGCACGATTATCCGTGTACCGCCATTGTTCGTGAATCGGACTATAGTGAATCCCTTTAAGTCTTTATGTGAATTGTTTTTGTTTCTATAACTGACTTTTTTTAACTGAGCTTTTTGTTGGAAAAAAGGTATACATTATTTACAACAAACTTCACTAAGCAACAAATATGCTGAGAAACAATAGTCACTTCCATAAACAGGCCTCTGTAGGATATCTGTGAATTCACACCACAAATAATGCATATTACATGATTTTGGATTCTGAAACCATGTGCTTCACTTCAAAATATCATAGCATATGACATTATGAATGAAAGCAAGGAAAGTATGTGTGATAACATGCACATCACAAGTAAACATTTGTTTAGGCATTTCAGTAGTTCCATGGTATACGTTTACCAACTGAATGTATTATCAAGTTGTAATTCCAGAAATTTAATGCTCTGAACCTCTTCTATCTTCAGTTCTTCATGCTGTATGAATTTGCTGAACTGTATTGGTGAGTTTTTCAAAGTTTATTGATTGTGAGCTGACTATGAACCATTTATTAATGTACATGAAAATGTCATTAGCAGTTTGTAAAACTGTGGCCAATTTTCTGTTATCGCAATACTTAAACCATCTACAAGAAAAATAAACTCTGCATCTGGCAATGTAATTTACAAGAGGTTATTCATGTACACAAAAAAAAGCATTGGTCCTAAGATGGATCCTTATGGAACACTACACATAATTACTTCCAAATCGGTGATGACTGACAGCTTAATTCTCTGGTCACCAGTTATTTCTTGCTTGAGATATGACTTGAACCATATTGTTGTATTGCCAGTAACACCATAGTATTTCAAATTAACTTAAAAGATGTGGTTCACACAAGCAAATGTCTTCGACAAATCACAGAAAATACCTCGTAGTTTGTAAATTGGAACCTACAAAGTAAGGAATATTTGCTGTAGTACGTTCCAGAACTGTTTTAACCCTCAAGTGAACTCGCTGTTTTTTCATAAGATGAGCGGGCACACAGTGTGTTTTGTGCAGAAGCAAATAATAGCTGCCTTTTTGTTACGAAGGTAAATATGTTTGACAAAGGGCACTACATTAGTAGTTTGGATAAATTGAGAATTTGGGGCTGATGGGTAGTTGGTGCAGCTGTGATCACCACTGTGTCCAGGTGGCACAGTGGCAGTGCGTCTGCTTTGTAACCAGGAGGACAGGGTTTGAATCCCAGTGTCGCACAAATTTTCGATTTTCTCCATTGATTTAAATCAGTGCCTACAGCTGATGTCAGTCATTTCTTTGTTTCTGCATCACATTGTAGGTCCTCGAATACACTGACATTGATCATTGTGGATTAATTTGTTTAAACAGTCTTCATCAAATCACGTCATGAATGTGATGAATCACTAATGTCAAAACGATGCTCCTACCAGAGGTATTATTCCCATACATGGCGCAAATCTTTGTGGCTGCGTCTGCTGCTGTTGCCCCCTCTGTTGAACTCCAACAGAAGAATATATTGGAAATGTTGAGCTTTCTCCACTTGGCACTACATTTCTAGTGTCCACAATACCACTTACTACATCAAAATAACAACATGTAAACTCAAATAGCAACATGAGCTATAGATAAAAAAATGACAGTTGATAAATAAACCCTTACTAATTGGATTACCAATATGAAAAACAAAAACACTGTCTGTACTAACTTAATTATTAAGTCAGCATCACATGATTTTAATTGACTGTATTGCGGAAGTCTTGTTTTACTGTTTTGCTTTCGTTAATGTTAATACTACTTTGATGTCTCTGACAAAGAGTTGCATTGTAACTGGAAAAAATCAGTTTTAATTTCTTCTCCTGTGATTTTCTACACTGTTTACTCACTTTACAGATTGAAAAATTTTATAGGTAGGGTACAACTCTGTCTCACTCCCTTTTCAACTACAGCTTCACTTCCATTTCCACTGATTGTTAAAACTGCAAATCAGTTGACAGTAACCATATTTGCTCCCTGTTGCTTTCAGAATTCTGAAGTGTGTGTTTCAATTAACATTCTGTAAAGCTGTCTCCAAGTCTATTAATGCTATAAATTTAGGTATACCTGTCTTGAATCTGTCTTCTGAGCTAATTAAAAAATCTGATGGGACAAAGGACTTGAATTGAAGGTGATAGCACGGTCCAACATACAGTTATGACAGTCACTGCTGTGAACGTTTTTACTGTCTCACAGTTGGTACAACAGTAGTGCTCTGCGCAGTGAGAAAGCAGCACTAAGATTAATGTTTGTTTTTAATTACTTTCCTACATAATTAACAAAATGACCCAAATCTCACAGATCTGGTGACATAAGCTACAACTTATTCATGAACAAAATACGTATAAATGTGCGTACAATTGGAGCGTACTCCACTGAAAGCAAAAGGATATAAAACATACTTCATGCCCGTGCAGCACGTATTTCTGTACTCCATTTATATTGTGATAGTCACTATCCTTGACACACAACTGTTTTGTATGAAGTGTAATGATGCATACATTTTACACTTCACGCAACTTTCTAATACATGAATATTTTGTGAGTTTAATTACTTTTGCTTCTAAAATGAATGTGTTGAAAATTCTTGCCATTGTATTCGGTGCATTGAATAATACACGTATTGCATTCAGTACAAGTTTCCTACATTCCACTTTCACTGATTTGGCTGGAAGTGTAGAGAAGAAAATCTTCTCGTTACTGAGCATATATACAACGTCGTCCTGCAAAATGTCAAATCTTCCGCCATTTATTAGCAATGTTTTTACCCTTCAGAGAGCAGAACATTCTTCAGAAAATATATCTACATTACAAAAAAATCGCAAATTGTTGTGTAATGTAGCGATTTACGCCTCCCGGGGCCCTGGGGAAATGCAAAAAAAAAAAAAAAAAAAAAAAAAAAAAAACACGGCAAATTGGGTGTCTTCTTCTTCTTGTCACTGCAATGTCTTGCACTGCTGATACTCCTGTTCGTAAAAAAATAATACTAATAAAAATAATTCCACAGACAATATAACAAAGAACAGTCGTATTCACTTTCATGACATCACGCCGAACGCAACATAAATATAGCTTTCTAGCCGCTTGACGTGGTGCCGTCGCTATAGGTTAACAAAACCGAGACGGAGTCACTACGATTATACGTGACAGAACTTCAGAAAGACGATAACCAAATTTTCGAAATACGTTTTCGGTCGTCATGTTTACATGTGAAGCGGATTTGTAGCCAAATTAAATATGGCGCCCGGAAAACAGATTTGCCAGTTTCGGATTTAGTCGGTCTTTCTCTATTCTTAAATGTTAGAGGTGGACGGTTTTATGCTGAGTATAACTCTCGTTCACTGCACAATAAGTAATCCCGCCCATATTAGGCGAATATTTTGAAACCAAGACGCAAGCTGATAATCGAGACACGTTTCAAAAACTGATATGCGTTTACATGTGAGCGAAAATCGATTGGGAAGCGGAAACGAATTTTCAGAATCGATTTCGAAGAGTTTATGTGACCATCCTGAAACAGTATTGTGAAATCGATTTAGGAAACTGGATTTTGGGAACTGATGTAAACATTACGACTGTTACGTGAGACATAGAGTATTCTAGTGGTTCGATCTTTTCCCGCGCAGCCGGCTGAAAGGAAATCGCGCCGCTTTGCGTGAGCGGCCCGCAGTTGACGTGTTGGGTTGTGTTGGGCTGGGGCAGGTGAGGTGGCGTAATTAGGCAGACCCGCCGCCCGGCAGATGTTTATCGCGTCAGTTGAGGGGGTCAGGAGCCCCGGCCTGAGTCATGGCACCCGCGCAGGTCAGTTTGCCCAAACTGCGCCTTCCTGGCGAATAACGTTTCGGCCGCCCTCAAACGGGTCGCGAAAGCGAGCGTGGGCGTGGTGGTGGACGAGTTGTCACCTCATGACGCAGAAGGGCGGGAGGGGAGTCATGGGCGTACCCAGCGAGGGGTAGGGGCGGGGGCAGCTGAAGATATTCGCAGTTTTTCTCTAGTTTACTGTTTTATTTAATAAGAAATGCTGTGTGTTTTCTCGGATTGTACAAGTGCATTCTTGTATTTAAAATGTTTATTAAAAGCAGTTTTTCACTGGTTTTCTGTTTTATTTAATAAGAAGTGCTGTATGTTGTCTTGAGTCCTTGTTTCCTGAGACTAGTATGACCTGCCCCCCCCCCCCCCCCAGTTCAGATCCTGGGTACGCCCTCGTGGGGAGGGGAGGGGAGGCAAAGGCAACATTGACTCCTTCCTGCAGTGTTGGTACAGTTAGTCATGTTTCGTGCTTATGCTAAAGCAGAGATGACACGCGAGGAAATACTGGCAGCGCTCGGAACCAAATGAATACCTTACAAAAAGTGCTGCAGTGCCAGTACAAGGAAACATCACCAACTCTATCACACATTTTAAGGAGGAAAAAGAAGCACATTTGCAAGATATTAGCCCCAGAAATCCGTCCACATAAAAAACTGAGCCATAATGCTGAAAGTACGCAGTTATGGCGTTTGAATGTACAGCTTTTAAATTCCGCGTCACTCGCTCCACCCTTTGCAGCCGGGGGTATTTATTGATTTCCGAAAAGCATTTGACTCAGTACCGTACCTGTGGTTATTGTCAGAAGTGAGATCATATGGGGGTATCAAGTGAAATTTGTGACTGGATTGAGGACTTCTTGGTAGATAGGTCGCAGCATGTCATCTTGCATGAAGAGTCATTGTCAGATGGTAGAAGTTACATTGGGTGTGCCCCCAGGGAAGTGTGTTGGGACCCTTGCTGTTCATGTCATATATTAATGAGCATATAGGCAATATTAGTAGTAACCTCAGACTTTTTGCAGATGATGCAGTTGTCTATAATGAACTACTGTCTGAAAAAGCGGAATAAATATTCAGTCAGATCTCGATAAGTGGTACAAAGATTGGCAACTTACTGTAAATGTTCGAAAATCTAAAATTGTGCACGCCACAAAACGAAAAAACACAGTATCCTATGACTATCACATTAGTTAGTCACTGTTGGAGTCGGCCAACCCATACAAATACCTGAGTGTAACTATTTGTAGGGATATGAAAGGGAATAATCGTGTAAGTTCAGTCGTGGGTAAAGCGGGAGGTAGACTTCGCTTTATTTGCAGAATACTGGGGCTGTGCCGTCAGTCTACAAATGAGATTGCTTACATGCTTACGTATCACTCACATGACTGGTTGTAGAATATTACTCAAGTGTTTGGAACCCGTATCAGATGGGACTAACAGGGGATATTGAATGTTTGCAGAGAAGGGCAGCACAAATGGCCACAGATTTGTTTGATATCTGAGAGATTGTCACTGAGATGTTGAAAGGACTGAACTGGCAGACTTGAATATAGACGTAAGCTGTTTCCATAAAATCTTCCAAAAAGTTTCGAGAGCCGTCTTTAAATGATGACTCTGGGAACATACTGCAATTCCCTGCGTATCAGTCACATGGGAATCGTGAGGATAAGATTAGAATAATTACAGAATGCACAGAGATATTCCAACAACCATTCTTCCTGCACTCCATACAGGAGTAGAACAGGAAGAAACCATAAAAAGTGGAACAGTGGGACGTACCATCTGCCATGCACTTCACGGCGGCTTGCTGAGTATAGACTTAGATGTAATGCCCGAGCGCGAAGTACTCTACAAAGGACTAAGTAAGAGGTTCGTGTACATAATGTCGATGAACAAACAAGCGATAGTGCTGTGTTTATTGTGTCAAAGTGCGTGGGTTCTAACCTGGTGCCAGATATATCATTGCTTTAAACACTCTTATGTTGCGATTATGTAAATTAGGAAAATCAATGAGTGTATTATTTGGCATGGCTGTCGCGCTCGTTTTCTTTCACGTCTTTCTTTTCAAAAAAAAAAAAATGTTATTGGCATGATTAAATTGTAAAACGAAAATCGGTAACTCCATTTAATAATAATTCTTCGGTTGCTTAGAATTATTAATTTTGATGTTCAGGCCTATACAAGGTGATTCAGGGGGAATGTTATGTAATTTGTGAGGTGATTGTACATGCCGGCCGTGGTGTCCGAGTGGTTCTAGGCGCTTCAGTCCGGAACCGCGCAACTGCTACGGTCGCAGGTTCAAATCCTGCCTCGGGCATGGATGTGTGTGATGCCCTTAGGTTAGTTAGGTTTAAGTAGTTCTAAGTTCTAGGGGACTGATGACCTCAGATGTTAAGTCCCATAGTGCTCAGAGCCATTAGAACCATTTGACTATAGTTGCGATGTTAATGAAAGACTCTTCCAAGGGTCCAAGCAATTAGGCAACAAGAGCATCGACTCAGATTCTTCATGCAAAACTTCTTAGTAAATTGAAAGCGTGTGCCGGATTGCGACTCGCCCACGGCGCCCTACCTTCGGCGAATTTAGTTTCTGCCGGCCAGAAGAGAACAATCAAAAGCGCTTGCTTCCCCATACGCCACGCAGTGTTAGGACGCTTACAGATCGCGCGTTGCGTAGCGCATTGAAAATGCATGAACAGGTTGTTGAAGCAGCTCGACCTAACATGCTTGAAGACCTTAGTGGAACTGACTCCGGATCCAAACGGAAAGGCAGTTAATGAACTCAGGTATGAAAGCGAATTCACTATGAGTTATTTTCTTATTGGCGTATCCGCTTTTTCATTCTTATCTCTTCCATTCTGGTGTGTCATATAATCGCTGCAGCATGTCAGTTTCTTCATCAGAACGCGACTCTGAACTGAGATGCGCGAGTCCAACCATAGCTTCAAAAAGAAATACTAGGCGCTACAGGCTAACGGATTGTGGTCCAGTGCGCGCTCATATGTGTCATGTAGCTTTTCTTGCGCTGCGTCTCGGAGAAAATTGAGATTCACTGCTACATGTTCCCTTTAAGATTCACAAAATCGAACAAACTCGCTCTTGGACGGAAAGTCCTTTTATTTAAACATAAAATTAAATATTCCTTTACACTAATAAGAAACACCCAGTAT
Organism: Schistocerca gregaria; assembly: GCF_023897955.1. Taxonomy (NCBI): domain Eukaryota; kingdom Metazoa; phylum Arthropoda; class Insecta; order Orthoptera; family Acrididae; genus Schistocerca; species Schistocerca gregaria. The sequence goes on from NC_064925.1 coordinate 287,719,952, forward strand.
CTTTTAGAAAACGTGAAACTGGAAAACAAAAACCATAGAAAGCAGCACACGAACCAGCAACCTTTCAATTCAAAATCCCTGTCTCTGTCCATACCACAACAATAGAGAGATGTTATGCGCCAAAGTGCCACTTTCCTTTTTTACATTAATTATAATACGAGGGACGTTCAATAAGTAACGCAACACTTGTTTTCGTCGTCGATTTCGTTGAAATTATGCGGATTTTGTGTGGGACCTCATGGAATATTCCTGCTTCAACCCGTACAGTTTCATTAAGTTCCGATAGGTGGCGGAGATATACTAGCCTTCAAAATGGCGTGTGTAACGCAAGTGCGTTCCATGCAGAGTGCTGGCAATGAGCGTCTTTTGGCAGTGCACAAAAGAACGGTGAATCGTAGGCAGGAGGTACGTCATCATCGCAATAAGGTCGCGCAAACTTGTCCGAACTCCGGCGTGCCGACAAGCTGCATACAGCTGACACTCCTCCAACATTGGAACGTGAGGACACTCTCAATCGAGGTGAGATTGATCGAGGGATCACTGACAAACATCTCGCTGCTCAACTGGACGTCTCAGTCGCTAGTGCTGACACAGAATCTGTGCTCCTAATAAGAGCTCACAGAACCTCATTGGATTGTTCTTCCTCATCCACCCTACACCTCTGATCTCACACCTGCCAACTTCCAACTTTTTGGCCCAATGAAGGATGCCTCTGCAGGAAGCAGTACGTGAATGTTGGGGAGATTATTGATGCAGCAACCTGGTCTCCCAATAGAATGGTCCCGTGCCTGCAAATAGGCTATCCCAGTAAGGTCACGTACGACTATCGCATTGAACTGAGATTGTGTTGAAAAATAGTTTTGTAGCCAAAATTGTGAAGAATAATATGGTGTATTGAAATCCCGATCAAAACGAACCAGCTTTCGGAAAAAAAGTGTTACATTACTTTTTGAACTCCCCTCGTATAAAAATCATCAGAAATGGGCCTCCACTTCATACGACGTAATCCAGTAAGATCTGCAACAAGGAACCATTCGATCCATTAATTTCATTTTAACGGAACATTGTGACGTCAGGAGGATCTCAGCAAAATTTGTCCCAAATTTGCTAGCATCTGAGCAGAAGCAACTTCGTTCGGAGATCGCAAAAGATATGGTTGGATTCTGTGAACAGTAATCTCAACTTTCTTAACACAGTGATCACCAGTGATGAGTCCTGGGTTCACGGGCACGAACCAGAATGAACGTTCCAGTTATCGCTATGGAAGCGAGGCACGATCATGGATGTACGGAAGTCAAGCGGACCGTCTTTTTTGGCTCCATGGGCATGATCGATCATGAGTACGCCCTAGAATGTACTAATGTCAATAAGGAGTACTACCAACAGCTTCTGCGTCGCCTTCTTCGAGCAGTGAGGCGCAAACGGCCGACTTGGGGGCATCGTGTAGTTGACAGATTCACCACGTTCACGCACCCGCTCATCGTTCTCAATTAATTCAATTTTTTTGGCCAAACCCAATACGGCTATGGTCTGTCAGCCTTCCTGTTCCCCTGACCTAACACCGAGCGACTTCTGGCTTTTACATAAATTGAAAAAGACTCTGAAAGGTAACAAGTTTCAAATCAGGGAAGACATAATACAGAATTCAGTGGAGCAGCTGCACGCCGTACAAAAAGAGGCTTTCCAGCGATGTTCCAGCAGTGGCAGCAGCGTTGGGAGAGATGTGTAGAAGTTGGTCTACTTTGAAGCTGACTGGTGTCAAACAGTTATTGCATGTGAAAGAAGATTATTTATAAAATGAAAGTCGGATATTTTTTGAACAGCCTTCGTATGGACGAAGTAGTTCTTTTAAAAAAATCGACGAGCCGCGATTACCGTGCGCTGCTATAACATCCGACGCATCCAGTAGTCTACAAGATGACGTGCCGCATTGGTCGAAGACTTGGGACAATGTGCATAGTAAATGCTCCATCCTAACAGAAACTGCCTCCAAGAAGGAGAAAAGACACAAGATTGACTTCTGGCCCAGGCTACATTGTGAACATCCTCGAGTTATCGAATCAATAGTAGGTTTCTGTGCAAAAGGCAAATCATCACGTGGAACTGGACAAGTAAAAAAATGGTGCTCATGAATCGTACGGCATCACGTACGTTGGAAATAATGCACATTTTAAAGCTGAGCAGGTGACATTTCCTAAGAAGGTTAGCCTTTAACTACGTGAGGCGGTTTGGCGGTTATCCTTAAAAATTTGAACCTACTCCTTATCCCAATTAGTGAGATGTGGTGGGGACTCCCCCCCCCCCCCCCCCCCACGTGAGGTGTAACCCGTAGTCGGGTGAAGATCCGTAAAAATGGAAAAATAACTTGTCTTAAACATCTATTAAAACACTTTAATAAAATAGAGATTTATTTATAAAATGTATTAAATTGTGTTTTTAACACGTGACTAATAACACTTTACGTAAAACATGCCGACCCTAAGTACGGTTCGGCTGGACAGACAGGGGGAAACGGACAAAAAGGCTCGATGAAAATAATAATAACCGTTTTGACGGATCCCAAAAATTTGAACAATTATTGGTAAATTATGCACAAGAACTAAACATTGTACAGATTTCATACATACTGCATTTTCAAGGGAAACTCCGAAAGTTTTTCACTAACGTTCGATGTGCGAACCATGAGTGTCCCGGCAGACGTCAATACGGTAATCGAATTCTTGCCATACCCGTCCCAGCATGGCGTCGTCGACTGTGAGAGTCGCTCCCCGTATTCTTTCCCGGAGCTCTGCTACGTCACGTGGTAGAGGCGGTGCATACACCATATCTTTTAATGTGTCCCCACAGAAAAAGGTCACACGGTGTCAGATCTGTAGAGGGGGGGCGATTTCATGAAACAGCTGTCGCCTTCTGTAGCGCGGCCATGTTTGCAACTGTCGCTATCGGCAAATTACCAAACTACTATGTGACGGTGTACGTGAAAAAAGAAACTTCAGGGTTTCTCTTCAAAATGACATATGCATGATATCTCTACAATGTTTGATTCTTGTGCATTAAATAATTGAAAGTGTTCCCGGACTTCATGTACGCCCCTCAACACTGTCAACCCACACATCCAAAATTTTGTTTTGTACATTTCCCGATATAGCATTGGCAAATCATGGCATTCCAGGCAGATTCTAGAATTTGTGTGTTCATTTTTCGGTAGTTCGGCCTCGGAGGTTCCTGAAACTGACGCTAGTGTGTTACAAAGATTGCACGTGGCTCAAAGTGCTGGAGCAGCTGTGGAAAGGAGGCGGCTCCATAGCCAGGGCGCGGCCGTACGACAAGATGGCGGCGGTCGCTGCAGCAGGCGGTCAATGGGGGCGCAGCGTACGGCGGGTCGACGACCCCCACGGCTGCTGGCCGCGGCGCCGGCGTCGCGTCGGCGTCGTGAGAGTAGTACGGGGGGCAGGAAGGGGGGCGGCGGCAGCGGCGCCGCCGCGATCGATGTGCGGCGTCTGCGTCTGCGGCGAGCGGCCGCCGGGCGCTGCCATTCATCTGCTGCGCGGGCACCGCACTCGCGCCGATATTGCGGCACGGCCGGCGCACGCACCTCCCCCACCCCCTGCGCCGCCCCCCTCCCCCCCTCCACCACCACCCTGCCACCCAGCCCCATCACGCCGCAGCATCTCGGCGCTGTCTGCACCTGCCGCGGGCGCGTCAGCTGCTAAGCGCTGCGCCTGGCCCTCCGAGCGCAACCGCACCGCTCTGCGACAGTGACCAGTCGTCCCGTATATCAGTGGTCGTTCGTTATGTAGCTTAGCACTGCAGTAGTAGCGTGAATTTCTGTCAGGTTATTGGTCGCGTGGGTGACAGCTTCCACCAACAATTGTTTTCAAAGTTATTTTAACAATGATATCGAATTTAATTACACAGGGTGTTACACAAAGGTACGGCCAAACTTTCAGGAAACATTCCTCAGACACAAAGAAAGAAAATATGTTATGTGGATATGTGTACGGAAACGCTTACTTTCCATGTTAGACCTCATTTTATTACTTCTCTTCAAATCACATTAATCATGGAATGGAAACACACAGCAACAGAACGTACCAGCGTGACTTCAAACACTTTGTTACGGGAAATGTTTAAAATGTCCTCCGTTAGCGAGGATACATGCATCCACCCTCCGTCGCATGGAATCCCTGATGCGCTGATGCAGCCCTGGAGAATGGCGTATTGTATAACAGCCGTCCACAATACGAGCACGAAGAGTCTCTACGTTTGGTACCACGGTCGCGTAGACAAGAGCTTTCAAATGCCCCCATAAATGAAAGTCAAGAGGGTTGAGGTCAGGAGAGCGTGGAGACCATGGAATTGGTCCGCCTCTACCAATCCATCGGTAACCGAATCTGTTTGTTGAGAAGCGTACGAACACTTCGACTGAAATATGCAGGAGCTCCATCGTGCATGAACCACATGTTGTGTCGTACTTGTAAAGGCACATGTTCTAGCAGCACAGGTAGAGTTTCCCATATGAAATCATGATAACGTGCTCCATTGAGCGTAGGTGGAAGAACATACCGACGAAACTAAAATGAGCTCTAACATGGAAATTAAGCGTTTCCGGACACATGTCCACATAACATCCTTTCTTTATTTGTGTGTGAGGAATGTTTCCTGAAAGTTTGGCCGTACCTTTTTGTAACACTCTGTATACTCTGCTCCGCACGTGAACACGCTATACTGGGTGCGGTGCGGCGCTTAAATGTGGACAAATTTCAGTTTGGATTCCCGCCGTATCGTAGTTCTGACAGAGGCCGCAATTGGCATTCTTGAAATCCGTAGGCATCTAGTAATCAGTCAGAACCTCTAAATATTACGGACTAGTGCATAGTGCAACCGAAGAGCCACGGTTATCGAAAGTCTTCCCGTGGAGCATAGCCCACTAAAATAGTTCGATTCTTCGAATAACCGATATCAACTGTTTGCGATATTGTGGCCAAGCACAATGCTTCGGAGAAGTCTGGGTAACGTTACGCTAACCCTGCGAGGAAACCTCATTCGAGGAAACTGCTGCAGTTAGTGAGACACTCGTCGTCGAAAAAGCTCAGACGCTGATTTCGGAGGACCTGAGTCAACCGCTGAGGAAATTGGCGACAGTACTGAATGTCAGCGAACGAACAATGTGTCGGATGGCAGAGGAGGACGTCATACGAGCCATTTAGTCCTAAACTGACTCTCCGATAACGTTGACATATTCTGGTCAAAGGAGTTCTGGCCCCCGAATAGCCCGGGTTTGAACCCCCTCGACTACTATGTTTGGAGCGTAGCCTCTATCGAAGCAGCATTCGCGAAATGGGCAGCACTGTTTTAGAGAGTGCGTGTGATCGCAGCAGAACAAGATTGAAGGCGGTCATTACGGGTGATGGGGGATACATGCAGGAACGTTACTCTTGAAAGATACCACTACTTATATGTAAAAGGTTTTTCATTTGTATTTTGTTTTAATAAATTTGCTTTTAATAAAAGTTTCATTGCCCTGGTGTCAGCGCCACACTCTGCATGTATCATAATATCCACAAATAGCCTATTTTAATGAAAACAAACAAAAGTGAACTAGTATTGCAGTAAAAATGAGTAAGTGTAGTTTGTGAACCATACGCTGCAGTACCTGTAGGGTAAGGTTGGTCAATAGTACGCTTCTGCTAAGAGTTCAAAGTAGCATTTTCTTTACATTGGCTACACTGATAGACAACGAAAGACTACATTCAGCTGTTGCTTCTATAGTGACGTCATCACATGTGTTGTTGAAGAGCTCCGCCATAATTATTGGTTATAGCAGGTAAATATAAATTTTTGTCGTAAATTATGTAATCTTTGAGATGTATATCGTAAGCAACAAGCAGTATCTAGGTACGCACTAGAAAAAATTGCCGTTCTGTGAGGAGCAAACAATTGCATCATGTTTGTTTTTAACTGTGTGGCGCATCGGTTAAGAGTACGCTGTTTGCAGGTTGGTGTGCCGAGCGGTTCTAGGCGCTTCATTGTGGAACCGCGCGACCACTGCGGTCGCAGGTTAGAATCCTGCCTGGGGCATGGATGTGTGTGATGTCCTTAGGTTAGTTAGGTTTAAGTAATTCTATGTTCTAGAGGACTGATGGCCTCAGATGTTTAAGTCCCATAGTGCTCAAAGCCATTTGAAACATTTTTTAGAGGACCTGTCGTTATGAACAAAAGCTGCTTCATATATTACTGCGAAAAATAACCATTGGAAAAAAATTATCTATGGATTTACGTCATGAGTTTGAAGGGGCCTTTGTTATGCGTTCAGTACATCGTGGAAAAAAAGCCTGACAGGCCGAACTTGTATATACGAGGTGTGAGAAAAGTAATGAGAATGATTTTAACTACCAAAGTCTTTTTTTGTTTTTTATCACTATATTTTCTTTTTCAAAGTATTTCCCTTCGGCTGCTTACACCGGCGGTGTCGTCGTCCCCAGTCTTGGTAGCGGCGCTGACAGGCTACAATTGGTAGGACCTTTAACATGTCGGTCACAACTTCTCAGTGTTCCCAAAATGATGTCCTTTTAGGACATTTTTCAATTTCGGAAAAAGAAAGAAGTAACAATGAGTCAGGTCAGATGAATAGGAGGGTTGTGGAACAATAGGACTGCTGTTAGGAAAAAAATTCCGTGATGGAAGTGAGCCGGGTGCCATGGGGCGTTGTCACGATGCAGCACTCACTTGGCTCCAACGTCCGGTCTCACTCGGTCCACCGAGCCTTTCGTGGGCGTCTTTGTAAAACTCTTGGTTGACAGTTTGTCCTGGAGAAACCAGTCTCACAAGAGCGCGCACACGTTAGTGATTCTGTCGGATTTTGAATTTGAAGGTCTCCGTGGGCCACGTTTATCTTGAGCGTGTTCTCGGCCTTTCAAAAATGATTTTTGCCATCGAAAACTTGTGCTCATAATAAGGAAATCTCCTCATAAGCCTGTTTCAAGTTTCACTTACGGTTTTCTAAAGTTTAACTCTAAACCTGATGGCATACCGTTGCTATAAATACCGTTGTTCCAGTTACGTAACACACACACAAAAAAAACAGCTTCACTGATGGCGCTCACAAAAATCACGTGATGACTGTACGGAGCTGAAACTCGGACTGAGCACCTGGAAGAGATGAAAACACAAGTCTACAGAAGCAGAACGACACGTTACTTCCAGATCGCCCGCAGTGTTCTCAGTCTAATAACATCTCTCACACACCTCGTATTTGGCCGCAAACGACCGTAAAAAGTGGATACCTGCAATCCTAGCCAGACATGCAACGCCAATAAACCGCAGCCAAATTGGTGTTCCCACCATTCCCCTGCGGGCAAAACTGTGACAACCGCAAAGTGTTTGTACAACGCTCACAAAAAATTTTGCAGAGAAATAATGACATGCTATCTATTACCATTTCGCCTGCACTTCTGCTGGGTTTCAGCATTCGCAGACGGTGACGACTACAAGAATAGCGTACCAGCATGTGTTCGAAATCTGTTTTTCCCACAATTCCGAGAACAGGCCGAAAATTTCCTTTTCAACAGGACGGTGTACCTTCGTCAACATTTCTTGACAATGAGCAGCGTCACCTATATGTGGGCTGTAAGGGACGAACGGATCTCACATAGCACAACTGGCCTTTCAAGGTCGCACGATCCCACGTTATTTGATTTTTTGAGGGAAGTTTGTGAAATATTCTGCGTATTTGCCTCGCTTCCAACAACTCTGGCGATTTCCCACATCGCATAGCAGCATGAGTGAAAACAGCAGCTTCAGAAAATCTCGCTAGAGTGTGGGACGATTTTGGTTGCCATCTGGGTGATTCTCGTGCGTTTGGTGAAGTTTCATTGAACGCTTGTGACAGATATATGATAACATTGGTCCTAAACGTAATTGTAAAAAGTATACAATGGCTGTAATTTCAAATGTGTAAAAGATGTAGGCTTGTAAAATTGGTTGGTTCTTTCACAGATAAAAACTTCGTAGCCCTGTGCGTAATTTACAATGTACTACACCAAGTTCTGTCTCCATTACTGTGGAAGATACATTCATGTGAAGTCGTATAAATTGTTCTGAAACTCCCTGAGCAACAGAGCGAGTCGTGTAAAGTGCGTTCCTTCTATTTTGGCTTTTCACCTGTCTGTCTTTCCACGATGAAGGCTGTTTCCAGCTGCCGATATATTTATTAACAGCGACTGCAATTTATATGGTTCGTCATTTACAAGCATACATATCGAAACTCGTGGCAACCAAAGTACACACGGTCCAGCCGCATTAATACGACGACCGCGTATGTTAGACTTCAGCGTACAATAATCGCTTACGGAAGGCTCTTGACAACATTAGCAGTTGAGGAAACGGAGCTATCTGACGCGCAAAAGGGTATGATTATTCGATTTCCGGCCAAGGGTGGAAGCATTTCAGAAACGGCGAATTTTGTAAACGGTTCGCGTGCCGCCTTACAAGGGGATTCTCCATACAGTAAATCACGGATTTTGATGTGCTTCAAATATGTTGTAGAGGCACTTACCCCGAGTACCTGGCTATCCGGTTTTTTAGCGACGGGCCTTGGTTTTTGAGAAAATCGATTTTGAATTTCATTGTGTGCCTTGTATACCCGTAAGATTACACATATTCCGAGCAGCTGAGCGTAGCGCAGCGGTAAAGGTTCACGGCTACCGTGCTGGAGGTACCGTGGTCGAATCCTGCTGGTGTACCTTTTTTTTCAAAATCGACCAAATTTTTCAATTTTATTTCAAAGAATATCAACAAACAGAGTAAGGTGTGTGAAATTATAGAGATATATTCAGTTATTAATGTTTTCTGTCACACTATATTACAAAATCTTATTTTTCATCGTCCACATTGCATGATGTGCCAGAGCAATATTGTGGGTGATACGTATCATAGAAACAACCGAAGCACACATTTTCGCAGCACCACTCGCATTTTATGAAAGCACGGTTCCTTCATGAACGATACCGGGAAACACAATTCTTTTGCATTCAAAAAGATTTATCTTTCATGCGCCAATTTCGATGCGAACCATGCGTATCTAATCATACTTTCAAGATTAGGTGCGCTGAATTGATGTAGGATTAGCGAATGTAATTTTATCGAATCTTCCCTAGAAGCGATCTCTGTCTTTCATCAAGTCGGGAGCATTCTGAATAATTTTCGTCACGATTTTCACCTATCGGTAAAAATAAACATCGCAGGGCTGGCAATAAGGAGTGCACTTTGGTGTGACCACTTTTAGGGTGCAGATGCTCGCTTTCCTTTCATCAGTGAATAGATGATCGTATAAAGTTCAATCGGTTTGCCCTCCCTTCGAATTGATAATCTAGAAACATTTTTTCTGTCCCACGTACGGAAGGATTAACCCAAAAATTCTTCGTCCACCAGTTTCGTGGACTTCCCGGATTTCGTGCAGGACACGACTGCATTTCTGTATTTCCCAGTTAAGTCGTCTACTCGTTTTTGAACGTTAGGACCAAATTTTCCTGACTGTTCTTGCATACATAAAAAAACGTATGGGAGCAGGATTCGAACACGCTACCTCTAGCGCGGTAGCCGTGAACCTTCGCCACTGCGCTACGCAGACTTGCTCGGAATATGTGTAATGTTACGGCTATACTAAGCGCGCAATGAACTTCAAAATCGATTTTCTCAAAAACCAAGGCCCGTCGCTAAAAAACCGGATAGCCAGGTACTCTGGGTAAGTATCTCTACAACATGTTTGAAGCGCATCAAAATCCCTGATTTACAGTATGGAGCGTCCCTTCGCTAGTTGAAGTATACCACGTGTGGCACAAAATTGCGCCATCCAAAACCGACAGCAAGGCAACTCTGGTGCACCAAGGGCTATAGATGACACTGGCGAACGACATCGCGGTTGCGGATATGTATGGTCGTATAGACAAGGAACTGTCGAGTAACTGATCGCGCAGACGATCGACGGGTATACCAACAGTGTCTCCTCAACGGCCGTTGCTTTGTTTAGACCTCCGCAGCAGGAACTTGGTTCATGCACTCGAGGTGATTGCTGTTCATCGGCGACGAAAACTGGAACTTGCACGCCAGTACCAAAAGTGAACGTCCACTGAGGGGCGGAACGAGACTTTTTCATTCTCTGTTGGAAAGATGGCCGTTGCCGTGAAAGCAAACACCCTGCGACAACCGTCGGAAGGATCCAGGCCGGAGGACAGAGCGTTATGGTCTGGGAAATGGTTTCGTGTCATTCCATGGGTGGGAGCTACAGTGGATGACTCTATCCTTGGGGACCATGTCCACCCCTATATGCAGTTTGTTTTTCCTCGGCACTGTGACATCGACCAGCAGGACAATATAACATGTCACACTGCTCACCTCGTACGTAAGTGTTCCGAAGAGCGCCAGCATGAGTTTGTCGTGCTCCGGGCCACCAAACTCCTCGGATCTAAACCCAGTTGAGAATTTGTGGGACCATCTCAGTCGGGGTGTTCGCGGCATCGGTCCTCAACCGAGAAACAGCGCAGCTGGCACTGCAATCGGCGTAGCTTCGCATCCCTGTCCTGTACTTTCCAGAACACTCTCCCTGTACGTCCGGAAGCGGTCCACACTGTAAAAGGTGATTATTCAGGCTTTTGACAGGTTGTCACATTAATGTGACTGTGCAATGTATTACAAGCGAACAAAATCGATTGGGCCCTTCTTCAACATCATAAAGATAGCGAGGGCAAGTCAAAGAGTGTATACAAGTTTCATTTCAAACGAAAATATTTATTCTAAAACCACCATTTCAATTGCCGTAACTTCGTTTCTCTAGATAATGTCCTTCTGCTTCTGTGCACGTGTTCTGTCTCGATAAGATTCCTAATACCGTACTGGAAGAATCTGCGGCGTTATGCAGATACGTTCTTGCACCGACTGCAGAACCTCGTAATCCGACAGGGACTTACACGTAATAATGAGTACTTCATAACACCATTTTTAAAATTTTTGCCGGCCGGAGTGGCCGTGCGGTTCTAGGCCCTACAGTCTGGGACCGGGCGACCGCTACGGTCGCAGGTTCGAATCCTGCCTCGGGCATGGATGTGTGTGATGTCCTTAGGTTAGTTAGGTTTAAGTAGTTCTATGTTCTAGGCGACTGATGACCTCAGAAGTTAAATCGCGTAGTACTCAGAGGCATTTGGACCATTTTTTTAAATTTTTACATTTCGTCAATAATCTGAAATCGTGAAAATCAAATTTTTGTTTGCTGTAGAAGCCCTATAGAGGCATCCCGCAACTGAGATGAATGCTCGCCTTAGCCATTTAGTGATATTACAAATATCCTTTCTTCCAGGAGTGCATATACTGCCAGGACTCCTGCCATGTTCGGAAGCTGGAGATAATGTTTAAGCAGTGAGGGCGAGCGCTGTATCGTGCTTGAGTAAGTCAGTCGGTAGAGCAGTTGCCCGCGAAAGTAAAAGGTCGCACGTACGACTCGCTGTTCCACACGGAGTTTTGAATTGCCAGCGAGTTTCAAGAAAACTGTGTTTGCTCAACGCAGAACTCATTTACGACGGTCACTCCACAAGAAATGCAGACTATTTTTTTTAATACATCTTTTATTCCACATGTTTGAAAGTTTTACAGTGTGTATATACATCCTTTAGGAACAATATTTTAATTTCTCCACATCATTTCCATCCCTCTCAACTGCTTTACGCCATCTTGAAACCAGCGCCTGTATACCCGCACGGTAAAATTCTGGACCAAAAAGTTGGAGCCACTGTTTGGCAGCGTGCACAAGGGAGTCATCATCTTCAAACCTTGTTCCACGAAGAGAGTCTTGCAGTTTCCCAAAGAGATGATAGTCACATGGAGCCAGGTCAGGACTGTAAGGTGGGGGTTTCAGTGTTGTGCATCCGAGTTTTGTGATCGCTTCCATGGCTTTTTGACTGACATATGGCCGTGCAGTGTCGTGCAACAGCAAAACATCATGGTTTTACCGATGTGGTCGAACACGACTCAGTCGAGCTTGAAGTTTCTTCAGTGTCGTCACATATGCATCAGAATTTATGGTGGTTCCACTTGGCATGATGTCCACAAGCAAGAGTCCTTCGGAATCGAAAAACACCGTAGACGTAACTTTTCCAGCAGAAGGAGTCCTATTAAATTATTTTTTCCTTCGGTGAATTTGCATGATGCCACTCCATTGATTGCCTCTTCGTTTCTTGTGAATAATGATGGAGCCATGTTTCATCACCTGTCACAATTCTTCCAAGAAATTCATCTCCACCATTCTCGTACTGTTCTAAAAGTTCGCTGCAAACCGTTTTTCTTGTTTCTTTGTGAGCCACTGTCAACATCCTGGTAACCCACCTAACACAAACCCTTTTAACGCCAACACTTTCAGTTTTCTGCTAACACTTCCTTCCCCTATCCCAACGTAGCGTGACAATTCGTTCACTGTGAAGCGTCTGTCAGCAGTCACCAATTCTATAACTGTCTGCACGTTGCGTGGAGTGTGTGCAGTACGAAGCCTGCCGCTGCGAGGACAATCCTCAATATTGCCATGCCCGCTTTCATCACGTAACCCGCTTGCCCACCAGCTAACTGTACTGCGATCGATAACAGCATCTCCATACACCTTTTTCAACCTCTTATGGATGTTTCCCACTGTCTCGTTTTCACAGCACAGGAATTTTATGACAGCACGTTGCTTTTGACGAACTTCAAGTGTAGCAGCCATCTTGAAGACATGCTGTGACGGCGCCACTCACGGGAACAGGTTGAACTATGAAAACAAGCGGGAAGGATGTATCTACACACTGTAAAACTTTCACACAAGCAGAATGAAAACTGAAACTTCCTGGCAGATTAAAACTGTGTTCCGAACCGAGACTTGAACTCGGGACCTTTGCCTTTCGCGGCCAAATGCTCTACCAACTGCGCTATCCAAGCACGACTCACGTCCCGTCCTCGCAGCTTTGCTTCTGCCAGTATCGTGCTTGGGTAGCTCAGTTGGTAGAGCACTTGCCCGCGAAAGGCAAAGGTCCCGAGTTCGAGTCTCGGTCCGGCACACAGTTTGTCTGCCAGGAAGTTTCATATCAGCGCACACTCCGCTGCAAGGTGAAAATCTCATTCTAGAATGAAAACTGTATTTTTACAAAAATAGTGTGCCTTTCTTTTGGAGTGACCCTCGTAGTAGAAAATCGCAGGTCTGCTGCTAGTTGCCTATTTGGTGTACTGCCGGTAAAGAACAAGTTTGGACAAGTTGGGGTGTCGAGCAGGTGAGAGTTTGGGAGTCGGTGCGAGCCACAGCGCCGCCTGCCGCTGGTTCCAGGGGAATACCTTCACGGCCAGCGACGTCCCGACGTGGTGGCGAATTGTGCGAGACGCGCACACCTGTCCCTCGGCGGTGGCGGCAGCTGCCTGCGATTATGCGCCGCTGCGCGGGCCTCCTTGGGCCTCGGATTGAATTGTAAAGCCAGCCGACCAAAGCCGGCAGCTGCGCGCCCAGCCGCCTTGTGTAGCGGCGTTTTTATAACTTTCCTAGGCCGCGCCGCGAGTCGGGCCATTGTGAGCGCTTGCTACTGGCCCCAGATAGGTAGGGGCGCAGCGCCTTCGCCGAACGAGCGGTACAGCCGAAGTTGGCAGTGTAAACACAGGGGTTCGACAGAAATATGGAAGCACCGCGAGAAATGCATGCTTGAACATAAATGCAGGTGCTTGCCAAGGATGGCAGGTTGCGCTGGTGCATTTGACCGCGAACGGCAGCTATGCAATATCCTCAATGCGTAGCAAGTGTCAGTTTTGATCAGAGTTCTGTGTAGTTGTGAGTGCATTATGTCGGAGCTAAGTGAATTGGAACGTGGGCGAATTGTTGGTGCTGGTATGGTTGCTACTTGCATAACGAAGGGAGCCGTAGTATTTGGTGTTTCAAGAGGAAAAATAAAGATGATTTATACCGCATACAGGGAAAGTTACCGAGCGAGTAGGCGAAGTGTTAGCACATTGGAATCGTATTCGGGAAGGCGGCGGTTCAAACCTGCGTCCGATCATTCTGATTTGGGTTCTCCGTGATTTCCCTAAATCGCTACAGGCAAATGACGGAATGGTTCCTTTGAAAGGGCACGGCCGACTTACTTCCCCATCCTTCCCTAATCCGACGGGACCGATGACCTTGCTGTTCGCTCCTCTTCCCCGAATCAACCAACCAGGGTTGGGTTGTTTGGGGAAGGAGACCAGACAGTGAGGTTATCGGTCTCATCGGATTAGGGAAGGATGGGGAAGGAAGTCGGCCGTGCCCTTTCAGAGGAACCATCCGGTCATTTGCCTGGAGTGATTGAGGGAAATCACGGAAAACCTAAATAAGGATGGCCGGACGCGGGTTTGAACCGTCCTCCCGAATGCGGGTCTAGTGTCTAACTACTGCGCCACCTCGCTTGGTAACCAACCAGGGAAAGTGGAAAAAACATTACCTGCTAAGTTACAACGCAGACAAAAATGTGTGCTGGCCAGTGTGGCCGAACGGTACAAGGCGCTTCAGTCTGCGACCGCTAGGTCGCAGCTTCGAATCCTGCCTCAGGCATGGATGTGTGTGATGTCGTTAGGAATGTTAGTTCTAAGTTCTAGGGGACTGATGACCTCAGATGTTAAGTCCCATAGTGCTCAGAGCCATTTGAACAATTTGAACCAAAATGTGTGTTGAGTGATCGTTACAGGCGGTGACTGAAGGTTGTGAAGATAAATAAGGGGACGACAGCTGCAAAAGACATTCCATAACTGATTGTCGCACATGCGAAACGTGTAACCGCCAGAAACAAGAAGAAGAGAGCAACAGGAGGAGGCAACTGCAGGGTGAGCTGGAATTGTAAAACCTCTAATCAGTGATACAAATGGCCGTAACAAGAAAACATGGTGCCGAGCGTCATTTGCTCGGATGAGTCTTGTTTCACACTATTTCCACCTTCTGACCGAGTTTACGTGCCAACAGCGAAACGCGGCCGTGGTCCGGTGACGATTTGGGCGGCCATATCGTGGTCCTCATGGGTATTCCGGAAGGGCCCACTACTGCCAAAAATTACGTGCCCAATTACTGGCTGATCAGGTTTGTCCCATGGTACAATGTTCTTTCCCCTGTAATACCGCTGTGCACCAAGACGACAGGGCCCTTTCTTACACTGCTTGCATCATCCAGGACTGGCTTTGTGAGCAGGAGGATAAATTGTCATACCTCCTATGGTTACCGCAGCCAACAAGTTTTTTTTATTACTGAGCCCTTGTGATCTGTTTTGGAGAGACGGTAGCGCGAGCACTGTTCGCCTCCTTCATCGTTCCGTGAACTAGGCACTACTTTGCAAGAAGCATGGTGTAAGATTCCCGTCAAAACCGTACCGTCTTCTGTTTACCCATTCAGAGACGGCTGGAAGCTGGTTTTCGTACACCGTATCAGGCATGGCAGTTTGTTGTGTTTTTGGTGTTCCATATTTTTGTCCATTCCCATTTTCACAGTTCTGGGCCTTCTCCATCGGACGGATCGTTACAGCCAAATACAGTGGAAACAAAGACAGCAACGATGACAGGCGCACACCTTATTGGCATGGAGCTGTTGTTCAGCGTCTTGGCAGCAAGAAAAGCTTCATTTTAATCACCGCTCCCCTAGTGAAGCCAGAAGCAACGAGGAGATTTCAACGCTGGCATGGCAGTGATAAACATTATTGGATATCAGCAAATGAGGAACTACAATCCACGAATCAGCCTGCCTTGGCCGACATGGATATTTCTACACCGTCTTCGTTTCGGAATTGGCCGAAATAGAACTACCATTTTAAAATTGCGACTGAATAATAACCAAGATGTGTCATTTACGTGTGGTGCTTAGAAGACGGTAGTCCATCTCCTTCACTGTACCATTTACGTCATCTCCGCAAGCATCGTGACGCATCTACATTATACTCCGCACGCCACCTAACGGTATGTAGCAGTGGCTGGTGCCACACTAACTGATCCCCGCTACACAGTGTCATTCGCGAATGACGCGTAGGAATAATGTATTATTGTTCTACCATCGTACTGAAACACTGTTTAAATAAGTTACACTTTAATTATTTGTACATGCGCGTAAATTAAACATTTTGCGCGCTCTGTCCCAGTACACAACAAGGTTTTTTCAGTTGAAAGACTACGTATATATTCGTATCGTACGGCAACATCGCCGACTTTCCACGCGTGCTGTGTAATACTACTCTACCTCCTAGAGCCGAGCACCGAGATTTTGCATCTGGTGAGGAGAAAGATTCGACAAATGCTGTATAAGATCTTGCGGTAGCCGCCAGCATTCTACAGGAAGAGGGGTCTGCGGTGACGGTTTTTTTTTTTCCCTGAGAATATATTAGTCTGCCTTTAGCACTTCACACCAGGCTCCATTTGCTGTCGCAATCTGTCGCGTCGCTTGGAACGAAAACAAGTGTCAGAAAACTCCACAACGAATGCGGATGTAATGTTGTTTGCCATGCGACGAGAAGCACCGAACTGCGTCTTTAGATTATCTTCTATTACGTGATATTGTTGCAATCTTGTTGCAAAATGTTCACATGGGTAGTGTAAGGCAAATAGACAAAACCACACCGTACATGTGCCGTGGTGTGAGAAATTAAACACGTGATGAACTCCTCGATCAGTCGTAAAAATCATGAGATAATATTTCCACCATGATGGTCGATAGCTGAATAATGTGCTGATCGTTCCCGGACAATACTTTCTCATACTAAGTATGTGAATGAATTAGTTCGTCTGCAGCTCGTGGTCGTGCGGTAGCGTTCTCGCTCCCCGCGCCCAGGTTCCCGGGTTCGATTCCCGGCGGGGTCAGGGATTTTCTCTGCCTCGTAATGACTCGGTGTTGTGCGATGTCCTTAGGGTAGTTAGGTCTAAGTAGTTCTAAGTTCTAGGGGACTGATGACCATATGCCCATAGTGCTCAGAGCCATTTGATTTAGTTCATCTAGGAAGCGTGATAGTGCCGTTAGTGTTTACGATGTATAAAAATGAGTTAGTAGAAAGCGTCAAAACCCTTCAAGATTGTGCACTGATGATGCGATTGTCTATAAGAAAGTAGGAATGCCAGGAGACCGTATCGCTTTGCAGAATGACCTGCAGGGAGTTAATAGATGGTGGAGGTTCTAGAAGTTGACTCTGAGCGTAAATAAATGGAACGTATTGCGCATACATGGGAAAAGATATCCCCCACTGTACAACTACACTACTCATTACAAATTGCTGGAAACAGTATCTGCCGTAAAATATATAGTAGTGACGCTCCAAAGCGGCCTTAGTGGAATGACCACATAAGCACAAAAAGTAGGTGCCAGACAAGAGATTTTGTTGAAGAATCTTAAGAAAAAGTAATTAATCCACTGAAGACGTGGCTTATAAGACGGTTGTTCGTCGGGTACTTGAGTACTGTTCATCAATCTTGTATCCTTAACAACTAGGCGCGTGTCTTCGCTGCATCTGTTTAGTCGGCGCGACAGCGTTTGAGAAGCTCAACAAACCCCAGTGGCAGACGTTACAAGAGAAGCGGTTTACGTCACGCAAAGGTTTACTGTTGAAATTTCAAGAGAGCGCTTTCCTGGAAGAGTTGGACAACGTATTACCTCCTCCCACATACATCTCTCGAAATGACCAAGACGAGAAAATAGAGCTGATATAGAGGCTTACCCATAATCGTTTTTTCCACGCACTGTTCGCGAATGGAGCAGGAAAAGGGAATCAGTTAGTGGCACCATAAGTTCTCTCTGCCACACGCCCTTAGATGGCGATCGGAGTATGGTGTAGTGGAGACGTTTACGTTCATCTGTGAGATTAGGGACGAGTCGTCGTCACTAACATCTTGCAAGAAATTAGTTGTCATTTCCCCGTTCTTCCCGCCGACGCGAAGAGGTACAGATAATTGTAATCAGTTTAATATGTTGAGTGTGATGGTCCGATTTTTAGGAGTCAGTGAATGAAATGAAAAAGATTAAACCCAGAGTAGACACACCTTCTGCTCTTGAGTATTGTCGGTTTATCTGAGATACTTACAAGTTGATCTATCAGAAGAGATGGATAACATTCCGGAACAGAGGCTTATTTCTCAGTATTGGCATAAAATAACTGTCTCAAAGTAGAATTTCTGACATTAAAAAAGACGTGAAACATTGAAAAAAGGTATGTCTTGCGCATCAGATTTTTTTGAGACGCATCTCAGTGTAGGAATCTGTTTTGCTATTTCGTACAGAGTCTGTACGCGGTAAGAGTGAACCACGTTGCATTTGTTTTCTGGAGACTCGGCATTCGAATCTCTCACTGATATACGTATTTCACCGAAGTTTAATTTATGGTAGGTGCTATGGACATTCTCCCTGAAACACTAGAGTCAGTTTCTCCCTTTCTCTTTGACAACTGGCTAGAGAGATCACCCGTATGAGTTTTGCTTTTAGGATATATGAAGCTTTAAAAATTCGCCGTTTCCATCGTTTGTAGAAATATTACAGGAAAAGTACCAAGATTTCGCCCGAGTTAGGCAATGTAGTATGTAAAAGTGAAAAATGTAACCGGTGGATTCACAGTCTACCAAAATAAATTCAAATTACAAATTCTGAACGAGGAACACTCTACAAGGTGTGGCTATAAAATAACGGGACTGGTTCTGTCACAAAGTACGTACGCATGCGTCAAAGATGAACAAGCCTTCTCCATTGAATGCGGCATCTCTAGCGTCTGTAGACATATCAGTGTAGTCGTCGTCTTCGCTTGTGTTAGAGCTGTTATTTTGTCGAAAAAATGAGAAATGTAATAACAGAGCAACGAATTGTCGTGAAGTTTCCTACGAAACTTTGAAAAACTGCTAATGAAACCTATCTGTTACTAAAATAAGTGTATAACGAAGACTATTTTCATCACGACGCGAGTTTTTGAGTGGTTCAAGCGTTTCCAAGATGACCGAGGAGGTGACCTACAACATCAAAGATGGGTGAAAATACTGAACGCAGGTAATCCGATTCGATCAGACAGTCGGTTGAGTATTTTATCGATTGCTGAAACTGTAGGAACTGACAAAGGACGCGCAAGGCAAATTTTACATAACCATTTTAAGGTGAGAAAAGTATGTACGAAATTACTGTCGAAAATTCTCTTAATCGAATACAAAGAAATTCATTAAAATGTTTGTACTCACAGGTTGAATAACATTGAAAACGATCGTAATTTCTCGGTTCAGAGTATTAACATGTGACATCTTGCTTTTTCACTTGAGTCCTGAAACAAATTGCCAATTCTTGCATTGGAACGGGCTAACTTCGGCCCAACTACATAAAGAGCGACAAAAAGCTGAAATGATCAAATCAATATTCAGAGCGAATGCGCTTGTTTTTTCGATATTCATGGAATTAGGTGTCTTCACTGGTTCCTAAAGGTCAGACTGTTAATCAAGATGACTGGTGCTCGCTCAACTCCGTGAGAAAATAAGAAAAAAACCACTGGAGCTGTGGAAGAAAAAGTCACGGGCTCTGCATCAAGACAACGCACCCGCCCATGCCGCATTGTCAAGATGTTCCTAGCGAAGTGCGGCATACCAGTGGTAAACCACCCACATTATTCGCCTGACCTATCGCCACGTGTCTTAACTATTTCCCAAGGCCAAATCTGCGTTTAAAGAAACAAGATTTCAGTCCGTTGAAGCGGTGAAAGGAAAACTGGCACGCATCTCTAGGAGCTCACAGAGGAAAACTTCCAGCTCTGTATCAATCATTGGAGCGTTTTAGGTATCGAGGAGGGGAGTGTATTGAGGATGACAATAAATATGTATGTTTTTGAAAGAAAATGTTTACAGTTATATTCCCGTTATCTTTTAGACGTACATCGTATGCAATGCTTATTGCTGTTCTTTTAAAATTGCGACTGAATTATAACCAAGATATGTCATGTACATGTGATGCTTAGCAGACTGTAGTCCATCTACTTCACTGTACCATTTACGTCATCTCCTCAAACATCGTGACGCATCTACATTATACTCCGCACACCACCTAACGGTATGTAGCAGTGACTGGTGCCACACTAACTGATCCCCGTTACCCACTGTCATCCCCGTCACCCAGTGTCATTCGCGAATGATGCGTAGGAATAATGATTCCTGAATTTTCCCGTCGTGGTCATTTCAGGATATGTATGTGAGAGAAAGCAATCTGTTAACTGACTCTCCCCGAAAAGTACTCACTCGTAATTTTAACAGTAAACCTCTCCGTGATGTACAACGCCTGTCTTGGAACGTATCTCTTAACACTCTTGCGCTGACCAAATAATCCCGTGACGAAACACGCCGCTCTTCGCTGGATCTTGTCTGTCTATCTAACTGAAACCATGACCACATGGTGCCAGAGAAAAGTTAAAATTAGTTTAGGCGTACCGGTTCTGATTAAGGTTTTAGAGGCATTTCTCAAAATGGTTCAAATGGCTCTAAGCACTATGGGACTTAACCACGTAGCAGTTTGCAGTGTGCACAAGTTGCTGTTGGACCAAATAGGCTTCAGAAATGTTGGTGAAATATTTGTATTGAATTTGGACAACAGGAGATATGTATGGGATCACTACAGGATTCTTATCTTACATTTTTGACACCGTATTTAATTTCCGTTTTCGTCCTTAACTATTTTATTACTAGTTTTCTTTGTTTTTAAATGTATTTTTAACATTTAAAAATAAACTAAATAAAATCGTTTAGGTAATAGGCTATTTATTTACATCTCCAATAAAAACCAAGCAGATTTTATTTTGAAAAACTATTCAGTTTCAAGTATATTCCAGTGGTGTTAAGGACAAGCTGCGTAATAGACACACGCTGTCGCTAAATTAAAATGCTAATATCAAAAAACTTTTTAATACTTGGTAATCGCAAATACGTTTTATTCCATTCATTAGGGATTTTAAGTGGCATTGAAATATATTGTGTGTGGCATCCAGAATACTGCAATCCAGAATGCCTCAAAAAGCGATTTTAGATCCTAGTTTTCTGTTCTAACCCACTTGTGATCTATAACTTACCTATTGAATCCCCCCATCCCTCCAATTGCCTCTTACATTTCAGTTTCACCGCGTAAAAATTTGTCCCTTTTCAGATGTAAATTGATCGTGAAGTAGAAAGCGCAGAATTTTCCCAGCGTCATCGCCATTCCGCAAGTTCCACGAACTGCGAGGGTCGATGTCGCACGTAGTTGCGCCGTTGCCGCTAGATGGCAGGAGCGGCTGCACTGTAGACAGCCGCCGTCCGGCCGCAGTATCCAGCCGCGGAGCCCGACAGATATAGTGACGTAAAAACCAGACAAGGCGGGGAAGGACCGCGCTGCCCAGACGCCTGGCAGCAACCGTGAAGCTCTGTCTGTTCCATGCGCACGCTGATTATGCTTTCTCTCTCTCTCTCTCTCTCTCTCTCTCTCTCTCTCTCCTCTCTCTTTCTCTTTCTCTCTGCCTATTGCGGAATGCTTACGGGCTATATAGTCGCGTATGTCATCGAAATCGTATTCGATAGATCAGGACACTGTTTAATTCTACAATAACGGCCTATGATTTATTCCACTGCAGGAACTTATCAGATACGTTACAGGTTCTGTGAGTGTCACCCGCCTCCATCGTCGTTGCAATCTAGAGTTAGTCATCTCTGAACGTTATCGCTATACTATTTCCACAGTTTTCGCGACACTCCTTTGTTTTGTCAACAGTGCGTAACTCACCACAGTATGCAAGTCGGTTGTAAAAATTTCGCAAAAGAAGCGAATTATTGAGCCCGTGAAATGTTTAGTGAAAAAAAATTGGCAGTAACGTAAGGTTTTGGGATTTCGTCATACACACTGTCGACAGTGATGAAGCAGAAAGATAGGTTGCTGAAAAGTATCGTTCCGAGGCGGTTAGCGGACACTGCGAGGTGAGTTTTCGCCTGTTGATGAATGCTTGCCATACGCAGTGTCTAGGGCAAATCATATCTATAAGAAGCAATATCCTTTTTTACTCATTTCGTCGGGCTTCTGCATGGTTTGATCTACATCTCGGAGGATCACTTAATCCAACGTCGTCTATTATTTGTAGGATATATTCCACTCTCTGCCGTACTTGCAGCTTTTTACCCTTTACAGCTGCCTCAAATTCCGTGAAAATAATTCCCTGCTGTATTAACACACGTCCTACCTTTTATTATTTTATCAGCCCACAAAATTTTTATATGTTTTAAAAGCACTACATTACACACACTTCGTTTCCCGTTTTTCTCACGGTCTATGTGTCACTTCTATGCAATGCTGTTCTCAGAAATTTGTCCCTCGAATTAAGGCCGATATTTGATACTTCTATTCTGCTTTCGGCCAGGAATAGATGCTTAAGCAAAAGCCTTAATCGTTCACTGTTGGTCTGGACTTTGGAGGGTTCGTAGCAAGTAAAGAGTGACTTACTGACTTTGAAAACAGACATAACTTCGGTTATAAGGTGGTTTGTGGAGTAAATGCGAGCATCAATGACATCGTGTGTCTACCGTGGGAAAGTGAATGAAACTGATGTTGCCTTTCGGTGGAAATATTAAAATAAATAAAAATGAAACTAGAAAAAATATATAATTTTCAGTTCTAGTTCTTAATTTTTGTGTCCCTTTGTAAAGAAATATACGGTATATTGTACTGAGACTACAGTACTGTTTTTTAAACTTAAACTCTTATTTCGACAGCTACCTGATCCAACATTGATGTGTCATATTTACGTTAAATCTTCATCTTCTTCTTCTTCTTCTTCTGCTGCTGCTGCTGCTGCTGCTGCTGCTGCTTACGACCAGGGTTTCCCCTCTTTGCGTCATTCCGTGGATGTTAGTGGTCGTCCGGGTAATCGTTTCCACTGCCTTAACTGGTGTTTTATATCTTTCGTTCCAGCTCTAGTTTCTGCTGGATATGCCCAACAGAACGCATCATTTTTGTGTATTTTTATTTTCCCCACAGTTGTCATAAATTTGTTTCTCCATACTTTATTTTGCATACATCCAGATACACTTACTGCCCTATAACTTGGTTCTTCACTTCATAGTTCAGTCTTCATAGCTGGTGATAACAGTCCCTATATAATAAACCTCATCACTTGTTCAGTTGACACCATCTACTTCTAATTTACGTCGTGCGGGTTTTCTTCGATCTGTAGACGAGATTTCCATGTTATATTGCTTAGCTCTTATATTAAATCGGTGAAGTAACCTTTTGTAAATTATTCTGATTATTTGCTATCAGTACAGAATTATCAGCATAACATATCATATTTATCACTTTATTTCCAATTTTGCTTTGTAATGGCATCAGTGATGTGGTCCATTATTAAGATGAACAGGAATGCACTTCATGATTCTAATTCCTTTACCTATTATAATTCCATCTGTGAATCCTTCGTGCGTTTTAACTCTTTTTATTACCTGTATATATAACTAGTATGATTTTCAATAAACCCGTTAGCACTCTCTTGTCGATTACGGTTCGCATTATATCCTTTTATCTAATCTTGTAAAAGGCTCTTGAGTCCCTTGGACTTCGAATTATCGAGAATCAAATGTATTCCATTAACTAGTTTTCCTGATTTAAACATGCGGAAAATTTGTATAGGAGCGCCAAGAATAGTTGCAGTGATACGGAATCTCGTTGCCCGTCTCCTATCTCAGTCCTAATTTCTAACTAGATTGATGAAGCGTAACGGGAGATCTTTCACTGACGCATGTGATCTACAAGATGCTAACGTAGGTTGTATCATTGCTTTTTTCTCAATGTCTGTAGGTAAAGTTTTGGTTTGATTGAGAAAAACGTTTCTCAAAATGTGCGGATTCCGCTTAAATCATAATTCTAGACGTAGCTCAGGGGCCAGCGTATTTGGATGAGAATTAGCGGCTTCCACATCAAGAAAGCTGATAACGGCCGGTAGAACGGTATGTTGACCCAACGCCACTCCATATTTCAACCGAATTACGCCAATGGCAGAGTATGAAACGGCGGTCGGTCGGCCCCGATTGGCTCCAGCGGGACAGAACACGGATCTATGGTTTGCTTTCGAAAATTCTTACTTATTACTTAAGTCTATAATTTCCTTTGCCATTTGCAAATGGTCTGTTGTGCTATATTCAGCTCTGGGAACGAAGCAGGATGGTGCAATGGTTAGCTCACTGGACACGCATTAGGGAGGACAGCAGTTCAAACCCCGGCAGGCCATTCTGATTTAGGTTTTCCGCGATTTCCGTAAATCGCTTAAGGCAAGTGTCGGCACAATTTCTTTGAAAGGGCACAGCCGCTTCCCCTTCTCCATCCTTTCCTAATCCTGGTTTGTGCTTCATCTCTAATGACCTCGTTATCGACGGAATGTTAATTGCTAATCTTCTCCTCTCCTCCAGTTCCAGTACTAGATTGTTCTTTAGCTTCACTAAAATTTAGTCCGTCTTTTAGGGTCTCGGACCTCGATCGGTTAAAACGGAATCATTGGATCACTTTGTTGTCTGTCTGTCTGTACGACTATTAAGAAGCCGTTTTCTCGGGAATAGGTCGGGTGGCCATATCTAGTTGAAATTTGTCAGATGCTAAGGTTTACGGTCCCTTAGCGGAATGAAAAATTTAGGCTTCCTTGTCGATGCAGTTAAAAGATACTGCGTTTTATGTAACACATTTTGATACCCACACACACATTCATCAAAACCTGTAGGGTACTTCCCGTTGACAAGAAATCATGAAATTTGCCATTAAGGAAGGTTTCGTAGCACACAGCAAGAAAAAAGTCCGAAAATTATGAGATTGTGATTCTATCACAAAAAAACGAAGGTTGATTCACAGTTTGCTCCATATTGTCTGACTCAATAGGTACACTGTATAACTTGAAGATATCAGAATACAAAACCAAAGTTATGGCTTTTAAAGGAAAATATCCAGTACATACCAAAATAATGCTAAAAGGAAAAGCAGATGAACAGGTGCCTCAATTCCAGCTATTAGTATATGATGTAAGTTACGAATATGATAATGGCATCTCCAACATGTTAAATAAGTTTCAAATGATAGGTGGCATCATACAACATTAGCCAATAAAACAAAAAAACTCGAAGACAACACTATAAAGCTATGGCTACATCAATGCTCATATACGAAAGTGAGTGCTGGACAGTAACTAAGAAAGACCAAAGAAGGATAAAATCAGCTGAAAACAAATTTTTGAGGAAAGTAAAAGTATGTGCTCTGAAAGGTCAAATAAAAAATTCGGAAATAAGGAAAGAATTAAATACATTTTGCGTGAATGAAAGAACGGAAAACGAGGTAACAGTTCCGGAGAAGCATGTTGAAAGAATGGGAACAGAAAGAATAGTCGGACATGAAGTAGACCGATACAAGAAGACCCGGTAAAAGGTGGCTTTTAAGAAAACGGAACAGGCGATAAGCCTACTCCTTGAATTGAAGAAGAAGAAGAAGAAGAAGAAGAAGAATTTTACTGCCATTAGTAAATAAAAGTATTTTATTAAATCTTCTCTCTCTCTCTCTCTCTCTCTCTCTCTCTCTCTCTCTCTCTCTCTCTCTCTCTCTCTGTTTATAAAAACTGAAGTTCCCCACTCCTTTCTGCTTGTATATCAGGACTGGTCTCTGGAAGTGCTATAGAGATAATGACACTGTCTTAATTTCTGGGAGTGTTTTTTTTTTTTCTCCTGATTGGTGGTAGTTTTAGTGAGGTACCTTGTACATTACGGATAGGTACGAGGAGGGTTCCTCTGCGATATTGTGCAGTGGGTAACAGTTTCATAAAGTTCTACTGATTCGGCTCAGTAATTGGCAGGCTGAAGTGTTTTGTGGTGTGAGAAGATACCTGTGAGGGACAGAAAGGAGTTGGTCATTCTGCCAACTATGACGTGATGGGCAGAGAGGAGAGGAGAGGGGTGGGAGGGTTTGGACGACATCGCCAGCGTCGGCGACGGCGGAAGGAAGCTGTGCTGAGCTGGCGAGCACATTCCTACATGCACGGGCAGCGCGCCAGCAGCTAGGGCCTGCTGCGAAAGCAGACGAGGGCAGACCAGGCTACGGAGTATCAGGCGGTGGCCTAGGTCTAGGCGCCGCCAGACTGCCGACAAGTGTTAATCAAACGATTGTCTGGCAGACTTCACTATGTTTGCCAAATATCTGACCGTGTAAGGTGTTGCTTGATGCGCTTGTCAAACATAGTGTCATTGAAATGTCTGATAGAAATTTTGACACGGAAAATTTGACCAGATGGCGGACGGTGTTTATATTGACGTTTCGCTTCATATGCGTAGTAAAGAGAGTTTGAGCACAGTTTGTCCCGGTGTATCGTGGGTTTCCATAACTGTGGAAACTACGATCGAGGATAAAAACGAAATAATACTGGCAGTTATGGAAATTGTGGTCTGTCATCTTTCTCAGTTGTATATTATGCAGGAAGAAGTTAAGAAGCAAATCAATGTTCTACAAACACAACACAAGCGGAGACCAGTTAAAAAAAAAATAGTTCTCAGGTTATTCCACGGACGATGCGTGTTCCCACGTTGTGGTATTTCAATCAACTGTCATTAGAGGATCAAGTAGAGCAGAATAAATTTTCGCTTACCTGTGTCTTCCGTTTGAATATAGGGGCAAAGTAACTCTAACCAGGTTATCAAAAATTCCTTTAAACAGGTTTTCATATGTATACTTGTCTCGTTTGACTCATATTTTATAAGGGGCAATCAAAAAGGTTTCAGTTTGAGGGCGTTGCTGCAGCGTATATGCAACGTAGCGCGACGTCGATGCGGGTATATAAGCACCGAAGTGTAGGCAACAGATTAGTGTGGCATTTGTTCCTTTGACACATGCGGTAAATGCGGAAACGTAAACTATGGGGACGTTATTAGCAAATGTATTCAAGCAGGACCAACGTGCTGTTATTCTTTTCTTGGCTACCGAAGGACTGTAGACATCCATTGGAGACTGAAGAATGTGTATTGGGCAACATGTCTGAAAAAACCATCTGTGCGCGACAAGGGTGTTGCTACTTCATGGTGACGCACGTCCCCATGTTGCCAGTGTCTTAATGGAGAAGTTCTGCCAACTCAAGTGGGAAAGACACTCGCGCAGTCGCCCTTTACTCCTCATCTTCCCCCATCCGCGTATCACGCCTTCGGTTCCTTAAAAAAGGAAAAAAAAACAACCTTGAAGGGTCAACGATTCCTGTCTGACGAGGATGTGCATCAGACAGTTACGTACTTCGTCACGCACCAGGACACGGTGTTTTTCCAAACGAGTGTCTTCAAACTGGTGTGTCGGTGGAGTGATTGCCTCAGTGCTCACGCTGGTTTTACCTAATTAGCATTATGATGCCGAAATGCACATCCTTCGAACGGAAACTTTTTGATCGCCCCCTTATAAACCGTTGGCAACGGCCTTGCCGCAGTGGATACACCGGTTCTCGTGAGATCAACGAAGTTAAGCGCTGTCGGGCGTGGCCGGCACTTGGATGACCATCCAGCCGCCATGTGGTGTTGCCATTTTTCGGGGTGCACTCAGCCTCGTGATACCAATTGAGGAGCTACTCGACCGAATAGTAGCGGCTCCGGTCAAAGAAAACCGTCATAACGACCGGGAGAGCGGTGTGCTGACCACATGCCCCTCCTATCCCCATCCTCAGCTGAGGATGACACGGCGGTCGGATGCTCCTGATGGGCCTTTTGTGGCCTGAAGACGGAGTGCTATTATAAACCGTTCTCTGAATCAGTGACTTCTTCTTCTTCATCTTCTTCTTCATCATCATCTTCTTCTTCTTCATCATCATCTTCTTCTTCAGCTTCGTGAAAGACATTGCTAGAGTCAGTGTTACAAACACTGTATCTGTATTTGTAGTCATTCTGAGCACTGCAAGACCTAAGTCGAAACAAGGCCCCAGGAGCGACAACTTTCCATTAGAATTACTGACAGCCTTGGGAGAGCCAGTCCTGATAAAACTCTACCATCTGGTGAGCAAGATGTATGAGAGAGGAGAAATACCCTCAGACTTCAAGAAGAATATAATAATTCCAATCCCCAAGAAAGCAGGTCTTGACAGATGTGAAAATTACCGAACTATCAGTTTAATAAGTCACAGCTGTAAAATACTAACGCGAAATCTTTACAGACGAATGGAAAAACTTGTAGAAGCCGACGTCGGGGAAGATCAGTTTGGACTCCGTAGAAATATTGGAACACGTGAGGCAATACTGACCCTACGACTTATCTTAGAAAATAGATTAAGTGAAAGGCAAACCCACGTTTGTAGCATTTGTAGACTTAGGGAATGCTTTTGACAATGTTGACTGGAATACTCTCTTTCAAATTCTGAAGGTGGCAGGGGTAAAATACAGGGAGCGAAAGGCTATTTACAATTTGTACAGAAACCAGATGGCAGTTACTAGAGTCGAGGGACATGAAAGGGAAGCAGTGATTGGGAATGGAGTGAGACAGGGTTGTAGCCTCTCCTCAATGTTTTTCAATCTCTATATTGTGCAAGCAGTAACACCCTGTATATGTACATAAATCTTGCATCTAAAATCATTAAAAGAAATCACCTGCGAGCATTATAGCGTAAAGAAAAATTGTCCTGCCTCAAGAAGAAATTCAGGTCCGAAAGGGTTAATTAGAAACGTGAGTCACTACAAACAAATGCTGCGTTGTAATGCGCCAGCGGAAATGACTTAAATATAAAAAAAAAAGTCTCGCATTTGCCGAATGGGCAGCAACAACAGGATTATTATCTGATTTTGGGAAAATTTGTGGTCAGCAAGTTATGAGAGCAGCTGCTGTTCGAAAGAGCGGTGAATAAGGAAAAAAAAAGAATAGCGTCGCTTTCTGTTAAACAGGAGGCGGTAATAAACGTAGATGTGGCTGGGGGATTATCAGCTGCAGGTTCGCCATCACGTTCATTGGAAGTGTGACATTGAAATTGAAAAAGTTTACTTTATAGAAAATGCTAATACGGATTAATTTTAACATGAAAAATCAAATGTATGATCAGTTAAATGTATCTTCTTTATTTAGCGTTGGCGAAGTCTGAAATTCGATGTTTAAAACACCTAAATCTGGCTTCTAATTTTTAAATTATTGACGGCCTCTTCTCAGGGTTGGTAGTTATGTAGTTGAACAACAGCGAGGTGTCGAAGCACCGATTGAAGACTGTGATGTATTATAGCGCACTTTTTTTTTGGCCGATAACGATCTGATCACGTGAGAAAGTTCCGCGGTAGTAACTAAAGGACA
This sequence comes from Schistocerca gregaria, assembly GCF_023897955.1. Lineage (NCBI taxonomy): Eukaryota > Metazoa > Arthropoda > Insecta > Orthoptera > Acrididae > Schistocerca > Schistocerca gregaria. Next base: position 287,749,248 of record NC_064925.1, read on the forward strand.
TATTCAGATTTGAAGTAAAATAGACAAGAAGACAGTGAAACTTTATCGTTGTATACGTTTGTGTGCGACTATGAGGATCGAGCAGATAATGAAGAAGTGGAGAATGACTCTTCGTGTAAAAAAATGGCTCTGAGCACTATGGGACTCAACTGCTGTGGTCATTAGTCCCCCTAGAACTACCTAACTAACCTAAGGTCATCACACACATCCATGCCCGAGGCAGGATTCGAACCTGCGACCGTAGCAATCGCACGGTTCCGGACTGCGCGCCTAGAACCGCGAGACCACCGCGGCCGGCTCTTCGTGTAAAGCAAACATTTAAAAAACTAGGTTTCCCCATGGCAGCCCGATCCCACAACACTCGGATTACCGTTCCGTACTCCTTCCGTGGCGCCAGCCACTGCCTGGAAACTACACCAACATAAAAAACTCATACCTCGCCCTACCTGCACCAAAAATGCTATTTTTCCTAAGCACTTGGCCGTCTGTAGCTGCCAGTTCTGCCACTTTAATTTCTGGCCAAGTCCGACATATACCATAAATTTGAACGTAATCGATGTTGATGAGTGTACGTGGATCTCTTGTAAATAAAAAACAGATATAAAATTGATACGGGAATTCAGAAGCTAAAAACTTAGCAGCCAGACTCGTATGCTAAAGATTATTCAGGTTTCCATAGAGACGCTGGGGCGAATATAACGCCACTAACACGGATGAACCTCTCTGCATATTCTGTACCCTCCATTCGTACTGATACTGCTTTCATTTATCGTAATATACAACTGAACGTAAACAACGCTTATAAAATCTGAAACAGATTCTCATTGCACGCAGATATAATTGGGTTAATTTCGTGGCGCCTGCTATCTGTTTAATAATGAAGCTTTCTCGGAAATGAGTTGCAAGCACAAAATACGGCCCGCTGTACTTCAAAAGAGCAATCGGATCTCCGTCAGCAATATATCATGCATGGCTTGTAAATTCCCTGTGGGAAATGTCAAGCAGCGGTAGTTTACAACGGATGACGCAAAACAGCTCGCCACCAAAATTGGCAAAGCCAGGCAGAAAAAAAGAGGAGAACCATGTTGGGACTTCCAGCGATGCGCTAGGGAACGACGGAAGTGGCCGTTCAAGTGGCAAGTGTAGAAGGTATCCCCATCACCATCTGCGCTCACTAATAATAATGTCGTGTGACTAGGGCCTCCCGTCGGGTAGACCGCTCGCCTGGCGCAAGTCTTTCGATTTGACGCCACTTCGGCAACTTGATCTGCGCTCACTACTCCCACTACTGTCTCGTAGTCGTCACGAGCCAAAAGCCTTTGGCTCGCACGGTTCTAGCCGAACCCGGCGAACTAGGGGTTGACATATTTCTGCGGAGGCACGTGATACTGCTGGAAAGGCGGCTTTTTGCAGGTAACATCCAGGCACACTGATACGTGTTACAAACCGGACACAATTGGAAGGACCAGCCCCTTTGCTTTTTTCTTTCATCACTCGTTTATTACATCAGAGAAATACACATTTCACGACAAAATTTAACTACTTGAAATATTGCTCCCATGAAAGGTTAACATAAGCAGTGACAAAATTTAGTTGTCTTAAGGGTTTCTGCTGGCAACAAATTTTAAAGAGGCAATTTAAGGTTTAAATCAGTTTAGCTCCAACACGCAGCTAGTGATTGAATCACGACAAAGACACTTCAACAGTTTCGGTAACAAATAAATAGCGTGAATTTGTACTCACAGTAACCAACTAATCAACAGCCTTACCATTGAATAAGTAGTAGGCCATTTGGAACGAATTAGCAACACCCAGCAACTAGGGGAGTTAATAACAACAGTCTTTAAATGTCTTGCTCCCTATTAAACAAACTTGCAGTAATTAAATGAATAAGAAATCAAACACACTACGCTCCACTCAAACTTTTCAGTGGAAGTCAAGCCAAAATGAAGATTCCATTAACTGACTAGCACTGAAGTCACACTAAAGCTCATCTCTGTGTTCCCAGACACACATGGTGCAAACCTATACAAGACAAGATTTTGAAGGGAGCACATCAGTAAAACCGATAGTGGAGCTAACTCGTGCCACTGAAAATTAAGGTACTAGACCGAGGCACAAGGTGGTATACAGTGAGGTTGCCTTAGTGCTATACTGCGCTCCAAAATATTAATTCAAATGGCTAATTCAAAATCAAGTACACATAAACCAGCAGTAATTAACGAGGAGTGACACCAGGTCGCTCGAAGGGATGACAACACCTAATTGAAAAGACAAATGCCGGAAGCGGTAGTAACATCAAACACCTCTCCGAGTTTTAACCAGGAGTCACTTCCCGCTATACAAGTAAACATTTAACCAAGCAAAGAGAAAATTCAAATAAAATCCCAAAAAGATTATAAAGGACAGCGAACCCCCAACTATTTAAATTTAAAAGGATTAGCTCTCCTCAAAGGCAGTCTAAACGCGAAGGCCACACTTACGAGGCCACCAACATTGGTTAGAGAAGGTCTTATACATTTCCTCCTTTTCTTTAAAGAAACACAAGGCTGCTTAACTTCTGCTGGACGTCCGGTATGGATCGTGTAGGATACACCAGGCAGCAACCCAAGCTAGGCGGTCGCAAGGCACGGCGAGCAAAATCAGGAGAGCAGACAGGCAGGCAGCCAACACATATGCTCCATGCTGAACCGGCAGACCGCGTACTACCAACTCCACATATACGTGGTTGCTTCCACCTCGTAGCTCGCGGCGTCTCAGCAGGCAGCCCCAGCAAACGTCAACTGCCACTCGCCCCGCGAATGCGGAAAACAACAAGGCAAGCAAAGATAAGAAACATGGAAGGATCGATAATGGACATCCAAGAGACTGGCGCGCCAGTAACGAGCGCCACGGCTCACACACTAAGAATTTGTTTCCTGTCCGGAAGTGTAGCTCAGCCTAGTAACACAAGTTACTAGGAATTAGTTTGAAAACCTGTTGGAAAAATATAACCAGTCCCATTTTTATTATGATTTACAGGATGTGGACAATTATATGTACACACCACCAACACAACACACTACCATGCCTAATACGGCGCAGGAAAACTTCAAAACCGCTTCCTGTCATCTCGGAATGGATGTATACAAGTCCTGTGTGGTTCTTAAGGGAACCTTGTACTATGCTTCGTGCAAAATGTTCAAATATGTGTAAATTTGTAAGGACCAAACTGCTGAGGTCATCGGTCCCTAGACTTGCTCACTACTTAAACTAACGTGTGCTACGAACAACACACACATGCCCGAGGGATTGGAAGACGGACTAGGGGTGTGCGTGCCCGTAGTCTCACTGCTGATAACGGGTTCGCAACAGTTCATGCTGACACGTCTGGACTCACAATCCTGCTAGCCTTACAAGCACTACATCTGCATGTGGCCCATCTTTCCAAAGACGTAAACCGAATTTCGGAAATTGTTTTTCGCAGTCGTGATTATACTGGGTGATCCAAAAGTCAGTATAAATTTGAAAATGTAGATAGAGAGGTAAAAATTGGCACACATGCTTGAAATGACATGGGGTTTTATTAGAACCAAAAAAAATAACAAAGTTCACAAAATGTCCGACAGATGGCGCTCGACAGCCAAACGTCAGTGACTCCGCATGACAATCGTGTATAAAAGGAGCTGCAATGAGAGAGAGAATCAGATGCGCCAGCAGTCGCAGCATGACGACGTTACCTGGAAAGCCGCTTTTAGTGAAGCTGTATTATCAGAATGGGGAATGTGCTAGTTCAGCGTTACGATCCTATCACCATAGGAAGGGTATTCGAACGGGTAAAGGTCCGTTGACAAATGAAGCAGTGGCGAGAATGATTTCGAAGTTCGAAGCCACGAGTTGTTTAGACGATAGACCCCGTAGTGGCTGACCGAGCACAAGGCGTAATGCTGCTGAGTCAATTCAGGAAGAAATGGAGACTGTAGCGGGTTCGTCTATGCACGGGGAAGTCAGCGCTCGTGCAGTCTCACGTTGCACCGGCATTCCATACACTACTGTTTGGTTGGCACTTAGGTGCACCCTCCGATGCTATCCGTGTAAAATCCATCGGCATCATGAACTGTTGCCTGGCGATTTAGTGAAGCGGAGGACATTTGCGGTGCGGGCGTTTCAAAAGATGGCGGAAGATGACGACTGGTTGAGTAACGTGTTGTGGACCGACGAAGCTCATTTCACGCTCCGAGGGTCTGTCAACGCCCACAACTGCAGAATTTGGGCTGCAGAAAATCCTAGAACTGTCGTGGAAACTCCAATGCACGGATTTACCACAACTACCGTTATCGGGCCTTTTTTCTTCGAGGAAATGCGTGATTCTGCTTTTGTAACTGCTACCGTGAAGGGTGAGAGGTACGCCGATATGTTACAGAATCCCATCATCCCCAGCCTGGCTGATAAACACCTGCTGGAACGTACGATGTTTTTATGCAGGATGGCGCTCCACCCATATTGCTAGACCCGTGAAAAATGTCTTGCGCGCCTCGTTTGGTGATGATCGTGTACTCAGCCGTCACTTTCGTCATCCTTGGCCTCCCAGATCCCCAGACCTCAGTCCGTGCAATTATTGGCTTTGGGGTTACCTGAAGTATCGTGATCGGCCGACATCTGTAGGGATCCTGAAAGACAACATGCGACGTCAATGCCTCACCATAACTCCGGACATGCTTTACAGTGCTGTTCACAACATTATTCTCGACTACAGCTGTTGTTGAGGAATGATGGTGGACATATCGAGCATTTCGTGTAAAGAACATCATCTTTACTTTGTCTTATTTTGTTATGCTAATTATTGCTATTCTGACCAGATGAAGCGCCATCTGTCGCGAATTTTCTGAACTTTTTTTTTTTTTTTTTTTTTGTTCTAATAAAACCCCATGTCATTCCAAGCATGAGTGTCAATTTGTACCTCTCTGTCTACATTATTCCGTGATTTATTCAGTTAAATGTGGCGTCTGGGAAACAGCTGATCCAGTTTCTCGTTTAGTCAACACAATCGTTATTTCTGTTCATTTAAATATTAGAGGTAGACATCTTTATGCCAGTCCCCGCCATTCAGATGGCCACAGTTAGACTCGTTTAAAACCGAATCAGCTTGGTGTAGCGAGCACGAGTGCGTCTCCGTAGCATACTCGTAGTTGCCTGCTTGCTTCAGACTTTTGCACCACACTGAATCTTCTGGTTGTGAGCATTCCTTATTTAAATGGTAGACACAGATGGCGCTCTGGCAGCTATGCCACCACCTTGATACGATTATCAGTATATGTACTATCCGCACCGAGCGAGGTTGTGCCATGGTAGCACACTGGACTCGCATTCGGGAGGACGACGGTTCAATCCCGCGTCCGGCCATCCTGATTTAGGTTTTCCGTGATTTCCCTAAATCGCTCCAGGCAAATGCTGGGATGGTTCCTATGAAAGGGCACGGCCGACTTCCTTCCCCATTATTCGCTAATCCGATGAGACCGATGACCTCGCTGTCTGGTCTCTTATCCCAAACAACCAACCAATCTACTATCCGCCAGGTGGCATATGCCGTCAACGTACGAAAATCGTCTTCCTGGTACACTAATTTGTCCTGGCAGTGTGGTCAGCTCTGTACGAAAGTTGTATCGGATAGAAACAGCGAGGGAAGTCCACGCATTCGCAGCCGCTGGAATGGCCATGCGCCTATGGGCAGTTTCGGCGTTATCAGTTAGTAGTCCCCGCGGAGAGAAGAGACCGGGGTGGCGGCAAGTAGGCGAGTAGACGGTGTGGCCCGAAGGAGTTGTGTAGTGGGAGCGAGCGCGGGCTAAGTGCTCTGCCATTAGCATTTATATTGGGCCTGGCCTGCACGAGAGCGGCGGGCGGACTGCTCGCGCCCCCTCGGACCCCTGGCCCACCCGCTCGCCGCCGACGCGTTATTGCTCTGCCGTGATATTGGCCCTGCAGTGTGCTGACGCTGCGGACAGCATACTGTACAGCGCCGCGCAGCACAGCACACATCCCGTCCACAAATCCCCGCAGAGCCGGACCGAGGGCCGGCGCTGGCACGCAAAAACCTCTCGCGGCCCACCGGCCTACAGCGGTGGGGCAGTTTTAAGAACATGCCGCAAAACACACCTCGCTTCTGCAGCTTGGTTCAAACTTAGCCGTAAAGCCGTCATCACACGGAACGTGTTTCTCTCCGTGAAGAACGCAACATGGAGTGTTCGTCGTGATTGGCTCTGAGCACTGCGGGACTTAACTTCTAAGGTCATCAGTCCCCTAGAACTTAGAACTACTTAAACCTAACTAACCTAAGGACATCACACACATCCATACCCGATCCAGGATTCGAACCTGCGACCGCAGCCGTCGCGCGGTTCCAGACTGTAGCGCCTAGAACCGCTTGTCCACCACGGCCGGCCCGTCGTGATTGCTGCGCGCTATGAAACGACCTGCTACATCTCACGGCGCATGCTCCTCGTCGTGATTTGCGACCGCAGCGCTCTCCTGCGGCAGTTTTCGGCTGCATCTGGTCCACAAATCACACAGTTTCTTTAAGAAAACAGACATGCCCAAAATAGCTGGGATAATTCCGTTACCGATTGTCGAAGAAGTTCGGAAAAAATCGCGGAGAAGATTTTGGACTCGTCGATGGTGCGAACAGCGAGTTGCTGGTACAGGAACATTCCCGACCGCTATGACCGAGCGGATCTGGCGCTTCAGTCTGGAACCCCACTGCTGCTACGGTCGCAGGTTCGAATCCTGCCTCGGGCATGGACGTGTGTGATGTCCTCAGGTTAGTTAGGTTTAAGTAGTTCTAAGTTCTAGGGGACTGCTGACCTCAGATGTTAAGTCCTATAGTGCTCAGAGCCATTGAACAGGAACATTAGACAATGCAGCTCCACTATCTACTGGTACGGGAACGTTCATAATGCTGCACAGCTATCTTTGACACCTGCTAGTCGAAGTTCGGCGTCCACTCACCAAATTCTCGAAGTTGTACTGACTACCAAGACTCTCAAGTAGTATATACTGAGGCGACAAAACTCATGAAGTACCTCTTAATATTGTATCGAACCTACTGTTGCCTGGCATAGTGCAACAGTTCGACTTAGCATGTATTGAACAATCGTTGGAAGTCCCCTGCGGAAATACTGAGCAGTGCGCCTCTCTGGCCGGTCATGATTTCGAAATTGTTGCCAGTGTAAAACTTTGTGCACGAACTGACCACTCGATTATGTTCCATAGATCCAGAATGAGACTTTCACTCTGCAGCGGAGTGTGCGCTGGTATGAAACTTACTGGAAGATTATAACTGTGTGCCGGACAGAGACTCGAACTCGGCACCTTTCCGTTTCGCAGGCAAGTACTGGCAGAAGCAAAGCTGTGAGGACGGGTTGTAAGTCGTGCTTGGGTAGCTCAGTTGGTAGAGCACTTGCCCGCAAAAGGCAAAGGTCCCGAGTTCGAGTCTCGGTCCGGCACGCAGTTTTAATCTGCCAGGAAGTTTCATGTTCCATAGACTTTCGATGGGTTTCATGTCGTGCGATCTGGCGGCCCAGATCAGTCTCTAGAATGGTACAGAATGTTCTTCAAACCAATCGCCAACTATTGTGGCACGTTGACATGGCGCACCGTCGTTTGGGAACTTGATGTCGTTGAATGGCTACAAATAGTCTCCAGGTAGCCAAACATAACCATTTCCCGTCAATGGTCGGTTAAGTTGTACCAGAGGATCCAGTCCTTTTCATGTAAACACAGCCCACACCATGATGGAGCCACCACCAACTTGCACAGTGCCTTGTTGACTTGGGTCGATGGCTTTATGGGGTCTGCACCACCCCCGAACTCTACCGTCAGCTCTTACCAGCCGGCCGTTGTGGCCGAGCGGTTCTAGGCGCTTCAGTATGGAACCGCGCTGCTGCTACGGTCGCAGGTTCGAATCCTGCCTCGGACATGGATGTGTGCGATGTCCTTAGGTTAGTTAGGTTTAAGTAGTTCTAAGTCTAGGGGACAGATGACCTCAGATGTTAAGTCCCATATTGCTTAGAGCCATTTGATCCATTTGAAGTACAAATAACAGCTCCGCCTACGCAGTGACCTTCTACACCGTGTGTACACGATACTCCCGCCATCTGTCTATGTGCATATCCCTATCCCAAGACATTTGTCGCCGTAGTGTACTTCATCACAGAGATTTCAACATCGACATTTGTTCCGTAATTTCATTAGAATGGAAGCGAAGATAGGTGTACGTATTTGTTGAGTTCCTTAATTCGCTATGCTACTCCAAGTACCATCTGGTGGCATCTTGCAAACAGGACAGTTCAGAATGTCCAGTATAACCTGTTCCCTGTCGGGAAATGGTGTATCTTTGGGTGTGCGTACCTGGTCCTTTGTGTACACAGAGATTGGCGAGCCTCCAATGAGAGAGGATTCGCCAGATAGCGTGGCGACTTTGTAGTTAGCAGGCATACGTCTCGACAATCGAAGGGGTGCAGCTCGAGGACACCTTGTTAGTTTCTATGGAATAAAGTATTTTTGCATTAGAAGTTGCGTGCCGTCTAATCATTGTGGAGCGGAAATGCGAGGCCAGTGAGTCTTCTTGCGCTATACGCTCAAAACTGAAATGTACCAGTGGAGGACCAGAGCCTGCATGTGAACCACGTACAGTATTTTACACAAAGTTTCATAATTGCAAAAACTTCTAGTCTGCTAACTTGCATGTACTTTCTAACATAGACTGGCCCTCACGTTAGTATTTATTGTCAGTGGCGAAACAGTACAGTGGCTGGTTTATGCAACACCAATTGCAGTAAATTCATTATTTATAATAACACGGCTGTTGCAGATAATACTTCTATTAACTTAATAAGAAAGACCCAGAATATTGTAGGAAACAAAAGGTGAAAATATTGGATGCAGCTAGACGCGAACCTGCTATCTTCCCCTTTATAATTCACGACGCCATCAACTACGTTGTATAATGGCTGTATCCACAAATGTCATTATTTGATATTTGTCTGTGACAAACAAAACCAAAAACGACGCGCTTCTGATGGATCGTAGCATAAAAACGGAATAGTTTCATAGCACACAAGTGATAACACTAAAAGCGTCAAATGTGTTGTGGTCTTCAGTCCTGAGACTGGTTTGATCCAGCTCTCCATGCTACTCTATCCTGTGCAAGCTTCTTCATCTCCCAGTACTTACTTCAACCTACATCCTTCTGAATCTGCTTAGTGTATTCATCTCTTGGTCTCCCTCTATGCTTTTTACTCTCCACGCTGCCCTCCAATGCTAAATTTGTGATCCCTGGATGCCTCAGACCATGTCCTTCCAGCCGGTCCCTTCTTCTTGTCAAGTTGTGCCACAAACTCCTCTTCTCCCCAATTCTGTTCAATACCTCCTCATTAGTTATGTGATCTACCCATCTAATCTTCAGCATTCTTCTGTAGCACCACATTTCGAAAGCTTCTATTCTCTTCTTGTCTAAACTATTTATCGTCCATGTTTCACTTCCATACATGGCTACACTCCACACAAATACTTTCAGAAACGATTTCCTGACATTTAAATCTATACTCGATGTTAACAAATATCTCTTCTTCAGTAACGCTTTCCTTGCCATTGCCAGTATACTTTTTATATCCTCTCTACTTCGACCATGATCATTTATTTTGCTCTCCAAATAGCAAAACTCCTTTACTACTTTAAGTGTCTCATTTGCTAATCCAATTCCCTCAGCATCACCCGACTTAATTCGTCTACATTCCATTATCCTCGTTACAACACTAAAAGCGTCAAATACTGCAACCATTTAACTACCAGTATTTAGTTTCCTGCCATTTTTGTAATGACAAATAGTACCTAAAACGACGCGTTTTCGAGATATCCTCAGTGTGCTGATACTTTAAAATAGCTTATTTTTCTGTAATGTACTGTATTATTGTATTACCAAATAATGACTTTAACTCCATAGAATGTGGACGTCTCGTAAGTTCTACTTGTGACGTAAAACCTATGCCACATGTCATTCGGATGTGTTCCTTTCCGTCGCGGAAAATTGTGATACGCCGTGTCCCATAATTGACGCCTGGCAGTCTAGTGGAAACTGAAATTCCACGCCTTGACGTCAACAGTTCCTCGCCCTCGTACGTGTCCGCATCCCGTGAGAGGACCACTTAACACACTTCGTCCACTGGCGCAACGCAACCGCAGCCGAAGTGCGACGAGACCGCAGCGCAACTTGGCTACAGCTGGATGAAAGGCGCGTTTCTCGTTCTTCTTCCTTTTATTCACTCTTTTTGTGACTAGACATCAACCTTTTTTTCCACAGCAGCAAGCCATGCGGCTTTCCGAACTGGTACTCGAGGAAGCTTCTAAGAAATAGCAAGTTTTCGGTTGATCCTTTGAGTCGTGATGATCAGACACGTTTAGCTTTTCTTATAAGCGCGAGCATTAAAAAGAGACAAAGGTACAGTACAAAGGAATTCATAGGATGTCGAAAAAACTGCTTGGGGAGCTGGCTGGAAATCTTCTTCCTAGCACTACCAAAAGGAAACAAACTGCACAGTTCAAGAAAGTCTACTGCGTACTTCGAGATAAGATGCATCTTTTTGATCATCATAAAGAACAAAATAAACGGGAAATACAGAAAAAATACAGTGTCACATGTAGACTCATTGAACAGTCCGCATTGACACACCAACCAATCGAGAAAAAGTACTGGTACACCGTAAGCGTCCCGGGGGTTAAAACATACTTGGGAGGGGGGGGGGGGGCGGTTATCCTGCGCCGACAGATCAGAGTCTGACCCGCAGCTAATGATAAAGGCACGTGATTCGGAATATTTAACGATTGTGTGGCCAGAGCGCACATATTTCTATTTCTCCTCGGCTCCTATCTTCTCACTACAACCGACAACAATTTAACCCTGTAATCGTTTGTTTAATTAGCTGCAGCTTGGAAAAGCATGCACGTAATGAGGATCATAAATACCTGGTAAAGACTTGATGTATGACACATTAATGTGCATACACTGTTTGAATCATACAATAGACCACAGCCACAGTGGTCTATTTGCTGTGCAGTACAACCGGCTGTAGGCTGTTCGGTCACATTGTTCGTTTACTAGCGTCTCGTGACTGAGCAGTTATTTAGATCCGCTTTTTGTGGTCGGCATAGTTTGTAGTAATTAACATAAGTTAATTCCAGTGACGCTACCGGTTACTTTATCGAGCGTACGCGTGACCGTTAAGCGAGAGCGGCTGGCTCTTGATCTCACGACACAAATGCGAACGAATGTATCTACACTCGTGAATTACAATTACACACTTTGCGTTTCTCTCAAGTGGAATTTCCACAGTATTGTGACCAAATCCATGTTCGTTGATTCCGTAATTGCTGCTTATTACCTCGATGACACGACACACGAATGCGGAAAATTCATTTTTCATAATAATTACAGTTACGTTTGCTGTTGAACACTGATTTATACTAATAATAAATGTTTAAAACTCTCGTATCAGTCTGTTTGAAGACGCAAATTTCCAAAACTACTGCACGAATTTTCTTGCAGTTTCCACAAGTAGTTTGAACGTAGGTTGGGGCACTGATAGGGTTTATTACGTCAAAATCGGACCACGGACGAAAAGATACTGTAATCGAAAATTCTTCAATACTAATGTAATAAATGCGAAAGTAATTCTGTCCGTTACATTCTCACGACTAACCCGCTAAACCAGTTTCGATGACATTTCATATGCAGATAGCTTGAACTCTGTGTATGAATAGAGACTACGCTAAAAGGGTGTCGTACAAAATAATTACTGATTTGTAGAGTATTACGTGAACTAGGGAAAAATAATCTGTTTGAAAAAGCAATTCACTCGATGACTTTTGATCTTTTTCATATTTGTGAAAATGCTTTTATTGCTTACTTTTGCTACGTGAAACGGTTAAAAGGAATGAATTTGATGATTATACAATCCTCACCGTGTTTAGCCCACGGTTCCATACTATTTGTTGCATAATGCACTCTTTGTGTAATGTATATCTACTTTAGTAGCACGTGCATAGAGATGCGCTCCTATGCATGTCTTTTCTGCACGCTGCAGCGACGCGCATCGTTTGCTCGGACAGCTTGGGATTGGGAAGAGCGGGGCACACATCACGAGCTATGCTTACGTGAACAGATAGACATGTGAGGACAGCTGATGTTGTTGCACGTACAGTCGCTTACTTACTCAGCATCACACGTCATAATGGAACTACCGCTACACGAGCGCAGGCCCGGGTAACACCCAGTATAAAATATAAACCTATGGTGAAGGTTTTAATCGTTTTTGGCACCGCAACTGACGGCATTTCTCGTAGGCCACACGTCCGGCCGCGCAAACAACTAAGACTCCGGCACGACTCACTATAACACGCAGCCCTCTCGAGAGAGGCACCTGTCGAGTTTGAAGCGGTCACGTATCCTACAGAAAGCTTACAACACGTCCAACTGCGACGGCTCCTTCGTGCCATCCTGTCGCCTCTCCTCGCGACCCACGCTTCTGGTGCAAACCTCACCCCACCATTTCACTAACATGACCTACACTAGATGTGGAGTGTCACATGACTGCCTGCCACGATTCTGTAACACGGATGGATGTCTTTTACAGTGGAGCGTAATACACTACTGGCCATTAAAATTGCTACACCAAGATGATGATCTACAGACGCGAAATTTATCCGACAGGAATAAGATGCTGTCATATGGAAATGATTAGCTTTTCACAGCATTCACTTAAGGTTGGCGCCGGTGGCGATACCTACAACGTGCTGACATGAGGAAAGTTTCCAACAAATTTCTCATACATAAACAGCAGTTGACCGGCGATGCCTGGTGAAACGTCGTTGTGATGCCTCGTGTAAGGAGGACAAATGGGAACCATCACGTTTTCACTTTGATAAAGGTCGGATTGTAGCCTATCGCGATTGCTGTTAATCGTATCGCAACATTGCTCCTCGCGTTGGTCGAGACCCAATGACTGTTAGCAGAATATCGTATCGGTGGGTTCAGGAGGGTAATACGGAACGCCGTGCTGGATCCGAACGGCCTCGTATCACTAGCAGTCGAGATGACAGGCATCTTATCCGCATGGCTGTAACGGATCGTACAGCCACGTCTCGATCCCTGAGTCAACAGATGGGGACGTTTGCAAGACAACAACCATCCGCACGAACAGCTCGACGACGTTTGCAGCAGCATGGACTATCATCTCTGAGACCATATCTGTGGTTACCCCAGACGCTGCATCACAGACAGGAGCGCCTGCGATGGTGTACCAACGACAAACCTGGTGCACGAATGGCAAAACGTCATTTTTTCGGACGAATCCACTTCCCGCGCCCGGGTTCCCGGGTTCGATACCCGGCGGGGACAGGGATTTTCTCTGCCTCGTGATGGCTGGGTGTTGTGTGTTGTCCTTAGGTTAGTTAGGTTTCAGTAGTTCTAAGTTCTAGGGGACTGATGACCTCAGATGTTAAGTCCCATAGTGCTCAGAGCCGAGCCTCGGATGAATGCAGATTCTGTTTACAGCATCACGATATTCGCATCCGTGTTTGGCGACATGCGGTGAACGCACATTGGAAGCGTGTATTCGTCATCGCCATACTGGCGTATCACCCGGCGTGATGGTATGATGTGCCATTGGTTACACGTCTCGGTAACCTCTTGTTCGCATTGACGGCACTTTGAACAGTGGACGTTACATTTCAGATGTGTTACGACCCGTGGCTCTACCCTTCATTCGATCCCTGCGAAACCCTACATTTCAGCAGGATAATGCACGACCGCATGTTGCAGGTCCTGTACCGGCCTTTCTGGATACAGAAAATGTTCGAGTGCTGCCCTGTCAGCACATTCTCCAGATCTCTCACCAATTGAAAACGTCTAGTCAATGGTGGCCGAGCAACTGGCTCGTCACAATACGTCAGTCACTACTCTTGATGAATTGTGGTATCGTGTGGATGCTGCATGGGCAGCTATACCTGTGCACGCCATCCAAGCTCTTTTTGACTCAATGCCGAGGCGTATCAAGGCCGTTATTACGGCCAGAGGTGGTTGTTCTGGGTACTGATTTCTCAGGATCTATGCACCCAAATTACGTGAAAATGTAACCACATGTCAGTTCTAGTATAATGTATTTGTCCAGTGAATACCCGTTTATCATCTGCATTTCTTCTTGGTGTAGCAATTTTAATGTGGCCAGTAGTGTATTTTGTCCGTGTAGCTTACTTGGAAGGACCTTTCAGGCCTGACATACTCCTGATGACCAAAGAAAAATTCCAGAAATCCATCGTGTGGAACTGGCGGGTTGGAATTATTGTAATTTATTTCTGTGACAATATTCCTCTCGCTGCCCTTGTGCGTGGGGGGTGGGGGGGGGGGGGGGGGGGGGCAGGATGGATCACAACTGCAAAAGGTGCTTCGGCAAGGCAGGCAGCAGTAGCGGAGCTTCCAGCGCCAATGGCCTGGCTGCGCCGTGAGCAATTACGCCGTTGTGGCGCGGCGCCTCTTTACGGCTGTGTTAACAGCGACGCCGTGGCCTCCCTAAATAACCTTCACAGTCCGCTGCCAATGCACTGCTCTCCTGCCTTTCCGTCAGCATTCTCGCGCTCTGAAACCTCAAGATTACAGCTCCAACGGACTACAATACCAAAACTGATTGCTGAGATTTGCAGAACTGTACCTACCGAAGCTATGTGCCTTCTAACCTGACTTACACTATTAAGCTCAAAAAACGCACGACAAAGGAAATATCCCACGAATAAGACGGAAATCTGTAGGTGTGACGTACATCTGGAGACAAATGATTTGAAGAAAATTGGATGATATATGCCATAGGTTAGTGCGGGAAGAACACACTGTTCGAAAACAACCTTTTTAAGTTTGTTGGCACATTATATATACTCTACTGGCCATTAAAATTGCTACATCACGAAGAGATGCAGATGATAAATGGGTATTCATTGGACGAATATATTATACAGCAACTGACTTGTGATTACATTTTCACCCAAGATCCTGAGAAATCAGTACCCAGAACAACCACCTCTGGCCGTAATAACGCCCTTGATACGCCTGGGCATTGAGCCAAACAGAGCCTGGATGGCGTGTACGGGTACAGCTGCCCATGCAGCTTCAACACGATACCACAGTTCATCAAGAGTAGTGACTGGCGTATTGTGACGAACCAGTTGCTCGGCCACCCATTGACCAGACGTTTACAATTGGTGAGAGATTTGGAGAATGTGCTGGCCAGGGCAGCAGCCCAGCATTTTCTGTATCCAGAAAAGCCTGTACACGACATGCACCATGCGGCCGTGCATTATCCTGCTGGAATGTAAGGTTTCGCAGGGATCGAATGCAGGGTAGAGCCACGGGTCGTAACACGTCTGAAACGTAACGTCAACTGTTCAAAGTGCCGTCAATGTGAACAAGAGGTGATTGAGATATGTAACCAATGGCACCCCATACCATCACGCCGGGTGATACGCCAGTATGACGATGACGAATACACGCTTCCAATGAGCGTTCACTGCGATGTCGCCAAACACGGATGCGACCATCATGATGCTGTAAACCGAACCTGGATTCTTCCGAAAAAATGACGTTTTGCCATTCGTGCACCGAGGTTCGTCGTAGAGTACACTATCGTAGGCGTTCCTGTCTGATGCAGCGTCAAGGGTAGCCGCAGCCATGGTCTCCGAGCTAATAGTCCATGCTGCTGCAAACGTCGTCGAACTGTTCGTGCAGATGGTTGTTGTCTTGCAAACGTCCCCATCTGTTGACTCAGGGATCGAGACGAGGCTGCACGCTCCGTAACAGCCGTGCGGATAAGATGCCTGTCATCTCGACTGCTAGTGATACGAGGCCGTTCGGATCCAGCACGGCGTTCCGCATTACCCTCCTGAATCCACCGATTCCATATTCTGCTAACAGTCATTGGGTCTCGACCAACGCGAGCAGCAATGTCGCGATACGATAAACCGCAATCGCGATAGGCTACAATCCGACCTTTATCAAAGAACTTCAAAATGGCCGAGATGTTACGGACAAGTGTGGAGTACATCCGAAGAGCAGCGATTATCGGAAATCATCGCGCTGGGCGGTTGCCTAATAAAATAATTCGATTCTTCGGGTACCCGAGATCAACTCTGGCCAATGCTTAGGAGAAGTCAAGGGAAGGTTCCGCTAACCCGGCTGGAAACCTCATTCGAGGAAACCCAAATCACGAACTGTGGCAGCCATCGAGAAGGCTCAGGCGCTGATTTCAAAGGACCCGGGGCAACCTCTGAGGAAACTGGCGTCTGTACTGAATCTCAGCGAATGAACAGTGCGTCGGTTGCTAGAGGAGGACCTCAGAAGAACCATTTAGTCCAAAACTGGCTCTCTGATAACGATGACATGTTCTGGTCAAAGAAGTTCTGGCCCCGGAATAGTACAGATTTTAATCCCCTCGATTGCTATATTTGGAGCGTAGTAGGAAGAGTTACGCACCGCTATCGAAAAGGCGTTGCTTTAAAGAATGCGTGCGTTCGCCTCAGAACATCATTGGAGGCGGTCTTTGTGGCTGACGGGGATTGCATCGAGTAATGTTACTCTTGAAAGATGCCACTGCTTATATGTAAAAGGATTTTCATTTGTATTTTGTTTTAATGAATTTTCTTTTTAAAAAATGTTTCATTTGTCTGGATTTAAACGCCGCACCTCGTACACTTACCTATTTGTTGTGCATAGTTTTTGTTTCGGACATATTTATCTAAAGACCCCCTTCTTCGCAGTCATCTGATAAATCCCTTACAGAAGATTTCAGTTTTACCGTATTGTTGGCTAGGACTGCAATAGCCTCTGCAAATCGCATGGTAGTGTGTCTTTTCTCGTTTATTCTAATTTCCCTTCCTTTCCAATCAATTTCGCACATGGCCAACTGAAGATCCGATGTTAATTATTAACCTCCAGGAAATACCCGAAGAACATGTTTGTTGTTGTTATTGTTGGTGGTGGTGGTGGTGGTGGTGGTGGTGGTGGTGGTGGTTGTTTCCAGTCCGAAGACTGGTTTCATACATCTCTGTATCTTAATCTATCCTCTGCAACCTCCTCATACCTGCACTCCATCTGCAACGTACATCCATTTGGACTAGTTTCCTGTGGTGTATGTTTAGTGTCCCGTACAAACATCCCCCTTCCCCTCCCTCCCCCTCCGAGCCCACACAATTCCTCGATTATCAAACCGACATTTTCCTGATGCCTCAACATGTGTCAATCCCTTCTTTTATTCATCTCGCGCCACAAATCTATTTTCTTCCCAGCTCTATTCATTGAATCCTCGCTAGTTATCCAATATTCAACATTCTCCTGTATCGCCACATTCTAGAAGATAAAGTTCTCTTCTTTTCTGAACAGATTATCGTCAGCGTTTCGCTTAAATACAAGGCTACAGTCCGTTCAAATACCTAACGCTTAAATTTATATTCGGTGCATACAACTTCTCTTTCTCATGACCGATTTTCTTGTTTCTTCCTGTCTACATTTTACATCGTGTCAACTTCGCCCATTGTCTGTCATTTTGATGTCCAAATAAGAAAACTCACGTGATACTTTCAGTGCCTCATCACCTGATTTAACTAGAATGTACTGCCTCGCTCTTCTTTTACCTGTGCTGATTTTCATGTTATAACGTCTTTCCAAGGCTTTATTATCTATTCTGTTCATGTGATCTTCCAAGTTCTTTTTAACACTTTTTTATTAGGTAGCTTTCTTGTCTGTTTGTTCGGTACAAATTTTGCGATTGATTTTAAACTAACTTCCCGATGAGTTAGAGACTTGAAACTTTCAACACAGTTCAGAAGTCGATGACAATCCAATATTGACCCACTTTCATGTCTGGTGTGTGGCGGAGGGTGCTTTGTGTACCGTGGTTATTTCACACTTTTCCTGAAATGCACCAGCGAATGTTTCGGTTGTTGATAAGTGCCTGTGTGAGCGCGATTCTCTCTCATCTTCATCTTCGAGGTGTTCGCGTGAGATACGCGAAGGAGGAAGCAGCGTATTGGTTGACTCAGGTGAAGAGAAACTGAAATAATCCTGAAATTTACCGCGTTTCTCTGCTACAGTCTCATCTAAATGTTTGAAATCGATCGAAAAATTTAACTCGCTCAAGACTGAACACTAGGAAGTAATTATTTAATTAAATAAGTTTTTAGTCCGTTTCTAAGAACGTATAATATTAAAAAGTATAAAATAACAATCTCCTAGCCCCGTACAGATAGTTTTGTAAATTTTTCCTATAGCTGTGAATATATTTCTGGAATTTGAAGCGAAGAACGTGGGGCGCATGCAGTACATAATTGATACATGAACAGTTCACCTGCTTACTGATATCTATTGCATCCGCATCACGGTTTTCTTTTTATATTCGACAAGTATTTTCACAGCTGTTAAAATTCACAAGCACAAGTTATAGGAGTGTCTGTCTGACGCCGGGAATCTGTATGGGGCTATGAGAAGCTGTTGTATGCCATTTAATCCCTTGTAAAAGTAATACAGGATGTATCAAAAAGAATCAACCGATTAACAAAAAAAATCATAACAGCAGCAGAGTGTGTCCACTGCTGTTCTAGTACAAATGGTGTCGGAGCACCTGTTCAGTGTCACTTTCGTACTAGGTATGGTGTGGGTCCTCCTAAAGCACAGAGCATTAGACGACGACATGAACAATTCCGAGAAACCGGTTGTTTGTGTAATGGCAAGTCGACGGGCCGTCACCGAATGTCTGACACAGACGTCGAACGCTTCCACCATAGTTTCACAGGAAGCCCGCAGAAATGCGTTCGCCGTGCGGCTCGACAGCTGGACATGCCCACGATGTCCGTCTGGCGTGTGTTGCGTCGACGTTTACACGTGAAACCACACAAAATGCAGCCACTGCAGGCCCTTCGTGAAGGTGGCAAACAACAACCCGTGGAGTTCTGTAATTTCATTTTTGTCAAGATGGAGGACGACAGTTTTCCTCCACGCTTAGTGACGAGGCAACATTCTGTTTAAATGAAAAGGTGAACCGTCGTATTGTGAGAATATGGGGTACGGAACAACTACATGAAGTTGTACAACATGAGAGGGAGTGTCCAGCATATAATGTGTTTTGTGCAGGTTCACGGGAAAAGGTGTGCGGTCCATTTTTCTCTGCCGAAAACGCAGTTACAGGAATCACATATCTCGATATGCTTGAGAACTTCCGTTTCCCACAGTTGGAGACTGACTCGAAAGACTTCATTTACCAATAGGATGGGGCATCGCCACACTGGCATCTGGAACTGCGGCATTTTTAAATAAAAGGATAAGTGAACGAGGGATCGGTAGCACTGGAGCTAATGATTCAGCCTTACATTACTGGCCTCCAAGGTCGCCGGACCTGACTGTATGTGATTATTTCTTATGGGGGTTTATAAAAGACTCAGTCTGGAACCGCGTGACCGCTACGGTCGCAGGTTCGAATCCTGCCTCGGGCATGGATGTGTGTGGTGTCCTTAGGTTAGTTAGGTTTAAGTAGTTCTAAGTTCTAGGGGACTGATGACCATAGATGTTAAGTTCCATAGTGCTCAGAGCCATTTGAACCATTTTGTATATGGGCCTCCGTTACCAAGATAATGAATGAACTGAGACATCGCATAACAGCAACAATGGAAGCTGTAATTAGAGACATGCTCGTTACAGTGTGGGAACATTTTCGATACCGCATTGACATACACCATGCATCTCAAGAGGGGTATGTTGAACACTTATGAAAAGGCATGAAAAAATCTTTTTGAGTTTCCCGTTCATCAAAAGACAAAACTCATTGTCTATGTTTGTTAGTTTTAGGAATATAGACGTGCCAAATCGGATGATTCTTTTTGATACGCCCTGCGAATTACAAAATTTTTTACTTAAATTACTTTCTAGAGTACTTGTAAATAGAAAGCAGTCAGGATGGAACGTTGATTTTTGGCGTTATTGTGTTCACGGGCTCAATTGCGAATTTCACGTTCTTTGCTGACAACACTTGCCAAGTTCAAAAATGGTTCAATGGCTCTGAGCACTATGGGACTTTACCTCTGAGGTCATAAGTCCCCTAGAACTTGGAATTACTTAAACCTAAGTAACCTAAGGACATCACACACATCCATGCCCGAGGCAGGATTCGAACCTGCGACCGGGCTGGTCGCGCGGTTTCAGACTGTAGCGTCTAGAACAGCTCGGCCACTCCAGTCGGCTTCCAATTTCACGCGCTTTGAAAAAAATTTTTACAAAAGGAAAGAAAAACAGTGTCGACTCTTGTAGTGGAAAGGGGGCGAGGTTGTCGCAGTAATCCCGCAAATAATGTCTGGCTAGGCCCAAAAAGAATGCAGTTCTATATTTTGTGGATGACAGTCGTAAATGACGGCGAGGAACAGGAGGGCTTGGAAATAAGTCAGAAAGGATTTGGATACCGCGAAAGCCTCGCACGCTTTATGGGGTCAGTTTCTGGCGAAGCAGTTAACCTCGGCACAAACGGCTGCCACCTCCGGCGTCCTGGGAACGGGTTTCCCTGCGGCACAAAGGCGGCCCCTGCGACGTGCGTGATCTTGTCGGGGACCGGACCAGACTGGACGCGTCGGGACAGCGCTCGGCTATTTGGACAGAGGGGGCGTCAGAGCTCATTACGGGGGTGTGGGCCCGCGCGCGCATTCCTGGCTGGGGCGACGGGGCGCGGGTTATGTGGGACAGAGCGTGATTTACTAGCTAGACCGGGAGGCTAGGCGCAGAGCGCGCCGTGCTCAGAGTGTTTACGGCGGCCCGACGGCCGGCGCTCATCATGCGACGTCTAATTGGAAACGCGGCGTGCCATGTTGCTGTAAATTACGCGTTTGTTCCGCTTACGGCGCGTTAAGGCAATTGGGACAGTAAAACGGTGATTTATGTGCCCGCGCCGTCGCGGAATTGTCGGGCCATCGTTCTCACCGGCTGCTGCGCGCTTTGTCCTCGCACTCGTTCGCGCCGCCGCGACGCTCAGCTTCCAGTGTCAGCGTGCGGGCGTAAAAGAAAAAGAATAGCCTTCGGCGCGCCACCCGCTCGTCGTCGGTCGCGAGAGAGCCGATTGCGAAACCACGCTTTGCCGCTCCGAGGCAGAACAGCCCATTCGTTGCTGTGGGCGTGGACACACGTCCTGCTGTGCCGCTTTGCTGAGGTGTGGACGAGTATACGCGAGCCACTTTGGTTTGTCTACAACAGTGGTTCCCAACAGGTGGTCCGGATGCTATTAGAATAAAAAATATATTAAATATATTTCGTATTATAACATTTTTTGTTTTGGCCGATTCATGCAAGAGCAGAGCTTTAGCGATCGCTAACTTTTGCGTCTAGCGGCTCCCTAGAGCCAACTGACTCTAGCAAACTCCAGCGCAAAAGTAGAATTAGATAGAGGCAAATACTTAATAACAATGACAGCTAAATTGAAAGCTCACTATTCTTTCAATAATAAAAATGTCAATATTTTTTTCTAAGTACCAAAAATAGAAAACGTATCAAAAGACTCTTAATTTGGCTTTTTTAGGTACTTGTTACTGTCATATGACAAGGTACCAATCATGCTCGATGAGGGGTTCCTCGAGAAAATTTTGTTGGAAACCTCTGGTCTACAGTGCTATGGAATTCTGTACGCGTCCTGGACCGCCAAACTCTAATCTCCGCGAACGAGTTAATTCTTTATCTCGGTCAGTAAAAAACTTTCGAGTATTTATCATACAACATATGTGCCTCATTGCCTGCTGTCATTTGCAAAAAATGTCGTTTCGATATCTTAAATCGTTTATGAGATATGACGATTGTTATATCCACATGATTCGCGATGCGTAAGGACGGGAATCTGCACGGCACGCGCTACCGTACGCTGGATATCAAACCCAATAAAGCGAGAACGAAGTGAGATGTCGTTCTGCTCGCTATTTTAAATAATAATTAGATATCTTTTCCACATATTATTCACTGCAGCGTATGACCTAAAATCAACTACAAGCAAAGTCTGGGCACTATAACGAAAATGAAATTCTTGTCTGTGCCGAGTGAAGGTATCTGACTGTAAGATGTGCAAAGAAATCAATTTTTTTCACCTAATAGTCTTAGGAAAAACGGGTGAAAATATTTCATATCGGTTGGAACGCAGTCTCGGCAGACGCAACAGCATCTGACGAACAGTACAGCCATAACAATAGCCACACTCAGCACGAAATGCAGAGAGCACATCTGTAGCGGCGAAAAGGATAATAGTGCGGAAGTAACTCATGCACTGTTCAGTCACATTGCCGGCCACTGTGGCCGAGCGACTCTAAGTGCTTCAGTCTGGAACCGCGCGACCGCTATGGTCGCAGATTCGAATCCTGCCTCGGGCGTGGATGTGTGTGATGTCCTTAGGTTAGTTAGGTTTAAGTAATTCTAAGTTCTAGGGGACTGATGACCAAAGACGTTAATTCCCATAGTGCTCAGAGCCATTTGAACCATTTTCAGTTACATATGTCTGACTACATGGGAAAACGCAGAATAACGACATTTTTCAACGTCAACCCCTAAGAGACGTTCAGGAAGAGAGTCTGTGAGACTATTGGAGGTACTGTCAGGGACGTGAAGCCATGACTACTCCACTTCCGTGGCCAGCTGCGCTAGGTTTCTCGGTTCAGCATCCATGACGCGAACCGCGCGATCGAGGTTATCCCCTCAGGTGCTTGATCGTCTTTAAATCCGTGGAGTTTGGTGTCCAGAACAGTACGGTAAACTCACCCTGATGACTGGGATGGGACAAACCGGCCTGTATTTTAGTACCCCATAATCGATATTTTTCTGTATTTGATTTGGTTTGTAACAGTTTCTATTTTTTTTTATAATTTTTCCACTAACCTGAAAAACCCGCCGTATGAATTTTCCGTAGCAGAAGTGCTAGTTCTTTGGCTTCTAAATAAAACTTTTTTTTTTTTTTATAAACGAGTAATGTTTATTTGAACTTCGTAAAATTTTCACTGCTCTGAATTACTGCGTTATTATAGAAAATGGAAAATGCTATCAGTGCTATTTTAATAATAGTGCCAACAGTTCGAAACTAGCAACAAACACATCACGTAAAAATCGGGACAACATTGCTGAGACACTGATGTACCTGAAACTTCCTGACAGATTAAAACTGTGTGCCGAACCGAAACTCGAACTCCGGACGTTTGCATTTCGCAGGAAAGTGCTCTACCTAAAGAAGTACCCAGCACGACTCACAGCTTTAATTTTGCCAATACTTTACCTGCTACCTTCCGAACTTCACAAAAGCTCTCTTGGGAAACTTGGTAGACTAGCACACCTGGAAGAAAGGATATTTTCTCTCCGGCGTAGTGTCCGCCGGTTTGAAATTTCCTGGCAGATGAAAACTGTCTCGCAAGTTTCGCAGGAGAGCATCTGTGAAGTTCGGAAGGCAGCAGACGAGGTACTGGCGGAAGTAAAGCTGTGAGGGTGGATCGTCCGCGTCGCGCTTGGATAGCTCTGTCGGTAGGGCACTTCTCCGCGAAAGGCAAAGTACTCGAGTTCGTGTGTCGGTCCGGCACACAGTTTTAATCTTCCAGAAATCAGCGCACATGTCGCTGCTAAATGAAAATTTCATTCTGGAGTAAAGCAGCTGGTGCCCTTTGTATAGCCGATTACATGGTACGCGTGGACGTGCAGTGTGCAAAACTTACCCCACCCGTTCTGTACGGCAGTTTATCGTTCTGTACGGCAGTTTATCGCTGTTGTCCTCGGAAATCGGTTGTATTGCAGAATGGTACTATGCAGCAGAAGATATAATAAACTTGCGACATCGTGCAAGAATAAAATACTGTGTCCCTTGGAAGAGACGGTAAATTTGATTGATTGACCTGTAATTTGACTAACGTGCTATAAACTTGGGATAATATCTGAACTCGTGGTCATGGTGTAAAATTGGTACCACCCAAAACTGACGATGCAGGAAAGCCAACACCATGCGACCTTTCCGTCTCACTGTCACTGCGTCCGTCTCCTTCTCCTTCGCTACTGGAGAAAGTGAAGCCGATGTCCGACACTCCATCAACCTTATAGAATTAGAATTTTTCAAGCTTTGTTCAAATTCCGCGTTCTTTGCTAGAAATAATAGCGATAAAAAAATCCGAAACTCTTGTTATTTCAGATGCCGATCACCGATCATTTGGAGCGGTTTTAAAATTCAGATTGACCCGCCCGGTTAGCCGAGCGGTCTAATGCACGGCTTTCCGGAGCGGGAAGGAGCACCCGATCCCCGGCACGAATCCGCCCGCCGGACTTGTGTCGAGGTCCGGTGAGCCGGTCAGTCTGTGGATGGTTTTTAGGCGGTTTTCCATCTGCCTCGGCGAATGTGGGCTGGTTCCCCTTATTCCACCTCAGCTACACTATGTCGGCGATTGCTGCGCAAACAAGTTCTCCACATACACGTACAGCACCATTACTCTACCACGCAAACATAGGGCTTACACTCGTCTGGTGTGAGACGTTCCTAGGTGGGACGGGGGGGTGCGGCAACCGCACAATAACCCTGGGTTCGGTGAGGTGAACTGCACTGCGGTGGTCGTCGTGTGGTCGTGGACTACCACGGCTACGGCGGGGACGGAGCCTCTCCGTCGTTTCTACGTCCCCGGTTAACATACAACATTCAGATTAAACTAGAGACACCAAAACCCTATGTAACCGAACAGCGGTGCTTTTCGAACGACGCACGTACACTGTGAGCTGTGCGACGTGTTGCATTGTACTGCTGGTAGATCGAATCGTGCCGAGAAGAAACGAAAGGGGTGGGCAAGATCCTCGAGCATACATGCATACTTTTGTTGATCCATCGTGCCTTCCAAAATAACGAGGTCGCCAGGGAATGGCCACGGAAACATTCCCCACTCCATAACGCTCCCTCCTCCGGCCTGGACCCTTCCGATGATTGTTGCAGGGCGTTGGTTTCAGACGTTTCACACCCTACGCAGCCACCTGTCTCATGGCGAACGTCACGGGTGGTCACGTTAATGTTACTATGCCGTGTAATTGCCACCTGCAAAAGAATAGTGTGACAGTAAGACAGTCATCTCATTCTATGGTTGAGGATGGTGTGAAAAGTTGTGACCTAAAAGCATAATTCAGGTGTGTTTTGAGCAATTTTGAGGAAGTCTGGAATATACATGTCTTTTACAATTAGACCCGAACTCGTGTTCTTGCGTCGAAGAAAATAAAATCTAATACAGAATGCGCTTGAATGTAAGGAAATGAGATGAAATACTTACCCCAACACAGATGTAAAATGTGTTTGTTCTAGCTTCACACCTTAAAAGTTTACCTATTGTCCACAACTTTTTGGGCACTTCTTATCCAGGCAGAATTACTAATTACCTCAGTATTCAGATGAAACTGCAGAGAGAAATTGGCTACACATATCAAATATGTGTACTAATATGTGTAAAGGTGTCAAGATCATTCAGACAAGCACAGAACCTTTACCAACCAGCAGATGCGGATTTCATTTCGAGACACGTGCTGTAGTGGTTGATAATTCTAAGGCATTAAACAAAGCAAGTTAGGCTGTGAGAGAAGCTGGGATATAAAGATTTACCAGGACTTCCTATGCTGGTTTTGAAATGATGTACAAATAGGTCTGTGTTTTGTTGTCTAATTTCAAGGACTGGTTTCTAAGGTATGGAATAAACAGTCAAGGCGCTAGAAACGGGTGTCGCAAGCCACCCACCGCATAGATGTATTCATTTTGTATTAAGCAACATCGGATGCTCTAGACGTAAGAATCGTTCAGAGTCAACAACATACAGCAGTCTTTTCGTTAACACCATGTTATCGGCTCCTCTGAAGATAACTTACGAAAAACAGTTCTACTGTTATGCAACGTAGAAAGAAAATTGTGAAATCGCAGAAAACGGGACTAAACTAATGGTCTGTAAGGAAACAGTAATGGTATAAAAAAGTTTCCCCTGTCCGCCTGCCTCAAGTAAATACCAAGCTATAATTTCTTGATCTTTACTGCCATGTATAACGTAACATCGAGAACAAGTTAGCTAACTTCTGAATGTCGTGTGGCACAGTCAGAATTCTGGCAGAAGGGCACCATATGTAAGATCAGTCGCTCTTTGTTTATACACATCCGCAGTATTTCATGGAAGTCTTGTCGTATCCGTCGCATTACATAACTGTGTTCCATGTAATACAGCCTAACCCTGTACAAGACATGACTGGTACGAGATATATTCCCTGGTGAGCTCAGGCTTTTTGGTCGCACATACACCTGTTTCAGAATCGCAGCTCCAGAGCATTCGGTGATACTGTTACTTCCATCCGTGACATATACAAGGGTGAGGCTCACATCCCACAGTCCTAAACCTCCGTGAGTCTGGTAAAGCAGAAGGGGTGATTTTAAACTTGAAATAATATACCGTCAAACAAATTAGACTTTTCCAGATTTCATATTTCAACTTATTTGAGATTTGTTTCGGTACAGATACTGCGTGTGCCACACATCGTATTTTAAGAAAATTATGATTTTCCAGTAGTTCGGAAGGTAGAAGATGAGGTACTGGCGGAAGTGAAGCTGTGAGGTCAGATAGTCAAATGTGTGTGAATTCCTAAGGGACCAAACTGCTGAGGTCATCGCTCCCTAAACTTACGCACTACTTCAACTAACTTATACTAGGAACAAACACACACACACACACACACACACACACACACACACACACACACACACACACACACACACACACACGCCCGAGGGAGGACTCGAACCTCCGGCGGGTAGGCGCCGCGCAATCCGTGACATGGCGCCCTAAACCACGCGGTCACCACGCGCGGAAAGCTGTGAGGAGAGGTCGTGAATCGTGCTTGGGTAGCTCTGATGATAGAGCACTAGGCCGCGAAAGGCAAAGGTCCCGAGTTCGAGTCTCGGTCCAGCGCACAGTTTTAGTCTGCCAAGAAGTTTCAAAATGATGATTTTTAACAACCATAGCTTGTGCAAAGGCTTCATATTTTCTCTAATAAATTTTAATACCTTTGTTCAGTTACGGCAGCCATTTAGAAGTTGTTTGTACATGTCTATACTAGTATTTTTTCCTCTCTCTGCCTCTGGCCCCTGAAATCCATGATTGTCGGTTACCCTGATTCCTCTATGTCGTGCGTTATCATATGGTTTATACGGCCGCGATAAAAACGTTTGACGAAGATGAGCTCAGGCTTTAAAGATCCGGCAAGAATGCAACTCCAACATACATGTGCGTGCTTTAGCAAAGAATGATAGTTCTTATGCAAAATTTCCGGTACAACCATCGTCTGTACCTGCAGCGATCTCACTGGTTCCTTTTGCTTGCTTCGTCCTCTTGGCCTGTGAGTCTACTGCCAGTGCTTACCTTTTGTTTTATCTCTCCACCTCTCTCTTGGTTTGTCTATTTGTATTTGCCGTATGAATCCAAAAATCATTAGTATTTTAGATATTCTTGTGACTTCACTTTCCATTTGTTTTTATACCTCTTGATCTGTTCAGTTATGCTTTAAGTCATAATTCTTGTCTGGTCGTTGTATCCCTTTACAGATAGTTGATGTGCAGCTGTTATTCTGTAAAATCTTATTTCACAGCTTGTGTTCTTCGTTCATTTCCAGCAGTTATTGCCAAAGTCTCACTGCCATATGGTCATACAGCCACTGTTTAGTAGAACTTAACCAGCGTTTCTTTTCGCGCCTTTCTATTCGGCGTTACGTATATGATCTCATTAGTATAAACTAATGTTTTAATTTTCTCGGAATTTTTTTCGTTAATGAAGGAAGTGGTATTTACCAAGAAGTTGAATTCATTCACTTCTCCATTTTCTGGTCGTCTATTACAGTTTTGTCAGGGTTATTCATGACCATCAAAAGTCATTGTATTTCGGCCAAGTTGTTAAATAATAGCTTTATACAGTGTACTGAATTTCATAAGTGCCTTTTTAAAGAAGAAGGTATAAGGAGCTGTTCATCAGCAAAGAGTGTTGTCATTGGATAATTACTTTGTTTAAAGTTAGCTGTAGAATTGTTACTAATGTCAACCAATGTCTGTACAATACATCAAAATTGATGTTAAAAATGCTAGTTTCTCAAATAAAGAGATGGTTGGAGACCGTGGCTTTTATACGAGACACATTGTTGGTGGTGTACATCAACCAGGCACAGATTGGTTTTAGGTTACTTCCGTCAGAAAGTACCGTTACCTGTTTCGAATTTATACGATTCGTCTAATTATTAATTGTAGCAAGAAGTGAAGCATGATGTAAACTTTTCCAAGGCCCATACAGTAAATCAGGAATATACAAGCTGCAGTGCGATTTGTTCTCAAAATTCTATATTGGTTACTCATTCAGAAGTTTTGAGATCAGGTGCAAAGGACACTTTGATGCTTTAAGGCTCGGCGATGTGAACAAATCCACATTTCAGCCAACATTGCTGAAGGAATCCATTCCGTGAGAAAAAATGAGGGCAATATGAAAATACTTAATTTAGCAGAAAGAGGAGCGACTTGAACCCTTAAGAAAAAAAGAGAAATACACACACAAATGCTCCAGGCGGCCATTCCACGTAAGTGGCATTCCAACACAAGTCTGTAGCACAACCATCTTTGAAACTTCCTGGCAGATTAAAACTGTGTGCCCGACCGAGACTCGAAATCTGGACCTTTGCCTTTCGCGGGCAAGTGCTCTACCATCTGAGCTACCGCAGCACGACTCACGCCCGGTCCTCATAGCTTTATTTCTGCCAATATCTCCTCTCCTACCCACCAAACTTTACAGAAGATCTCCTGTGAACCTTGCAGAACTAGCACCCCTGAAAGAAAGGATATTGCGGAGACATGGCTTAGCCACAGCCTGGCCGATGTTTCCAGAGTGTGATTTTCACTCTGCAGCGGAGTGTGATGTTTTGAAGGTAGGAGACGAGGTACTGGCAGAATTGAAGTTGTGAGGACGGGTGGCGATTCATGCTTGGGTAGCTCATATGGTAGAGCACTTGCCCACGAAAGGCAAAGGTCCCGAGTTCGCGTCTCAGTCCGGCACACAGTTTTAATCTGTCTGGAAGTTTCATTATTGAGCATGTCTGGGATACCCTGCAACGTGCTGTTGAGAAAAGCTCTCGTCCTCCTCGTACTCTTACGGATTTATGGACAGCCCTGCAGGATTGATGGTGTCAGTTCCCTCCAGCACCACATCAGACATTAATCGAGTCCATGCCACATCGTGTTCTGGCACTTAAGCGTGCTCGTTGGGTCCCTAGACGATATTAGGTGCGTGTACCAGTGTCTTTAGCTCCTCAGTGTATCAGAGGCAAACTGCATTCTTGTCATAAGCCTAAGTTTGTTGATGCCTTAACATTTTTGGCGCTGGCAATGTTGTAGTATTGATAGATTTGTGGGGTTACTGTTGGAAAGTGTTGTGATATTCTTCCCCTTTTGTAGTAATTCTCGCTGTACTCCCGCAAGTTTAGCAGTGGAGTACCAGTAGTTGTCGAGAGATAAGAAGCAAACACTTCAAGTCGTAGGGAGTACACGTGGTGCCAGATCGAACGATCGCGCTGTGGAGACAGCGGTGGCTGGTGGTTGTCGGGCGGCGCGTGCGTCGCCGGTACCGGAAGCTGTGAGCAGGCCGCTTCCGGGCCACGCCCTGCAGTCGCCCGCTTCCTGGTGAGTGGCGTGGACGCTGCGGCGACACTGGCGGCCAAGTTGGTAAGCCTGCTCCCGGGGCAATCGATAGCCGCCGCTGGCGCGCCACCCAGACACACGTGTCCTGCCCAAGGGCACCACGCAGCGCCTTGCGGCCCGCCACGTGGAGACCACCCCGGCCCCCACCGCCACCCCTTCCCCCACTGCAGATAACGGAGCAGACCTCTCGGCGCGTCCGCCGGGGCACAGCTAGCCACGCCGCGACGCAGACCGACTGTGCAGCGGCCGCCACAGCGGCGCTTCGGGAGCCCTCACACGTTCAGTATTTACTGACAAGTAGTCGTCTGTCAAACCTTCAGTATATTGAAGCGGCCTTACACTATCAATATCACTGCCAAAAACTGTCAGTTAGCAACGCGATTTTATAAAGTTAAGATGTCGAAAACCCAAAAGAAAGCGTGTGTTATAGTTTCCAAAACCGGCCTGTTTGGCCGAGCGGTTCTAGGCGCTACACTCTGGTTCCGCGCGACCGCTACGGTCGCAGGTTCGAATCCTGCCTCGAGCATGGATGTGTGTGATGTCCTTAGGTTAGCTAGGTTTAAGTAGTTCAAAGTTCTAGGGGACTGATGACCTCAGCAGTTAAGTCCCATAGAGCTCAGAGCCATTTGAACCATTTTTTTATAGCTTGCAAGCAACAGAAAACAACGAAATAGAGAATATGGGCCCGAGATTGTTTGGAAAAATGGAGCAACTGATCACATGTTAATTTACTGACTTAATTCAGAATCACGAACACAAAAGATTTCATAAATTATTTCCTATGACTTCTGCATCGTACAAGTTATTACTATTGATACGAGATCGAATAGGGAAACAAAATACGTTAGTGAAGGAGGCAGTCGCGTTCGATAAGAGATGAGGAGCAACTTCAAGATGTTTGGCAACAGAACGGTGATTCTAGTGCTCGAAGTTTAGTTCTAATATCAGCAAGCACAATTAGTAAAATTCTATGGAAACCTGTGAAGTAATCAGCTTTCTTCGCAAAGACTTGTTCAGGAAATTAACGTAAATATTTTTAGCGCTTTGTGATAATTCACGCGCGTTTGGAGACCTGTTTTTAATAATCCATATATGACGTATTTTTCGAAGTGGGGGCGTTTTTCAAAAATACGATGTAACACAACAATCTATACTATCAAAACTAGACATGATTGTCTCAATGGGAATTCCGCGATCGTTCATTAAATAAAATATGGCGTTTCAGTCTTCGATCGCTATTCTTTATTTTCAATTACCAGTTTCGCGCTAGCTGCCCATCTTCACATCATATATTGTAGTTAAAAGACTAACTAGTCCGTACAGAACACTTATGACAGCGAACGGAGTGTTCTGTACGGACAAGTTACTCTATAACTACAATATATGATCTGAAGATGGGCAGCTAGCCCGAAACCGGTAACTGAAAATAAAGAATAGCGATCGAAGACTGAAACGCCATATTTTATTTAATTTATACTATATTTTCAAATTAATAAGCAGACGGTGCCATAGAGAATCCTCCGTTAATAATCCTGAAGTGGCATATCCAATGATTACCCTTGCATAAGACTGTTAAAATTCTTTTGAGTTAAAACACTCCTTAAAAATCGAAACTGAGATATGATTTATACAACGGCGAATTAAACAACAGTGCGCACCAAACATCGCGTGGACTGGTTCCTGTAGCTCTGTCAACATCCGAATGGAGAATATTGTCAAATCGTTAGTATATGATCTCACACGTTCAGTATGTATTTACAATACTGAGAATATTTTGAGGTCCATCAATACTGCTCATCAATATTTTTGGTATTGACTGTACGTCAATACGCGCCCTCAGATGGTCAACGTATTGACAGTTAGACAGTAATACTGAACGTGCGAGAGCCCCTTTAAGGCCTTATTACACTGTCAGCTCTTTGTTGTAAGATTTCTGTCGAAGACTACTTCAAATTTCTTTGATCAAGTACGTCACTGTAGCCATTACCTGCTTGTTGGGGAATTGATGCTGAACAGTTAATCGTCCATGAGGGAACATTACCGTTCGCGTCGAGTGCATTGCAGAGGAAGAAAAAGAAACGGAAGCGATTTTGGGTGAAACGGTGGATAGCGAGAAGGGATGCTTGAAGTGTTCTCCAGAATTTGCTTCATCATCTTCAGTACAAGAACATTAAGAGCCACAAAATTATTATTTGAGAACGCGGTAACACGCGTTATAATTTGAAATCATCCACAGTGCAGCCCCTTCGAAAAGCTTAGAAAGTGTTGCAGTTCGTGAACAACATAAAAATTCGACTAAATAAATATGAAAAACTCCCTGCAGGCCGTACAGTCTACGCGTTTCGTAGTTGGTAGAGGCGGTGAGTTAAAATACGAGGGGCTTTCAATAAGTAATGCAACGCTTTCCTGAAAGCGGGGTGGCCCAATATACGATATTACACCCCAATCTTTTGGCTGCAAAACTTTATTTTCAACATGATCTCCGTTGAATGCGACGGCGTTACGCCACCTTCCTGGGAAGGTCTTCATGACCGCATTGGTACCAGCTACTGCTCGACGCCGGAGCAAGCGTCCAGCCGCATCAATCTGCCCACCATCCACGTACTGCTTCGCGTGGATCACGTCCTTCATTCGGCCAAACTGTTGGAGGAAAGGCCGTATGGTGCCACTCCGTGGACTGCTGTTTTCTTTCCAGTTTGATATGATGAACCCATTTTTCATCGTCCGTGACGATGTTCGATTAAAAGTTGATACCATCAGCGGGAATAGTCTACGATCTCGCACAAAAAATTAAGTATTTTTAACCGAAATTGGACGGGAAAAAAGTGTTGCATTACTTACTGAACTCCCATGGAACAATACGTATCGAGTACGCATCTTCCTTCACGTTTTCTAAAAAGTCTGTGAGACTTCCTTATTAAATTAATAGCACTATATTCTGCAGTTTTCGATATTACGTAAATATATGTGCATTCTGTCTTTTAGGAGCGAGTTTGTCAGGAATTTGTGAAATTTTTTTCTAGGCTGATGTCCTTGCTGACAGGACATGCAACTTGAAGTTTTGTGTGTATACTACAGACAGAACAATGTGACTAGCATATGGACAAGGAAAGAAGCGTGCGTTGCAATAGAGGTAGCTGGCCAGAGTGGCCGAGCGGTTCTAGACCCTACAGTCTGGAACCGCGCGACCACTATGGTCGCAGGTTTGAATCCTGCCTCGGGCATGGATGTGTGTGATGTCCTTAGATTGGTTAGGTATAAGTAGTTCTAAGTTCTAGGCGACTGATGACCTCAGAAGTTAAGTCGCATAGTGCTCTGAGCCTTTTTTCATTTGACAGCCAGGTACAGCCGACAACTGCCTCTTTAGAACGTGGCGTTCCCAAATGACGTTGTGATGAGTGTGCTATGTCTGGTGTGGCTGGATTTCGCGTCCGCGTTCACATCAATGTTAGTTTCGTCGCTTGAGAAAACGGCTTTATAGTCGGATCCACGAACGATGGCGGTTCGCGCAGGTCGAGAAACGGATATAGATGTTGTTGCTTCCAGTAGACAGTTGGGGTACGCGCATAGACTTGATTTACCGTTGATGCAAGCTTTTATCCTGCAAATTATGGCTCTTGCTTGCTTGAATTGTCGCTTTCCACCAACATCAGCGATGACAACTCGCAAAAAGTGGAATAAAAATTCACAAAATAAGTTGCTACAATCAAGCTTAATGCTCGCCTTGGGTACGATATTTGATGCAGAGCTCTCAGAACACTACTGACGCTGATCGGCTGTCGGAGAATGCGTTAAGTAGGTTCGCACAAGGACCGTAAATACGACCGCCATCGTTTCTGACTCCAACTATAGTGTGGTAAGTGGGCTAGTGTCGGAAGTCTGAGCTGTATCATCGGTGCGGCGGCGACTTGGCGGGGATAGTAGCTACCATGCGGTCGCGCCGTGATGTCCAAGCGCCGCAGCTGGCCGAAGAGGCGCAGAAATGCGGGGTCGCTGGGTGGTCCGACCTTGACACGTGCAAAGGACGCCCCGCAAGTGCGGCCGCACGGCTCGATACTCGGGCCAGCTGCACCCTGCGCGGCCCCTACACCCTCCCCCACCTCCATCCCCAAAAAGGAATACTCACCCCGAGCTGCAAAGCTGACCTCCAGTCCTAAGCCGACACCTGCGATCCAGAGCTGCACCCATGGCGGTTGGGTGAAAGTGGGATTGGTGGATGGAAGGTCATCTAGGAACACAACAAGGAACAGACTTAAAAAAAAAAAATCAAGGGAGACTCATTTACAAAGAGTTGAAAACTATGAAAGGCGGACAGTATCTTCGAAGGAGCTGAGATCGTCTTGTAGCCTATCCCTACCAGGTTACCTCTAAGACAAAAGAAACGACGCACCACGAAGGAATCACCGGAATGTGACGGAAAGCGGTAGATGCGATGTACATGTACAGCAAACAAACCACCACAATTCGGGAAAAATTAAAGAACTTCACAAATTGAGCAAGCTGTTCGCCGGTTTTTCATTGATTAGCAGACGTTTTGGGTGTCCTCATGAGGGATATTCTCTCAAATTTTATCCAGCCGGTCCGTTAAACCGTCGGATTCCCGAAATGGTTGGAGAATCCTGTCCATAATGCTCCAAACGTTCTCATATTGGGAGAGATCCGGCGACAAAGGTATGGTTTAGCAAGCAGTATAATCTCTTGCCATATGCGATCGGGCATTATGTTGCTAAAATGTAGGCCCCGGATGGTTTGCCATGATGGACAACAAAACGGAGTGTAGAAAATCGTGTTGTAAGAGTGGCATGGATGGCAACCAAAGTGGTCGTGCTAAGAAAAGAAATGGCGCTCAAGACCATGACTACTGGCTGTCGGGCCGCATGGAGGATGAAAGTCAGGTTTGTATCGCACCGCTGACCAGAGCATATCCTGACCTGCTGTCTCATTGAGTGGAATGGAATTATCTTCAGCGATGAGTAACGCTTCGATTTGAGACATTGTGACCAGCGAAGACGTTTCTGGAGACGACCCCGACGGTGTTGGGATACCATGTGACAGTCATCCGCTGTACAGCACGATAAGCAAGAGTGGTGGTCTCGGATGCCATTTCTTTACATAGCAGCGACCCTTTGGCTGCCGTTCACTTCACCTTTAGAGCACAGCGGTACGTCGACTTCATGGAACGCCATCATGGGTTGACAGTGTAGCAAGATAATGTCCGCCCGCACACGATGAGCGTTTCTACTGCTTGTCTTCCTGCTTGCCTGCTTGCCAAACCATATCTTCGCCAGCAAGGTCGCCGGATCTCTCTCTCTCTCTCTCTCTCTCTCTCTCTCTCTCTCTCTCTCTCTCTCTCCCTCTCCCCCCCCTCCCTCTGTGTGTGTGTGTGTGTGTGTGTGTGTGTGTGTGTGTGTGTGTGTGTGTGTGTCCAGTTGAGAGAGTCTAGAGTATTTCTCCAGCTGAGAGAGACTGGAGCATTATGGGCAGGGTGCTCCACCTATTCTGGATTGTGGTGATCTGACGCACCAGTTGGGCAGAATTTGGGACGATATCGCTCAGCAGGACATGCGTGAACTTTAACTGTGAATGCCAAATTCAATAACTCTTTGCATAAGGATCAGAGGTGGACCAACGCGTTATTGGCTTACTCA
Source organism: Schistocerca gregaria (assembly GCF_023897955.1). Lineage (NCBI taxonomy): Eukaryota > Metazoa > Arthropoda > Insecta > Orthoptera > Acrididae > Schistocerca > Schistocerca gregaria. The sequence continues at coordinate 287,784,688 of NC_064925.1, forward strand.
GTTTGTGAAGCTCTCCCCCTTGAATAAATCATCCAATTCTTCTGCAGTTGTAATCATTCGTTCGTGTGTACATTTACATCGCATATACCTATTTTCGTCGGTAATTTCTTCGTGGCGTGTTTTTTGTACTCAGCGTATACATAGAGCAACCAATACAGGAATCTAAAGAGAAATTTAGACGGGGAATTAGTTTTAATGAGAATAAGTAAAGACTTAGAGATTTGAAGATGACTTTTGGTGCCACAGCCGAAATTTGATTTATGTCTGTGCTGTCAGTGATTAGTTCATCGTGTTGTAGGTGGCCCATCGGGCGTACAGCTGCCAGCGACAGTCCAAACTTCGGATTCATCTGTTCTGTATTTGCTCTCAGTAACCATTGCATTGAAGAGATTGGTAATTAAATTTGCACGGTACACTTGTTATGATTTTATCGCATGTTTCCACGGAACAGTGTGGCGCTCACCCAAACGACACACAGAGAACTTTTTTACTTTGCGAGGACCGCCGTTAATGACATCCAGAATCGAAAATAACGGGAACGAGTAGTTGATAACGGGTATGTGCTTCTAGAAAAGCGAATAAATACTGTGTAAAATTCAGTCGTTACCGACACAGCCCCAGTCCGTAAAGTCTCCTTGTGATACTGAGACAGCCGGGAACGGCGAGTGCACTGCTGGAACAACAGACGAGCGCGCATTGTTTTGCGTTGCGCTGCGCCTAGGCGGCGTGCAGTCGGCCCTCTCCCGTCGCGTCGGTGCGAGGCCGGCGCCGTAAATGCGGGCCGTAACTGCGCCGGCGGAGAAAAGTGTGACCCTGGCACGTGTGCGCTCGCGCCTTCTCCGGCGTCCCTGCCGGCCGCAGCCTCAGCACGTGCAACCCGACCAGCTGCTGAGCGAGTGGTCCGCCGCCGTCTCTCAGTCCCGTTGTCGAGTCCCGCCTGTGGCGCAGCAGTCGTCGTCCTGCAAGAGTGCACACAAAGTTAGTTGGGCCCGGACCTACGCAGGAGGGCACGACAGGGCACGGGCAACCGTACTACAGGCTACGGCGTTCTGAGAACGGTTTTACACTGTCAAATTTCATCGACAAAGTTGCTTTGTCAAAAACACTCAAAAAATAGAAAAAGAACCACGCACCATGAAGGAATCACCCGAATGGGACGGAAATAGGGAGATACGGTATACATGTACACTCAAACGAATGATTATATAGTCAGAAAAATTGGATGACGTATTCTAGAGAAAAAGCTTCTCAAATTGAGCAAATCAGTAACGCGTTGATCCACTTCCGATCCTTATAGGAGCAGCTATTCAGCTTGCCTTTGATTGATGGAGTAGTTGGATGTCGTCCTGAGGGATATCGCGACAAATTCTGCTCAATTGGCGCGTTAGATCGTCAGAATCCCGAGTTAGTTGAAGGGCCCTGCCCATAATGCTCCAAACGTTCTCAGTTGGGAAGAGATACGGCGATCTTCCTGGCCGAGGTATTGTTTAGCGACAACGAAGACAAGCAGATGCCTTTTCAAAGAGGCCAACAGAACGGGGTGCGGAATATCGTCGATGGACCGCTTTGCTGTAAGGGTGCCGCTGTCTGGCGTTTCTCCAGACACGACCTCGGCCTGGAATCTCAACTGGAGTAGAATTCTCTCCAGTGAAATGTTCCGTTTCGAACTGAGCGTCGATCGCCAGCCAAGACGTGTCTGCAGACGCCGCGGACAGCGGTGGGATCCTGAGCGGACTGTTTTTTGCTGTACGCACCGACAACCCAGAGTGGTGATCTGGGATGCCATTTCTTTTCATACCAAAACCCTCTTGTTTGTCAACCGGAGCACCCTTACAGCACAGCGACGTTACGTCATCGATATTCTAAGCGCTGTTTTGTTGCTCTCTATGACAAACCATCCTGGTAATATATTCCAGCAAGATAATGTCCGTCCGCACACGACGAGAGATTATACTGCTTGTCTTCGTGCTTGCAAACCATATCTTGGCCAGCAAGATCGCCGGATCTCTCTCCATTTGAGAACGTATGGAGCATTACAGGCAACCAGTACGGTATAAGATGATATAACACACTAGTTGGACAGAATTTGGCACGATATCACTTAGGAGGACGTCCAAAACTCTACCAGTCAACCGGCTTGGTCTGGGATTTTCTCTGCCCGGGGGCTGGATGTTTGTGTTGTCTTCATCATTCCATCATCATTTCGAGAAAGCGGCTAGATTGGACTGTGTACAAATTGGGGATTTGTAGGGGTACTGATGACCGCGTACTCGAGCGCCTCACAGATCAATCATCATCATTATTTATCAATCCGTGCTAAACAAACTACTGCTTCCCGAAGTGGCAGAGTAGACGCACACGTTACGGATTTCCTCAATTTCTCAGGCTCTTTCTTTTGAATAAAACGTTTGTTTACGTTGTAATCAAGTGTTTTTGCATGTACGTCACATTTATCGATTTCCTCAGAATTCGAATAATTTCTGCGTGTGTGTCGTTTTCTTCGTCGTGGAGCTTATAACAATTTTGCACCATGTTCGTGAAATTGCAGTCACTTAACTCGGCCATTCGGTGATAATATTCCCTCCTAAAACTTGCCGATATGCCCACAATCTCTGTGGAATTTCTAGTACACCTCCCCTCTGCGACTACTAACTGACTAGTGCTGCCACAATCCGCAAGTATGAAAATAGAAAGTACGTCATCTTTGCTACACGCGTTATGTGGACCGGAAGCAGGCCGATATTTTTCTAGTCAGACTATATCTATGCTGGCTGGCTCACCAGCTCTCGTCGTCAGTCCGCGAGGCGGATTCGATCCACGGCTGGGTCTCTCCTCCGTGTCCCGGAAATACGCAAATTAGCACTCTCGGCTATCTTTGGGCGACTTATTACAGTGCCCCAATTTTCCGACAAATATACCGTACAAGTCCAATGTCAGTAGCTTCTCAGTGGGGTACTGCAAACTAAATAGTCGCGTAAAGAAAGAATCACCCAAAGCAAAACAGGACCAATAATGCGATGCCAGAAGGAAATCTCATACCACGAAAGAGGGACAAAAATGCCGCTTAGCAAACAACGTTGTGGCTGGAGCCGACAAGGCTGCCTTCTGGGCTTGTGATATTCCATTATGACTAGTGTTTTGCATTGGCGGTTGCGAAGAACGTTCAGAAATTCCTATCTGGAAGTTGCGCCTTGTAGAAGTTCCATTATTGAGAGGAAAGCACCAGGACCAACAGCATCGGAAAGGGCAAGATTTGTGGGGCATGTATCCGGATGAATATCGATAGCATGACTTAAAGAGTATCGGTAACAATGGGCTGGCCAAGAGGAGAGACAGGAAGCAAGCGGGTTGTTGACTTCAGGAAGAACTGCTTGGAAAAAAAATGGTTCAAATGGCTCTAAGCACTATGGGAATTAACTTCTAAGGTCATCAGTTCCCTAGAACTACCTAAACCTAACTAACCTAAGGACATTACACACATCCATGCCCGAGGCAGGATTCGAACCTGCGACCGTACCGGTCGCACGGTTCCAGACTGTAGCGCCTAGAACCGCTCGGCCGCTACAATCGGCAACTGCTTGGAAATGGGGATGAAGGTAGCACAGAAAGAAAACTGAAGCAACAGTACACACCGATCAATAGGACAGAAGAGCACAAGAGCGGAGGCACACCGTACGAACAGACAAGAGAAAAAAGAATGATATGTGGAAAAGAGCAAGAGAAAAGTTACGCAAGGAGAGTGTAATAGGGCAGAAAGAAAACGCAATCCATGAAGTCGCTGCCGGTGGTCCTACATCGTCCGCAACGAAGACAATGTGACCACCACAGTAAACAATCTCAGACGGCCGGTGGCAGCACTAGCAGTGGATAAAATAGAAAGCATGTCGGGGAGGGGGAGGGGGGGAGGAGGAATGCAGAATACAGGGCAGTAGTTACCATAATGTGAAAACGGAACGATTTGTCTCAGGTCGAAAAAGGCATGACAATTGGCTTTCGGGCCAAGGCTGGTAGCATTTCCGAAACGCCTAAGATGTAAACTGTTCGCGTGCTGCCGTGATTTAAGTACATAGCGCACGGTAAAATGGCGCTATCCAAAACCGGCTCCGAAGCAACTGTGGTGCATCCCGTTTCATAGGTGTGCGTGGTGAACGATGGCTGTGCAGATGTGTACGGGCGGATAGACATGCAACTGTTACGCTGACCACCCAGATGAACGGAGAGGCTACCAACATTCTCTCCTCAAAGACCGTTCAGCGAATGTTGGTGCATAGGGGCCTCCACAGCAAGCGCCTCTCCGGACTGCTGTTCAACGGCAACGAAGGTTGAAATCTGCACGCTAGTACCGCAACTGAACGTCCACTGAGTGGCGACAGGGGGCTTTTTCAGATGAATCACGTTTTACGCTCCATCGGACAGATGGCCTTTGGCGTGTACGGCGCGAAGTGTCTCAAAGAGAAAACCCAGCATAGGTTATGGTGTTTTCGTGGCATTCCCCAGGTGATCTCGTCCTATAGGAAGGCATGATGAATCAGCACTAGTATGTATTTATCCTTTGTGAATATGCCATCCCTACATGCAGTTCGTTTTTTCTCTGTACTGTGGCATATGTCAGCAGGGCAATGCAATGTGCACTCACAGGATACGTGCGTGATTCGAAGAGCACCATGATGAGGTATCTCCACTCCCCTAGCCACCAAACTCCCCGGATTTAAACACAGTCGAGAAGCCGTGGTACCACGTCAGTCGGACTGTTCATACCATGGATCCTCAACAGAGAAACTAAGCGCAGCTGACCACAGCACTGGAGTCGGCATGGTTCTACATCCCTGTCGGTATCGCACACCAGCTTACTGAGGTGGCCGAGCGGTTCTAGGCGCTTCAGTCTGGAACCGCGCGACCACTACGGTCGCAGCTTTGAATCCTGCCTCGGGCATGGATGTGTGTGATTTCCTTAGGTTAGTTAGGTGTAAGTAGTTCTAAGTTCTAGTTCAGAAGTTAAGTCCCGTAGTGCTCAGAGCCATTTGAGCCAAGCTTACTGACCCCGCAAATGCTAAGGAAGATGGTTATTTAGGCTTTTGATAGGTAGTCACATTAACGTGACTGCACATTGTATGTTTGATTATTATTTATTTCTAATTTCTGCTACCAGTCACTCTTTTATTTTTATGTTTAACATACACTCCTGGAAATGGAAAAAAGAACACATTGACACCGGTGTGTCAGACCCACCATACTTGCTCCGGACACTGCGAGAGGGCTGTACAAGCAATGATCACACGCACGGCACAGCGGACACACCAGGAACTGCGGTGTTGGCCGTCGAATGGCGCTAGCTGCGCAGCATTTGTGCACCGCCGCCGTCAGTGTCAGCCAGTTTGCCGTGGCATACGGAGCTCCATCGCAGTCTTTAACACTGGTAGCATACCGTGACAGCGTGGACGTGAACCGCATGTGCAGTTGACGGACTTTGAGCGAGGGCGTATAGTGGGCATGCGGGAGGCCGGGTGGACGTACCGCCGAATTGCTCAACACGTGGGGCGTGAGGTCTCCACAGTACATCGATGTTGTCGCCAGTGGTCGGCGGAAGGTGCACGTGCCCGTCGACCTGGGACCGGACCGCAGCGACGCACGGATGCACGCCAAGACCGTAGGATCCTACGCAGTGCCGTAGGGGACCGCACCGCCACTTCCCAGCAAATTAGGGACACTGTTGCTCCTGGGGTATCGGCGAGGACCATTCGCAACCGTCTCCATGAAGCTGGGCTACGGTCCCGCACACCGTTAGGCCGTCTTCCGCTCACGCCCCAACATCGTGCAGCCCGCCTCCAGTGGTGTCGCGACAGGCGTGAATGGAGGGACGAATGGAGACGTGTCGTCTTCAGCGATGAGAGTCGCTTCTGCCATGGTGCCAATGATGGTCGTATGCGTGTTTGGCGCCGTGCAGGTGAGCGCCACAATCGGGACTGCATATGACCGAGGCACACAGGGCCAACACCCGGCATCATGGTGTGGGGAGCGATCTCCTACACTGGCCGTACACCTCTGGTGATCGTCAAGGGGACACTGAATAGTGCACGGTACATCCAAACCGTCATCGAACCCATCGTTCTACCATTCCTAGACCGGCAAGGGAACTTGCTGTTCCAACAGGACAATGCACGTCCGCATGTATCCCGTGCCACCCAACGTGCTCTAAAAGGTGTAAGTCAACTACCCTGGCCAGCAAGATCTCCGGATCTGTCCCCCATTGAGCATGTTTGGGACTGGATGAAGCGTCGTCTCACGCGGTCTGCACGTCCAGCACGATCGCTGGTCCAACTGAGGCGCCAGGTGGAAATGGCATGGCAAGCCGTTCCACAGGACTACATCCAGCATCTCTACGATCGTCTCCATGGGAGAATAGCAGCCTGCATTGCTGCGAAAGGTGGATATACACTGTACTAGTGCCGACATTGTGCATGCTCTGTTGCCTGTGTCTATGTGCCTGTGGTTCTGTCAGTGTGATCATGTGATGTATCTGACCCCAGGAATGTGTCAATAAAGTTTCCCCTTCCTGGGACAATGAATTCACGGTGTTCTTATTTCAATTTCCAGGAGTGTAGTGCAAACCGTTTGGAACATGTTCTGTTCATCTTCAGGCGTTTATAGATACAGCGGAGAAATGTTACTTAAAGATAAACAGTCTTAAACTAGATTACTCTTTGTCCATTGTTTGTTACTATAGCGGCTGGTGTGGCATTTGGATTGGGGGGCGGGGGGGGGGGGGACGTGGATGGCTAGAAATCGAAATCAGTGGTATCTTCTGCTGGTTTTCTTCCTTGTGGTTGACTATGTTTATCACAGCCTGTATAGCATGCAGATGGATTTGCATCAGTTATGTGTTACGAAAATAGTGTGAAAGGCTTTTGTATGACAGTTGATCACTTAAGATTTCAACATCTTGCTGCTTCACTTGCATCACTGGTGTAATGGTGGAGCTGTTGATTGACTTTACACTATTGCACATTGTATTTTGTCACTGATTGCGAACGTAATTCACTGCACAAATTGCTTCTACATACATGTAAAAATTGTGCACACAACACAAGATGGCGGACTGTACCATGTGAGTCTGTATCGATCAGCCAGTGGCAAAAAACAATGTGCAATAGTATAATGTCAATCAACAGCTCCGCCATTACACCAGTGATGCAAGTGAAGCAGCAAGACAATGAAATCGTAAGTGATCAAATATCATACAAAAGCCTTTCACACTATTTTTGTAACACATAACTGATACAAATCCATCTCCATCCTATACAGGCTGTGATAAACATAGTCAACCACAAGGAAGAAAACCAGCAGAAGACATCACTGATTTCGATTTCTAGCCATCCACTGCCACCTCCTCCCCCTCCCCAAATGCCACACCAGCCGCTACGGTAACAAACAATGGACAAAGAGTTCTAGATTAATCTAGTTTAAGACTGTTTATTTTTAAGTAACATTTCTCCTTATGTATGTATGTATAAACGCCTGAAGATGAACGGAGCATGTCCGAAACGCGTTGTATTATATGAGATTAAACATAAAATAAAATAAGTGACTGGTAGCAGAAATTAGAAATAAACAATTATCCCACACAGTTACGGTTCACAAACATAGTCATTATGGCCGAGAATAATGTTTGATTGTGACTGAGTGGACAGCCGGATCCGAATATCGGGATGGTCCTTCTTTGAGAGAGTTGAACGCACTTGCGCGCGCGCGCGCGCGCGCGCGCACACACACACACACACACACACACACACACACACACACACACACACACACACACACTTACGTTCTCATATAGTCTGTTACGCTTTTCACCGAGGTTTAATGGTGGTGGTTCGTGGTTTATCGTGAATGCAGGGTTCAGCGAAGTGGACGTGACGCGACAGATATCGTACCGTCGCCTTTAGTTACCGCGTATAATCCCGGAAGGTGGCCTGCGAGGCAGTTTTTGGCCGTAATCGAGATACGGCCCGCCGTTAGGCGCTGGGTTTTCTGTGAAGTGCTGTTCCGCCGGCAGCCATAAAGGTTCGGAATCGCCATCCCGCGCTCGGCGGCACGCCACGCGCTGTCTGCAGTTTTCTGCTCGGCTGGCTTTAATCATAAGCGCCGGCGAATATTTAATTAAATGTGAATGTATCACCGGCGGTGCTCCCTTTGACGCCGCTGTCGCCGGCTGCTCTGTCAAACACTCTGAGCTGTCGCGCCACAGATGTGTAGTCGCGCCTGTCGCTCCCCTGGACTGTCTGTAATCCACCAAATAGTACTACGTAAAAGGACCTGTTACTACGTAGTTGGCTGTTTTTTTTTCTGTCATGTTAAAAGGTTTTTGGTCGGTTCGTACCGGTCTGCATCTCGACTCTGAACAACCCGTTGTCAAAAAGCGTCTGGCAGTTGGCTGTCAGGTGTGGCGAAAACTATACTTAGGTCGTCATAAGAACAAACCTGTTGTAAATAAACACAAACGTGTTGTTTGGTCAGCAGTCGTGGCATACACGTTATGGTCTTGGAAGAAGGCCGTACGTATGCATTAGGTGTCGTATTACTGTGTTACTGTAAATGAACTTATAGATATTCTAATGTACTAACAGCCTGCGAAGCTATCCGTAATGACACTTTAGCAATGAATTTTGTGTTTCAAAAAATCGTGTACAGTCTATACCAGGGGTTCCCAACAAAATTTTCTCGAGGACGCTCTCATCGAGCATGATTGGTACCTTGTCATATCACAGTATCAAGTACCGAAAAATCAAATTAAGAGTATTTTTATACGTTTTCTATTTTTGGTACTTAGGAAAAACATTGGCATATTCATTATTGAAAAAATATTGAGCTTATAACTTTTTCAATTTAGCCATAATTGTTATTGTTAAATTTTTGATTATTGCTGAAAATCTTTGTCTTCAAATCTGGGTGTTTAGCGTAACAAACTCCTTAAAAAATAAAAATTGAGTATTAATTGAAAATGACAGGAAAAAAATTAAGACTGAGTGTATCGGTCCTTTAAGTGACTACACTTGAGATTGCATTAAGTAGACATTCATTCGAAAGGCTTTCGTAGCAAATTACACATTGAGGTTTAGGCTGTTGCTCAGGTCCAGTGAACGTAAAACCGATTTCCAGGTAATCAGAGCTATATTTTCTAGTTTCAGTTGGCTCTAGGAAGACGCTATACGCAAAAGTTAGCGTTCACTAAACCTCTGCTGATGCACGAAGCGGCCAAAACAAAAAATACGAAATATATTAAATATATTTTTTATTCTAATTGCATCTTGCGAACCCCTCTGGCATAGCTGGCGGACCACAGGGGGTCCGCGGACCACCTTTTGGGTACCACTGGTTTTACTGTTGTACTCTGATTGGCGAGTTGTTAATAGGTTTGTAAAAACAGCTAACACTGCCTTTACTACGTAGCGAGACAAGCGCGGGGAACACTGTTAAAAAGGCCGATAAACAGGTTGTGGTTAATGTTTAGAGAGAAAAACAGCTTTGAAGTTTCCTGAGCAACTGTGTTCATTAAAGTTAAGGAATTTTTGTTATTGGAATATGTAGTATACAGAGAAATTGCAGCATTAGAAAACTGTAGGGAAATGCAGGAAGATCTGCAACGGATAGGCACTTGGTGCAGGGAGTGGCAACTGACCCTTAAGATAGACAAATGTAATGTATTGCGAGTACATAGAAAGAAGGATCCTTTATTGTATGATTATATGATAGCGGAACAAACACTGGTAGCAGTTACTTCTGTAAAATATCTGGGAGTATGCGTGGGGAACGATCTGAAGTGGAATAATCATATAAAATTAATTGTTTGTAAGGGGGGGTACCAGGTTGAGATTCATTGGGAGAGTCCTTAGAAAATGTAGTCCATCAACAAAGTTGGTGGCTTACAAAACACTCGTTCGACCTATACTTGATTATTGCTCATCAGTGTGGGATCCGTACCAGATCGGGTTGACGGAGGAGGTAGAGGAGATCCAAAGAAGAGCGGCGCGTTTCGTCACAGGGTTATTTGGTAAGCATGGTAGCGTAACGGAGATGTTTAGCAAACTCAAGTGGCAGACTCTGCAAGAGAGGCGCTCTGCATCGCGGTGTAGCTTGCTGTCCAGGTTTCGAGGGGGTGCGTTTCTGGATGAGGTATCGAATATATTGCTTCCCCCCACTTTACCTCCCGAGGAGATCACGAATGTAAAATTAGAGAGATTCGAGCGCGCACGGAGCCTTCCCGGCAGTCGTTCTTTCCGCGAACCATACGCGACTGGAACAGAAAAGGGAGATAATGACAGTGGCACCTAAAGTGCCCTCCGCCACACACCGTTGGGTCGCTTGCGGAGTGTAAATGTAGATGTAGATGTAGATACGATAATCAGCTGTTCTGAGATTCACAGGTTCGAATATCTCTGTATACTTTTTATATTTTTTTAATTCACTTACAATACATACATCATTTAAATATTAAATCCATCAAATAGAGCCCTATGCTACTTAACATATAACCAAGTACTCATTTATATTGTATATCGCACAGAAAATTCCAGATAAATTCAGAACTATCGATATTTTATAAACGATTGTTTAAACTAAGATAACATTATAAATTACGTTTTTGATCCGAAATGGAGAATCAAACACTCTTTATTTTGACTATGTCCATTATTTTATACCACATATATGGTCTCACACGAGCTAGAATGATAAGCGTCGTAGAAACATGGAAAACAGTAATTTTTGCGGCATCGAGCGCGCCGTACAACAAGTACTGCAGTTTCATATTTGCTGCCACACCACTGAACCCAGTACAATTTATCTGGAGCCAAATTAAGGGATTTGTCGCGAAACGTAACAACAAATATAAGCTGCCAGACGCACTGGAACTAACTCCCGAAGCTTTGTCACACGTCACTGCCGAACACTGGCAGGATGCAGAATAGCACATCATAAAAGAAGACGAGAAAATGTGCCGCCTCGATGGCTTCGTAGACTATGTTGTTCATCGCCCCGTTGTCAGTGTCGCAGATGCCAGTTCCAATACTGAAAAGTATTCTTAGGAATCGGATATGGAAGTTCAGACATTACCAGACGACGGGCTGTAAGTAATACTTCAGTGGCTTCAGTATTTAACTATACTATAAAATCCCTGCAACATGCTTTTACGTCACAGATAGCTCACATAGAGAAATTACGCTGTGTTTAAGTTTAGAATTTTCATCACTCTTGTTTTTAATTACAATACTGTGTTAACTCGCAACGAGAGCATAGTATGTCTTACGTCTGGTCCTGTAAGAAGTTTAACATCAGAGTTTCGCCCTACATTATTTCATTCTGTTTACGCTTTAAATGTCCAGGCTATATTGTTTCTCCGCTCGTCTCTTTCTTTTTACGTCTTCGCTGCGACCTTTCACGCCATAGCAGCTTATGTGGGCCGAATGGTTGTCTAGTGCTGTCCAAGTTAAAAGCGCCGGTAAACCTGCTGTTACGCATTATCGCTGAGTCGATGTGCCAGTAACACACAGCATAAAACGTACCTTATTGTCGTGCATGGCTGTACTCAAGACAGCTTGGCTTCCGCTCCACGTGTAACGAAATCCTATAAGGTTCCAGAAAATGTGGAAGAATAAGTGTTGTAGTAGTTAAATTAGGTTTATTCTCATGTGGTGTGCGCTTAAGGCAAGGAAGGCGCCCACTGGAATGTCGTGGCAAGTGATACGGCGTATGTCTTGTACCAGACTTGCACCGAGATTGCACTTCAGATGGAAAAAACAGTCTTAACGGTTCAGCACCTACCGACTTACGTAACACAACTGAGTCGTATGAAACGCCATGTCACTGTTAGATGAATGCGGCGTGCTCCACTTTTGCCAAATGCCATGTCTGTGCTAGTGACAGTTTACAAAAGTTTCTGCTTTGGTTGTGCTATACTCTCAGTACTCAGCAAAATGATAGACGATCATGAGTACAACATTCATTTGGTTGATGTATTTACGAACACAGCAATACTGAATACAGCAACAGACGCACTCAGGATAAAAGCGTCGGAAAGGATTTCAAGTGAGGTATCACACAGAGGTACAATAATGCAAATTCGTTTAATTAATCTGCCCTCTATGGTCTCGCGGTTCTAGGCGCGCAGTCCGGAACCGTGCGACTGCTACGGTCGCAAGTTTCGAATCCTGCCTCGGGCATGGATGTGTGTGATGTCCTTGGCTTAGTTAGGTTTAGGTAGTTCTAAGTTCTAGGGGACTGATGACCTCCGGTGTTAAGTCCCATAGTGCTCAGAGCCATCTGAACCATTTGAACAAAAAGAAATCCTTAGGACATAAGTCACACACCAGTTTGTGAACACCCACCTCTGAGCACCACTAGAGTCAAACCTTCATGGACTCCTAGCGGGGAAATCGTACAGTTGTGATATTGTCTCACAAAAAAGTGTTGTTCCTTTATATCTAATCTAAACACACCAGAAGTCTGTATACATAGCTTTTACACCTTGTATTAATTGCAGATGCAGACTGTAAAGCTGTGAATATACGCATATGTGAATGCTATTAAAAATAGTAAGTTAGGAGGAGAGGTAAATATCATTGAAGGGGGAAAAACTTAGGAAACATTAAATGCTGTAACAAGTTTGCAAGGATGTTTAATGATAGGGTACCCCATGGGGTAAGGAATATCCACTAAGACATTAAGCAGAGAGAATAAATATTATGCAGTGGATTTCATGCACTAAACAGCATGCTGAGCACTTTATTGACTTTTAAACCTTTTCGAAATTATGTGCCTGAATAAGTATTGGGGGCAGACTAAGCACTTAAGATTGCAAATTGACTTTCTGCATGGAGCAGATTATAAGAATGGAAAAGACAGCATGGAAGAATTTTACCTCAGTGACTTAAATAAGTTATATTTTTAGATAGACCAGCCGCTTACATAAATTAAGCTTGAAGGGGAGACTTCCAAAAGCATTGCAATGGAATCATATACTCAGTCTTGCAGATTCTGTGCAAGAACTTCTAAATTTTATTGAGAAGGAGAATAGGACTCTTTGTTACAGGCAAAGATTTGCAAAACACAGAAAAACTAGTAGGAATCAGGACAGGAATAATAATAATAATAATAATAATAATAATAATAATAATAATAATAATAATAATAATAGCTTTAGTGGGAATCAACGTAATAGATGGAGAGATGATAGGAATGGGAACAGTAACCAGAACTCGGACCGGAGGAACAGCCAGCAGGTAGAAAATAGAAATTGTGCGGTAAGAAGAGAGAATTTTTAACCGTGAAAAGCTGATGATAGGGAATGGCCTAGGCGAGAAGGTCCACAATGCTGAAGTTTTCAAGGCAAACAGTCGGGAAACTAACTGGTGTTACTTAAGGTCTGGTTGGAGGGAGGAAGCTGATTTATTGGAAGAAACTGTGTTGCAGGAGTTCACCTATTCAAAAGGTTCAACCGCTTACATTACTGTAAAAGTGGGGAACGTAGAGAACATTACACTATTGGATTCTGTGTCTAGTGTGTCAGCTGTATCTGAATCACTTACTGACATGTGCAACTTTTCGATTACCGTGTACAGCATGTGAAAGTACAAGATTATCTTTACTTTTTGGCAAACCTCGTGCTCTACGATTGGTATTTACACAAGCCAGTCACATTAAGTTGTCCATCTGTTAAAAGCCTGAATAACCACCGTTTGCAACGCGGTCGTGCAGGAAGAGTCAGTGAGGTTCTGGAAGATGCTGACAGGGACATACGGCCATGCCAACTCCAGAGCTGTGGGCAACTGCGCAAGGTTTCTCAGTTTAGGATCCATGGCGCAAACAGTCCGATCGAGTTGGTCCCACAGTTTGTCCATTTGGTTTAAATCCGGGGAGTTGGTTGGCCAGGGGCGTAGGATGTACTAATTCTGGTCGTCTTTGTACCATGCAGATACACTGCGAGCTGTGTTGTTCTGTCGGTAGATGCCTTCTTGTCGAGGAATAACAAACTGCTTGTAGGAATGGACAGGATACCCAAGGATAGAGGCAGACTTGTGATGATCCATTGTGCCGTCGACAATGACGAGAAACCCAGGGAAGGCCACGAAACCGTTCCCCAGGCCATAAACTCCCTCCTGCGCCCTGGACCCTTTCGGCGTTTGTTGCGGGGACATAGACGCCAACGGTCATCTGTCCGATGGAGGATGAAATGTGATTCATCGGCCACCTGTACCCCGTCAATTGACTCACTGGTACTGGCGTGCAAATTCCAACCTTCGTTGCCAGTGAACAGTAGTCAGCATGGGAGCATGAACCAGGCGCCAGCAGCAGATGCCCATACGCAGCCCCGTTTGCAGAGCGGTCGTCGAGGAGACTGTTGGTAGGCCCTTAGCCCATCTGGGCCGTCAGCTCCTCAACAATTGCATATCTATCCGCCCGTACACATTTCCCCAGCGTCATTCACCCCCGTCATCTGTGACCCGTAGTGCCCCACAGTCGCTTCGTCGGTAGTTTCGGATGGTGCATTTCCCAAGAACGGAATACCTTAATCACGGTGGCCGTCGAACACTTAACACACATAGCCGTTTCGGAAATGGATCCACCTTTGTCCCCAAAAACAAGTAATCATGACCTTTTAGACGTCAGATAAATCGCTCCGTTCGCGGATTACGTCAGCAAATGCACCCCCTTCGCATGTCTCCCACACACTTTATACCCTCACACTGATAGTGCTGCCGTCTGTGAGCGGTTATCGCACGTTGACGTCGGAAATAGGTGGTGGTCACTTTAATGTAACTGGACAGTGTAGACAGTTGAGGTGATATTTCTTGGAGTCTATATTTTATGAAATTTTCTTACGTTGAGCTCTTTTCCTTTCTGCAGATGTAATCGCGCCGGTAGTACCTGAAGGTCTTCCGCGACGGCATGGCTGAGTGAAATTCTGGCCTTTTCGAGCCGCGTCAGGTGGAATCAAATCCTGAAACTTCGGATAGGAGTCGGGACTGGGAGCGAGTCAGTGATCTGTTTTTGCGGCTGTGGTAGCCGTGTCGGGCTGCCGCTTCTGCGGTCTGCGTAATTGATGCCGGAATGTGTCGGACAGACCACACGCGCCACGTTCGCCGCCCGCCGTCCGCTTACTGGCATCCCGCGTCCCGCCCTATATCCGCCTCGTCTCTGACGGCTTTCCCACCACCGCCGTCTGAAAGTATCCCATCGCAGTGAAAACGCTTGTGATAAAAAAAGATGAAAAATTGGTAAGGGGTGACTTGAACTCGTGCTGTGAGGATTCCGCACAAACTTCATTATGTATACATCGAGACTCTCGACAATTTTTGCTTGTTATTCACGTTGAGACTGGCAAGTTATCGGTCCTAGGATTTCCGAGACTTTGGGGAACGTTTTAATTTAAGTATGAAGTCGTATAACAAATGACAGAAGACATATAATCGTATTGTTATATGATGTAATTACAGATTACCAACTTTCTGACTGTTCCCCTTCACGTGTACGGTTATAAAATGTTGCTGTGTCCAAATTTAATGATTCTGGGTCTACGGGAAATACTTTGCAGGTTATTATAAGCGACTTCGCGTGTATCAAAATATATGACATAAATGACCGTGTCTTTTTATTCGATAGACTTACAAGCTTAAAATTTTTACATCGCCAAGGGTCATAGATCTTAGTATGTCAGATAATTGTCAACGTCATACGTCTACACGTTTCTGGGGAAAATGGGATCTTAACAGACGAACGGTCACACAGACAGACAGATAGCTAAGTGATCCTACAATTATTGCGTTTTTGCCAGTTGAGGTACAGAACCCTAAAAAGGCGAAATTACGTGCTAAGTAGCGAAAACGTGGTAAGCTATACGTTTGATTAGGGAAAGAATTATTGACAACATTCACAAATTATTGTTGGTTCCATTTTGATAAATCAAGACTTCGCTGCATGCCTGTCAGAATTGTTCTCTCAATCTGGCGCATTTTTTTCCAGCTTATTGTTATATGCAAATTCCAGTAAGCACTATAATCCTCCCCATGTTAAATAGGTTCTGGTGCTTGAGGTCCATCGCCAAGATCAATGTTTTTTGAGGTGTTTCGTAGTTCCGTCGTTAGTTGTAATGTTTCATTTTTCAGTGCTCGACAGCAATTTCGGTACTTAGGCCATTGTCATGTTCTTCTGCAACATAACGACAAATGTTAATTGTTTTATAATATGTTACATTGAAAACGTCCTTCGTAATGCTCCAGCCAAAATGTCAGTATTAACAAATCAGTGGCTTAGCCCAAGTCAAAAAAAATCAGCCATTGTACACACATCGAGACATTCGAGGCCGTTTTCAAGAGAGCGTGGGTGGCATCTGCATATAAATGCCAAGATGCAGCAACCGGAAAAAATTATTGTTAGACAATTACATCGGAAGTCTTTCCTTACCATAATCTGACTGTAAATGAAAATCTTACCTAACAGGTTTCTCTGTGTTTGATCACCACCATATCAGAACATAAAATACACAATCGGCGGGATCAGTTTCTCAACGATCCTTCTTTACTGGCTACCATTTTTACAGATGGCATATTGCACCGCCTGGCAAGAACAGTAAAGGAACCCAGAACACATTATTAGACATTAATATAGTTCATACACGTATACACCATCGGCTGGTATGTAAATGATCAAGTTCCAATTTCGTGTGACATGTAGGACGAATACCAGAGTGCGTTAATGTTGCTCGTGTTCAGAGCTATTACCATGCCTGGTAGGGTATATAAAAGTCGTGAAAAGCGTCAGATGTTGAGTGATCATTGTGAAGAAGACAGATATATCGCATACTCGTGTGAGACAGCGTTATCAGTACCTGTCAGAGTTTCAAAGGAGGCTCCCCGTGGGTCTCCATTTGGCCGGTTGATCGACTCGTATAATATCCAGAACGCGCGGGGCATTCGGATGTGACAGTGGCCTGACGGTGGACTTAATGGGAATGTAAAGGCAGACATACTTGACGTCAAGGTTCTGGTCGACCACATCTGTCTACTACAAGGGAAAATCGCCTTATTGCGCACCAAGCACATCGTAAGTGCGGCATATGCACGCCTGCCATCCGTGAACAAGTAATGGACTCCGCCTCGCACCATTGACCAGAGACAATGAGCAGCCGGACAAGGGAATTACCGTCACATACGTAGGCTGCCGTTAGCACCACAACACAATCGGCTGCGTTTGGAATGGTGTCATGAATGGGTATCAAGGACTGCTGATAATGACTTCGCATTGTGTTCAGCGATGAAACGCGGCCCTGCGCTACTCCGGATGATAATCTAGGGTGGGTATCGCGGTGACCTTGGCAGAGTTCCCATTGTTTGCAGAGCCACGGCAATGTTATTTCTGACGTCGTTCCGTGGGGAGCCATTGGGTATTACTTCAAGTCACAGCTAGCAGTGAGTGATGCAACTGTGACGGCACAACTGTTGGTTCTCATGTGTTACCCCTCATGTGACTGCATTTTGGTTTTATTATTCAATAGGACAATGCACGACCACACATTTTGCGTCTCTCTGTGAACTGTAGGCAGGACGATGAGGTACTCGTACGGCCAGCAAGATCTCCAGATATGTCCCCGATTGAACCTGCGTGGGATCAGTTCCGACGTCAACTCCGTCTCGCTGCCAGTATCCAGGATATCAGCGACCAGTCACGCCAGCTTGTCGCAGGGAAGGATGCAACGGTTTTATGACACCCTTCCCACCGGAATCAGTGCATCGATCGAGGCCATAAGGGGTGCTACGCCGTACTGATAATTGGGCTCATACTGACAAGCTCTTTATAAATTTGACTTGATTTTGTAATCACTAAAATACTCGTAACATCACCTAACCTCTTATCCTCTGAAGATACATATCGTTGCGTGTACCCTTATGGGCATTTCGTTTGTTTTGTCAGGCAGTAACCAAAGGTGGTACTCCTAAGGTAACTTTACATTTAGAACCGGGTGATCAACAGTATCTGGACACATGGTTGAAAATTACATAAAAGCTCGTGGTGCTCTCCATCGGTAATGCTGGAATTAAATATGGTGTTGGCCTACCTTGGCCTTAATGACAGCTTCCTCTCTCGCAGGCACACGTTCAATCAGGTGCTGGAAGGTTTCATGTGGAATGGTAGCCCATTCTTCACCGAGTGCGCACTGAGGAGAGCTATCATTGTTGGCCGGTGAGGCCTGGCACGAAGTTGGCGTTCCAAAACATCCCAAAGGTGTTCTATAGGATTCAGGTCAGGACTCTGTGCAGACCAGCCCATTACATGGATGTTACTGTCGTGTAACCACTCCGCCATAGGCTGTGCCTTTTGAACAGGTGCTCGATCGTGTTGGAAGATGCAATCGCAATCCCCGAATTGCTCTTCAACAGTGGGAAGCAAGAAGTTGCTTAAAATATAAATGTAGGCCTGTGCTGTGATAGTGCCACGCAAAAATCAACAAGGAGTGCAAGCCCCCTCCATGAAAAATACGACCACACCGTAACACCACCGCCTCCGAAGTTTACTGTTGGCATTAAACACGCTGACAGATGGCATTCAACGGGCATTCGCCATTCCCACACCCTGTCATCGGATCGCCACATCGTGTACCGTGATTCGTCGCTCCACACAACGTTTATGCACTGTTCAGTCGTCCAGTGTTTACGCTCCGTACACCAAGCGAGGCGTCGTTTGCATTTACCGTCGTGATGTGTTGCTTATGAGCAGCCGCTCGACCACCCGCCTAACTGTCATAGTACTTGGAGTGGATCCTGTGTGATGGTCTGGATAGATGTCTGCCTATTACACATTTCGACCCTCTTCAACTATCGGTGGTCTCTATCAGTCAACAGATGAGGTCGGCCTGTATGCTTTTGCGCTGTACGTGTCCCTTTACGTTTCCACTTCACTATCGCATCGGAAACTGTGTACCTAGGGATGTTTAGGCCTGTGGAAATCTCGCGTACAGGCGTATGAGACAAGTGACACCCAATCACCTGACCACGTTCGAAGTTCGTGAGTTCCGCGGAGCGCTCCATTCTGCTCTCTCACGATGTCTACTGACTACTGAGGGCGATGATGTGGAGTACCTGAGAGTAGATGGCAGCACAATGCACCCAATATGAAAAAAAAATGTTTTTGGGGGTCTGGATACTTTTGATCACATAGTGTTACGTACAGTAGTTACCAGTGTAAGACATATATTCTTCAGCTATCCACATTTGCGATAATGCATATGTCGACTTCGCCGTCATAGACTGGCAATAATTTCTCACAGTTGTAAGGATGGTCACACACCAACGGTACACCGTAATTTGTCTTGCAGCCTCAGTAGCATACAAAGCATCCCGCCTTCAGGCCACAAGTGGCCCATCGGGAGCATCCGACCGTCGTGGCATCCTCGGCTGAGGATGCGGATAGGAGGGGCGTGTGGTCAGCACACCGGTCTCCCGGTCGTTATGATGGTTTTCTTTGACCGGATCCGCTACTATTCGGTCTAGTAGCTCCTCAATTGGCATCACGAGGCTGAGTGCACCCCGGAAAATGGCAACAGCGCATGGAGGCTGGATGGTCACCCATCCAAGTGCCGACCACGCCCGTCAGCGCTTAATTTCGGTGACCTCACGGGAACCGGTGTATCCACTGCGGCAAGGCCGTTGCCCTTGCAGCCTCAGTAGCGAAACGAAATTGTCAAGAACTTTTCTGTTAACCAAGTGTGCGTGTTCGTTCCGAATACCGTCAGACTGCCTTTTGAGGTGACTGTATATTTCCAATTTCTCGAGTATATTCATTTTCTTTTCCTTTTGCAATAAAGTGCTGATTCATAGTCTGCTACTTCGTTTTTGTCTACTGTTATGTTGAAGTGTTATCAAGCGGCCTAGTGTGTTCTTTAAAACCCGCCGAATCTACCCAATTGGATATTGAACAATAAAACATTACAGTCAAGGGCGGAAAGATTTTCTCCTATAAGTAATCTCAGTTGATGAATCTATAGTCCTAAGGTGTCGCAGCAATGAAAGCTTGCAAACACTAATTTTCCACGGTTTTATTTCGTCTCACCATCTCTATTCCGAGTGTGCCACCCGTAATACTCAGTTCGTTTTATATTTTTAGATGCTTGGATACGTGAAGCGATGATCTATAGTGGTTCTTGCTACAATGTGTACACACGCTTAGCATGCATAATATTCTGATAATTATTGTGTACTGAATGTAAAAATTGGCTTCAAACATACCTTTCTGCGCCGTACACTTGTGAGTGCCATAAGATCTTATATTTCCTTACCACATAAATGCAGAGAACTCGAATTAGTTAGATGATGATGGGGATATTGTTACTGGAAAAGAGACACTAAAAGAAGATGAGTTTCGTTATATGAGCCGCAAAGTAACTCAATATGGCCGATATAAGAATGATATAAAATGCAAACTGGCGATACCATGAAAATTTTTCAGGGTGATCAAAGAGTTTGCGTTCGAAGGGCGTACAGTGCAGAATTGGTATTCAACCTGACAAAATCTCTCTGAGCATTGAGGCCATCTTCCCACCAATGCACAAGGTTGAAGATACCCGTTTGGTCAAACACAGTGTCCTACTGCGTAACGAAATCCACAAATGTCTGTTGCACGTTCTTGTCCGAAAGGAATCGTCGACCCCTCAACGCCTCCTCCGAGGGACCGAAGGCGTGATAATCGGATGGGGAGAGATCATGACTATGTGTCCGGGGGACACTCGACTGTTGCACACTTCAGTGGCGTTGACGGCTTTATTAAGAGTAGCCATATGAGGACGTGCCTTGTAATGAATCAGCAGCACGCCTTGTGAAGTGCCGGTCAGAGTGGCCGAGCGGTTCTGGGCGCTACAGTCTAGACTGTAGCGACCAGAACCGCGCGACTGCTACGGTCGCAGGTTCGAATCCTGCCTCGGGCATGGATGTGTGTGATGTCCTTAGGTTAGTTAGGTTTAAGTAGTTCTAAGTTCTAGGGGACTGATGACCTCAGAAGTTAAGTCCCATAGTGCTCAGAGCCATTTGAACCACTTTTGACCCTTGTGAAGCACCATTCCGCATAGTTGGCTTTCGGCGTAAGTGCTGTCCGATACATTCTTCATTCTCCCTTGGATGTCTAAGAGCGTTTGCCCTTCGTTAGTCAAGAAAAGAGTAACAGCCCTGTTTGGAGGCATTTGGTAATAACGTCGCCATAGTTCACGTTTCCGCGTTTACTCACGTCGGGAAGAGACGAATGCGACAGTAATCGTTTGCCTACATGTATGTGCTTATACGTATACCTTCATCGGAGTCGCGCTATGTTGCATATACGCTACAGCATATCCCGCAAACGGAAACTTTTTGATCGCTCCTTACATGTTAATAAGGAATACAAATTGAAGCTTTTGGCAGACTGTCTCACACCCATACAGCATAACTGGTAGAATAATAGTTTTGTATATTCTAATCTTTGAATTCCTAGACAATATCCGTTATGCAAGTAATCTATTCAGTGAGAAGTAGCACGCATTTCCCGCCCGTAATCTCTTCTTCAGTTCGGATTCAATTTCATTTCTCGAAGTGATGTCCACTCCTAGATACTTAAATATGTTCACTTTTACAAACTGTATGTCTCCAACTCTTAACATTTCCTGATCTTCTGCTGTTGGCATTCTAGTAGTAACCAGGTATTTAGTTTTGTCTTCACTTATCCTTAGACCTACATCTTCACTAGCCTTAATTAACACATTCGCATTTGCTGTTCCAGACTGCATTAAATTATATAAAATCCAGGAAATCCACAACATATGGTAACAACAAGATAACATATAACCCACTGATGATGCTGTAACTTCAGTGCAACCTCTCTTTGAAGTGGAGGGGGGGGGGGGGGAGGGAGGGAGGATAAAAAGAAAAGTAAGAGATTGTGTTTTGCTCAAGGCAGACTCTCTCCAAAAACAAACATATGTCCAATTCCGCTTCTTGGCTTGGAATCACCAGCAAGAACAGGGATGCAATGTTGTTATAGCTGCAGACACCGAGAGAGATACATTTGTTTTTGGTTGACTGCAGATAGGTGATCACAGCACAAAACTGTGTGGAGCATCATGTTGTATACGGACACTTGCAAAATACCAGGTGGTCCACATTATCTCGCCCTGTCGCATTACAGAACCGCACACGATCAGGAGTTCTCGGAAGTGGGTCTCAGCCGATAACAAACGTGTTATTTTCAGCCGGTTGACAGATGCCACATTTAAATTTTAATACTGGGAACAGGTGACATCTCCAAGGATAAGCTGCAGTGGCTGCTACTGCGTCTCTCCTTAGAGGTGACTTCGGTTTGCCCCGGAAACTGTTCTTTCGAGAAAGTATGAATTCACGGCGAGAACGTGTGTAAGTAAGAGGATTAGCGGTAAGAGGATTTGCGCTCTTAATAACGTTCTGGCTTGCACATAACGAAATGAAATACTGTCGCTGTAGGAAGAACAATCAGTGTAAACGAAGTTTCCGCAGAATTTGACAAACTTACACATATTGCAACGACAGGTAATAACGTTAGTCATAGACAGAGAGTAATGTTTTGACTGAAAGAAATGTGCTGTTCAAGACCTCTGATTCTTAATCTTAGAGAAAGTTGTCCGCACTATCATTTGACCATTCTCATTTATGTTTTCCGTGGTGTCTATTCATAACCTCAGTGGAATTCTAGGCTGATTCCTACAAGTCCACGGCCTGTTTGATTGTACAATTGAACCTACCCTCCGTCTTCGATGGTCTGTATGCCATTGGGACTTTCAGTAACATTATCAGCTACCGAATATATAGGATTAAGATGAAAAATGCGCAGTACTTGAGTAACAATGTCACACAGCTGCATACATGTCAGAATAGTAGGCTCGCTCATACGCCACGCTCATGCCTGGATCGTTATTTAGAACCCAGAAGTTATGAAACTGGATCCCTTCGTATAACAGCAAAGACTGCCGACGAATTTAACGTCTACAGTTTCATGTGATGTACTGAATGGTAAGTCTAACAACAATCCGATATTGTGATACTACAAGGTAGAGGTGAACATCTGTTGCCCCTCACAGAGTTTAAATATTACGGGATAACACTGAAACATGGTATGAAATGGGAGGAACTTGTAATATCTGTAACAGTAGCACCCCGTGTTCGACTTTTGGCTACTTTCGGGCTGTACGACCACTGTAGCTACATTAGAGAGTGAAATAGCATTATGTGGTCAGTTCCAGACACGCCGTTAGAACTGAAACAGAAGGAACCATTCATCGAGCGGTACGGCAGCCCGCTGTTCGCCGGTGAAATGTCGTGACGAAAGTTGACCCGGTGAATGTGGATCGAGTTCCGTCGTTGAAAAGTTGTCCCCACTGGCGACCCAGTCACCATGACGAAGGCGTCGGATTCAATAGCCAGTGAGATCAGCCGTCACCTTCTCTTCTCTCCCCCTCCCCCTCTTTTCTCTCTCTCTCTCTCTCTCTCTCTCTCTCTCTCTCTCTCTCTCTCTCTCTCTCTCTCTCTCTCGCTCGTCGCTTTTCCTATTTGGTCCATCGATAATTGGGTTTCCTTAAAGGGAGCAATTAGGACTGCACAGGGTGTTGATAGATTTCCTTAATAGTGCTGAGCTGACGGGCTATTAATGTGTACAGGATATTAATCTGTAGTTGCGGGTATAGGAGAAGAAACATCAAACGATTTATGTGACCAGCACAATGGCCCTAGACTGCGTGATTTTTTAGACGAGTACGAATACACGAAGTATTCACGTCAGCCCTAGCTTTACAGTTCGGTACAGCCTACCGCTACATCGCGCACTGTTTGTATTCGACGCTTGCTTCGCATTTAACGTATCCAGGTTCAGTTCAATCCATTTGTATTTCATTGTAACATCAGAACTATTTTTGTACACCGAAGTCTGCTGAATTCTCTTCTCGTAATTATGTCAGTGTGCAACATTAGTTATTATATTAGGCGAGTGTGGCGTGTAGCACTGCCTTTCTTCTAAAAAAAGCACTTAACGTTAATGAAGTTGTCTTCTCTATCCGTTTTTATTTTTGTTATTTTTGTTATTTTTAAGGAAAACTATGCATCAGTAGTGAAATATGATACAACAGATACAACGACACACCTTTATATAGAAAGCTACACCAAAACAACGAGCGAATGAAGCAGTAGTTCGCTTTCAGTAGGAACGGCGGACGGTTCCCTGTCGGACCACCTAGATGTAGATTTTTTTACGGCTACTCTCCATTACCTCAGGCGTATATTGAAAAGGGTTCTCTAAGTCGCCCTTCTTTATGACCACACCGTTGACGGGATCTTCAATCCTAACCTCCTTTCTTTACTGCAACTAACAAGTTGTCAGTAATTGTAGAAGTGTTTCTCGTATGGTCAAGTTAACATTTAGAAGTAAAATTAGTTATTAACACCTGGCTACAAAATAAACAAATTCACCTATACATTCGATTAAAAGAGTATGACTTGCACACAACTGAGACGCTGAAAAGAGAGTAAGTGTAACCAGAAGATAAATGGGTATAGCAGACACCCACAAAGACTTCCAGGGTTAAAATGAAATCCTATGAACAAGTACCAACAACAGCTAATGAACAACTGTAGTCGCCCGTTGAAAGGCAGCACCAAAGTAATCGAGCACATGTTTCGACATAAAGAGACCGCGAAGTCAGTATACATAGGAGGAATCCTTGCGAAATCATTCGTGCATTGTACCAGAGCCGTGTAATGTAGAACGTGATTGCTGGACAGAACGGTGGTCATGATATTAAGATGATAAAGGTCATTCAAATATTTTCTACAGTTTCGCATTAGGAGAGCGTCATATCCTGAGCAAGTGGGACTTTCGTTGGCAGAGGCGATCATAAAATAGAGAAATTCTAATGGGTTGACCCATGCTTTCTGACATTTTTTGTTTCCACAAAACTAAAGAAATGTATAAATAACGTATTCTCCTCTGTTGTTTACTACTTCTTCCCAACGTGCAACGTTCGAAATGCTTCGGCCCAGCCAAACCTTCAGTTCCACGTCAATGTTGAATGAAACGTCATGCAATGCATGCGAGAGGGACCGGTACAGATACATATCCAAAGTCCCCAAGTCGGAAAATGACGGAGGATGTGGAGCACTACCCAGTCAACCGTTCGAGTGGCGTCCTTGGTCATATTGGTGGTGCGAGGGCGGGCGTTGTGTTGCAGAACCACGCTATGTCGACGATCAGACCGTTCTTGCTGGATAGCGTTGGTGAGTCGTCGTATTTGTGGGCCGTTAAGTACAGCATTCACTGTTTGGTTCCACCTAGCAGTTCGTGGTGGCTCACGCGTTCCCTGTCCCCTCATACGCCCACCATAATTTAGCGGGGCTAAGCCATTATTTGCGCTGCTTTGTACTTCTGTACAGACACCATTTTTCATCGCCGGTAACAGTTGAGTTTGAGAACCGCTGTTTGTGCCCATAAGATGTCCGGTGACGTGTAAGCAAACCGCCGGATGTCGTGGCTCGTGGTTTTGTGTTGTGAGTTAGAGCAGGCGGAACTCACACACCCAACGTTTGAACGTTCCCCATCGACCCATGGTACTGTGAGGGCTTCCATTGTCTCCCCTAATTCCCTCGTTGTGTGGTGTGAGTCTTCGTGAATAATCTGATTCGGAGGCTCCTCATCGAACTGAATGCGGCGCCCGATGCGATGCTTTTCTTAGAGGTCGAAACTGCCGGATTTGACTCGCTTAAACCAATTGTGAGCCATCCTAAGAGGCATCGATTTTCGCCATACACTTCACACATCTGTCGAGCAGCTTCTGTGAATTTATCACCTTGATTAAACGCAAAAACCTGAAGGTGTCGATAATGCTCCTTTCTGTAGACTCTACACTCCCGTCTGCTACCTGAAAAGAATAGAAAATATATAAAAATTAAAAATTAAACACTATTTTGTAGAGCACATAATTCTGTGCCGAATAATATAGAACGCAATGCCAAAATCTTTTACTTTTCACGGAAAATTTTCGCTTAAACCGCCAGGAGTTACGGACCATCCTTATAGTTAGAACTTTCTCGCTCGTGGTACAACTACAGGTCGTCACGGAATCGTTTAGAAAGCGCGAGAGCTTTACGAGGATCTCAATAAACTCTAACGGCAGACGCTACAAGAGAGGCGGTGTGCATCACCGAGAAGGTAACAAATAAAATTGTTAAGAGTGTACGTTTCTAGAAGAGCGTGCAACGTATTACTTCCCGTCATATTCATTTCGTGAAATTGCCACGCCGAAAAAAAAAAAAAACAGATATTCTAACTCGTACTAGAGGCTTGACGACAGTCTTCCTTCCCACTTGCCATTCGCAAATATTACAGGGAAGGGGCGAAATGATAGTGGTTCCTGGAAGTACCTCTGCCGCACACCATAAGGTGGTTTGCAGAGTGGAGACGTACACCAGCTAAAGTCAGACTTCCAGCCAGCAGCTGTCGCTGGGTGTATGCTTCCCAGATGGAATATGAATTGGCACTGTTCTTAAAGTCGTACGTGTTTTGATTGGCTGCAAACCTACTGGTGTATAATTATTGTTGTGCGCTGAAGAAAAAAGCGCCGCCCTCCAGGGCTGTTTGAGTGGCTGAAACCTAGAACGGCGGCGCAAGATCACATTGATATTCTGTAGAGTGGGACCTACTTCGGGACGTCGCAAAAATTACGACCTCATTTTGCAGTTGGTAAGCGCTACGCACGTCGCATGAAGGCTGCACGGCGCGTCGAGTGTGCTTGAAGACGGATATGTGCTTCAGTGCTTCGGGTAACTACTGTGTCAAGCACTTAGGGCGACAGGAAACAGCCTGATTTTGAACTCCCATCCGCATTCGCATTCTGCAAACCGTGGGGTCCTGCTACGTAGTTTACTTACAGCCTCTCTCTCTCTCTCTCTCTCTCTCTCTCTCTCTCTCTCTCTCATTCCTTTGTCTTTACCAGTAGCACAGCGCATTCATTCAACTTAATGAACTATGTGAAAGGGAATTGTAACTTGTCTACACAGGCACGTCGTGTTGACTTCACCCATTGCACGACGACGTTACGCTGTCTATTCACACAGAGGCGGCAGCCACGTCACAGTACTTTTCATCTTTATTACTTTCAGCCATAATGGCTATGTTTGTAACAGTGACTGTGTGGGAAAATTATGTATTTCAGTTTCTGCTACCAGTCACTTTTTATTTTATGCTTAATCTAACATAATGCAACGCCTGTCGAACATGTTTTGTTCATTTTCAAGCGTTTGTACATACATACATACATCGAGAACTGTTACTTAAAAATGAAAAGTTTTAACCAAGATTAATCTAGAACACTTTGTTGTTTACTATAGCTGCTGGTGTGGCATTTGGGGGGAAGGAGGGGGCAGTGTATATCTAGAAATCGAAGTCAGTGATGTCTTCTGCCGCTTTTCTTCTTTGTTGTTGACTATGTATATGACAGCCTGTATCGGATGCAGATAGATTTACATCAGTTATGTGTTACGAAAATAGTGTGAAAGGCTTTTATATGACAGTTGATCACTTACAGTTACATCTTCTTCCTGCTTCACTTTTATCATTGGTGTAATGGCGGAGCTGTTGATTGACATTACACTATTGCACATTATATTTTTTCACTGAATGTCACTGCACAAATTGCTTCGATGTTATACACACAACACGAGATGGCGGACTTCAGCATGTGAGTCTGTATCGATTATTAAGGTTTTGTATCGATAATATTGGTTCTAGTCGATTATTTACATTGACGTTTTGTGAATCTATTGAGTTAGAACTGGCTTAAGACTGTTGAAGAATTTTGAGTTTTTGAATACAGTTATTTCATTAAGTAACATTTTTCGATGTATGTATGTACAAACGATTGAAAATGAACAAAACATGTTCGAAACGCGTTGCATTATATTACATTAACCATAAAATAAAAAGTGACTGTTAGCAGAAACTGAATTAAATAACTTTTGCATCTGTCTGAAGGTTTTTACAGTACCTCGTGCTTTGTGTTGTGCGTTTTGATGACTGCATGTGATACAGGCTTTCAAATGTTTTGAAGGTTTTTCGCAGAAACACAGCCATTTGTCATAACGAATTAAGTTGTAACTGCATTATTTCTCTGTAACGACCCATCAGGGACCAAAATATTCAGAAAGTATCGCAGAACAAGATCCGAAATTTTCTCTTTGGAGTTCTGGTTCATTTTGTGTATGTAGTCGAAGTAACCGCCCTTTAACAGTTCCTTGCGGTGCACTGGAAATAATTTCACTTTTTCTGTTTGTCCCCTGTTACGACTGGCTTGCTCAGTTCTGTCTGGAAGGATGGGCTCAATTCAATCACAGAATTGGCCCAGTAGTCCTCAAGATCACATTTTTAAAGTGCGCATCAGACCTTACCATATGCCCTCCAGTTCACAAATGGGTTCAAACCTATCTTCAGTCGCCTTTTGTAATGATTGCTTCACATATTTGTCCCGTTTCATAACTCCTTTTAATTACTCGTTATTCCTAGATATTCATATGATATAATGAGTCTCTGCGTGTGTCCAACTAATACAGTAGCCTGATACAATCGGTACTTTGTCTTTCCTGTGGGCATTAATGCTGACTGGGTGTAGCAAGGAAAGCATTTATTTAAAAAAAATTCGTTAACATCTAATGTAAATTTAAGTGTTTGACAGTTGGTGTGTTAAAAACTATTGGTAGACTATCAATCCAAATTTCTATCACCAATCAGTCCAAGAATTTTTTCTGTGACTTATTGTTTCTTTCTCCTACGCTAATTATCCAGTTATTGTCAGAAACATCAAATGTGGTTTAGAATCCACGTTAAATAATAGGTGCCTTTATAAATGGCTGATGAGTCAGTTGAAAGCTCGGAGAAAGGCAAGAGTAGACCACATCCAATAGGAGAAGACCTAGTAAAGCACACCAAACTATGCGATATTCAATCCAGACTTTTGATTATAGGTGATGATCTGCATATACGTGATATTCTGCGTAATAGAGGAGGCACAATACTTTCTAACCGCAAAAAGACGCAAGAGAGGCGGGAAATCACACGGAAAAAGCAATCACCAAACATATTCATGTAAACAAATGCATTTCAAAATGAGAATAAATTCCCAAAACGCATCGTGCTAAGCATCAAAATATAAGTAACTCGTGCAGTTCTCATTATTTAAATCATGAATGACGCAGTTGCAGACTTCCCTGAAACGTAATTTGATGAACGGAAAAAATAAAGCTCTTTTTATTTATCTGGCAGTTGTCCACATTTATAGAGAGCTTCCATTCAGTGCAGTCTATCATCTTGAACATCTAATCTAATTCTTGTTACCATAAAACAACGAGTTGTATTGATACCGATTTAATATGTTAGGGCCAGTTTAATTCAAAGAACATCACGTTACACGCAGTTAACCAAAACAAGAATTAGACTAAACGCTACAGAATGGTTCAAATGGCTTTGAGCACTATGGGACTTAACATCTGAGGTAATCACTCCCATAGAACTACTTAAACCTAACTAACCTAAGGACATCACACACATCCATGCCCGAGGCAGGATCCGAACCTGCGACCGTAGTAGTCGCGTGCTGCCGGGCTGTAGCGCCTAGAACCGCTCGGCTACCCCGGCCGACGCTGCGTTGCATATACGCTGTAGCAACACCCTTAAACGGAAACATTTGATCGCCCCTTATATTTTCTCTGACAAGTAAATGTCGATGTTTTGAAACGTCAGGACGACAGTTGCCCTATTGTGTCCCTTCTTACCAGTTTACCACACATTTGTCAAGAACATCCCTTATGATATCTAGGCCAAACAAGCGAGATGACACAGTTCTGACACTGGACGCCCGTCCCGGATGTAAAGTAAATGCTGCAATAGTTGCTTTGAAAAGGTCACGGTTGATTTCGTTCCTTCTCCGTCGTCAGACCTAGCTTGAGCGCAGTCTTTAATTACTTGATTTCCGCTGATAAAATGTATTATTGATATTTCCTACATTCCTGCTTCTTGTATCGCCGACGTTGTCCATAATCTCACTTTCACCGTACAGTACTGAGCTTAGCAAAATGAGTTCTGTTCACGTTGCGTCTAGCGGGAACAAAGCAATGTTAGACGCCAACGCGATACCGTTGCTTTGTCGCCCAGTGTGACTCGGCGTCAAGTCTTTAACCATTTCCTTACATGGTGCCCGGCGTTCTGCCGACTGCACGTGTATTTTGGCTGACGTCACCAGGTTCGGTAGCCCTGTGCGGGCAGCGGTCGTTTCGAGACTGAGGAGGCGTTACGTAAGTGACGGCGCGCAAACAGGTCAGCCGGCGGCGGAAACCCAGATTACTGGCCGCGGCTGTTTGCATAACAGGCACTCCGAGCCGCGCAGCGAGGAATGCTTCACGGGATCGCCGCTCAAAATATGAACACAAACCGTTTACGGCGGCCGCACGGGGCTTCGCCGACGCCGCCGCCTATGTCGACGGGTTACCTGTTGCCGACACGCCAAATCTGGGGCGCACACTGCCGACCGGGCGGTTCTCTGTCGCTGCCTCGATTGCCAAAAGGCAGATCGTGGCCTGCGTACATACTGCGTGCTTTAATAGACACACTCGCAGATTGGCAGCTCAGATATTAGACACTGGCCCTCTTTGAATTTCTTCATACAGAAGTTGAAGCCAGGTGCCCGGACATAAATCACCGAAAGCTGTACAGTGCGAACTCGCAAAAACTCGAGAAAATGGCCTTTGAAGATCAGGTTATTTCCTAAAAAAAATTCATTGTTAGCATCACATAATATCGTGTAATTCCGCCCTTGGACTTGATAACCGCTTGGATGCGGTTAGGAAGTGAGTCCAGAAGGTTGTGCAGGTGCGTTCCAGGTTAAGCACTCGCAAAGAATTTGATCGCGCAATTCCACCACTGCACATCATTCTGTAGTTTCTCCTTTAATCGTCGCTCGGACGATAAAATGATGGATATCGACGTAAGTGACCGAGGGAGAGAGAAGTAACTGAAATCCTCCAACAGAAGAACGGCTAAGCGACCCGACGGGATACCAATTCAGTTCTACACAGAATATGCGAAAGAACTTGGATCCTCAGCATTGTACCACAGGTCTCTTGAGAGGTGAAGCGTTCGTAATGAATGGAAAAAGGCCAGAAACGTTTGTTGAACAGTCGCACAAAATGGCTATGAGGATTACAGGGCTTAACATCTGAGGTCATCAGTCCCCTAGAACTTAGAACTACTTAAACTTGACTAACCTAAGGATATCACACACATCCATTCCCGAGGCAGGATTCGAACCTGCGACGGTAGCAGTCGCGCGGTTCCGGACAAAAGCGCCTAGAACCGCTCGGCCACCGCAGTCACACAAAACTATGGGCCTACATCACTGAGGGACCGATGACCCTTGTAGTCTGTTCCTCTCAATCCCATAAACCAACCTACATCACTGAAGTCGATCTGCTGTAGAATTTTGGAACATGTTTTATGCTCGCGTAATTATGATGTTTCTGGATACCGAAAATCTGCTATGTAAGAACTAACATGGGTTCCGGAAACAATGATCGTGTGAACGCCAACTCTCTGTTCGTTCACGAGACAGAAAGCAATAGATAGAGGCGCCCAGGTAGATGCCGTGATACTTGACTTCCGTAAGGCATTCGATACAGTTTCGCACGGCCGCCTGGTGAACAAAATACCAGCAAATGGGCTAGCAGACCAAATTGTCCCTGGACTGAAGAGTTTCTAGCGAACACGACGGAGCATGTCAGTATTCAGACGTAGAAGGAACTTCAAGCATCTCCCAGGCGATTGTAATAGAACTATTACTTTCCACAGTATATTCGTATATAAATAGCCTAATAGAAATTCTATGAGGTTTTCGCTGGAAATGCCGTTACATACTGAGAAATCGCCTTGTTAGAAAATGGTAGCGAAATGGAAGAAGACCTGTAGAGGATCGATGCTTAGTGCAATACTTGGCAACTGAACCTCAACGTCAACAAACTGAAATGCTTTGCTGCTGTCTTGAAAAATAGGGGTATCAGGAGAACATTCATCATGCAGATATGACTGAAAGGTAGCATCTGATCAATTTGAATCTTTAAATAGAAATGCTTCTTCTTGTTACTTGTCACCTTAGTGAGCGGGCCCAATCCATAGTAAGAAAGACACCCCCAAAACATCACTGCCCCACTTCTAGCTTCAACCTGACCCTGCACACATTCAGGATGAAGTGCTTTATTTGGTCTTTGGTGCACTCAACGACGTGCTTCATTTGCATATAGGCAAAAAACATGATTGGTGGGACCACATTCCGTTCCGCCAGGCAGCTGCTGTCCACGTTCGATGGTTTGCAGGCAATTGAAGAAGGGCAGCTTGGTGTGCCTTTGTGGGTAGTGCCCTCTTCCGAGGTGACGGATTCCAAATGTTTATTACATGCAGTTCTCGTCGCAATCTTCTTTCGCTGACAGGTGGGGATCGACCTTCATTCAAGGCCTGCAGCAATTCCTGTCGGGATTGGAAGCGATTTTGAGTGACAAGACGTGAAACGCACCTCTGTTCCCTCGCGGTCATGATCTTTTCGCGACCACAGACCACAGAACTGATATGGTGTTAAGTGGCCACGTGTATTTCACCTCTACTTGCAGGCGTGTTGAACAGTCCCACATATCGTATGACTATGGGCACGGCCAAACACGATTACCGCTTTGTGCCACTCTGTCACATCCTTACACTTAGCCATGTTAGCGTATAATGTTCGCATGAAACATAAATGTCTCACTGATTGCTACTACCTTATGCTCACGTAGAAGCAGTACGCACGCGCTGGAGCACGTGACTCTGTCACTGCGCCATCTGTAAAGGCTTAAGAATTCATATGTGCGTCTGCACTGGGATGACAGATTTTTTTTGTCCGGTTGGCTTATGAAACATTTCCAGTTAACTAGCATAATCGCTGTTAATGGCTGGTAGTATTACATTTTTAACTGTTTAATCAGTGGCGCCGGAAACTTTTGTTAACTTTACCTCGTCACCTGCTGCCTCTGTCGGCTATAGTTCGTGTTGCATAAGTGTAGGGTGCCCACAGACCAGCGCCATTAATTCTCTATGTAGCTGCATGTACAAAACATGTTGACACTCTTAATGGTAGGTTATAAGTGTCAGGCATGTTATCCTTATTATGTATTCTTAGATTCTTTTTCTGTAGGCGTGACCTTTAGCTGATAGAACCTGTTAGTGTTACATTAGTGTTGTTTCAATTTTCTTTTAACGCAGCTGATGATCACACTAAACCGGTCATAGTATAAATTGTACAATGAAGTTGAATCGAGATGGATAGCTAAGAATAATGTAACGTATCTGTTACAATAACGAGTTGTTCATAATTCACTGTTACCTTTATAACAAGTTATCAGAATATGGCTGTGATTTCAGTAATGGCCAAAAGTGCGTACAGGCTCTTTGCGGTATTCATAGTGCCACGGCATGAGGCGTTATTTCGAATGTTCTCGAGAACAGTATAACAGCTAACAGCAACATCAAAACATCGAAAGCTGTGCGCCATCTGTTCGACGAAGTTCACACTTCTGTGAACCTTGAGTCTCACACAGTCAACGTATAGCCTATCTAAAGCCCAAGTAATGGACCACTGCCGCTTGCATCACGGGAGACAGTGAAAATAGCGCACTGTCCATACGTCATTTGGATATTTCAACATGCAAGGAATGAAAGAGAGTTTGAAACATTTAGTACTTCCTGGACGTTCGGCAGTCGATTTCTTTTTGCTGCCGACATGAAGCGACAGCCAACGAACGAGGTGTGGTATTATTCCGCGATTCTTGATAAACATTGCGCTAAATGCAATTTGTGCAGAAAAGAAGTTTTCGTACAGATCAGGGTCAAGTAACTTGAGAATTCAAAGGCCACGCCTATCGGAGAACTTTGCGACAAATTACATATCGAGATACGTGGGTGTCCCTGCTGCCAGAGCTACTAGGGTTTATGCCACATGTATTTATTTTTGGTTTCTACACCCTCTTTTGAAACATCGGTAAATATGCCAAAGGAATAGCACACTAGGCAGTATGATGTTTCACGAAGTCAATATGGCAAAATTTTCTATTATGTCTGGGGTTGTTCTTTTATTTATTTTCTCTCTGTCCAGTCTGCGTTCCAAAGTGCAACACTCCCATCGGGCTAAACTGAACGAGGGATTCCCACCGCCCGTGACACCTGAACTGTGCACGCCACTGCTGTGTTGGTAATGCCATGTGATGGCCAATGAGAGTTGCGGTTTGGTATGCAGTTTCTGCACGCCGCCTTATCGGTACCATCTTTTTCCATCAGACGCTGACTTCGGCGCGTTACATTGCCAACGTTTTGAAACCATTTGTGACAGCATTAACGGAGGAGGAAAAGTCCAACACAATGGAGCAATTGCCCATACAGCCGGCCGAAGATGGGATCACATTTCACAATCTTCACGCCCGAAAGAATTATTAGCAGAGGTCAGCCTGATCGCGACCCAAGCTGGCCACCCAGATGATCTGATCTGTCAGCGTGCAGTTAGTTTGTGTGAGTAACCCTCAGGTCTGAGGCCTTCAAAAACTGCAGCCGACCATTTCGGATGAGACTGCAGAAATTCCAGCAGTCTAGTTTCGACCCACTATCGACAGGTTGCTGGCGAGGCTCCAAAAGTACAAAGAGATGAATGGTGGTCACTTTTAACATCTGCTATAGCCAGGTCATTACTTTACTTACTTTCCTGGGTGCTGTGTTTCTCTTCTTCTCCAGGCCACTTTTGTTTGCCCCGGCCTGTACTTTCATCTGTATGTATAAAATTTGACGAACAGTACATGTGTCCAATCACGTTGTCACGTGATGACAACAGGGACAGTGATAACATTGGTTATTACAAGTGTGGAAGAATACAGGTTGTGAATACGGTAGATACTGTAGGATTTAAAACTGTTGTAAATCAAAGTCAAAACTGCCAGGTACCGTAAAGCAACTTCAATCCATACACGACCAACACAGTTTTTAACAGGTAGTTCTATGATTTTCTCATACGTCATTTATTAGTGATCAGAGACAACACCTGTAACAGTAATTTGTAGCTGTGAGTTTTGAAAGAAGTTTTTATTTATTTATTTTCAGTATGTTATCCATGGCGCAACGGGCACATGACGTCGTACACTACTGGATAACAGAAATAATAAAAATAAACACGTTTTGGTTAATCAGTGTTTATTATCAGGAATTTGATAATCAATCTTTAATATTACAAGTTAAAAACTATTAATTTATCATATCAAATAGATAAGAAACATAAAACATAATCCATGATGCGTAATTTGTGCTAACTATTTTTCATGCAAATTTACTTCAAATTTGCGGCTCATTTTGATAGTCTTGCTTTTACAAAGTGCACGTCTGGTTCTGACCTGACCAGTGACAATAATACGTTGGCCTTGTAGGGTCGCTGCGGGGTCGTGATCGATCCTGTGGGCATGGAAGGTTAACCGCGATAACTGTTATCGGGAAGTAACAACTGAGAGTCGCTAGCCCCAACTTCGTCGGGTACGATTGCCGAACTGCATCTATTTGCATAAAGCCGGCTCGTATCGAGCACTTTGGGCCGCGTGTACGGGAGGCGGTCGCTTCCGGTCTGGGACACGGCGTTTGGGAAAAGGGGTGTGGGAGGTGGAGGGGGGGAGGGGGAGAGACGTGTGCGCCTGCGTGGAGCGCCGGAAGCGCGTGGTGGGGGCGGCCTCGTCTGGGTCACGCGCCGTCTGGGTCAGGGCGTCCCGCCGCCCCAAACTGCTGGGCCCGCAGCGCCGCCAATCATTAGCGTCGCGACGCCGCCTCTTGCATCGCAGTCTCCTAGCACACCCACCCATGCTGTTGTCTGAAGTAGGTGGCACATCAGTACAGTACAGTGGATATAGGTCTGCCCGTGTTTAACACTGCTTGCCTTATTTGTAAACGCCTTCTTAACCCTCGGATAAACAGAAGTCGACAACATCAGGATGAATGTGGCCGATATAGGTAAATAACAGAGGCCGGTGAAGAGGTAGACTGCGGCTTCCCACACTACTGGCTATTAAAATTGCTACGCAACGAAGATGACATGCTCCAGACGCGAAATTTAACCGAAAGGAAGAAGATGCTGTGATATGCAAATGATTAGCTTTTCAGAGCATTCACTCAAGGTTGGCGCCGGTGGCGACACCACCAACGTGCTGACATGAGGAAAGTTTCCAACATATTTCTCATACACAAACAGCAGTTGACCGGCGTTGCCTGGTGAAACGTTGTTGTGATGCCTCGTGTAAGGAGGAGAAATGGGAACCATCACGTTTTCACTTTGATAAAGGTCGGATTGTAGCCTATCGCGATTGCGGTTTATCGTATCGCGACATTGCTGCTCGCGTTGGTCGAGACCCAATGACTGTTAGCAGAATGTGGAATCGGTGGGTTCAGGAGGGTAATACGGAACGCCCTGCTGGATCCCAACGGCCTCGTATGCCTAGCAGTCGAGATGACAGGCATCTTAACCGCATGGCTGTAACGGATCGTGCAGCCACGTCTCGATTCCTGAGTCAACAGATGGGGACGTTAGCAAGACATCAACCATCTGCAAGAACAGTTCGACGACGTTTGCAGCAGCATGGACTATCAGCTCGGAGACCATGGCTGCGGTTACCCTTGACGCTGCATCACAGACAGGAGCGCCTGCGATGGTGTACTCAACGACGAATGGCAAAACGTCATTTCTTCGGATGAATCCAGTTTCTGGTTATAGCATCATGGTGTTTTGTGACATCGCGGTGAACGTACATTGGAAGCGTGTGTTCGTCAGTATAGTACTGGCGTATCACCCGGTGTGATGCTATGGTGTGCCATTAGTTACACGTCTCGGTCACCTCTTGTTCGCATTGGCGGCACTTTGAACAGTGGACGTTACGTTTCAGACGTGTTACGACCCGTGGCTCTACCCTTCATTTGATCGCTGCGAAACCCTACATTTCAGCAGGATATTGCACAATCGCATGTTGCAGATCCTGTACGGGCCTTTCTGGATACAGAAAATGTTTGAGTGCTGCCCTGGCCAGTACATTCTCCAGATCTCTCACCAATTGAAAACGTCTGGTCAACTGGCTTGTCACAATACAGCAGTCACTACTCTTCATGAACTGTAATATCGTGTTGCCGGCCGGTGTGGCCCTGCGGTTCTAGGCGTTTCAGTCTGGAACCGCGTGACCGCTACGGTCGCAGGTTCGAATCCTGCCTCGGGCGTGGATGTGTGTGATGTCCTTAGGTTAGTTAGGCTTAATTAGTTCTAAGTTTTAGGCAACTGATGACCTGAGAAGTTAAGTCGCATAGTGCTCAGAGCCATTTTTTGATATCGTGTTGAAGCTGAATGAGCAGCTGTACCTGTACACACCACCCAAGCTCTGTTTGACTCGATGCCCAGGCGTATCAAGGCCGTTATTACGGCCAGAGGTGGTTGTTCTGACTACTGGTTTTTCATGACCTATCCACTTAAATTGCGTGAAAATGTAATCACATGACAGTTACTAGGATAATATATTTGTCCAATGAATACCCGTTTATCAACTGCATTTCTTCTTGGTGTAGCAATTGTAATGGCCAGCAGTGTATAAAGAGTCACGAGACACCCTCATGCGAAAATATTCCAGAAAAATGCCGAAAAGTTTTTCTGCGGTGCCGGGGCTCACCTTGTACAGCGCCGGCCCACAGGAGCAGTTCGGCCGCTGGCGCAGGCGGCGGCCTATCGACCCGGAGGCTGTACCGCGCCAGAGCCTGCTGCTGCAGCGCCGATAGCGCCTGTCCCCTCACACCACGGACCACACCTTGCTTCTTCCTGGCCGCACTGCCTGCTGGGCCCGCGTCGCTGCCAGATAATACGCCACCGTGTGCGGCGCTGTGACTGTTGCTTTTCTCCCAGGAAACTCTTGTGAAAGAGAAGGAGTGTTACAGGGGCGCCACTGTCCAACACTACACTGAGGTGACAAGGGTCATCGGATTAAGATACGTACATATACGATGGCGGTAGTACCGCGCACAGGAGGTATAAAAGGGCAGTGAATTGGCGAGCTGTCATGTGTACTCAGATACTCGTGACACTTCGTCTTTCTTCCAGTTCCCTGATATTCTTGTGAAAAGGTTCCCGAGGGATTATAACAGCACGACGGGAATCAACAAACATTTAATGCAGAATGGTAGCTGGAGCTAGAGGCGTGGGACATTCCATTTCGGAAATCGTTATCAAATTCAGTATTGCGAGATCTACAGTGTCAATTGTGTTCAGAGAATACGCAATTTCAGGCATTACCTCTCACCACGAGCAACGCAGTTCACTTAACGACCGAGAGCAGCGGCGTTTGCGTGGAGTTGTAGGTGGTAATAGACAAGCAGCACTGTGTGAAGTAACCGCAGGGATCAATGTGGACAATGCGGTGAAAGATGGCATTATGTGTTATGGCAGCACACGACCGGTGCGAGTACCTTTGCTAACAGCAGATCGCATGCAGCGTCTCTGTTGGGCTGGTGACGGTATCAGTTGGACACTAGATGGCTGGTAAACCGTGGCATGGTCACGTGAGTACTGATTTCCCTTGGTAAGAGTTCACGGTAGGATTGCAGTGAGGCGCAAATCTCACGAAGCCATGGACCCAAGTTGTCAAGTGCTAAAGCTGTTGGTGGTTCCATAATTGTGTGGGCTGTGTTTAGATCGAATTGACTGGGTCCTCTGATACAACTGAACCGATTATTGGCTGGAAATTGTTAAGTTCGGCTACTGGGAGACCATTTGCATCCATTCGTGGATCGCCTGTTCCCAACACAACATCTGTTCGTGATTGGTTTCGAGAACATTATAGACAGTTCAAGCGAATAGTTTGCACATTCTGATGGCCCGACATGAATCGCATGGAACATTTAGTCGACATCGAGAGGTCCACTCATTCACAAAATCCTGCACGGGCAACACTTTCCTAATTATGGATCGCTATAGGGGCAGCATGGCTCAATATTTACGCAGGTGACTTCCAGCGAAGTGTTGGTCCCATCGAGTTAATGCACTACGTCGGGCGTAGATCCGACACTATAGTATGTGGTATTCCATGACTTTTGTCGTCTCAGTATATACGAGGGTTGGAACTTAAATAGTGGCAACTATTTATTCACAACTGATACAAAAGCGTTACATGTTGGCACCTGTTACTGTCCTTCAAAGTAGTCGCCAACGATGTGGAAGGCGTAGTATACTGTTAGCAGAGCCTGTTCTGTTGATGGTGCGGATGGAGCGGTCTACTGCCTGTCCAATCTCTAGACCAGTTCTGAAGTGAATACGACGAAGTGGTTCGTTCATCTTCGGAATCAAATCAGTCACAAGGACTTAAGTCATATTACTGTTCGTTTTTGGAGCATCACCTGCAACCAGCTTTGCGAAAGAAGCGGCGACACTTTCTGCGCAAGCCACCCATCATTTCGCCCGATGTGCGGGCGCATACAGCGCAAACTGTGGCTGCCCCGTTCGGTCGATGGAACTGAGAAGTACAGTACCATCCACCATACTCTCCGGACGTAAGTCCTTGTGACTCTGATTTGATTCCCGGAGGTGTCCCAGTTGCACACAGAAAGCTGGACGTCACGTGGCGTGACATGGGGGTGACTAGCGCCAAATGAGTCTGGCGCCGCAACACGAGGCAGTTGAAGGTACAGGAAAAGGCAGTGTGTGTCAATCGGTGAGTACTTACGGTGCGCGGTGGTGGTGGTGGTGGTGGTGGTGGTGGTCGTCGTGGTGGTGGTGGTGGTGGTCTTCATTACACCATGGCCGGGAGACAAAATTTTGATGACTTCTGACGGGTAAGAATCATCAGGGAACTGGAAAAAGGACGAAGTGTGACGAGGTTAGCCCATGAGTTTGGTAGTGCTCACAGCAGTGTTTCGCGTTTTTGGGGAGCCTTCAGAACCACAGGCACCGCTGCCCGGAGGAAGTTGGTGACCACGGTCAGCTACAGCAGGAGCACAATAAGTAAATTTTCGTTACTTCCTATGCATTCTGGCATTGCAATGTTCGTATGACACACTTCTTTTAGCATAGATTGCTTTTATCATCCGTACTTCGTGTTAGTTCATTTTACAAATCATCAGTTATAAGTTCGTTTAAAATAAAATGACGTATTTCCTTGTTCACGTCACGACTGAACTTTGGCTTATGTTATGGCGTAAGTTCATCGTTGCGGCACATCGCAGGGATTTTTTGTTAACTCACTGGATCATGTCGGCAGCGGAGTTTCAAAACAGTACACGTATATTTTCTGGTGTAGTGAACAGTGCAGAGGCCACGTATACACTCACTGTAGAGAGTGACACTACTACGAGACAGACGGTAACAACTGTTGTTTATATTAAATCTTGCGTTGTTATTGTTTCGATTATAGGAAATTATGTTTTAAAAACCTGCTTTTCAGAACAATATTCTATGTAAAAGTGTAGGCTATCAGCAAATGATCTTGCGATACGGCCGAAGGTGAAGATCTCCGCATGCGATGGCACTCAAACGTGATACGGCGGTGGCTGAGTGCCTCTCTGTTTGTATTGGACTTCGCGGAGATTTCGTCAAGTTTGTGGAAGGGACCTAAAACAAGCGGCTCTTGAAATCTCCCGGATTTTCGAAGGATTGGAACTCTAAGCCACAGCAAGGGAGGAGTTCGCAGAATGTTGAGAGGCTACTAGGGAAGCGTTCTTGTAGATGCACAACATTATTAGTTTCGGCTACTAGGGAAGCCTACTTGTAGATGCACAACATTATTAGCTGTATCATATCTCGCTTTTGTATTGTGCGTTGAAGTATTATTAATGCCCCACCTCTTCAGATTAAAAATCGCTACTTATTTTTTATTTATATGTAACATTGCCTTGTTTGATAATTTCTCGGACTCTTCCTGTGTCTCCTAAGACACGTCCCTTCCGGACAAAGGTCCTGTGTAACCGGAGAATTGCGATGATTAGGAAGTTGACGCGTCTTAAAGCGCCGACGATATTCATTTTCATTCTTTATAACCAATTTCATTAGCAAATATGTCCGTGAGTGAACACTACATGTTAGTCTTACTGGGCGCTTTTGTGTAGTCAGTACTTTCTAAGTGATGAGTTACTCCAAAAAACAATTCCACTAGACCTTGTTGAGTGGAAATATGCAAAATATATGACGAGATTGATACGTTTGTCGCCAAGATTAGCAATAATCGGAAGAGCAAACGTAGCTGAACGTAATTGTTTGAGGAGCTCAGTGATATACTTCTTCCACTCAAGTTTTCATCAGTATGTCCCTCCATAAATGTGGAGCATTGTTCCCCGTGTACTGATCCTGCTCATGTGTTGAACCAATTGTTTGTATGACTTCATATGTTGTACAGGATTGAATATAGTTTCTTTTTTTCTTTTTTTTTCAAAACAGGAAGAGTCCACTTTCTGACAACCATTTTACAATTATTTGCACAATATCATTTATCATATTTTCTGTTGCTTCCTCTCTACTGGGCTTTTATGTAACCCTCGTATCATCTGCAAAAACTACCAATTCTGTTTGTTGAATCTCAACTTGTCAATATATATATATATAGTGTGTGTGTGTGTGTGTGTGTGTGTGTGTGTGTGTGTGTGTGTGTGTGTGTGTGTGTGTGTGTGTGTGTGTGTGTGAACAGGAATGGACCCAAAATTGAACCCTGTGGGACTCCTCGTGTGATTCCTCCCCACTCACTAAAGTGATCTACTCTTCCAACAAATGTTGAGGTTTTCTAAAGGAATAACATGATCTACACAGTCAGACGCCTTGAAAAGATCACAAAAAATAGTAGTTTTATTATTTAAGGCTTGTACTATGTGATGAGTGAACGTATAAATAGCATTCTCAGTCCAGCAACACTTCTGGAATCCAAACTGTGATACGCTAAGTAAATTATTTCAAC
Organism: Schistocerca gregaria; assembly: GCF_023897955.1. Lineage (NCBI taxonomy): Eukaryota > Metazoa > Arthropoda > Insecta > Orthoptera > Acrididae > Schistocerca > Schistocerca gregaria. The sequence continues at coordinate 287,826,774 of NC_064925.1, forward strand.
TTATGTATGAGACTACTCATGTGAAAACCTCGGTTTTGGATTCCCGGAATGCACAGGCCTTGTGATGGCCATTGTGAGACATTGTCGAACGGCAGACTTCTCGGAGGGAAGTGTAATGGCGAGAGGCCAGCAAGCTGCCGCAAATTGGCCGCGTCCTGTTGCGCACATCCGCCTGCGTCCGGACGCAGCCGCTTCTGCTTCTGGCTCCGGCTCTGGTGTAGCGCTCGCCGTCTTTGCTCCAGTGAGATGCGTTGTCACATCCGCGTGAAGTGCTCGGAAGTAAGAAGGTCATCTGTCGCCATAGGATTAAGTGGAAGTACCTACTACCATTAGCGACTTGTTGAGCCGGCTAGTGGAGGAAGGCGCTTGGTAGCTCTGGTGGACGAAGAGACCCTAAACGCCACTTTGATGGGAATGTAAGTCGCAATAAATTTGAGATTCGAAACTGAGTCAGAAAGTGATAAGACGTTGACGCCAGCCCTCTTGCTAAATGCTAACAAACGGGTACCTATTTCAGGTGACCGAGAACCACCAACTAGGAAGGATCTTGCCTAGAAGTTCCGACTGACACGAAAAAAACTTATCCATCAGGTAGAAGACCCAGAATTTGAACTGTTCTACGGGGGACGTCCCGAAAGAAATTTCGCCGTTGTTTCACACAACGCTCTCAAAAGCAAATAGCGGCAGGAACTATACACCTTTCAGTGTTTTTTGACATAGTCGCACCAACATGGAGTCATTTATCGTAGCGTGCAATCAGTTTGAAGCAACCACTGTTGTAAAACGGTGTCCTGCGATGCAAGGAATTGTCACACAGCCTGCCCCACCGCAGCTTTAGTTTGCAAGTGACGTTCCGAGAGTGCGGCTTCCATGCAGGGAACAGGTGACAGCCTGGTGAGGCAAAATCGGGGCTGTAGAGTGTTCCAGTATTTCCAATCCGAAGCGACGATCTGAACCTGTGTTGCTAACCCGGCCAACAGTCCCTATCTTCCCCAGTCGGACTTCCACTTGCATTCCCTGCATTGAAAGTCGCACCCTCGGGACGCCACTTCAAAGCAATGATGGCGTAGCGCATTCTGTACAACACTTCCTTGCGTCGCTGGGTAATTTCAAACTGATTACACACTATCCACAGATGTCTTAGTATCGGTGTCGACTACGTAGAAAAAGAGAGCAAAGTGTATAGTTCGTGACGCCATGTAGTAGTTGATTCTGACAATAAAGTTTCTGTGTGAAAAACAGTGACGAAACTCACTTTTGGAACTTCCGTCGTATTTCTGCAGGACGGCATTTGTGGAAGAGAGCAGTGGTGGAAAAGGTTCGGCTTGGCAAAGACAACAGAATAAAGCTGGGTATACGCGAGACAATTTTCAACTCTCAGAGGGCTTTTGCGTCTAATAAGTGCCGTGTAATGTGCACGGGAAGTTAACTCACAGAGTTCTCCGACAGTGTCCTACAGGGGAACCGAGATCTCAGTCGCGCTCTGCGAGTTAAGACCTGTCGTGCAGACGGCAGCCCCCATCTGCCGAGAGCTGCTCGGCTTAGCTCTCAAAAAAACTACGGGCACCGTGTGGAGAGCTGGGTCCACACGGAGTCTGCTGAGCGGCCATATTAAATCCAGGGTTTGTACCGTAATTAGCAGTTTTTATGCTACCACGTCTCGGTTATATATTTTGCCGTACTCATACATGCATTAAATGAAAGGACTGACGAATATGCCTGTTTTGAACCATTAATTCGTGGCTGTGACGCGTTTCTGAGCGGAGAAATCGCCCGTTTTACCTCCTACACATAGATTACAAGTAGTTAGCCTTTTAGAAAGTTACAGAGTTAAAGAACGCAGTGCAACAAGGAATTCATAAAACCATCATAGACGTATAATACAGTATAACACAAATAAACGAAAAAATTCACTCTCCAATCCTACACGAACGCGGCCGTTTACGTTTTTTCTTTCCCATTAAAAGTATTAAAAGTGCAACTGAAGTCCGACGCTCTTCCATTGCAACTTCTTCCTTCACGCACGGAACTGCGAAGGTGAGCCAATAAATATGTTGGAAACGCCAGAATACAACATATCGTGCACCGTATGTATGAGTGTGTAACCGAGTAGAACAACACGGTTGTTGTGAGTCGGAGGACTGTCTGCAGAACGAGTCCATAGCGAAATTGTTGCTGTATATGGTTAGAACTTTATTTCGTGAAAATTTTTGTTCAATAAGATACAGGAATTCGTCAAAGGACAGAAAAAATCATTAACAATGAGCGTCCTGCCCCCCCCCCCCCCCCCCCTCAAGGCGGGAACCAAATAAACTTACTTTATCCCGAGAGGTCGCTCATTAGAAGCGAACGTTGCCACGCGGATTCTATACTGCAGGCTTTTAACGCTTTGTGAAGTGATCGGATAAGTGTTTTAAGTTCACAAGGTGAGTGAAAAGGAATATAGATTTAAAGCTGCTACAAGCGACTTCGACGTCTCTCTCCCAGTTTGTTACTTATTTATTGACGACTGAAACCTCTCGCTGATAGTGATCTCTCAGTTCTCACAGGCGCTCTCAGCGTGCTATGTCTAAACGCTTTCGGCGTCTGTTCTCGCAAGACCCTTACAGAAAGTAACTGTCAGCGAAAATTCGTCCCGAGAATAAGCAATTCTGCGAGTACTAACTTAGAGTACCCTACTGTCTAACCCGCCCTGCTAGCCGCGTCGTCTAACGCGCTGCTTCCCGAGCGGGAAGGTATGCAAGTCCCCGGTACGAATCCGGCCGGCGGATTAGTGTCGAGGTTCGGTGTGCCGGCCAGCCTGTGGATGGTTTTTAAGGCGGTTTTCCATCTGCGTCGGCGAATGCGGGCTGGTTCCTCTTAATTCCCCCTCAGTAACACTACGTCAGCGATTGCTGTGCAAACAATCTCCACTTTACGCGTACATCATAATTACTCTACCATGCAAACATTCGGGGTTACACTCGTCTGATATGAAACGTTCCCTTTGGGGAGGGAGAGGGGGGTCGTCAGTCCCCTAGAATTTACAATACTTAAACCTAACTAAGCTAAGGACATCTCACACGTCCATGTCTGAGGCTGGATTCGAGTCTGCGACCGTAGCGGTCGCGGGGTTCCAGACTGTGAGACTGTGAGACTGAAGCACCTAGAACCGCTCGGCCACAACGGCCGGCCCCGAATCTACGCAAACTAAACTATGAAAAAAATTGTTGTTTGCACAGCCTACTCCATACCTTCGCTCGATAAACGACTGAATTTCTTTTCGTTATTCGCCATATTTACTGTGCTGCATCAAATTAAGTAAAGCACTGCACGAAATTTTAGAGTTTACAGAGGTAAAAACGCATTACGTAAACTTAGCGTATGATTGATTTTAACTCTTACATTGCTGTGTATGAAATGTTGATAAGATATCGAAGTTTTATTTCAAACTAAGAGCACGACGTTATGTCATTTCGTTCTCGGATGTTTTTATGTTCGACGGATGCTCGGGCTCAGCGCGCCCAGTTCCGTGCTTGTACGTAGGGGAATTATCTGCTCGTAACAATCGACATTATGATAAACAGCTGAAGCGATGTATCTGGTGAACAGCTCAAGATATCGAAACGAGTTTTTTTGCTAGTGATAGCAAGCGTATGTTAAATGATAAATACCTGAAACTTTTTTATTCACTGAGATGCGGAACTTTTTCGTCTGCAACAGGAGAGGATCGGCGGAACGGGACGTGTGACGTCAGTAAAGCTTAATGAAAACCCAGAGGTCACATTTAAACACATCCTCGGTACGTGAGGCGCACAGGAGGATGACTGTAATTCAATGCACGAACGATGGCGGTTCAAAAAATGGCTCTGAGCACTATGGGACTTAACACCTAAGGTCATCAGTCCCCTAGGAATTAGAACTACTTATACCTAACTAACCTAAGGACATCACATACATCCATGCCCTGGGCAGGCTTCGAACCTGCGACCGTAGTGGTCGTGTGGTTCCAGACTGAAGCGCCTAGAACCGCTCTGCCATAGCGGCCGGCGAACGATGGCGGTTCGCGTAGGTTGAGAAACGGGCGGGGATCGCGTTGTTGCCGGTTCCAAGTGACAGTTGCGATACGCGCTTGATGTAAGCATGTATCGTGCAAATTATGTTTCATTTATATAGAATTTGTCGCTTACCACCACAATTAGCCACGACAACTCGCAACAAATGAAATACAAATGTACTAAATAACTCGTCACTATTAGTTTAATGCTCGCAGAAGAGCGCTCAGAACACTACTCAACGCTCATTGGCTGTCGGAGAACGCGTGAAGCAGTCGCACAGAAAGAGTCTAAACTTGACCGCTATCATTTGTGGCTTTAACTATAGTTAGTTTGTCCGCAGCAGTCACAGGGTTAATCTGACTGCACTACAGTACCTTCCTTTCCCCACTGTTTTGCTGATGTTATGAGCTATTTTCAAGATACTATCTACTCCGCTCAGTTGCACTTCCAAGTCCTTTGCAGTCTTTGACAAACTTTCAGTGTCGGCAGAAAAGCTTGAAAATTTTTATTTCGACTCTCTGAACTTTAAATATGTTTCCAGGTTTCTCCTAGATTTCCTTAACCCTCTAGTGACCAGTGGAAACTATAGTTCCCACTTATTTGTTTTCGCTGTAAGTTCAGTGGTAATCCGTGTTCCCACTTCTAATTTGTGCTACCATCTCTGTTAGAGTGTGCTAATTATGCGTAGATTGCCAACGGTTAGGCGAAAGCTGTTGTATTTCTACCATGTGAGTAAATCAATGGAGAAGCGCAGTTCGACCGCTGCAGCGTTTTTTGGATAGTGTGCTTTCCTTTTGCGTGTGACGGGCTTGTGTTGTATTTATTTACTTTTATATTTATGAAGGAGATAGTATTCGTGTATATTTGCTGGATTTGACTGAAAATTACATAAATATTACAAGGTAAGTTAGTGGAAGCAGAAGTGAAGTATTCTGCCCATTGGCTGTGGCAGAGTATAATAAAATAATGGGAGGAGTGGATAGATTTGATCAGCTACGTGAACGGTATGCTGTAGGCCGTCGTTCATGGAAGTGGCGGCACAAACTGTTTTTCTTTCTTGTGGATTTGGCAGTTGTCAGTTCCTACGTTATGTGGAAGCTACAGAAGCAGACCAGCTGACATTTAGATTGCACTTGGCAAGGCAGCTTATATCTGGCTTCTCAAGTCGTAAGAGAAGAGGAAAGCCTGTTCATTTTCAAACACCAAAAAGATGTGTGTCTGGAGTACCAGATGAAGTTTGTCTGCAGAAAGTTGGAACTCATTTCTCTACAAAAGGTACAACAGACAGAAGATGCCGCCAATGTAGCACCCAGACCAAATAAAAGAAAAAAATAATGTGTAGCAATTGTCGTGTACCTTCGTGTCTAGCACTATGTTTTTCTTAGTTCCATAGTACATCACCTTAGCGAACTCAAAGGACAGTATGAACTAATACAAATATAAATGTAATGTTTAACATGTTTTTGTACTAAAAAATAAAGGAAATGCATTTTTTTAAATTAGTTAGTGAAGTTACTCCAGAGTTCGGTGGGAACAATAATTCCCATTAATTTTTTTTTATACTCGTAGGCTAAACTATCACTTTCAAGATTTAGAATATGATTTTATATTTTTCTTAGCCCAATAAAGTGTTCATAAAAAGTCTACAACTTCCGGAAATAATTTGGTGACAAAAGGGTTAACTGCGTACTGTATTACACACCAAGTGACTCGGGGAACAGACAACAGCACTGGCGCGCTCCTTTCTTAACTCTGCCCCCTTCCACGCCCTTGGACTCATGTAAACAACAAAACTAGCTACAACACTCGGGCTTCTGACGTATTACAGGTCGCCGGGCGAGGAGAGGTCAGGCCACAGCACGAAGGCGAACCGTTCAAGCAGTCCGGGAAACTAATGGGATCCGGGACGCGGCTTGCCTTCATATCGGTCTCGCCTGCCGAGGCATCCATTCCCCGGGACGCGACGCTTATAAAACACGTGGGGCGGGTGACATTTAAGCGCTCGCTCGACCTCTGACTTACGCACCATAAATTTCCCGCCGAGCCGGTGACTCCAATCCTTCGGGTCGGCCGACTGGCGACTGGCCGGCAGACAGCGAGGGCCATCCTGCGACGGCAGACAGAAAGGAGAGGAAGAAAAAGGGGCGGAGGGGGCAGAGCGGGACCGGACGGAACCGAGACCGATTCAGAGGAGTGGCTTTTATTTACGGGCCCATTTATCCTTTGTCGCGCAGTAACAGATATTGAATATGAGCGCCGGCCTTTGACGCGGCGACAAAGACTCTCGGGGGGAGCGTAAAGTGGCGGCGGTGGCGTGATGCGACGCCCGAGGTCGCGACGGGACCCGACCTGGCAACCCGTCCAGTGCTGCGTACTGCCGGCCGACGCCGCCTTGCGTCGCAGAAAGAGAGTTCCGTCCACTCCAGATATGAGATTTTTGTACTTGCGGCGTTATGGACAGTGCGCCCGAGGCGATCACCCGAACGCGAGCGTTTCACAGATGGCGATAACGACGATCATGATAAGTCCATGCAGGCTGTTTAAATTGTGAACTGCCACGGGACTCCAACCCGGACCGTTTGCTTTCGCGTGTAATGCTGTTACAGACTGAGTAACGCAAGTTTGCCTTACAGATCTTCCTTTCCAATATCTGTCTTGCACACAACGGAAGAGGAATTTCACGTGAGCTGCAATAGGATACTGAAATAAATCCAATGGCGACAAATGAAAGTTTGTGCCGGAACGATACTCGAAACTCGATTTCCCGCTTATCGCGAGCGATCCGGGAGAACGTTCAAGAAAAAGACGCTACTTAGCCGGCCTCGTTGGCCGAGCGGTTCTAGGCGCTTCAGTCTGGAACCGCGCGACTGCTACGGTCGCAGGTTCGAATCCTGCCTCGGGCATGGATGTGTGTGATGTCCTTAGGTTAGTTAGGTTTAAGTAGTTCTAAGTTCTAGGGGTCTGATGACCTCAGATGTTAAGTCCCATAGTGCTCAGAGCCATTGGAACCAAGACGCTATTTAAAAGATGCACCAAATCCACAATTCAGAGAATACAGCAATAAAATTTTGTATCACACTTTACATTAAATTAACTTATTTACTGATAACTTCATTGGATTACACACTATGTGATGAAAAGTATCCGGACACCCCCAGAAAAATACGTTTTTCATATTAGGTGCACTGTGCTGCCACCTACTGCCAGGTACTCCATATCAGTGACCTCAGCAGTCAATAGACATCGTGAGAGGGCATAATGAGACGCTCCGCAGAACGCACGGACTTCGAACATGGTCAGGTGATTGGGTATCACTTGTGTCATACGTCTATACGCGAGATTTCCGCACTCCTAGACATGCCTAGATCAACTGCCTCCTAAGCGATAGTGAAGTGGAAACTTGAAGGGACACGTACAGCACGAAAGCGTAAAGGGCGACCTCGTCTGTTGACTAACAGTGACCGCCGACAGTTCAACAGGGTGGTAATGCGTCCAGACCATCACACAGGAATTCCAAAACGCATCAGGATTTAAAAAAAAAAAATGGCTCTGAGCACTATGGGACTTAATGTCGGAGGTCATCAATCCCCTAGAACTTACAACTACTTAAACCTAACTAACCTAAGAACATCACACACATCCATGCCCGAGGCAGGATTCGAACCTGCGACCGTAGCAGTCGCGCAGTTCCGGACTGAAGCGCATCCGGATCCACTGCAAGTACTATGACATTTGGGCAGGAGGTGAGAAAACTTGGATTTCATAGTCGAGTGGCTGCTCAGAAGCCACATACCATGCCGGTAAATGCCAAACGACTCCTCGCTTGGTGAAGGAGAACATTAAATGATTGAACAGTGGAAAAACGTTGTGTGTAGTGGAGACTCACGGTACACAATGTAGCGATCCGATGGCAGGGTGTGGGCATGGCGAATGCCCGGTGAACATCATCTGCCAGCGATTGTGGTGCAACAATGAATTTCGGAGGCGGTGGTGTTATCGTGTGGTCGTGTTTTTCGTTGAGGGGGCTTGAATTCCTTGCTGTTTTGCGTGGCACTATCACAGCACAGGCCTACATTGATGTTTTAAGCGCCTTCTTGCTTCCCACTGTTGAACAGCATTTCGGGGATGGCGATTGCATCTTTCAACACGATCGAAAACTTGTTCATAATGCACGCCCTTTGGCGGCGTGGTTACACGACAGTAACATTCCTGTAATGGACTGGCCTGCACACAGTCCAGACCTGAATCCTTTAGAACACCTTTGGGATGTTTTGGAACTCACCGACCGACGTCGATACCTCTCGCCACGCAGCATTCCATAAAGAAAGGGGTGCCATTACCCAAGAAACCTTCCAGCAACTGATTGAACATATACCTGCGAGAGTGTAAGCTCTCATCAAGGCTAAGGATGGGCCAACACCATATTGAATTCCAGCATTACCGATGGATGGCGCCACGAACGTGTAAGTCATTTTCAGCCAGGTTTCCGGATGCTTTTGATCCCATAGTGTAAATGCTGCGAAGGTTCCTTCGAAAGGGCATGGTCGATTTCCTTCTGCAACCATTCCATTCTGTTTCAGTCAGTACTTCCATTATCATGTCCTCCGACTATTACACGGTCCAGTCATATTAATGTGACCACCGCATATATGCACATACGATAATCACTGACAGCAGATGGCAGCAGTAGTAGCGGAAGATATATAAAGCGTGCCTAGGGGACGCGGAAAACAGTGCTGTCGTTGTCGTAATGCGGAAAGGGATCGATGTACCTGACGGCGAAAAGGGCCTGATCGTTGCCTTTCGGGAAAGGTTGGAAGCATTTCCAAAGTTACAAGGTTTGTAAACTGTTCACGTGGCGCCGTGCATGGCGAAATGGCGCTATCCAAAACAGGCGCCGAGGCAGCCGTGGTGCGCCACTGTCCATAGAGGACATGGGTGAACGAATAGTCGTGCGGCTGTTGAGTAACTGACCACCCAGATGAAGTAAAGAGCTGCAAATAGTGTCTTCTCAACGACCGTACAGTGAACTTTGTTTCATGTCGACCTCTTCAGCAGACCGATACCACAACTGAACGTCCACTGAGTGGCGACAGGTGGCCTTTTCTTATGAATCAAGTTTTATGTTTCATCGCACTGACAGCTAACACCTTGCAGCAATCGTCGGGAGAGTCCAGAACGCAGTATGGTGTGGGGAATGCTTTCGTACCATTCCCTGCGTGCTCTCGTCATTCTCAAAGCATAATGCGTAAAGACAAGTATGCATCAGTCTTCGGGGACCATGTTAACCCATTCACGCAGTTTTGTTCCTCAGCATGACGACGTCTGCCAGCAGGACAATCCAACGTGTCACGCATCTTGCAGTGGTTTCGTACGTGCATGGTTCGAAGAGCGTCAATATGAGTTTACCGTACTGCCCTGCCCACCAAAGCCCCCAGCATAAAACTCGATCGAGTATCTGTGGACAACCTCGATCGGGATGATCCTCAACGGTGAAACGTAGCGCAGTTAGCTACTGGAGTCGGCATCGCTCCACATCCCGTCGGTGCCTCCAGAACATCATTGAGTCTTTTCCTACACATCTCGCAGCGCTCCACACTGCAAAAGATAGTTATTGAGGCTTATGGCAAGTGGTCACATTAACGTCACTGGACGGTATGTATGTAATTGCAGTCTGGTTTATGTACACTACTGGCCATTAAAATTGCTACACCACGAAGATGAAGTGCTGCAGACGCGAAATTTAACCGACAGGAAGAAGATGCTGTGATATGCAATTGATTAGCTTTTCGGAGCATTCACACAAAGTTGGCCCGGTAGGGACACTAACAACGTGCTGGCATGAGGAAAGTTTCCAGCCGATTTCTCATACACAAACAGCAGTTGACCGGTGTTGCCTGGTGAAACGTTGTTTTGATGCCTCGTGTAAAGAGAAGAAATGCGTTCCCTCACGTTTCTGACTTTGATAAAGATCGGATTGTAGCCTGTCGCGATTGCGGTTTATCATATCGCCACATTGCTCCTCGCGTTGGTCGAGATCCTATGACTGTTAGCAGAATATGGACTCGGTGTGTTGAGGAGGGTAATATAGGACGCTATGCTTTATCCCAACGGCCTCTTTTCACTAGCAGTCGAGATGACAGGCATCTTATCCGCATGGCTGTAACGAATCGTGCAGCGACGTCTCGATCCCTGAGTCAACTGCACGAACAGTTCGACGACGTTTTCAACAGCATGGACACCAGCTCGGAAGCCATGGCTGCGGTTACCGTTGACGCTGCATCACAGGCAGGAGCGCCTACGATGGTGTACTCAACGACGAACCTGCGTGCACGAATGGCAGAACATAATTTTTTTTTCGGATGAATGCAGGTTCTCTTTACAGCATCATGATGGTCGCATCCGTGTTTACATCGCGGTGAACGTACATTGGAAGCGTGTATTCGTCAATATAGTACTGGCGTATCACCCGGCGTGATGGTATGGGGTGCCATTGGTCACACGTCTCGGTCACCTCTTGTTCGCATTGACGGCAGTTTGAACAGTGGGCGTTACATTTCAGATGTGTTACGACCCGTGGCTCTACCCTTCATTCGATCGCTGCGAAACCCTACATTTCAGCAGAATAATGCACGACCGCATGTTGCAGGTCCTGTACGGGCCTTTCTAGATACAGAAAATGTTCGACTGCTGCCCTGGCTAGGACATTCTCCAGATCTCTCACCAACTAAACACGTCTGGTCAATGGTGGCCGAGCAACTGGCTCGTCACAATACGCTTGTCAGTACTCTTGATGAACTGTGGTATCGTGTTGAAGCTGCATGGGCAGCTGTAACTGTACACGCCATCCAAGCTGTGTTTGACCCAATCTCCAGGCCTATCAAGGCCGTTATTACGGCCAGAGGTGGTTGTCCTGGGTACTGATTACGTGAAAATGTAATCACGTGTCAGTTCTAGTATAATATATTTCTCTAATGAATACCCGTTTATCATCTGCATTTCTTCGTGGTGTAGCAATTTTAATGGCCAGTAGTGTACATGTTGTAGTAACCTTTCGCTCCCAGTATTTTACCCCTGTTAGCTTCAGGATTTTAGCGAGATTATCCTAATCAGCGTTGTCAAAAACCTTTGCTGACTCTACAAGTGCTATTAACGTAAGGTTGCCTTTGTGTAACTTTTCTGTCTGTGCTAACTGTAGCCTCGTTCGTGCTCAGTTGCTACGAGCTGTGAATGATCTCGGGTTGATAACACCGAGATAGTCTGCCTGAACTAGCGACCGAGGTCTGTATTTCCTGCTCTCCGGCAGTAGCCAGTGAAGAGCCCGAAGAGCGGCTCTGCCTCCGTGTCGTGCATTCCTCTAGCTGCCCGTGCCCAAAGAAGGCGTCTCGGCGTGACGTGGCGCGCGCTTCTGCGCTGATTCACCGCGCGGTGGAACGGAGCACAGCAGAGCGCGGCGTCGGCAGGAATGCGAGCGGCCGCGCGGTTTCCGGCCGGCACAGTGACGTCACGGCCGGCGTGGGCGCCGCCGAGTGGTCGTCTACTCGGAAAGGAAACACCGGCACCTGCAGCGGCGCTCGCAGCTGCGTCCGTCCGGCAGGTGTAATCTCGCGAGTCACTGCAGACGCACAACACATGATCGTGCCCAGTACGTTTTAGGAAATTCGTTGGCATCCCAGTCGTCTCGGGATGGATAAATAAGGGTCCTGTGTGGTTTTAAAGGGAATCTTATGCCTTTTTTTCTGCCAGATAGTGTTGAGTTCATGTATCAATGATGGGAGTGGATAGCAATCACTGACGCTTCTCTCCAAAGTAGACGTCGAGGTTGGAGCAGATATCCACCTTGGCACCTCCAAAGGCTGTTTTTAGATTTGGCAAATTTTAAGAAAGACTGTACATCAGATTTTACATTCAAATCTTTGTTTTTTAATACTTTAGATAGGCATCATGATTTTACAGTAGTCTACACTGATGGATCCCGACAGGGGGATTTTCTTGGCTGCTCAGTAGTGTTCCCCGAACGTGTCATCAGGATTCGCCTTCCCCAGGAATACAGTGTTTTTTCCGCAGAACTTCACGTGATCCTGAAGGCATTGGAGCAGATACGGTGTACTCAGGGCAAACACTTTCTAATTTGCTCTGACTCACTGAGCGCATTACAGTCACTGCAGAACCTGTACCCAGCGGAGAAGTTGGAACAGCTGATTCACGACCAACTGTACATCCTCCAACGACAGGGCAAACAAGTGTCCTTTTGCTGGGTGCCAGGGCATGTGGGCATACGGGGAAATGAACAAGCTGATAGAGCTGCCAAGGACGCTTGCAGATTACCGGAGGTGACAATGTTCTATTCCTTTGCAAGGTGTCGTTTCTGTGCTGCGGCGGAAATCTATGCGATTGTGGGAGGAGGAATGGCTGGCGGTGAGGGAAAATAAGCTGCGGTTGGTGAAACCCACCATCCAGCCGTGGTGTTCCTCCTGCCGGTCTCCTAGGCGGGACGAAGTGACCCTTACACGTCTTCGCATAGGGCACTGTCCTCTTACGCATGCCTTCTTACTACGGCGAAAGGAACCCCCGCTGTGTGGTGCCTGTGGCGCACGAATCACAGTACGCCACATTTTAGTTGAGTGTGATTTATATCGTTCTGTCAGGACGGCAGTTAATATTAGTGGGGATCTGCCCTCGATTTTAACCGATGCCGAGGCGAGTGTCAAGAAAGTTCTAAGGTACTGTGATGTTTCTGGGCTTCAGCCTAAAATTTTAGGTTGGAATTTTTAGTATGTTGCCGAGTGGCTGACCACTCCTTTTTATTCTTGTAATAGGCCAGTTCCAAACGTGTGCTATGTGTTTCATTTTAACCCCTTCCCCTACGTTCTCTTGCAGTTCTCCTCTTTACATGCTGCTTTCCACTTTGCTACTGTTGACGTGCACGCTGCCTATGTAGGCTGTCACCTTTAATTTTAGTCTTATTTTTGCACTTGCTGCATTTTAGTGACACTCGTCCGTTATTGTTTCCGTTCGGGCGCTAAAGACTACACTGTTGAGCGCCCATAACACCACATACATATCCAAAGCAGACCTCAAGGCCTCAATAATTCACTCTCGTGCTCACAGATCCAATCCCGGTGGATGCGATTTGCGTGAACGGGAGGCCCGTAGTAATTGAACACAGACAGCATCACGATTGCGGAACAAACATTTTTCCATGCGGTGGATCTGATGAGTCTAAATAATAGGAACTTGCAGAGTAACCATTGGACGCATGGAATAACACGATATGTTGCCCAAGCCACCAGCAACCTCCGCCTTGTCTCACTCTTGTGGGACGTAATGTCGGCCAGAAGTTGAAAATAGTGTGAAACAAGACTCATCCGACGATGGCTCCCTATTCCACGTGTTATCGCTTCAGCAGTACGTTTCCTTGTTACGAGGGGCGTTTCAAAAGTCCGTGCAAAATAATAACTACTTAAGTGTTTAGGCTAAAGCTTTCTTATTTTTCGACATAGTCTCATTTTAGACTTATAGACTTCATCCAATGCTGTTCTAATTTGTTGATGGATTCCGAATAATAGGAATTATCCAAGCCTGCAAAATAGCTATTAATTCCTGCAATCACCTCCTCGTTTGAATGAAATCTTTGTTCCGCCAGTGGCCGGCTGGTGTGGCCGTGCGGTTCTAGGCACTTCAGTCTGGAACCGCGTGACCGTTACGGTCGCAGGCTCGAATCCTGCCTCGGGCATGGATGTGTGTGATGTCCTTAGGTTAGTTAGGTTTAATTAGTTCTAAGTTCTAGGCGACTGATGACCTCATAAGTTAAGTCGCATAGTGCTCAGAGCCATTTGAACCATTTTTTTGTTCCGTCAGCCTTTTGTTCAAATTGGGGAGGCAAGTCGGGATAATAGGGGGGGGGGGGGGGGTTGTAAAACGAGTTGGAATGCTATTTCCATTAATTTTGAGACCACAACTGCTGAGGTGTGTGCTGGTGCATTGGCGTGATGGAAAAGGACTTTTTAGCGGTCCAATCGCCGACGTTTTTCCTGCAGCTCGGTTTTCAAGTGGTCCAATAACGATGAATAATATTCACTTGTAATATTTTCACCCTTTTCCATATAGTCCATACGGATTACCCCTTATGATTACGAAAAGACAGTCTCCATAACCTTTCTGGCCGAAGGAATTGTCTTTGCCTTTTTTGGTGCAAATTCTCCATTGGTAACCCATTGTTTAGATTGTTGTTTGGTATCAGGAGTATAGTAATGTATCCATGTTTCATCCACAGTGACGAAACGACGCTTAAATTCCTGCGGATTCTTCCTGAACACCTGCAAACCATCCTTGCATCACTTCACACGATTCCGTTTTTGGTCAAGCGTGAGCAATCGCGGAACCCATCTTGCGGATAGCTTTCTCATGTCCAAATGTTTATGCAAAATATTATGTACCCGTTCATTCGAGATTCCCACAGCACTAGCAATGTCACGCACCCTAAGTTTTCTGTCATCCATCACCATATCACGGATTTTATCAATGATTTATGGAGTCGTAACCTCCACAGGGCGTCCAGAATGTTCAGCATCACTTGTGCTCGTATGGCCATTCCGAAAATTTTGAAACCACTGATAAACTGTTCTAATCGAAGGTGCAGAGTCAAGTTTCTCTTTAGTCTCCCGAGGGGTTTTGCCTTTCATAAATCTTTCATAAAGTAATGTTTAATCACCTCACAAAATTCTTTTTCGTCCATTTTTGACAGTCAGTCGACTTCCTTGATTCACACGAATGCCAAACACAAATATGGCTGAAACTTGGTGTGCGCTCTTTCCAAAGATACTACTAACTAAACATGACCTCGATACGCGCCGGTGGTGCCATCTCTCGGATTTTGCACAGACTTATTAAACGCCCCTCGTACGTGTGTTTGCATCTCTGATGTGTGATTTTGAAACTCCAGCTAGCCCAGCAATTCCCTGCTTATGGAGCTCATTTCATTCTGAGAGTGTTAGCGAGTACGACATTCAGTTCTGCAGTGGCTTTTGCAGCCGCCGAAATCCTCTTCAATGACCACCTGTCACGATCACTCAGCGCACACTCCCGTCCACGTGGTGACTTAGCGGATAATTTCCGCTTTTCCGTATAAAACTTCGTTAAGCTGTCTTTTGAAGCACCAAACACTATAGCTACCTTGGTTACGGAAGCATTCACCTTACGAGCGCCGACAACTTCCCCACGTTCGAAGTCACTTTGCACTCACAACAGAACAGTGTTCTGGCCACGGCTGATACCTGTAGCCTTTTGAAAACCTTGCACAGGTGCCGTTCGTGCTCAAATGCAACAGCACAACCTTCAGTCTCGCATAGGATCTGCATTTAAATTCAAGGGTAAATTTCTCGCTATGTTTCCATATTTTTCTATAAACCTTGTAAGTCAGTTCCCGCTCATTTCTCACAACACGTGGACACGTCTACGAGGTGGCACATGGGGAGTGTAGATTTTCATTTGCTTAATGTGAAGTTTAGCGTATATTTACATTAATCTTAACTTACAGGTAACTTATTGCTATTACTGAAGAGCCAAACACACATTTATTTCATAAAAAGTCCATGTAACGAACGGTTTCTGTCATTAGCGATGCATTGGTGAAGACGTTCGCACTAACTGGTTATCTCATTCTCAGGGGATGGCCTCCATCTCTTCCCTTATTCTTGTTACCAATTCTTCATTATTGTGAAGTAGATGTGAATAACTTTGGCCTTGTTGACCCCACAGCAATAAATCGGGGCTGAAACATGTGGCGATCTCGCTTACTGGGGGGTATCACCAAATCGCGGGACTAATCGGTGTGGATACTGGTGCTTTAGCGTTGTCCCTGAATAACGCACTGTACGGATCATAGCCCGATCTTGCTAAAGCCATATCGCATTTAGACGGTGTTGTGTTCGTCAGTGGTAAATGTCCAGTATGAAAGTAGCAAGATCCGAGACACCAGTTACAAAATTCGGTGGCTGTAGAAAAAAAGTTTTCTATTGCACCCTTATCACAGTTACGCCAAAGAGTAATATATCTCTAACAGAATAAGTATGGCAAGACTTGAGTAAGAACAAAAATCATTTATTTAAAAAATCTACATCGAGGAAATCTTCAGCTTTCGCGTGCAGAGTGCTCTCGACAGATCAGACGTACTATAGGCCATTCTAAAAACATTTTCGTAAACGGCAGTTATGTCAGCTTTGTAACTGTGACTGACTTGAAGAGAATGGAGCGATGTACGCAGGCGCAGATTCGCTGGATGGACGGAGATAGGGATGTGAGGGAGAGCGGGAGGCTTATCAAAAGCATTTTGGTGTAAGCAATGGGTACGGTCTCACGTTCGAATGCTGCCTCGGGCGTGGATGTGTGTGATGTCCTTAGGTTAGTTAGGTTTAAGTAGTTCTAAGTTCTAGGGGACTAATGACCACAGCAGTTGAGTCCCATAGTGCTCAGAGCCATTTGAACCATGAATCTCCAAGTTTCGCAACTGACTCTAGGAGAATAAAGCAGCACGAAAACTAAGCTTCTCGAAATTGGCAAGGTATTCGACAAAATTAATAGCGACGTTAACACAGGATACTCGACCTATGTGGTCGTCAAATGACAGCAGAAATATCGCGTCGGAGTGCAGGTGCGCTGAGGTGTAGAGTGCGTTACGGAGCAGCCTGGAGAACCGCGGCGTGCCGGTCGGTCGCGCCGGCGGCGATCGCAGGCCGGAGTCTCGGTCCGCGTGCATTATAGATGAGGCGGCGCTGCGGCCACAATGTCTGCCCCTGCAGTATTGAGCGCGCCGAATTCCGGCTCGGCCCCTGCTCCGCTCCGCTCCGCTCCACCAGGCGGAAAGACGAGTCGGCCCGATGTTGGCCAAGCCACTTTTGCATGCGCGGTCTGCTGCTGCGCCTCGCGGCGTATTGATGGCCGAGGTGTTATGAGACCAGCGCACTTCTTGCCGGGCATATCCCCGTTATACTTACGTCGACGGACCGATTTACTTGGCCGCTCCGCTCCATTAGGGGGCGGACGAGTGTTTCAAATACAGCGATCGCATTACAGAGTTATGAAACGCCCTACGCAGCCTCTATGACTGTGAAACAAGACAGCGTACTATCCAGCTTCTAGATAAAGTCAAATATGCCCAGAATGAATCTTTGGCGCAGACATATTAAAACTTTGTGCCGCACTAGGTCTCTAACCCAGGACCTTGTGTTACGCAGTGCAATGGTCGTGCTGAGTGAGCTCACCAGACGGGACAGAAGACCTGCTGTCACAGTTCTATTGAAACTATCCTTTCGCCCGTGCCTCGGAGATTACACAGCGACAAGCGAAATTACTCTCGCGGCCACAGCCAGAATCCACATTCCTCCAGTTTCTCTGAAGTAGTTAAAGTTTTCAGAGAAGCGATTCAGTTGAATTAATTATGTGGTATCACGTATCGATACCACCCAACGGGCGTTCTGCATTTGGCAACGGAGTGGCAAGTTTCGGTCTGACGCCAGTAGCGGTCGGGCGGCTCTGTTGGACCCAGTGGAGCGCACTATGGACTAAGAGCGCCGGCTGGGGGGCGAGCGGTTCTAGGCGCTACACACTGGCCGCTACGGTCGCAGGTTCGAATCCTGCCTCTTGCACGGATGTGTGTGATGTCCTTGTGTTAGTTAGGTTTAAGTAGTTCTAAGTTCTACGGGACTGATGAGCTCAGAAGTCCCATTTGAACCACTTTTCACTACGAGCGCCCTCTGCTGCCACGATATAGCACGGCCGGCGACAACCACTCACCCCCTTTGCACTTTGAGCCTCTTCCCTATGTTCGTCATTCGTGCTTAGTACGGAGAGCCTCATTGTAGTTGACATTGTAACAGTTGGACTTTGTTTCTAGCTGCCTTTTTTTGTAATGAGTCTTAGTACGCTTCGTTAATTAAATCGTATGTGTACTATGTTAGACACCTCGTTAACCATTTTTGCTCCTGTCCAGCTTTCCTACGACAACTATTACCACACCACTCTCCTTGCCAAGTGTACAAAGTGACAGAGCCGCACACGATAAATTTGACACATATGTAAATAGATGCAGACAACAATCGCCTCGAGAGAACAACAGCTCATTTGATGGTGGTAAGTGATTCTGTTATCGTATGAAGTTGGTGCTTCGAAAAGAAACTACGTCAGTTCAGTACAGAGTGCTCTATCAGAACACTAGACCTTTTCTTACCGTCATCGGTCAAAAAAAGTACATCGGGTCCTGTGTCTAACTTGTATCCAAGATCGACAATGAGACTAATGACCAAATCATTCATATCATACTCTAAACAAAAATTGCTGCAAGATATTTTCAATTACAGGTAATGTATCACCTGCTCGCTATGTACAGGGTGTATCAAAAAGGATCATCCGATTTGGCATGTCTATATTCCTGAAACTAATAAGCATATACAATGAATTTTGTTTTTTGATGAAGGGGAAACTCAAAACGTTTTTCATACCTTTTCATAAGTGTTCAATATACCCCTTGAGATGCGCTGAATATGTTAATGCGGTATTCAAATTGCTCCCACACTGCAGCGAGCATGTCTTGCGTTACAGCTTCCACAGCTGTTTTGCGCTATCTCAGTTCATTCATCGTTGTTGGTAACGGAGGCACGTAAACAGTCTTTTATAAACCCCCACAATAAATAATCACATACAGTCAGAAATAATCACATACAGTCAGAAATAATCACACACAGTCAGGTCCGGTGACCTTGGAGGCCAGTAATGTAATGCTGAATCATTTGGTCCTCCGCTACAAAGCCCTCGTTCAGTAATCCTTTGATTTAAAAATTCCTGCATCTCCAGATACCAGTGTGGCGGTACCCCATCCTGTTCGTAAATGAAGTCGTTCGAATCAGTCTCCAACTGTTGGAAGAGGAAGTTCTCAAGCATACCGAGATATGTGCTTCCTGTAACTGTGTTCTCGCCAAAGAAAAATGGACCACAGACCTTTCTCCATGAAACTGCACAAAACACAGTAAATTTTGGAGGATCCACACCGTACCTAGTTCGAAAGTTGAACAGTCACTGCTAGCCCGCACTGCGCAAAACGTAGAACACAAAACTTTTTTTTGTTTTTTTTGTTTTGACACCATTTATACTAGACACTGCCGCTGCTCAGCGGGAACCATGTAAAACTCGAAAGTTTGCTCTTTCAACAGTCCGTGGTGCCCGCACATATCTCAAAAAACGTAATGGTTACGATTTTTCTTAAATCGGATGATTCATTTGGTACACCGTGCACTAGAATACATCATTCACAAGTATGATCTTATTACAAACCAGAAAGAAAACCGCCCATTTGTACTATCGCTAGGCTGTACCCTTTATTTAATAAGGAAATTATGTACATTTTACAAAGAAACATCTCAACGCACTCTCGGCGGTGTCCGGTCCGCGACACAAAGAACGCGTCGCACTGCTCCGCGGATTAAATTGGAAACGTTTGTTGCCGGACCTGCATTAGTTCTCTGGTATGCTGCACTGACATTGTAATTCTGTCAGAGACAGCAAAGGACTTGGAAGAGCAGTTGAGCGGAATGGACAATGTCTTGAATGGAGGATATAAGTGAACATTAACAAAAGCAAAACGAGGATAATGGAGTGTAGTCGAATTAAGTCGGGTGATGCTGAGGGAATTAGATTGGGAAATGAGACACTTAAAGTAGTAAAGGAGTTTTGCTATTTGTGGAGCAAAATAACCATGTATGGAAGTGAAACATGGACGATAAATAGTTTAGAGAAGAAGAGAGTAGAAGCTTTCGAAATGTGCTACAGAAGAATGCTGAAGATTATATGGGTAGATCAGGTAACTAATGAGGTACTAAATAGAATTCAGGAGCAGTGGAATTTGTGGCACATCTTGCCTAGAAGAAGGGATCTGTTGGTAGGACATGTTCTGAGGCATCAAGGGATCACCAATTTGGTATTGGAGGGCAGCGTGGAGGTTGAAAATCGTAGAGGGAAAGCAAGAGACGTATACACTAAGCAGATTCGGAAGGATGTAGGTTGCAGTAGGTACTGGGAGATGAAGGAACTTGCACAGGATAGAGTAGCATGGAGAGCTGCATCAAACCAGTCTCAGGACTGAAGACCACAACAACAACATGCTGCACTACGAGTCTTAGTACAAAAAGGCCGCCAACATCGGTTTGACATACGATCCAGGATTGATATTCGCACAACTGTTAAAGTCAATAGTTACAAGCCTTTTAGCTCTGTAACTACTTTCCGGAAAAATTCCAAGGTCCGACGACAGTACTGGAATGTGTTCGCTGCTAACTGTTCAGTGTAACCGCCTCCAACTGTATACTAGCAACTCCCACCGATAATTACCACAACCGCGAACGGCTAATTCAGTTGTAGGTCAACGGGGAAAAATGCGAAGCAAAAACGCCACATTCAAATTAGCACGAAACAAATGAAACGTATTGATAGCAATGAACCGCAGACAAGTCCGCCAATTTTATCCAATACCACCTCCACCTAGCAGCCAGCTAATGGCGCGACGCTCTGCCCTGCGGCCTCTTTTGACCGAACTATTCGTTGCTTGCTAAACCCCAAACACTTGGTGAGATAAACAGGAAACTACGTAACCCGAAATTGACTCCCCGCGTGGAAACGCACTTCCGAATGCTGTGTAAGCTTTCCATATCTGAAAAGTAATACCGATGCTCACGGAGGGTTGCTGACACGACTTTAAAACACCAACGTCGTACCCAGAGGATCTACGACGTGCCACCTTAACCCCACACGGGCTGTCGGCTGATTCCACGATTTGGTGGGTTCCAAACTGTTTGACGAAATTATTTAGCAAATGGGTGTTTCAGCCAGTCAGAATACGGAGCATAATTATTCTGGGCATTTCCGTTTCCTGCTTAAAGCGATTCTGCAAGACGATACTTCGTTGTAGGGCATTGGGAACCATTTCTGCAATGGAGGTTGTAAAGACTGGCTGTCATCGGGAAACTACTCGCCCTTAAAAACCGTAGTCGGCCAAGACCACCACCCACACGGCCCAGTCCCACTGATGCGACCACCGCCTACGTTCGACGTCGACGTACAATAACCATTCACAAAAAGCAAGGCCGCGTGGGATAAGCCGAGCGGTGTAATGCTCTGCAGTCATGGACTGTGCGGCTGATCTCGGCGGAGGTTCGAGTCCTCCCTGGGGCATGGGTGTGTGTTTGTCTTTAGGCTAATTGAGGTTAATTAGTGTATAAGCTTAGGAACAGTTGACCTTAGCAGTTAAGTCCCATAAGACTTAAAAAAAGAAAAGAAAAAATCAGGTGGCAGCACTAATAGTAGAAGATATATACACTGAGGTAACCGAAGTTATGGGATAGCGATATGCAAACACACAGGTGGCGGTAGTATCGCGTACACAAGGTATAAAAGGGCAATGCATTGGCCGAGCTGCTATTACGGCTGCAAGACGGGAGTTAGCAGACGTTAAACTGGGAATGGTAGTTGGATCTAAACGCGTGGGACATTCCATTTCGAGATTCGTTAGAGAATTCGGTATTGCGAAATCTACAGCGCCAAGAGCGTACGGGGAATACCAAATTACAGGCATTAGCTCTCACAACGGACAACGCAGTGGCCGACGTCGTTCACCGAATGACCTAGGACAGCGGCGTTTGCTCAGAGTTTCGAGTCCTAACAGACAAGCAACACTCCGTGAAATAAAAGAAATCAATGTGGGACGCACAACGAACGTATCCAGTGCGGCGAAATTTGGCGTTAATGAGCGTGGCAGCGGACCACCGACGCGAGTGCCTTCGACAGTAGCACGACATGGCCCGCAGCGCCTCTCCTGGGCTTGTGACCATATCGGTTGGGCGCTAGACGAGTGGAAAAACGTAGCCTGGTCAGATGAGTCACGATTTCACTTGGTAAGAGGTGATGGTAGGGTTCGAGTGTGTCGCAGACCCCATTACGCCATGGACCCAAGTTGTCAACAAGACACTGTGTAGGCTGTGGTGGCCCCATAATGGTGTAGGCTTTGTGGATGTTCGGCTACTTGGGGACCCAGACAAGGATGGAAATTTTGTGGATGGCAATGCATTATGTCATCGGTCCACAGTTGTTCGCGATTGGTTTCAAGAACGTTCTGTGCAATTCGAGCGTATGATTTGGCAACCCAGATGACCCGACGTGAATATCATACAACAGTTATGGGACATAATCGAGAGGTCAAGTCGTACACAAAATCCAGGACTGTTACCGAAGCAACGTGCCTCAATATTTCGAAGGGGGTTGTTCAGCGACTTGTTGAGTCAATGGCACGTCGAGTTTCTGCCGTATGATGGGCGAAAGGAGGCCCGGCACTAAATTAGGAGGTAGCCTATGACTTTTCTCACCTCGTTATACATCTGAAATTAAGTTACCATTTGCCCGCCCGGTTGGCCGGGCGGTCTAACGCACGGCTTTCCGGACGTGAAGGAGAGCCTGGTCTTGGGCACGAAACTGCCCGGCGGATTTGTGTCGAGGTCCGGTGAACTGGCCAGTCTGTAAATGGCTTTTAGGCGGTTTTTCGTCTGCCTCGGCGAATGCGGGCTGGTTCCCCTTATTCCGCCTCAGTTAGACTATGTCGGTGACTGCTGCGCAAAGAAGTTCTCCTCGTACGCGTACACTACCATTACTCTACCACGCAAACAAAGGGATTACACTCGTCTGGTGCGAGACGTTCCCTTAGGGGGTCCACCGGGGGCTGAACAGCACAATAACCCTGGGTTCGGTGTGGGGCGGCGGAGGGGTGAAGTGGACTGCGGTAGTCGTCGTGGAGTTGTGGACCACTGCGGCTGCGGCGGGGACGGAGCCTCTCTGTCGTTTCTAGGTCAAAAGTGGTTCAAACGGCTCTGAGCACTATGAGACTTAACATCTGTGGTCATCAATCCCCTAGAACTTAGGAACTTAGAACTACTTAAACCTAACTAACCTAAGGACATCACACACATCCATGCCCAAGGCAGGATTCGAACCTTGCGACCGTAGCGGTCGCGCGGTTCCAGACTGAAGCGTCTAGAACCGCACAGCCACACCAGCCGGCGGTTTCTAGGTCCCCCAGTTAACATACAAACCAATACAAGTTACCATTTACCAACTAGGTCAGTTCCGTAAAGTTGGGAGATGCTCATTTTCAAACAAAGAAAAGAGACCAGTCTTGGAAGATTCAAATGAATATCTCATTTGAAGATGTAATGAACTGTTCCTGTAATTCGTCAACAAGAATAGGTAGCGCAGATTCCAGTGTTGAACGATCACAGAAGTCTATATACGGCCTCTTCGATACATAGTGTAA